>NC_045966.1:55449625-56049625 GCF_010909765.2 Amblyraja radiata
CATGAAGGCCAACATGCAATTTGCATTCTTCACTGCCTGCTGTGCCTGCATGCTTACTTTCAGTGACTAATGTACAAGCACACACAGGTCTCGTTGCACCTCCCCATTTCCTAATTTGACACCATTCAGATAATAATCTGCCTTCTTGTTCTCACATGTATCCACATTATACTGCATCTGCCATGCATCTGCCCACTTTCCCAACCTGTCCAAGTCACCCTGCAGCCTCATAGCATCATCCTCGCAGCTCACACTGCCACCCAGCTTTGTGTCATCCGTAAACTTGGAGAGGTTACATCTAATTCCTTCGTCTAAATCGTTAATATATATATTGTAAATAACTGGGTCCCAGCACTGAGCCTTGCGGCACCCCACTAGTCACTGCCTGCCATGATGTACCTGAGATGTCACCAACAGAACTACAGCAAATAATGTAATAAATTGCAATCTATAAATTTCAGCTTGTAAACAGTCTGTAGCGTTCAGTGTTCAGCTGCCATTCCTTTGGCTTTATTGCTTCTCAGAAGAAATCTTTTTTAACTGCAGATTTATTTTTCATCTGCTTTCCTGTGTCGCCAACCTATCCCTATAGTAGTTTCTCCAGAATTTCATGGCTAATAATCACAAATATCATACACATTCACTGCACATCATTATGGTCAGTCAAAGATATATGATCTGAAGACCGTTTGAAAGAAGGTGGAGAAGCTAGTATGGGAATAGAACGTGGAACGTGGAAAATTACAGCACTGGACCATGCCTTTCAGCCCACAATGTTCATGTCAAACATTATGTCAAGTCAAACCAATCTCATCTGCCTGTACTTGATCCATATCCATGCATTTCTTGAATATCCATGTGCCTATCTATACGTCTCTTAAATGCCACTATCTTATCTTCTAAAAAGTCACTATCTTATTTGCCTCCACCTAAAACGTCACCCATTCCTTCTCTCCAGAGATGCTGCCTGTCCTACTGAGTTACTCCGGCATTTTGTGTCTATCCTTGGATCTTGCTAGCCATCTTAACTCCCCTTCCCATTCCCATACTAACCTTCTGCCATGGGCCCCCTCCATTGCCAGAGTGAGGCCGCATGCAAACTGGAGGATCTGCACCTTATCTTCAGCTTGGGTAGCTTACAACCCAACAGTATGAACATTGAATTCTCCAATTAACCTCTAAACCCCCTCAACCCCCTCCCCTTTTCTCCCACTCCACCCCTTCTTTTCCCCCACCCCTGTACCCCACCTAGACCTGCACCTATTTCTCCTCTCCCCTTTCCCCCTCAACCTATATTCCTTCCTCTGACTTCACAATTTATAACTCTACAATCCTTTTGTCTCACATCTTCTGTTTTTTTTCATCTCTGGCTTTTGACCAACCACCTGCCTCACAAAATACCCCCTCACCTGTGTTCATCTATTACCTTGCATATTTTGTCCTTTCCCTCATCTCTTCCAACTTTCTTCCCCCCCCCACCTCCCCCCACAAACAGTCTGAAGAAGTGTCTCGACCCAAAACGTCACATAACCCTAACCTTAACCCTAACTTGCTGAGTTACTCCAGCTTTGTGTCACATATCCATGTTCTCCAGGGATGCTGCCTGACCTGCTGAATTACTCCATCACTTTGTGTCCTACAATTATAGTGTTACAATTGTAGGGAAAGTGGCGATAACAAATAGTGTAAGGGTTACACTGACGTAGATTGTGAGATCGACTCTACAGCTTTAGCTTGTGAGTGATTTATTTAATAGTCTGATAACAGCAGGGAAGAAGCTTTTTCTGAATCTGGTAGTGGGTGATTTCAAGGTTTTGTATCTGCTGACCTACAGGAGAGTGAAGAAGAGGAAATGACTGGGGTCAAACCTGTCTGTAAATATGTTGGCTGCTTTCCCGATGCAGCATAAGTGTAGATGTAAATGATGGAGGGGGGAAGGATGATTTCTCCTTGTGGTCTTCCGCAGAGCTGTACCTAAACCAAGCTGTGATGCACGTGTGATTGATATGCTTTCAATGGTGCATCCTCCAATACTTTAAATCCCTCCCATTCACTCCAAGAGAAAGCAGCTTAAACACAGTCCAAACTAACTTTGTGCTTTACAATCCGTCAACGTGATAAAGAGTTGAGGGTAGTTTTTTTTTCTTGTCAGAATTTTCTGCCATCCTTTGAGGGCCAATAGATAGAATGTCAGAATTAAAGAGATCCCTAATCAATCTTTTGTGGTTCTGCTGTGGTTCCTCACAACAAAAGAGCAGGTGTGTGGTGACTTCAGAGATAGAGATATATATACACAGCAGGTGCTGCTAACCAGTTGGGTTACCTTGAAAGTTTTATGTCGTGTGGTCCGTTTACAAGATGCTGAGTACATGTTCAACTGGTAAAATACAATAACTCAGAATCCCACCTATTTGGGAATGTGATCCCATGGCTAGTTCCCCTGGGTTTGTTATTAGGCTTGCCATTTCCCCAGGAGTGCAGCAGAATTTATGCTTGTTCGGCAATAATCTCAAGAGGGGAAAATATTGTGACATTTCAAACAAAATGTGACTTCGCAATTAATCACCTCAGCTTTCCAGCACGATGCAAATAAAACGCGGTTAGTTCTGTAATCTACTGTGATTGAGCAATTCCTAGTCAAATCTTAAAATCTGCAATGCCATGCAGCACACTTCCAATTGCACATTGCTTTTACTCAGAATTTTACTCACATTGATTTTCCAAGCTGCATGCTTGTAATTAGACAGACACAAAATGCTGGAGTAACTCAGCGGGTCAGGCAGCTCCTCTTGAGAAAACAAATTGATTCCAGCGTGTTGAGTCTATCTTAGATGTAAACCAGCATCTGCAGTTCCTTCTTACATTGCTTGTCATAGTCATATAGTCATACAAGGTGGAAACAGGCCCTTCGGCCCAACTTGTTCACACCGGCCAGCATGTCCCAGCTGCGTTAGTCCCACCTGCCTGCGTTTAGCCCATATCCCTCCAAACCTGTCCTATCCATATACCTGTCTAACTGTTTCTTAAATGTTGCAATAGTTCCTGCCTCAACTACCTCATCTGGCAGCTCGTTTCATATACCCACCCCCCTCCCACCCATTGTATGAAAAAGTTACCCCTCAGATTCCTATTCAATTTTGTCCCTTCACCATAAACCTACATCCTCTGGTCCTCGATTCACCTACTCTGGACAAGAGACACTGTGTGGCTACTCTGATTTTGTACACCTCTTTAAGATCACCCCTCATCTGACACTCCAAGGAACAGAGTCCCAGCCTACTCAACCTGTAGCTCAGGCCCTCGAGTCCTGGCAACATGCCTGTAAATCTTCTCTGTACCCTTTCCAGCTTGTAATTAGACTTCCTCATGATAACATCCGGGAAAATAAATGATTTTGTTCCGAGGTGCTCCTGTTGTTGGGTTCTCCCACTGTAAAAAATTCAGTAATTCTGCAGTTTCTATAGAACCATAATCCCTATCCCAGCATCCCAGTCTGAAGAAGTGGTTCGGCCCGAAACGTTGCCTATTTCCTTCGCTCCATAGATGCTGCTGCACCCGCTGAGTTTCTCCAGCTTTTTTGTGTATCTTCAATTTTCCAGCATCTGCAGTTCCTTCTTAAACACATCCCTATCCCAGCATTGTTCCCAAATATGGCCATGAGGGGGCGCCGAACAATTGGCAGCCCCGCCAACAGTCTGTTTGTTTTTTCATCTATTTTTTATTTTTAGTGTGTTTTATAAATTTGTGTAAATGTTCCCCTGTTTGTTTTTTGTGGGGGTCAGGGGAAACTTTGTTTTCAGTTTATTTCCTTACCGGAGACGCGATGTTTCCGGGCCGCGTCTCCAGTCGCTTTGCGGCCTATCATCGATGGAGCTAGAGGACTCTTAGGACTGACCTTGGGACCCACCGCGGGGCTCGAACTTAATATCGGAGCCGATCCCTTGCCTGCAGACTTTACATCAGGAGCTCGCAGTCAGGAGAGGCTAGTCGGGAGCTCCGGCGAACGCAGAGGCTCGACCAGCCCCGACGCGGGGTTCGATCGCCCAGCGCTGGGAGCAGATATCCACCCGATGCAGGAGTTGGTTCGCCCCGACACGGAGGGCCGAAAACACCGCCGACTACGAGAGTCATGATCGTCCCGTCAACGGAGGGCTCGAGGCCCTCGACCGCGGGACAGCAAAGGGAATAGATTGAACTTTTTTTCACCTTCCATCACGGAGAAGAATGTGGAGGAGTCTCTGTGATGGATGTTTATGTTAAAATGTGTTCTGTATGTTCTGTGGTTTTTTTTTTTTTTATTCTGACTTAGCAAATTAAATTCCTCCTAAGTTGGCTAATAAAGTATCATTGTGATTGTGATTGTGGCACAGTCAGACCACTGAAAATCTTGCAGACCCCAGTCAGATCCCAGACCTTCAAACCGGGCCTCAGTCACATGACACAACCACTGTGTCCCTGATCCCAATTTGACTGACAATTCCTTCTCAGGTTACAGTCAGAGCACCCATCCCCACCTTAACAGGACTAGTATTCCCCAACACAGGGCTCAGAGTAGGCGCTGGCCAGGCTGCATTCGGAATATTGTGAGCAATTTTGGGCACCATATCTGAGGAAGGATGTGCTGGCTCTGGAGAGGGTCCAGAGGAAGTTTACGAGAATGGTCCCAGGAATGAGTGGGTTAACCTATGATGAACATTTGATGGCATTGGGCCTGTACTTGCTGGAGTTTAGAAGAATGAGGGGAGACCTCATTGAAACATATAGAATAGTGAAAGGCTTAGAAAAAGTGGATGTGGAGAGGATGTTCCCATTAGTGGGAGAGTCTGGGACTGACTAGAGGTCATAGCCACAGAATTAAAGGACGTCCATTTAAGGAGATGGGGAGAAATTTATTTTGTCAGAGGGTGGTGAGTCTGTGTAATTCTTTGCCATAGAAGGCTGTGGTGGCCAGGTTTAAGGATATATTTAAAGCAGAGATAAATTGAGTCTTGATTAATATAGGTGTCAGAGGTTATGGGGAGAAGGCAGGAGAATGGGGTTAGGAGGGAGAGATAGATCAACCATGATTGAATGGCGGAGTAGATTTGATGGGCTGAATGGCCTAATTCTACTCCTATCACTTATGACCTTATGACACTCTAATTCCTAACCCAGGTCATGAACAGACCACTGATACACAAACCAAAGCTGTGAAAATTTTTCTAACCTAAGAGTAGGTGGGATGCAGAACCAGAGGACATAGGTTTACGGTGAAGGGCAAATGATTTTATATGAATCTGAGGGGTAACTTTTTCTCACAAAGGGTGGTGAATGTATGGAAGGAGGAGGTAGCTGAGGCAGGGACTATGGCAATGTTTAAGAGGCAATTAGACAGGTACATGGATAGGAAAGGTTTAGAGGTATGTGGGCCAAATGTAAGCAAGTGGGACTAGTATGGATGGGACATGTTGGTTGGTGTGGGCAGGTTGAGCTGAAGGGCCTGTTTCCACACCAAATGACCCGATGACTCTATAACGCCAACTGAGATTACAGCAGGTTTCTGACCTGAATCAACTTCCCCATCCTCACAGACCAGGCCTTGTTCCTAGAAATACCTATAATATTCTTTGGAACTCACTTGTAAAAAAAGGTGGGTAATGGCAGCACAGTGAAGCAGCAGTAGAGTTTCTGCCTGACAGTGCCAGAGACCCCAGTTCGATCCTGACTATGGTTGCTCTCTGTACTGTGCTTGTACATTCTCCCCGTGTCCTGCGTGGGTTTTCTCCGAGATATTCGGTTTCCTCACACACTCCAAAGACGTACAGATTTGTAGGTTAATTGGCCTTGTGTAAATGTAAAATTGCCCCTAGTGTGTGTAGCACTGTTAGAGTGCGGGGGTCACTGGTCGTTGCTGAATCGGTGGGCTGAATGGCCTGTTTCCACGCTGTATATCTGAACTAAACTAAAACCTAAACCAAACTGGAGAACATGCAAACTCCACACAGCCAGCACTGAATGTCAGGATTGAACCCATGTCACAGGAACTGTCAGGCAGTAATTCCACTTACTGCAGTAGTGGTAGAGTTGCCTGCCTCACAGGCGCCAGAAAGCTTGGGTTCGAATCCTGACTACGGGGTGCTGCTTGTGCAGGGTTGGTACTTCCCCCTGTGGGTTTTCTCCGGGTGCTCTGGTTTCCTCCCACATTCAATAGATGTGCAGGTTTCTCGGTTTCTGGCTTCTGTAAATTGCCCCTATGTGTAGGATGTGAAAGTGGGATAAGTAGTACCAGTGTACGGATGGTCAACGGTTGACGTGGACTGAGTGGGCCGAAGGGCCTGTTCCCATGCTATACCTCTAAGCACTGTACGCCCCCTTCTGTTGCTAACCCTCCACATACTACAAGGAATAACATTGTATTTTTATGTGTTCCCATGATTACCTCAGCTCTTTTCCAACAAGCCATTCCAGGTCCCTTCCATTGTTTCATATACATACAGCAACATCAACAGCAAACATCAATCTCCACAGAGACACTGATATCACACAGTTTTACCTTCTCTTCACTTCTCTTCTCTTGATGAGTCTGTAGCATGTAGTAATGAGTGAGCAGAAATGTCCCAAAAGAAATATTGGGAATGTCAAAGCTGTTACTAAAGGGCTACTGAGTTTAGAGCAAGAAACTTTTTGCAAACTTGCTGTCAAATGTGTCAGTGAGAAGAGGTTTGGACCACATATCTATGCTTCATGCAGCTCTGTAACTGTGGCTGGAATTCTGACCAATGTCTTTGTAACCTGCAGGTTGGATAATTCCGATATCTTGCCTGTTGCAGTTCTTTGCATTAACTTTTAGTCATCTAAGCTCTGCTGCCCAGCTGTTCTACAATAAAAACATACAATGCAGGAGTGGGAGTAGACCGCCGAACCTGCTTTGCCCATTCATGCAAATTATGAATGATCTGATTGTGACCCAACTCTGCATTCCCTTCTACAAATCAGTAACCTTTCACTACCTTGCGCATCTAGAATCTATCTACGTCATCCTAGAGTTACTCACAAACTCTGCATCGACAGGACTTTGAAGAAGGAAAGCTCTCTCATATCCTTCTGAGAGAATAAAAACTTACCTCATCTCTGTCTAAATTGGCTGTGACTCTTGTTTTTAGGCAGCTCGAGATTTTTCCAAATGAAGAACTAACTCTGCACCTGCTCTGACCAGAAGCAAGATTTTGTATGTTCCAGTCAAGTGCCTTTGCTCTCTTCTCAGCACAGTGGCACACCTGGTAGAGCCTCTGACTCATGGTACCAGAGACCTAGGTTTGATGCTGACCTCGAGGTCTGTCGGTGTGGAGTTTGCATGTTCTCCCCGTGACTGCGTGGGTTTCTTCCGGGTGCTCTGCTTTCCTCCCACATCCCAAAGATGTGCAGGTTTGTAGGTTAATTGCCCTCATTAATTGACCCCCCATATTTTGTTGGGAATGGGATAACAGAAATAATGTGAATGGCTTGTTTAAGAAAGAACTGCAGATGCTGGAAAAATCGAAGGTAGACAAAAATGCTGGAGAAACTCAGCGGGTGAGGCAGCATCTATGGAGAGAAGGAATAGGCGATGTTTCGGGTCAGACCATTCTTCAGTGTGAAGAAGGGTCTCAACCCAAAATGTCGCCTAATGTGAATGGGTGATCGATGGTTACTGTGGGCTAAAGAGCATGTTTCCATGCTGTAACTTAACTAAACAAAACTATATTCCTTCACACATAGGCACCATTTAATCTCACCTGAACTCTGGTTCCTATCATCCTTTTAATTTATCAGAGCTCTGGTTCCCATTCTCCCTTGAAGGCCACCCAGCCCCAAGCGCATACTCCAACATTCAGTATGGATTAAGGCAGAGATAGATAGATTCTTGATTAGTACAGGTGTCAGGGGTTATGGGGAGGAAGGCAGGAGAATGGGGTTAGGAGGACGAGATAGATCAGCCATGATTGAATGGCGGAGTAGACTTGATGGGCGACGGCCTAATTCTGCTCCTATCACTTATGATCTCTACCGCTACGCTACCATGCCGCCCACCTCTGTTGGCTTCAACTCCTCTTCGGCATTAGTTCCCCAGAATGCTCAATTCCTCAATCTTTCAAATACCTGTTTCTCTCCAACTTAAATAATTTAAGTGATCTGCCTTGAGAGAAGAAACACCTCAGTTTATAGCCCTGTTCTCCTTATTCTTGACTCTCCCACTAATGCACATGAAGTACTTGCTCTAGTTTATAATTCTGCTCTTTCAAACGTCTCTATTAAACCTGCTCCCTTAGAATTAAGCGACGTTTCCTAACATTACCCTTCTTTCTGCAAAACTGAATTTATTAATAAGAGTTTATTGACAAACAATTTGAGCTGAGAACTCAGAAGACAGCCCAGGCAACGTTAAAGTTGTCATAACTGCAGGTGATTGATGTGAGGTTAAGAGCTCACGCTCGGAGAGAACAGCCTTGTTAGCTTACCAAACAAGCACTCGGAGGCGGTGTTCCAGGTCTGGTCTTGTGCAGCTGGGACTGGTTTTCAGCCGGACGCAGCAGCCCGAGGTAATTACATGGAAACACAGCTCTTGTGCTGGGCTTGCTGTCGACGGCTGGTTTGGGCAGATGTCTAACACCTGGCAGCTCCCAGCTCCGAGCTGGCACTGAGCAGCAACTTCCATCCCTGTGCTCAAAACAAACATTGCCCAGAACCTATTAATCAGAGCAACAGAGCCCAGAGGCAATCATATGCAGAGGGGAAGCTTGAAATAAAATATTACCACGTGCTTCTCACAAATTGCCGGTCGACTAATGGTTGGAACCTGCACCTGAGTTTGTGTGGTGTGGATCACCCTTCTAATGATTTTAGTATCCTGTGGACGGAACAATTTGCCTTTGTTAATAGCTTCATTTTCACTAGGATTTTGTTTCAAACTGCTTATTATTGACCAACCCATTTCTTTCACACATAGATACAAGGAACATTGAAGTTTACAGCAAAGGAACAGTCCTTTCAGCCCTTTCGTACCAAACATGATGCCACGGTAAACTAATCTCTGCTGCCTGCATGTGACCTAGAAGCCTCCATTCCCTGTATATCCGTGTGCCTGCCTAAAAGATTCTTATAATAAGATCATAAGCGATAGCAGAATTAGGCCATTCAGCCTATCAAGTCTTCTCCACCATTCAACCATGGCTGATTTCTCTCTCCCTCCTAACCCCATTCTCCTGCCTTCTCCCTATAACCCATGACACCCGTACTAATCAAGAATCTATCCATCTCTGCCTTAAAAATATCCATTGACGGTCTCCACAGCCTTCTGTGGCAAAGAATTCCACAGATTCACCACCCTCTGACTAAAGAAATTCTTCCTCATCTCCTTCCTAAATGAACGTCCTTTAATTCTGAGGCTATCACCTCTAGTCCAAGACTCTCCCACTAGTGGAAACATCCTCTCCACATCCACTCTATCCAAGCCTTTCATTATTTGGTACATTTCAATGTGGTCCCCCCTCATTCTTCTAAACTCTAGCGACT
Source organism: Amblyraja radiata (assembly GCF_010909765.2). NCBI lineage: Eukaryota > Metazoa > Chordata > Chondrichthyes > Rajiformes > Rajidae > Amblyraja > Amblyraja radiata. The sequence continues at coordinate 55,459,157 of NC_045966.1, forward strand.
ACCGGCCCAGTTCCGACAAAGGCTCGTCATATGTTAACGCGCTCTTAATTGCACTATCGTAGTCTGCCTTCACCATCACCCCTGGCAATGCATTCCAGACACTGAACACTGTGTAAAAAACACTTGCCCTGCACCATTTCCTTTATATTTTGCCCCACTCACTTAAACCTATGTCTTATAGTCTATGTTATTTACACCCTGGTAGAACGGATCTGACTGTCCTATCCATGCTGATTTTAATTTCTATACTTACATCAGGTCTCCCCACATTCTTCAATGCTCCAAAGAAAACAATCCAAGTTAATGCAACCTCTCCTTAGAGAGGCAAGGGAAGGGACAGCATGTTTGTATCTTCTCCAGCCAGAGGCGAGGTCCCAGTGGACTGTGGAGTGGCCAATGTTGTGCCTTTGTTTATGAATGGAAGGAGAAATAATTCAGGAAATAATTCAGGCCACTGAGCATCACGTCAAGGATTGGGAGGCTATTGGAGAGGATTCTTACTGTTCGGCCTTCCTCTCATTTGGAGGAAAATTGACTAACTAGGAACAGTTAACATGGCTTTATACACGGCAGGTCATGTCTTGTGGACTTGATTGTGTTTTTTGTGGAAATGATGAATGTTATCAATGAGGGTAGGGCAGTGGATGTTTTCTACATGGAATTTAGTAGGCCCATTTGACAAAGTCCCTCATGGTAAGTAAGATTAATATACACGGGATCCACAGTGACTTGGTTATTTAGATTCAGAACCAGGTTACTCACAGAAGAAGGCGGCAACAGTGCCACTGCTGCCTCACAGTGCCAGAGACCCAGGATCGATCTTGACTATGGGTGTGTTCTGTCATAGATTGTACATTCTCCCTGTGAGCACGTGGATTTCTCTGGGTGCTCTGGTTTCCTCCCACATTCCAAAGATGTGCAGGCTTGGAGGTAAATTGACTTCTGCAAATGGCCCCTAGTGTGTAGGACGCATACGTGGGTTAACATAGAACTAGTGTAAGAAAGAACTGCAGATGCTGGCTTAAATCGAAGGTAGACACAAAATGCTGGAGTAACTCAGCGGGACAGGCAGCATCTCTGGGGAGAAGGTGTGGGTGACGTTTCAGGTCGAGACCCCTCTTCAGACTGATGTCAGGGGAGTGCACCTGAACTAGTGTATGGGTGATCAGTGGTCGGCAAGGACTCGGTGGGCTGAAGGGCCTTGTTTCCACACTGTTTCTCTAAAACTAAAAACTAAAACTAAAGGACGAAGGGTTGTGGTGCATGGGTGCTGTTCTGGCAGGAGGTCTGTGTTCAATGGAATTCTGCAGGGACCCGTGCAGCACCACTGTTGTTTGTGGTATATATTCAAATGACTTGCATGTATATGTAAATAGGCTGGTTAGTATGTTGCAGGCAACACAAAAAATATAAGTAGTGGCCGCCAGTAAGGAAGCCTGTCAAAGTACACATCAGAATATAATCAACTATAGAAAAAGGCGGAGAAATGGAAGATGGAGTTTAATCCAAGCAAGCATGAGGTGTTACACTTTGGGAGGTCAAAGAGGACTGGGTCCAGTTAATGGCAAGACTCTTAATTGCATGATGTACAGGATTGATCTTAGGGTATAAGTCCAGAGCTCTCTGAAAGTGGCCACACAAGTGGATATAGTGGTAAAGAAGGCATATGGTATGCTTGCCTTTAGAGGTCGAGACATTGAGTATAAGAGTCAGGAAGTAATGTTGCAGCTTTATACAATATTTGGTTTGACTGCTTTTGGAATATTGAGTGCAGTTTTGGTCGTCTCATTACAGGAAGGACTTAAGAATGGGTGCAGAAGATGTTTACTAGAATGCTGCTGCTGCCTAGATTAGAGTGCATTAGCTGCAAGAAGAGGTTGGACAAACTTGGATCATGTTCTCTGTAGTGTCGGTGACTGAGGGGAGACCTGATAGAAGTATATGCATCATGAGAGGCATAGATAGAATAGACAGTCAGAAAATCCTCTCCCAACATGGAAATGTCAAACACTGAAGGGCATAGATTTCATGATATGATACGCAGCTCATATCATCAAAGAACCACACCACCCTGACAACAGTTTCACTGCACCATCAGAAAGAAAGGACAGAAGCCTGTGAATTGGTACCTTTTTAGTTAATTTAGCTCTTAGGGCTAAAGGAATCAAGGGATATGGGGGAATAACAGGAAAGGGGTATTGATTTTAGATGATCAGCCATGATCATGTTGAATGGCAGTGCTGGCTCGAAGGGCCGAATGGCCTACTCCTGCATCTATTTTTTTATGTTTCTATGTTTATCCCTTGGGCAGAGGACTGAAAAACTAGAGTGCCTACCCCTCCCCCACACCATCCCTCACTGTTGCCTATCTGTGTATTTGACAGAGCAGGCAGTAAGAAGCTGATGTCATGGACAGAGGATGAGGGAAAACAGGTTTATTAAGTAACAGAGGGGGGAATGAGGAGAATTGTTTATTGAAGTTTTGTCACATCTTGGAACATGCCACCTGAAATGATGATGGGAGCAGATTCAGTAGCTTTTAGAAAGGAATTGAATACATCTTTCATATTCTTTCATTTTTTTCTCTTGACGAGCAGGAGGCCATCGGCCAATCAAGTCAATGCTGGCTCTAGAGCTATCCCTTTTGTCCCATTACTCCACGTATATCTCTTTGCTCTTTGTGATGACATATTTTTAAGTCAGGAGTTCAATGTTTACCACCTGGAGATCTTTTGTATTTCTTCTTGGGTTAGTTGACAAAGCAAACTGATTTGAAATATGAACAAGAGCCACTTTTGTAACTTTGTCAGTGCCAAGATGTGGCGACACTTAAGTTAATGTATGCTACTTGATTTTTCCAATTTCATGTAATACCCCTCTATCCCACTCTCTTCCGTCCCCCCCCCCCCCCCACCAGATATCCAACCATCCTTCCCAGTACACACAGATTTTTCTCAACATATCCTCCATATACCCATCTCCCAACCCTCCAATGAACTTAATCAGAACTATGCCATTTTGAATCTTAAAGCAATGATTAGGGTTATTCAATATTATTGGGAATGTGGGACAAGTGGCCTCATGATCAGTGACCAGAGCATCCTTTCTTACAGGTGGCGAATTTGGAAAGAATGTTGCAAATGTAAACAATATCAATAAAATAATGACGCCCAATTGTCACATATGTCCAGAGGAAATGGCATTTTTGCATAGCTAGTAGACCTGCTACATGCCCACCCCAAACCCCCCTCCCACCAGCACCACTGACCTGGGTCAAATCCTGGCCTTCAGTCATGTGCAGATGACACATATGCTCTGTAACTGCATGGAATTCCTTTGGATGATCTAGTTCCTTCAATTCAGTCCAGTTTCAGTTCAGTTTAGTTTATTGTCACGTGTACCGAGGTACAGTGAAAAGCTTTTGTTGCATACTAAGCAGTCAGTGGAAAGCCAATACTTGATTACAACCGAGCCATTCACAGTGAACAGATGCATGATAAGGGAATAATGTTTTGTGCAAGATAAAGCCAGCAAAGTCCGATCAAAGATAGTCTGAGGGTCACCAATGAGGTAGATAGTAGTTCAGCACTATTCAGTTGCATGATAACAGCTGGGAAGAAACTGTCCCTGAATCTGGTGGTGTGCATTTTCACACTTCTATACTTCTATCCCATTTGCCCGATGGGAGAGGGGAGGAGTGGCCAAGGTGCGACTCGGTCTTGATTATGCTGCTGGCCTTGCGGAAGCAGCGTGTGGTATAAATGGAATCAATGGAAAGGAGGTTGGTTTGTGTGATGGTCTGGGCTGCATCCACAATGTGTTGCAATTCATTGCAGTCTTGCAGAGAGCTCAGAGTGTAAGCTGTGTTTTAACTGACCATTGTAAAATATCCTAGGTATGTGTGTATAATATGGGGGGGGTTTGATGTGAAAGTGGGGAGAAGAAAAATAGGATTAGTTTACTTGGGTGTTTAATGACCAGGATGGACAGGGTGGGCTGAAGGACTTATTCCAATGCTGTATGGCTGCAAGTTTCCAATATACTTTCAAATAAGGATAGCCTTTAGAATGCATGAAGTAAAACTTTACAGGGAACTTCATGGGAAGTTTATCAGCTATTAGGGCAAGGAAAGATGTAGATTTTAAGGATCACCTTCGCACCTTAGGGAAGAAGAGTGAGGCAGGGATGTTTGGGGGTGAGTGGGGGGAGTGGGTGGTGGTGGTTCAGGTGTATAGGATAGCCACCGGATATCAATTTCCAGTTTCATGGCAAAATAAATGAAAAAGAAAGACGTGCATGCTAGTTTACCTGAACATAGGCCTACGCAAATCAACTCGGTAATCTGTAATGAAGTACCATTGAAAGGTAACAGGGTTGTGATGGCGAACAGCGCAGTCATAGAGAGTCTGAGTCATTGAGAAATAAAGCAGAAAAGCAAGCCCTTCGGCCCTTCGAGTCCGTGCCGTGCATCAACCACCCATCCTCTGCTAATCCCATTATTTTTCTTTCTCCCCTGGTGGTTTAATGGAGTGGAGACACACAAAGGGCAGAGGATTAAAATAGATTGAAATTGTGACAGATTGCTGGGATTGAGGCACCGCAGAAAGTGGTGTGGGACATGCGGGAATGTTAGTATTCTGACTTCTTCAGTCTGAAGAAGCGTCTCAACCCAAAACGTAACCCATTCCTTTTCTCCAGAGATGCTGCCTGTCCCGCTGAATTACTCCAGCATTTTATGTCTAGACTCTGTATACTTTCTCAGTGCACTACTGCTATGCACTTGTACTGTATCTGAGATGCTTATGTAACATGTATCTAAGTGCTTATGTATAATGATACTCGTACTGAACTGTATACAAAAATGAATTTCAATGTACCTCAGTAGATGTGAGATAAAGTACCATAGCATACCATCAAAAATCCATACAAGCATTTTGTGCAAGTTGTACTTTGTTCTAGGTCAGAATAAGTGAAATGAATGAATGAATAAAAGAATGCACACCGTTAAAACAAAGGGATTTGTGCATGGGAATATTGTGTGGCTTTTCGGCATGATTTAGTTATTTTGCTTGCTATTATTTAAAAGCAAAGTAACAGATTCTACTGCAGCAGAAAGGGATTTTCTTCAATTCCACATTTTTGCAGATCAGTTGAAAATAACAAATGTCCCTCTGCTCTGCAGCATCAGTCAGGTAAAGCACACACTGATACTAGTGAATGTCACTTTACATTATGCAGCTACAGAATAAAACTCCCTCTACTGTTCTGCCAAGCATTAAAAAACATTGCATAACAAGGGTTTCACGTGGAGTAAAGCTCCATCTACTGTCTCGGGAAACATTCCCAGGGAATACTTTGCATGTCACAGTAAAACTGCATTTGCTTTAACCATCAATGAAATACAGCTTGGACTAGAAACAGAATCAGATCGATCTGTAATATACAGGTGGAAGTCAACCAAAGCCAATATTCTCTCCTGGGTCTGCTTCTCCAGCAATAACACTTCAATTATGCACAGCACTATGTACTTCAGCTCGCACTCTTATGGTCTGGTTACCTAATATAACTGATAGTTTATTGTATAAGAAGGAATTGCAGATGCTGGTTTAAACCGGAGATAGACACAAAATGCTAGAGTAACTCAGCGGAACAGGCAGTGTGTTAATATGCCGATAAATTGACAGAAAGTCAGAATTGCATTGTTTTGTTTCTGGTGCATACACAAATTAAACACCCTTGACTTGAGTTTAGTTACAGCACGGAAACAGGCCCTTTGGCCCAACAAGTCTGCGTCGACCAGCGGTCCCCACTCATAACACCACCCTACACACACAAGGGCCGATTTTACATTTACTATATAACCAAGCCAATTCACCTACAAACCTGTACGTCTTTGGAATGTGGGAAGGAAACGAACATCTCGGAAAATACTCACGCAGGTAACAGGGAGAACGTGCAAACTCCGTACACTCAGCACCCATAGTCAGGATTGAACCCAGGTCTCTGGCGCTGTAAGACAGTAGTTCTACCGCTATGCCACTGTGCTGACTCTTGAAGCATATTCTACTAAGCTGACCATGTCTGATTGAAGCCTCTATTCTGAGCTCCATTATATTAAAAGATTTCCAGGAGGACAGAGAAAATGTTTTGAAGATGTTCTTCACTCAGAGGTAGTGAACCTGTGGAATTCTCTTTCACCAAAGACAGTGAAGGCCAAGTCATTAAAGCTATTCAAGGAAGAGATAGATTTTTATAAATACCAATGGGAAAAAGTCATAGAGTCATGCAGCAAAGAAACAGGCCCGTCGGCCCAACTTACCCATGCCAACCAACCTGCCTCATCTACACTAGGACTACCTGCCTACACTCGGCCCATGACCCTCTAAACCATGCACCTGTCCAAATGCCTTTTCAATGTTGCAATAGTATCTGCCTTAACTACCTCCTCTAGCAGTTCCTGCCATATACCCACCACCCTCTGTGTGAAAAGGTTGCCCCTCAGACTCCTATTAAACCTTTCTCCACTCATTTTAAACCTATATCCTTTGGTTTTGGATTCCCCTACTCTGGGTAAAAGACTTTGTGCATCTACTCTATTTATTCCCCTCACGATCGTATACACTATTGAGGGATATAATGAGAAGATGAAAACAGGGTACTGAAATTAATGATCAGTCATGATTCTGTTGAATGATGGACCAGATTCAAGGGGCTGAACGGCCTACTCGTGCTTCTATGTTTCCAACGTTTCCTTAAAAAATGTAGTGATCATCATTGATTCGAATTTTAGTAGCCAGTGTTGGCGTGTGAAGGCTAAGGATGAATGTCAGAAGGAGCACAGAACCTTCCAAATAACCAATCCACTCGTCTGGTCACACCACTCCTGCCTCCACTGAGAAAGAGACTGAGGGTCGTACATTGGCCTCAGGACCTTAGGGCCAAGACCTGGAGTGGAAGCACATCACCCTCAGTTCTGAGGGACAGACTCAGAAGTGGGATGGTTTATATACAAAATAGAGCTTCCTTTAAATCATGAAGGGAATAGATAGAGTGAATGCACAGAGTCTTTCACACAAGGATAGAGGAATGAACAGGAAGAGGGCCTATGTTTAAGGTGGCTGGCACAAGACTTATTACAAACCCGAGGAGCAACTTTGTTCACTCAGAGGGTAGATGGTGTATGGAATGAGCAGCCAGAGGAGATAGTTAAGCCACACTTTCTAACAACATTTAAAAGACATTTGGACAGGTACATAAAAGGTACAGGAAAGCTTTCGAGGGACAAGGGCCAAATGCGTACAAATGGGACCAGTTTAGATGGTGCATCTTAGTCAGCATGGACGAGTTGGGTCAAAGGACCTGTTTTCATGCTGTATGACTGTGACTCTACTGTTCTTTTCCTTTGCTCTGAAGATGGCTCTCATCTTAAAATGTCACCCATTCCTTCTATCCAGAGATGTCGCCTGTCCCGCTGAGTTACTCCAGCATTTTGTGTCTATCTTCGGTGTAAACCAGCATCTGCAGTTCCTTCCTACACGTACTTGAGTTTGACTTGAGTGAACTTATGTGTAGTATTATCTGATCTGATCAGATAGCATGCAGTTGTATAGGGCTCTGGTGAGACCACATCTGGAGTATTGTGCACAGTTTTGGTCTCCTAATTTGAGGAAGGACATCCTTGTGATTGAGGCAGTGCAGCGTAGGTTCACGAGATTGATCCCTGGGATGGCGGGACTGTCATATGATGAAAGATTGGAAAGACTAGGCTTGTATTCACTGGAGTTTAGAAGGATGAGGGGGATCTTATAAAAACATATACAATTATAAAAGGACTGGACAAGCTAGATGCAGGAAAAATGTTCCCAATGTTGGGCAAGTCCAGAACCAGGGGCCACAGTCTTAGAATAAAGGGGAGGCCATTTAAGACTGAGGTGAGAAAAAACTGTTTTACCCAGAGAGTTGTGAATTTGTGGAATTCCCTGCCACAGAGGGCAGTGGAGGACAAATCACTGGATGGATTTAAGAGAGAGTTAGATAGAGCTCTAGGGGCTAGTGGAATCAAGGGATATGGGGAGAAGGCAGGCATGGGTTATTGATTGGGGACGATCAGCCATGATCACAATGAATGGCGGTGCTGGCTCGAAGGGCCGAATGGCCTCCTCCTGCACCTATTTTCTATGTTTCATGCAAAACAAAGCTTTTCACTGTACCTCATTACACCTGAACCTAAACCTATATGTGTTGTCACATTGATATACTCTAGGGCAAGTACAGGATGAATTCAATGAATGGAAAATATTGTATTCAATTCAACTCTCCCTTCACTTTCTGGTCGTAAATTCCCAGGCAAGTAGAGCACATAAACAGTATTCATATGATGATTTAAATGTAAATAGAAATTACAAGGAAGATTTTGTGATATTGCTCGACAAAATAGGCCCTTTGCAAATAAAGCACAAAATGTTTGGATAAAGCCTTGGTCAAATATGGTTTATAAGTGGGGTCTTAAACATGCTGAGGGAGGTAGAAAGATGAAGGGTCTTGTGGAGATTTCTGTAGGGTGGGCCTAGATATCCACAGGCACCATCCCAGATGGGAGGGGAAGGAAACTAAGATGTAAAGCAGGTCAGAGTGAGACAAGTGCAGCCAAGCACTTTGGCTCCCAGTCAAGCAACGACACAGCTTTAAAATTTGCATCCATGCTTTGAAATCTCTCTAATTCTCCTTTCTCTCCAGATCTCAATTTTGTTCTCCAGCCCAAGACATTTGCATATTCAATCTCCTGCACATCTATGATTTTAATCATTCCAGTAGTGGCAGCTGGGGTTTCAACTGACAAGCACCACCAGTAATTCCTTCTCCGTCCCTCTCCTCCTCACAATGTGCCTTCCTTCTTTTCATATGCTCATTAAAGATTCCACCTTTAAAACAAGATTGAACAAATTTTATCCAAATATATCCGCTACTTGTGATAAATGTCTAGCCCAAAAGGCAACTATAACACACTCCTTAGTTTCCTGCATAAAACTTTATAGATTTTGGAATGATATTTTTGAAATGTTTACAAAATTATTCAAGACAAGAATGGAACCTAATACTGAAATGATTATATTTGGCGTAATGGAAGATGGGAATAAATTGAACACATCTCAAAATCTATTCCTTAACTATGGTTTAATAATAGCAAAAAAATTAATTCTTAAATTTTGGAAGGGTACATCAATACCAACGCTTAAAATGTGGATTGCAAGTATGTTGGACACCGCTCATCTTGAGGAAATGCGATTCCTCCTAATGGATAAATCAGACCAATTCATAACGAGTTGGTCTCCATTCGTCATTTTTTTGAATCATATGGTGCAACACAATTGTAAAAAATAACTGTTTCAGGACTGGACGAGGGTTGGTCAAGATTATAAATAATGATATCCTTTTCTTTTTTATTTTATTTTCTTTTCTCTATTTTCTCTCTCAACTTTCTTCATTTACTCGTTTTCTTTTTTCACACACTATATATTTCACATCTTTCTATCCTTTACTATCTAACTTCTTTTTCTTATTCTAATCTTTTTTCAATGTAACAAAAAAAAAAAAAGAAGTTGTACATAAAATGTATTATGAAAATATATATTAGGCACTTTGGTGCCATGTGACTGTACTTACTTCTAATAAAATAAAATATTTTTAAAAAAAAGATTCCACCTTTTGACCAGGGTCCTGGTCATTTGCTCGAAGATCCAAACGCTTAATGGTGAATTTAGTTCAGAAATATTCATGGGAAATACTTTTCCCTTGCTATTTAAATGCTTGCTAGCATTAGTGTCATGTAGAAAAATAGCAGTGAATCTTATCACAGTATGTTTGAGGGAAGAGGTCAGGACATCACTTCCTTTAATAAAACCGTAGGAAGTTAGGATAATATTAGATGCCAGCTTTGATTAGAACAGACACTGAAGGGAGTTAATTAGCCGCAAGAGCTTTGACCGCCCTGATCGCGGAAGCTTCGACCACCCCGACACAAGTGCTTCGATCGCCGGCTGCAGGAGCTTCGATCGCCCCGACTGCGGATGGATTGATGGATCGCGAGAGAATAAAGAGGGAAGAAGCTAGACTTTATTGCCTTCCATCACAGTGAGGAAAGTGGAATCCACTGTGATGGATGTTTATGTTAACTTTTATGTAGTTGTGTGTCTTGTTGCTTTTTTTAGTATGGCTGTATGGTAAATCGAGTTTCACTAGACCTTAATTGGTACATGTGACAATAAAGTACCCTTTGAACCTTTGAACTCTTTTTCTCCTTGGAAGCTGCCTGACCCTATATAGTATTGGAGTCATGGAGCCATACATCATGTAAACAGGCCCCTCAGCCCAACTTGCCCATGTCAAAAATATGCCTCATCGACACTAATCCCACCTGCCTGCTTTTGGCCCATATCCCTCAAAATCCCTCTGGCCCATATCCCCCTGTACCTGTCTAAATGCGTCTTCAACATTGCAATAGACCTTGCCTCAATTACCTCCTCTGGCAGCTTGTTCCATCCACTACCTCCCCTTTGTGTAAAAAAAGTCACCCCTCAGATTCCTACTAAATCTTTCCCACTTCACCTAGTTTATACTGTACTCTATGTCCCCTGGTTCTCAGTTCTCCTACTCCGGGCAAAAGACTGTATGTGTTTACCTGATCTATTAATCTCATGATTTTGTACACCTCTTTAAGATCACTCCTCATCTTCGTACACTCCATGGAATAGAGACCCTTGCCTGCTCAACCTCTCCTGGAGCCCTGGTAGATCTTCTCTGAACCCGTTCAAGCTTGACAACATCTTTCTTATAACATGGTGACCAAAAATAAACACAATGCCCTAAATGTGACCTCACCAACGTCTTATATAACTGCGACATGACTTCTATACTCAATATTCTGACTGATGAAGGCCAATGTGCTGAAAGCCTTCTTGTCCACCCAATCCACCTATGGGCGGCCACGGTGGTGCAGCGGTACAGCATGTGCAGCGCCGGTGACTCGGGTTCGATCCCGACAATGCGTGCTCTCTGTACGGAGTTTGTACGTTCTCCCCGTGACAGCGTGGGTTTTCTCCGAGATCTTCGGTTCCCTCCCACACTCCAAAAACGTACAGGTATGTAGGTTAATTGACATGGTGTTTGTGTAAATTGTCCCTAATGTGTGTAGGATAGTGTTAGTATGCGGGGATCGCTGGTCAGTGTAGACTCGGTGGCCGCCAGCTCCTCGATGTTAGGCCGCAATGCGGACGGAGATACGATACGGAAAAAAATTGCATCACCAGCAAGGTAAGAGATTTATAAAAGTTTCCCTCAACCCCCCCTCATATGACAAAGTTGAAGATCACTATAACATGCATTTAACACATACTGAAAACAGCAAAGATGGCAAGGACGAGACAGACTGTTGGCAAGGCAGCCACTGCGGCGCCACCCGGTGGATATCATGCCACGCCATATCAAAGACTGTTCACCAACTCTGAGTATTTCAAATATCTTCTGCTTTTATTTAAATACTTAATTTAACAGGAATAGCTAAGTGCCACAAATATTAATGTGATCATAAAGTGGGCAGCATTATCGCACAGCTGGGAGTATTGCTGTCTAACAGTAGCAGAGACCCCGGATCGATCCTGACTTCGGGTGCTGTCTGTGTGGAGTTTGTATGTTCTCCCTGTGCCTGCGTGGGTTTTGTCAGGTGCTCTGGTTTCCTCCACATCCCAGAGATCTGCGGGTTTGTAGGTTTATTTTTTCTCTGTAAATTACCCCTGGTGTGTAGGAATTGCTAAAGTACGTAACATAAAACTAGTGTGAAAGGGTGATTGATGGTTGGCATAGACTCCGTGGGCCGAAGGACCATTTAGCTTGCTGTAGTTTTCCATCAATCAATAACTATTATATTCCAATGATTTTGAATCGTGGCTGATCTATCTCTCCCTCCGAACCCTATTTTCCTGTCTTCTCCCCATAACCCCTGACACCTGTGCTAATCAAGAATCTATCTCTGCTTTAAAGATGCCCTTTGACTTGGCCTCCACAGTCTTCTGTGGCAAAAAAATTCACAGATTCACCACCCTCTGACAAAATAAATTCCTCCCTAAAGGAATGTCCTTTAATTCTGAGGCTATGGCATATAGTCCTAAACACTCCCATTAGGGAAACACTCTATCCACCTCCACTCTATCCAAGCCTTTTACTATTCAGTAAATTTCAATGAGGTGTCCCCTCATCCTTCTAAACTCCAGTGAGTACAGGCCCAGGGCCGTCAAATGCTCATCACATCTTAACCCACTCATTCTTGGGACCATTCTTGTAAACCTCCTCTGGACTCTCTCCAGAGTCAGCACATCCTTCCTCAGATATGGTGCCCAAAAGTGCTCACAATACTCCAACTGTGGCCTGACCAGCGCCTTGTAGAGCCTTAGCATTACATTCCTGTGTTTGGATTCTCATCCACTTGAAATAAATGCTAGCTTAGCATATCATGGGACTTGGGGAGAGCAGATGAAAGCTTGGTCTCACGTCTCATTTGAAGGACAACAACAGATGCACTATTACTGTTGCCCTGGTGATCGAGACCATCTCTGAATACTTTTTGGTTATAGAATCAAAGAGTCGTACTGAGTGGAAACAAGTCCTTCGGGTCAACTTGGGTGCGTGGGTGCCCCATCTAATCATATCCCTCTAAACCTTTCCTATCCATGTACCTGTTCAAATGTCCTTTACATGTTGTTATTTAATGGTGGAGGAAAAGGTTTAGCTGAGCAATGCCATAAATGACAACTTTGGTTTGAATTGCAAACATACTGTGGGAGAAAAAGGAGATAAAAATTACTTTTAATATATAGGTAAGTACTAAGCACTAATGTGAAAGACCTGGAGCAACTACTGTAAGTTCAGTTCAGTAGCTCTTCTTCTTATTGAGTCCACGCACAAGATTAGAAGTTGTTCAGCCAGAGCTGAACACACTTCTCGGCATCTGCTTACAATGTCTTGTCACTTCTTGTGCTTCTTGTGCGTGGTGGTGGAAAGATTGGTGGAAACAGGGCCAAGACCTGAATGCTCTTTCCTTGACCCCAGTTCAGTAGTAGAATAGTGATACAAGAAATTTTCATCCTCGAGTTATACCTGGCATCATTCAAGTGTAGAAGGTTTTTAACTGGTTCAGCCAGTTGAAAGATTTATTGCAAAGTAATTGCATTGCAGGATTTAGGGAAAGTAGCTGAATTATTGTCGGGCCGCTGTAAACATTAAAAGCTGTAATTTGTGGGCAATATCTTGAGAGCGCTGTGATAGAAATGACTGGTGTGGACTTTTTTTGAAAATTCTCGTCTCTGTGATTGAATCACCTTGCCTATGTCATTTCGGTTGCGTCCTAATTAATGCTTACTGATGCATGTTTATATAAAACATCGGAAAAATGAGTAAGTGCTAATAACATTCATTTGGTATGAATGCTCTGTTCTTGACTGGAAACAGCAAGTCCACGAAGGTCACGGTAGAGAAACTCAAGGACATGGAACTGAGCAATCATTGAATTGGACAGAAATAGGGGGTGGCTAATGATGCAGCAAGTGTTTCACTGCTGCAGCGATCCTAGTTCAATACTGATTTCCATGCAACTTATATGGAGACTATGGATTTCCTTCCAGTTGCTCCGGCTCACTCCCACATCCAAAAGGTACAGATTGTTAGGTTAGTTGATGGCTGTGAATTGTCCCTGGCGTGTAGGTGAGTTTCACCAGGCATTCACTAAGACAAGAGGGCATAGGTTTAAGCATAGAGGGGAAAGATCTAAGGGGGATTTGAGGCAACTTTTTCACATTGATAGTGGTAGGTAAATGGAAAAAGCCACTAGAGGAAGTGGTAGAGCCAGGTACAATCACAACATTTAAAATACATTTTGATAGGTACATGGACAGGCAAGGTTCGGGTAGATTTGGGTCAAATGCAAGCAAATGGGATTAGCTCAGAAAGGCACTTTGGTCAACATGGATGAGTTGGGCAGAAGGACCTGTTTCTATATTGTATGACTTTGTGACTTAACTTTAGGACTAATATCAGAGATTTTTTTACTAGATAGGGATGGGCATGTGGTATGGATCCCCTGCAGAATAATGTGCAACTCAGCTGATTTTAGGCTACCTGTTCGATCATTAGTGAAGACTTGAGGTTAACTGGAACTGTTGCCTCTCTGTGCCAGAGATCTGGGTTCAATCCTAACCTCTGGTGCTGTCTGAGTGGGGCTTGCACGTTCTCCCTGTGACCATGTGGGTTTTGTCCAGTTTATTCCCACATTGCAAAGACATGGTTTTGTAGAGTAATTGGCCTCTGTAAATTGCCCGTAGTGTGTAGGGAGTGGAAGTGAATGTGGGATACAACTTATAATAATAATAATAATGGATGGGATTTATATAGCGCCTTTCTAATACTCAAGGCGCTTTACATCGCATTATTCATTCACTCCTCAGTCACACTCGGTGGTGGTAAGCTACTTCTGTAGCCACAGCTGCCCTGGGGCAGACTGACGGAAGCGTGGCTGCCAATCTGCGCCTACGGCCCCTCCGACCACCACCAATCACTCACACACATTCACACACAGGCAAAGGTGGGTGAAGTGTCTTGCCCAAGGACACAACGACAGTATGCACTCCAAGCGGGATTCGAACCGGCTACCTTCCGGTTGCCAGCCGAACACTTAGCCCATTGTGCCATCTGTCGTCCCAACTTATGAACTTATAACAGCAAGAAATGGAGAGGGCTTTTAAAAACTCGGGAAATGTACGTATTTTTGAGGTCCATGAAGCACTGCTGGAAAAGTGGTCCAGTCATGTATCATATGAGAAATTTAACATAGCATGAAATGTTATGAAAAGACAGAAAGTCTGAAGATTGGCGAATATGTTAGATCTGAGCAATGTGTGTTCAAACATTTGATTATGGAAAATTGCAGATGAGAGGAAATTAGGACTAACAGGAAGCATACAAACAGATTGTTACAGCTTTTATAGGTGTCTAAAAAGGGCAAGACTTGTGAGTGCAAAGGTGGGCCCTTTACTGACAGAATTTTTAAAATGGAGAACAAGGAAATAGCAGAGGAACTAAACAAGAGGGACAGAGTGCAAGGTGGGAAGCATGTGCTGTCACAAATAAGAGATAATGCCTTGAAAACAAACAGAAGGCAAAATGGTATCAAATCAACCAGCTTTGATTGAAGTGCACCTGGTACCTGCCGGTGATCCACTGACTAATCAGTGGACAGTAGAATTAACTGGTTACACAAACTAAGATCTGATATATAATCATAATCGTACATTAGCCAAGTATGTTTTGCAACATATGAGGAATTTAATTTGCCATACAGTCATACCAATAAAAAGCAACAGAACAAAATACATGTTAACATAAACATCCACCACAGTGACTCCTCCACATTCCTCTGTGATGGAAGGCGAAAAAAGGTTCAATCTCTTCCGTTGATGGTACATCTTACTCCCGTACCCAGCGGTGGGTCTCCTCGTCGGGGCAATCAAGCTCCTGCATCTGGGGGGAATCTCAGCTACCCCGCGGCAGGCGATCTACCTCGGGTCGGGGCTAGCGAATGTCGTGCGGCTCTTGGAGTTTCCCGACTGCCTCTCCCGAGACTGTGAGTTCCTTGATGTTAAAGTCCGCAGGCCACTATGGAGCGTTGATCGTAGGGCAAGTATCTTTGATGACCGATAAGTCCACACTCTGCGGTGGGGCTCAAAGTCAGTCCCGAGCAAGGCCTCCAGCTCCACGATGTTAGGCTGCAGAGTGACCGGAGATACGATCCGGAAAACAATCGCATCTCCGGCAAGGTAAGAGATTGAAAAACAGTTTCCCCCGACCCCCCACATAAAACAAACCGGAGAACATCAACACAAACTTTTAAACACACTAAAAATAAGGGAGAAAAGATGAACAGGGCAGACAGACGGTAGGCAAGGCCTACAGTTGTAATAAAGTACTCCTACAGATGATAGCCGCCTGGCTCAGAACAGAGTACAAGTAGTTATTCTATAACACCTGCATCCATACGGAAATTTGTGTATAACACGATTGATGAATTAGAGAACGCCGCTTGTATTACACGGGACAAAATGGTTACGACGCAATTTAAGTCAAGAACTAGAGAACCATTTAAATATTAATTTGGAAATTGACAAGCAGAGAAAAAATAGCTGTCTTGCAAAAACTAACACTCAGGTGTTCATTGTGATTGAGGAGCTATCATTTAAATCAACACATGCAATGATAGGCTATTAAACAATGTAACAAGCGGCCTTCCATACTTTAAGCTTGCAGTTAAAAAATAAATATAGCTATTAGAAATACATTTATTTTTGAAAATCCTGTAGGAATTAAAATGTTAAGTGTGGATATAGGGCAGCAGGGAGGCGTAGTGGTAGAGCTAATGCCTTACAGCGCCAGAGACCCGGGTTCGATCCTGACTATGGGTGCTGTCTGTATAGAGTTTGTAAGTTCTCCCCGTGACCTGCGTGGGTTTTCTCCAAGACCTTCAGTGTCCTCCCACACTCCAAAGACGTGCAGGTTTGTAGGTTAATTGACCTGGTATGAATGTAAAATTGTCCCTAATTGGCGTAGTGTAGTGTTAATGGGTGGGGGTCGTTGGTCGGTGCGGACTCAGTGGGCCGAAGGGCATTGTATCTCTAAAGTAAACTGAACTAAATCAATCTGAAAATCTCTAACCCTTAACCCCACCTTTTTCCCATTTACACCATTTTCTTGATAGCACAATATTCTATAATGAGAAGGTACACAAAATTGCTGGGGAAACTCAGCGGGTGCAGCAGCATCTATGGAGCGAAGGAAATAGGCGACGTTTCGGGCCGAAACCCTGAAGAAGGGTTTCGGCCCGAAACGTCGCCTATTTCCTTCGCTCCATAGATGCTGCTGCACCCGCTGAGTTTCCCCAGCAATTTTGTGCACCTTCGATATTCCAGCATCTGCAGTTCCCTTTTGAACATTCTATAATGAGAGTTTTCTTTGGAACACAGCTGTCACGTTATTACAGAACTACTTGGAGGCCAGAACAAGAATTATGCACTCCACTTTCATTCTCAGTCAATTCATGTAATCAGGCAACGTAACTCGTGAGTTTCGTACTGGCATGTTGGAACCATTATAAGAGAAGAACTATAAGGATGAAATAAACTTGCTTTTGCAGGGATAAGCTTGGTGGTTTTGAGTTGTTGATACTCAGAGTTAATCCACAGATCAGACTTAGAAACAGACCACACCTGACATTGACAGTTGGGAAAACAATGGAATCTGCATTAAAGGATATGAAATCAAGAAGAAAATAATGGGCAGAGTTGACAATGAATCAATGAAAGAGAAATCATGTGTGATTGTTATGTGATTAATAATAAATCATGTATTATCAATTCTTCAGTTTAGTTTAGTTTATTGTCACATGTACCGAGGTACAGTGAAAAGCCTTTATTGCGTGCGATCCAGTCAGCAGAAAGACAACACATGATTACAATTGATCCATTTGCAGTGTATAGATACATGATAAGGGAATAGCATTTAATGCAAGATAAAGCCAGCAAAGTCTGATCAAGGATAGTCCGAGGGTCATCAAAGAGGTTGATTGTAGTTCAGCATTGTTCTCTGATTGTGGTAGGGATGATTCAGTTGCCTGATAACAGCTGGTGAAGAAACTGCCCCATGAATTTGGTGGCGTGCGTTTTCACACTTCTATACCCTTTGGTTGATGGGTGAGGGGAAACGAGGGAGTGGCCAGAGTGCGACTCCTCCTTGATTATGCTGCTGGCCATGCGGAGGCAGTGTGAGGTATAAATGGAGTCAATATGAATATAAATTTGAGCAGGATGTAGGGGTAAAACCAATAGATCTAGTGCATTTATATTTCACAAATGCTTTTGATCAAGTTCCATGACGGAGGTTATAGAACATTTGGTCCCTCGGCTGAATCAATGATGTTATTGAGACAAAACACCAATCCTTGTGGAACCTTCGCTAATCATTGCCTGCTAATCCAAGAAAGACCCATTCATTCCAACTCTTGCTTGTCTTTCTGTTAACTAATTCTCAATCCACATTGTTTAAGAAGGAACTGCAGATGCTGGAAAATCGAAGGTGCACAAAAATGCTGGAGAAACTCAGCGAGTGCAGCAGCATCTATGGAGCGAAGGCAATAGGCAACGTTTTGGGCTGAAGAAGGGTTTCGGCCTGAAACGTTGCCTATTTCCTTCGCTCCATAGATGCTGCTGCACCCGCTGAGTTTCTCCAGCATTTTTGTGTACGCCCAATTCACATTGGTATGTTACCACCAAAATCAATAGCATTTTATTGAAATCAAATACAGCTGAATATGCAAAGTACAGTCCATGAAGCAGCTAGAATTAATGTACATACTTTTGCTGATGATGAGAAACAAACCTCTCCCATCTTTTCCCTACTGTTCAAAAATAACACTTTGTTGAAAAATAATTCTAGTGCCAACTAGGTATCTTTTATTTTTGAGCTACCTTAAGTAAATGAGAGAAAGAAAATACATAAGGGAATGAAAAGTACCCAAAAATCCATCTCCAAAGGTCAATGGAAGTGGCTTTGAGCTAGTCTTCTTTGTTATGGTAACAAACATTTCGTGCAATATTTTCCATTTCAAATGCCAATGTATTTCCAACAGTCCGTCAGCTGCTTCCTGGGTGCAGCCTGTTTACTAAACGTTGCAGTTGTGTTGCCCATTAACTCAGCACCTTTTGATTGCTCAATTCTGCCATCCTTGCTGAGCTTGTGCAATAGTGTCCTTCAGCTGCTGGGGTCCATTGGTGGTGCGGAAACTCAACCCTTGTGCACTATAACATCACTCCATTGCTGCTTTCCAGGAGCAGTGAATATTGCAGGTTCCTGTCAAAGATTAGGTCATTTTGCTATCCTGTGATTGAGGAACAAGTTTTCATTCAGATCTCTATTAACACCACTATGTGGTAAAATATAGCCATGGCCAGGCAATTCTCCCATCCTTCATTCATGAACTACTTCCGTCCAATGTTTAGTCCACAGATTGCAGACTTTCACATTTCCTGATGCATAGAAAGAGGCCATTTGGCCCATCTGCTGGAGTCACTCAGCATTCAACTCCTCTACCAGAACTCGGAGCAATCCCACTAATCTCATTCCTTCACTTGTTTCTCAACAATGAAAAGACTGCTGAAGATGGAATCCAGCACTGGAGCAGAACCAGCGAGGAAGTGGATTTCCATTAACAATGAGGTTCAGTATTTTGTTTCATCTTGAGACTGCCAATCCACATCGCTCCACTCCACCCTCTCTCTCCCCCACACCCACCCTCCCCCCAACCTGGTTGTTAAGAAACCCCTTTCACGCCCTTTGTTAACAATGGACTGATTTTCCAATGTCCTTATAAACAGCAAATTTTACTAATTTCAGCTGATGACTTCCTGTCCTATGTAGGGCAGCATTTCGTTGTCTCTGTACTGTACACTGACAATGACAATTAAAGTTGAATCTGAATCTTTGAATCTGAGGGCCCTTTATCCCCCAACATTATTCCCCTTATCTTGTATCTGTACACTATAGATGGTTCAATTGAAATCATGTATTGATTTCCGTTAGCATGCAACAGAAGCTTTTCACTGTACCATGTAAGATTAAACTAAACTTGTAACTCATAACTGATCCCACTGACAGGCCCTCATCTTAATCCTCAAATCCCTGATTCACCTGTTTTCTGGAATGGTCTTTAACCTTGCAACATTTTTTTTAGCATCATGGCATAACCACCCCCAACCTCCTTTGCCCTTCAATGAAGTGATAGCAATTCCCTTGTCCCCTTCCTTTTGCATTCTCTAATCTCCTCCACCAGCTTGAAATCCCACCAATTTGTCAATTCCTTCTCAACCTTTAGCCACCCAAAGCCCATCGGCCAACTGTAGGAAGGAACTGCAGATGCTGGTTTACACCAAAGATAGACACAATTTGCTGGAGTAACTCAGCATTCAACACATCAACAGGCAGCATCTCTGGAGAGAAGAAATGGGCATATCCAGATATGATGCCTGCCCCGCTGATCAACTAATTCTTCTGGCCACCTCCCTGGTCTCAATATCCATTCCACCAATGACTCAATATCCATTCCTTTAATCTGCCTCTCTTCAAAAATACTCCCAGAAGCAAAGAATCCATCTGACTGAAGAAGGGTTTCGGCCCAAAACGTTGCCTATTTCCTTCACTCCATAGATGCTGTCTCACCCGCTGAGTTTCCCCAGCATTTTTGTCTACCTTAGAAATAAGAATAAGAAGGTAGACAAAAATGCTGGAGTGACCCGAAACGTTGCCAATTTCCTTCGCTACATAGATGCTGCCTCACCCGTTGAGTTTCTCCAGCACTTTTGTTTACCTTCGATTTTCCAGCATCTGCAGTTCCTTCTTAAACATTAGAAATAAGAATAACATTTGTTACTCACAACCAGATCTGGATGCAATAGATGCACCAGCAGCTGATGAGAATTAAAACCCTGAATTCCAAACATTTTGAATTCTAATGATAATTTTGTCAGCCTTTTACTATCCACTGTTAAAGTTCATGGAGAAGGTTTACATGTTAATTGTCCAGTTTTGGGAGCACAACAGGCACAGTGGAATCGAGCAAATTAGAAAAACTTTTTTTTTTTCTGACCACACCCTCTGTCAGTGCTGAGCTTATGGGGCTGGTTCTGGCTCAGGCAAATTCCAAGCTTCCAGAGCAGCACAGGCACTGATCCCTCAGTGTGCCGACTCACCACGATATAGTTCCGTGGACGCTGCCCCGAGTAACTTCACGGCCACTGGAAGAACTTCCTGTGCCAGATCCCGTTCTTTGGTCTCATGCTGCTCTGAGCCAGCTGAGGAATCTATGCACACATCTAGTCCTGCCCTCACCCAGCATTCAACCCCGGTCCATGTTGATTCACGAGAGCTCCACTCAAGGGTGAAGCAGAGGGAGTCTGGAGATGGAGCTGATGAACAAAATCAGTGCAGTGCAGAGGTTGTTCATAGACTTGCAAGCCCCTGCATCCTGCACTATACACCAAAGCTACAAAGCCACCAGTCAGGAACATGATACTCTACAGTTGGCAGCTGAAACAAAACCACACAAATAGAGGCAGAAAAAAAAAGAGAATTTCCCTTTTCAGGTTATGCTCACCATCGATGGTTCAGGCTTTTTATGATTGTTCTTCATATTTGCATAGCAAAGACAAATGTTGCCAAGTTATTCTCCTTGGAAGGTTATAATCCACAAATGTCTGCATGTTAATCATTCATTGTGGAAAGCAAGGCACAAATAACAGAGGTATTTTAACATCTGGAGGTCTCATGTAATGTAAGAAAATACAGGAAAAAAGACTATTTTGGAATAAAATATTATCATTGTCAACATTCATGGCTTATTTACCTGCTTATAGAGATACCCCAGATAGTGATGATGACTGTTACAGGAGGAGCTGAATGATATAACCAGGCAACAAACAATGTTTTCTATCTATAGTTAACCACTAACATTTTAAATTATCTGCACTTGCTAATGGCAAGCACCTGAGCTGTAGATGTCCTGGGAGTTTTAAGCACAGGAGTGTTGAAGAAAGTCTGCCTCTGTCTCCAGAGCTTCGATGGAAATCTAAGCCAAACAAATCTATCTTTAAAATAAGGTAGGTTGAAAAGTAAAATACTTTCTCAGCTAATCCTCATGAGTTCAAAAAGGGCGAGGTGGACCAGTTATAACATTCGTAGGTGGTGAATTTATAATGTAAATTGCTTTAGATGGCTGTAAAAAGAATTGCTTTCATTTAACTTATTCCAGGATATCTAAAAGTGCACAATGGCTAATTCATTGTTTGATTATGAAGTGCAGTCTCCTGAATAATTTAGGAAATAAAGTGACCATTTTATCCCACAAATTGCTCACTATACTAACTGATTCAACTGCATTAGTGAAGTTGATACGTTGATAAGTGATAGGAGCAGAATTAGGCCATTTGCCTCATCATCGATGGCTAAGTGTTGCACAGATACCAAGGGAGATTACCCACTAAATGACAGTGAGAGACACCCACTTGAAAGGAAATTGGCCCTCGGAAGCAGAGCCAACAATGCAGCGCTTCCTCAACTCCGGCAGGGACGCCAAGTGAAGCTCAAGTTCCCACTTGAACTGGTACTTAAAGCCTCTTCATTCTGACTCCTAGGGGAAAGAGTACCTGAGCCATGGCAATTGAGTAAAATACTAATCCTCATGAGTTCAGCAGAGAAGAGGTGGACTATTTATTAAGGTTGTGAGTTGTGAATTTGTGGCGTACATACATTCTTAGGTGTATATGAAAGCCATGAAGTTGGAATAATTTAGTATTAGTTTATTATTGTCACGTGTACCAAGGTGTTACCTTGTGCTCAAATGTTTCATCGCTGTGACCAAATTGGAATATCCTCAATGTAGTTGTTTGAAAGCTGAAAAAATGTAATTGTTGGAAATCCAAAATACAAAAAGAAAATGTTGGAAACACTCAGCAGGCCAAGTAGTACCTGCGGTAGGGGAAGGGTCCTGGGTCTGAGTTATTAATAATCCTTCTTCTCAGATGTTGCCTGACCTGCTGGGTTTTTCCAGCATTCTATGTTATTATTGTTCTGCCATAAAGTCGGAGTTGTCCAACACATAAACAGACCCTTCAGCCCATTATGTCCATGTTGACCTTTTACCCTTCGACACTAGTACCCCCAGTTTTGTTCTAGAGATACAGCACAGAACCAGGCCTCTCAGCCCACTGAGTCTGCGCCAACCAGCAATTTATACCATGCCAATTAGCCAACAAACCTGTACGTTTTTGGAGGGTGAGAGGAAACTGGAAATCCTGGACAAAACTTGCGCAGGTCATGGGGAGAATGTACAAACTCCATACAGCAGCACCCTTAGTCAGGATGGAACCCAGGTCTCTGGCGCTGTAAGGCAGCAACTCTACTGCTGCGCCACCGTGCCTCAGTTGCTCATGTAAGAACTGCATCCTTCTGGGACTTTGCCTATTTTTGTGTGTTTAAATGCGTATTCACGGATGCCAGTTCTGCATGTTCACAGATGTCGTTTGCACCCCGAGCTCACTGGGTGGGAAATCAAAGGAGTAAGGGGGCTAATGGCCCTGTCCTACGGTACAAGTTCATTCCAGAGAGCTCTCCCGAGTTTACCCTGATTCGAACTCGGAGATTTACGGTAATGGCCGCTCATCAGTACTCGGGGCTCTCGTGGACATTTTTCAACATGTTGAAAAATCTTCACGAGTCTTCCTGAGCTTACCTGCCATTAGCGAGTCTTCCCTGAGTACCTGCCGTTAGCGTTACGAGCCGCTAAGAGATGTCCCCAAGCTCCGACCTATCCGCTACGTTCATTCTCCATGCTTACCACGAGTTTGATTTTTTTTAAACTCGGGAGAGCTCTTGGAATGAACTCGTACCATGGGACAGGGCCAAAAGTGGATCAGTATAAGATATAGTCACTATAGAATAGTCAAATTGGAGCATTTTGTGGCAATTATATATTTGTGATGATTTATTGTACCAGGTACATGAAATACATTTTTTGCAGACAGCTCAGCAAGACTATTCTCGTATATAAGCTCAACCCCCTGGTTAATGCAGAATGCACAGAACAAGCCCACATGCAAGAGGCACCACCTGGTGCCTTTTTACATTTGAACTCAATGGGGATGCAGATTTCAGAGTCTGTAATACAGAGAGTACAGTCTAGGTAAATGTTGCTTGTCTGCAAAAGATAATGTGGGAAAACTAATTGGGGAAAACCATGAAAAATAACAAAAAAACTATGTCCTAGTTCACCAATGATTTCAGTCTTGGGTGTAATTTGCTCCTTTTAATGCCGAAGCTACTCGTTCCTAGCTTTTCATCCAATAAGTGGTGGCATGGGGGCGCAGCGGTAGAGTTGCTGCCTTACAGCACCAGAGACCCTGGTTCGATCCTGACTACGGGTGCTGTCTGTAGGGAGTTTGTACATTCTCCCTGAGAGGGAGGGGTTGAAAAGAAGAGAAAAGAAGGAGGGAAAATAATCTGCCCAGTCAAGCCCCATGTTAAAATGACACCATTATTTAAATGGTAATGGCAGATTAATTAAAATTGGCAAAAGGATGTTCTAAGGTGGACATTTTATCTTCCGACAAATGGTAAATGATAGAAATCTGAAGTAAATCCGGTTACAGATGTAATCTGGCAGTCAGGCCTGTGAAGAGAGAAACAGATATCTGGTGCAATCTAGCCTTGAGCATTCCAAGTTCTCTTAAGTGAATCCAGACTCTTTATATGTCAGCAGCTCAGTTAGCAGACACTGAAATTATGATAGTAAGCAGAAGCATGAATTTGGAGCCCTGTCTGCCCAGAGTTGTAAAACATGAGTGAAAAAATATCATAGTCCCACCAGATATCAGATCAATACTTTAAGGTGGCACAATGCACAGTTGGTAGAGCTGCCGCCTGCAAAGCCAGAGACCCAGATCTAACCTGACTTCAGATGCTGTCTGTGTGGAGTTTACATGTTCTCCCTATGAACACGTGGGTGTCCTTCAAGTGCTCCAGTTTCCGCCCACGTTCCAAAGATACTTGGGTTTGTAAATTAATTTACTTCTGTAAATTCAGATTCAGATTCAGATTCAATTCAGATTCAATTTTAATTGTCATTGTCAGTGTACAATACAGAGACAACGAAATGCATTTAGCATCTCCCTGGAAGAGCGACATAGCAAATGATTTGAATAAATAATAATAAGTGATAATAAGTGTCCGAGGGGTGGGGGGGTGATTGGCAGTCACCGAGGTACGTTGTTGAGTAGAGTGACAGCCGCCGGGAAGAAGCTGTTCCTGGACCTGCTGGTTCCGCAACGGAGAGACCTGTAGCGCCTCCCGGATGGTAGGAGGGTAAACAGTCCATGGTTGGGGTGAGAGCAGTCCTTGGCGATGCTGAGCGCCCTCCGCAGACAACGCTTGCTTTGGACAGACTCAATGGAGGGGAGCGAGGAACCGGTGATGCGTTGGGCAATTTTCACCACCCTCTGCAATGCCTTCCGGTCGGAGACAGAGCAGTTGCCATACCATACTGTGATGCAGTTGGTAAGGATGCTCTCGATGGTGCAGCGGTAGAAGTTCACCAGGATCTGAGGAGACAGATGGACCTTCTTCAGTCTCCTCAGGAAGAAGAGACGCTGGTGAGCCTTCTTGATCAGAGTTGAGGTATTGTGGTTCCAAGAGAGGTCATCGGAGATGTTGACTCCCAGGAACCTGAAGCTAGAAACACGTTCCACCTCCGTCCCGTTAATGTGGATGGGGGTGTGCGTGCCGCCCCTGGACTTCCTGAAGTCTACAATGAGCTCCTTGGTCTTCTTGGAGTTAAGGGCCAGGTTGTTGTCAGCGCACCATGCTGCTAAGTGCTGGACCTCCTCCCTGTAGGCCGACTCATCGTTGTTGCTGATGAGGCCAATCACCGTTGTATCATCTGCATACTTGATGATGGTGTTGGTACCATGTACAGGTGTGCAGTCATAGGTGAAGAGGGAGTAGAGGAGGGGGCTCAGCACACAGCCCTGTGGAATGCCGGTGTTCAGGGTGAGGGTTGAAGAGGTGTGCTTGTCTAACCTAACAGACTGGGGTCTGTTGGTTAGAAAGTCCAGTATCCAGTTGCAGAGGGAGGGGTCGATGCCCAGGTTACCGAGTTTGGTGATCAGTTTTGATGGTATAATGGTGTTGAATGCTGAGCTGTAATCGATGAACAGCATTCTTACGTAAGTGTCTCTGTTGTCGAGGTGGGAGAGGGCGGAGTGAAGTGCCGTTGAGATGGCATCCTCCGTACTCCTGTTCTTGCGGTAGGCAAACTGATAGGGATCCAGTGTGGGGGGTAGGCAGCTTTTGAGGTGTGCCAGGACCAGCCTCTCGAAGCACTTGGTGATGATGGGGGTAAGTGCAACTGGGCGGAAGTCGTTGAGGCTTGCCGCAGTGGAGTGTTTTGGCACTGGCACGATGGAGGTGGTTTTAAGGCACGTGGGGACAACTGCTTGGGCAAGTGACAGGTTGAAGATGTCAGTCCAGACGTCTGTCAGCTGCGCAGCACAGGCCCTGAGCACGCGCCCGGGGATGCCGTCAGGGCCAGCAGCCTTACGTGCATTAGTCCTACTCAGCCACGAATACGTCGTAGGGGGTGAGTGTGAGGGGTTGGTGATCGGCAGGTAGCACAGCCTTGATGGCTGTCTCTAGATTGTCCCTGTCGAAGCGGCCATAGAAGTGGTTAAGCTCCTCAAGCAAGGAGGCGTCGCTGGATGTGGGGGTGGTGTTGGAGGGTCTGTAGTCCGTGATGGCCTGGATGCCTTGCCACATGCGTCGGGGGTCGGAGTTGTTGTTGAAGTGCTCCTCAATCCTGAGCTTATGGCAGTGCTTGGCCTTCTTGATGCCCCTCTTCAGGTTAGCCCTGGCTGAACTGTAGGCTCGAGCATCGCCTGACCTGAAAGCGGTGTCCCGTGCTTTCAGCAGTAGCCTGACCTCGCTGTTCATCCATGGCTTCTGATTCGGGAATATGGTCACCTGTTTGAGGGAGGTGACACTATTGATGGTGGAGTTTATAAAGTCCAGAACAGAGGATGTGTAGGAATCAATGTCCGTGTGGGAGTCAAGGGTGGCCTGGGCTGCAAACGCCTTCCAGTCAGTGTTTCCAAAACACTGCTGAAGTGTGAAGTCCGCTTCCTCTGACCAGACTTTAACTGTCCTCACAGTTGGTTTAACCCGTCTGATGAGTGGGGAGTACTTAGGGAGCAGGAACAATGAGACGTGATCAGACTGACCAAGGTGGGGAAGGGGGATGGCTTTGTAAGCTTCAGCCATGTTGGTGTAGACTTTGTCCAGTGTCTTGTCTACTCTAGTGGGGAAGGAGACATGTTGGTGGAATTTGGGGAGTACAGTCTTCAGGTTAGAGTGATTGAAGTCACCCGCAACAATGAAGGCTGCCTCGGGGTTGTGCGTCTGTTGATTGCTAATGGCAGTATGCAGCTCTTTCATTGCAAGCTTGGCATTAGCATCAGGAGGGATATAGGCTGCAGTCACAACAGTGGAGGTAAACTCTCTGGGCAGATAGAACGGTCTGCATCTAACCAAGAGGAACTCAAGGTTAGCTGAGCAGTGACTCTCGATGATGGTGGAGTCCGTGCACCATGCTTTATTTACATAAATGCACAGACCCCCACCTCTGGTCTTACCGGAGTCTGATGTCCTGTCCGCTCGGAGTAAATGACGCCCCGATAGCTGGATGGCGCTGTCAGGAACGTCAGTGTTGAGCCAAGTTTCCGTGAAGATCAGGATGTTGCAGTCCTTGATCCAGCTGTGGGAGGTGATCCTTAGCCGGAGTTCGTCCATTTTGTTTGTCAGTGAGCGCACGTTGGCGAGGAAAAGGCTAGGAATCGCTACCCTGTGTGGGGCTAGCTCTAACCTGGCCTTTAACCCACCTCTGCGTCCCCGGCGGTGTTTTCGTACGCGTCGCCGTCTGTTGGTACTTCTGGTCGGCCGAGCTGGCTTGGTGCGCGCTGGTATTCTGCCGCTCAGTTGCTCCGCGTCTGCGTCTCCGTGACTCCGCAGGCGTTCTTCAGCCCCGCAGCTCTGCTGATGGTCTCCAGCCCCGGGGCTTACCTGGCGTTCTCCAGCCCAGCGGGTCGGGTGGCGGTCTCCAGCTCCGCGGTGTTCTCCAGCTCCACGGGTCGGGTGGTGTTCTCCAGCTGCGAGGGTCAGGTGAGCTCCACGGGTCGGGTAGCGTTCTCCAGCTCCACGGGTCGGGTAGCGTTCTCCAGCTCCACGGGTCGGGTCAATTAAATTGACACTGATGTGTAGGGAGTGAATGAGAAAGTGGGATATCGTAAAGGTAACGTGAAAGGGTGATCAGTAGTCAGCGTGGACTTGGGCCGAAGGACTTGTTTCCACGCTGAACACCCAATACTAAAAAATATTATCTTTTCTATTGCGATTATTCTTAATTATTTTTAACTCTGTAGTAAAGCCATTCTAAATCAAAGCTCTTAACTAGATTAATAAACATTTCAAAAGCAATTTTTTTGAGAAGAATTGCATTCTGAAACTTAGCCCAATTGTATAAAAAATAATTTATTTTATTACGATCACGATAGAAAACAAAACCGTGGTAACACATTGTACAAAATCTGTACAAAACACGTTTTGTACTATGGTGTTACTATGGTAATACCATTGTACAAAATCACCCAATAAAACTAAATTTAATAAACCACGATGTTACAATCCTCACAAATATACTAAATAACTATACAACCATGTCTATCTCTAACACCACCCGGGCGCGACGTAACCCCGAAAAAGAGGCAAGCATCTGGCTCGGACAAAGCCCTCTTCCCCCTGGCACCGTAACTCACGGATGGCCAGCTTGACCAGGCCTAGAAGCAACCCAACCAGGTCCTTGAAATATTCTGACTGTAATCTGGCCTGCATGGCACAGTAGGATATGAGCAGTGTTTCTAGTGTATAGAAAGGAGCTTGCTGTGGTATTTTTCATGGAAGGATCATTGGATTGTGGGTGCAGGAACCAGAAGATCCCAGGTTTAATCTTTGTTCTTTATCAGTTGAAAGACAAGAGCTTTTAGTTTTTAGTTTTGGTTTGAGAGATACACCACGGAAACAGGCCCTTCGGCCCACCGGGTCTGCGCCGACCAGCGATTCCTGCATATTAACGCTCTCCAACACACACTAAGGAAATTATTTACATTTACCAAGCCAATTTACCTACATATCTGTACGTCTTTGGAGTGTGTGTGGAAACCCACGCAGGTCACGGGGACAACATACAAATTCCGTACAGACAAGCACCCGTAGTTAGGATTGAACCTGGGTTTCCGGCGCTGTAAGCACAGCAAGGCAGCAACTCTACCGCTGCTCCACCCTGCCACCCTTAAACTCAAACTCAAAGTGTTGGAGGAACTCAGCAGGTCAGACCAGGTCTGTGGAGGGAATGGACTAGTGACATTTTGGATCGGTACCCGTCTCAGGCCATAATGTAAATTTAATGTTTGAGCTTTTGATGGCTTCTCACTGCCATCTGTTGGAAAATACATTAAATAACTTTATGGCAAGTAAAGAATCAATACATTGTGACACCCAACAGCCATATCAAATATACCCAGATTTGTATTTGGTCGGTTCTGTGTGTGTGTATTTAAGTGGGGAGGTGAGGGAGATATTGGTGGGTGGGGAAGGGAGATATGTGATGATGGTGCTTGTGTCAAACTCCTTGGAGAAGAGATTCTGCGGT
This sequence comes from Amblyraja radiata, assembly GCF_010909765.2. Lineage (NCBI taxonomy): Eukaryota > Metazoa > Chordata > Chondrichthyes > Rajiformes > Rajidae > Amblyraja > Amblyraja radiata. The sequence continues at coordinate 55,488,552 of NC_045966.1, forward strand.
AGCAGTTTATTTGTGATCACCCATTCTTAAATTCAGTTCTTAACCCATTTCTTAAAACCATTGAATTCAATGGAACCAATGTTTCGAAGCTGAATTCCATGGACATTTCTGCTACACTGTGTGATATTCACCTATCACCAAGGATACATTTCAATTCCTTGTTGCTCCATAACATTGGGCAGAAGGAAAAAATAAAACAGCATTTAAGTGATTCTAATTTTGAGCTCAATTAATCCCTAACCAGGAGTTAAAATTGGAAAAAGTTCTCCTTTTGCCATTAGTTTAGTTCAGAGATACAGAGTGGAAACAGGCCCTTCGACCCATCCAGTCCACACAGACCGGTGATCCCCGCACACTAACACCATCCTACACACACTTGCGACTATTTACAATTTATACCAAGCCAATTAACCTACAAACCTGTACGTCTTTGGAGTGTGGGAGGAAATCGAAGATCTCGGAGAAAACCCACGCGGTCACAGGGAGAACGTGCAAACTCCGTACAAACAGCACCCGTAGTTGGGATCGAACCCGGGTATCCTGCTCTGCAAGTGCTGTAGGCAGCAACTCTACCGCTGCGCCACCATGCTGCCCCTTAGTGTGTGGCTTTTGAATGGAAATGTTTTTGAGAATTTGCATTTCCCGAGTACTTGATCTGTGACTACTTATTCCTGCTTTGAGGGTAACTGAAGACACAGAACATATAAAATTCCAGTGAAAATTTTGCAAAGCATTTGCTGACCTCTGTGCCTTTCAAAGAACACTGAAATATTTTGGGATATGCTGTGTTTGGCAAAAATAAAACCCAACTGCAGCTGCTGTAGTTAGCTGCTTGCCTGATGTTTGAAGTAATAACATAATCCTCATTTACTGGCTCTTAGTATGCCATGGAGACACACACCAAAAAAAGACAAAACATTATTCTCTTTGAAGAGCCAAATTTAAAGAGCAAATTCACCTTTGCCTAATGATCATCAACATAAAATTGAGTGGTGGCCTGTATACAACCAATAAACTTGTAGTCTCCAGACTTGCTATGGCTGTTTCTGAAATTTCCCTGAGAACAATTAGAAATGCAAATAATTGGTTACCCTTTAATCCAAGAGGAGAGCTTCTTCACGTTAGGCATTCCTGGAAGCAAAATAATTTAAACATGTTTAGTTACGATACGGGGGGGGGAGGGGGGGGGGGGGTAGTCATGACAGAAGGAGGAGGAGTTGGACAGTTTGATAGCCACAGGGAAGAAGGATCTCCTTGGGCATTCTGTCCTGCAACTTGTTTAGAGATATAGTGTAGAAACAGGCCCTTCTGCCCACCGAGTCCGTAACGACCAGCGATCCCTGCACATTAACCCTATCCTACACATACTAGGGACAATCTTTTTAACATTTATACCAAGTCAATTAACCTACAAACATGTACGTTTTTGGAGTGTGGGAGGAAATCGAAGATCTCGAAAACCCACACGATCATGCGGGGAATGTACAAACTCCGTACAGACTGCACCCGTAGCCAGGATCAAACCCGGTCTCTGGCGCTGTAAGACAGCAACTCTACCGTTGCGCCACCGTGCCACCCATTAATGAAGTTAGTAAAAATCAAATAAAATCTGCAGATGCGCCTGTTGAGTATTTCTCGTATTCTTAGTTTTTTATATTAAATTACCACTACAGCAGTTTTTCTCTGATTTCCATCATGGTGAGAATGCGCTACAACTGTCACATCCAGAATCTCCTTGCAACAGAGCAATGCAGAAAGAAATATAATTTTGTCACAGATACGCCAAAGTGCTCTGTACGTCACTCCTTGTAACAGCACAGGGGGAATCCACCACTCTTAAGGAAACTTGGAGATGGAATAGCGAGGTTTTTAAATAATTGGTGCGGGGGATACATTCAATCATGTGTTGCATGCAGTGTATGTGGACCTGTAGATCAGGAAGTAAGGGATATATGAACAGCATCTCAGATCCCCCATCTAATTATTGGGGTATTCCATTTGGCATAGAGTCACAGAGTGATACAGTGCGGAAACAGGCCCTTCGGTCCAACTTGCCCACATCGGCCAACATGTCCCAGCTACACTAGTCCCACCTGCATGCACTTGGCCCATATCCCTCCAAACTTGTCCTATCCATGTACCTGTCCAACTGCTTCTGAAATGTTGGGATAGTCTCTGCCTGAATTACCTCCTCTGGCAGCTTGTTCCATACATCCACCACTCTTTGTGTGAAAAAGTGACCCTTCAGATTTCTATTTAATCTTTTCACCTTCACCTTAAACATATGTTCTCTAGCCCTTGATTCACCTACTCTGGGCAAGAGATTCTGTGCATCTACCCAAGCTATTCCTCTCATGATCTTATACACATCTATAAGATCACCCCTCATCCTCCTGCGCACCAAAGAATAGAGTCCCAGCCAAATCGACCTCTGCCTGTAGCTCAGACCCTCCAGTCCTGGCAACATCCTCATAAATCTTCTCTGTACCCCTTCCAGCTAGACAACAAGTTTCCTATAAGACGGTGCCCAGAATTGAACACAATAAATTAGTTGTAATGGTAAAGATAGCATTGTTCAGCTTGCATTGGGGACTGCAGGCTCTTCAGGGGGTGCCTTTGCACTATGGTCTGTGTCAACAACACATCCCTCCCCACTCACCTGGGAGATGAGGATGTGGGCGCTGAATAGACTCTTCTCCCTGCAGTCATCCTCTTCCTCCTACTCCTCTTGTTCCATCTGCTCTCCAGACTCTACTTCGGGTTCCTTTGTCTCTTGCTGTCCTCACTGCCCCTCCCCCAACACGGCTGCAAGCCATGCATTGCTGCATTGTGCAGCATACAGTACCTGACGATAAGGTATTTGGACTTGCTTGGTCTGTCCTGAGGCCATTGGCAAACTTCATCGGGTGGAGACCCAGTGACATTCTGCAGTCATTCACCCCATCTTGCTGTGTGTGAGAAAATTGATGGGTTTCACATGCATGACCTTCTCCAGTTAGAAATGATAGTCTTTTAAATTTCAGGAAGGACATCCTTGCTATTGAGGCAGTGCAGCATAGGGTCACAAGGTTAATCCCCGGGATGGCTGGACTGCCATATGAGGAAAGATTGGAAATTCACTGGAGTTTAGAAGGATGAGAGAGGATATAGAAACGTATACAATTATAAAAGGACTGGACAAGCTAGATGCAGGGAAAATGTTCCCAATGTTGGGCGAGTCTAGAACCAGGGTCCACAGTCTAAGAATAAAGGGGAGGCCATTGAAAACTGAGATGAGAAAAAAACATTTTCACCCAGTGAGTTGTGAATTTGTGGAATTTTCTGCCACAGAAGGCAGTAGAGACCAATTCACTGGATTAATTTAAAAGAGAGTTAGATAGAGCTCTGGGGGTTAGCGGAATAAAAGGATATGGGGAGAAGGCAGGCACGGGTTACTGATTGTGGATGATCAGCCATGATCACAATGAATGCGGTGCAGGCTCAAAGGGCAAATGGCCTCCTCCTACACCAATTTTCTATGTTTCTATGTTTCTTTGAGCAAAATAAGCAACTTTGCATGCAGTATCCACACTTAATACCAAATGAAGGATAAACTTTCTTAGGGACAGCCCACTTGGTTCACTAGTCTTCTTCCTTACTGAGGAGGTTTGGCTTCAGAAGAAGATTACTAAAGATGACCATTTACTCAGTAGAATTTAGAACAAGACATAATCCCCTTGAAACACACAGAGGTAGACTTTACAATATAAATATTGAGAGTTTGATTTTTCTGTTGAAGTCTCAGTATAAAAGACTGCCCATTTGGGAATGGGATGAGGAGAAATATTTTAATTCAGACAAACCTGGAATGTTTTCTCTAGAGTTTGGAGACTTGGTAGAAGTATGTAAAATGATGAGCTTCAGGGATTTTACCCAGAGTAGAAATGTGAAATACTGGTGGGCTTATCTATACGGTGAGAGGGGCAAAGATTAAATGAGATGTGTGGGGAAAGGTTTGTACACAGAGAGTGGCAGATACGTGGGATGTGCTGCCAGAGGTGGTGGCGGTAGCAGATATGAGAATGGTGTTAACAGGCTTTTAGATAGGCACATTAATATGCAGGGAATGGAGGGATATGGATCACATTCAGGCAGTATAACTTGGCATTATATTTAGCAGAAACACTATGGGCTGAAAGGACTGTTCTTGTAGTGTATTGTTCTATTTATTTAAGACAGAACTGCAGATGCTGGAAACATCGAAGGTGGACAAATAATGCTGGAAAAACTCAGCGGGTGAGGCAGCATCCATGGAGAGAAGGAATTGGCGACGTTTCGGGTCGAGACCCTTCTATATTCCATGTTCCCAGCTTGGAGGATTGTGAATCTTTGGAAAACTCTAACTGAGAGATCCTTGTGGTTTGATTGTTTTCGAGGCTCAGATGAATGAATTTTTGATACTACGGGAATCAAAGAAAATGGGAATTTTTAATCCATTTGAGCTGCATGGGGGGTGGGGGTACGATTTATCTATTATTTATATCTTGGAAAACAAACAATGAGGTGAACATTGAAATTAGCTATACAGCACGTGGAAGCACCAGTACTCACAGCATAGTCTGAAAATAACATTGTGGAGTAAAGTAAGTTCGATCAGATCCCTATACACTGCCCACAATCAGTGGAGACAGGTTGAAACAGTAATCACACTGAGGCCAATTAACATTGTGGTGAATTGGAGCTGACTGGACAGTTTGGACCAGATCAGAGGTTGTAAATAATTCTAAGTGGCAGCTTGTTAGATGAGACTGAAGCAGATTCTGATCAATAAGGGAAGATTTAACAAAGATCAATAGCTCTGTCATCCCAAAATTCGATCTGATTGGAGTTAATTGGACTGAAACTCCAAGAGGAATTCTAACACACAGCTTCTGTAACAATACACTTTTTGTTTACAGAGAGATGTGTTTCTACCTCCTATTTTGAGGAGAGTAAATCTAACACATTCCCTTCAAGGCTTATTCAGTAAAGTTAATGCCCAGCAGTGGTTAGACAGGTCTTGCTTTAGTACCTACTGCAGAACCACATTATGCTGCTCGGGACGCCAGTGTGAATCAAAGATCCGTGAAGTCAAAGAGTTTCTGTCAGCAGTGTGTGTGTGTGCGTGCGTGCATGCTTCCCTGCAATCATTCACGTATAATTGTGTGCAAAGTGTGTGCAGCAGAGTCTAGCCCAGCCTCGTTTAGTTTAGTTTAAAGATATATCGTGGAAACAGGCCCTTTATCCGACTTTGTCCACTCTGACCAGTGATCCCCGTACACGGGCATTATCCTATACACACTGGGGATAATTCATAATTTTACCAAAGCTAATTAACCTACACATTTGTACGTCTTTGGAGTGTTGGAAGAAATCCGAGCACTGAAGAAAACCCACATGGTCACGGGGAGAACGTACAAACGCTGTACAGACAGCAACTTAGGCAGGATCGAGCCCAAGTCTCTGACGCTGTAAGGCAGCAACTCTACCATTGTGCTACCATGCTGCATTCACAGTCTTCAGTCTCTCTGTCTGTGAAGCCCATGTGCTAACTGATGTGCAATGTCCTCCTCATGTTCAATGTATTCACAACCAGGCAGCATCCACACCTCAGAATAGAGGTTGAAACAGGTCACCCTCGGCCCTGAGCCAGTGTCAAGGAAGCAGAGGCACGTAATGTCCATCTCTTACAACAGTGGTGGTAAACTCCGTTCTTGAACAGCTGCAGACCATGTATGAAGATACCTGAACAATGCTGCAGCAAAATGAGCTCAAGAACCAACCAACAATGAAAGAAAAGCATGTCCAAGTCAGGTCGATGTGCGGTTTGAGTGGGAACATTAATTATTCTTTAGTCAGAGGGTGGTGAATCTGTGGAAGTATTTGCCACAGAAGGCTGTGGAGGCAACGTCAGTGGATATATTAAAGTCAGAGATAGATAGATTCTTGATTAATACGGGTGTTAGAGGTTATGGGAATGGGGTTAGGATGGAGAGATAAGTCAGCCATGATTGTATGGCGGAGTAAACTTGTTGGGCCGAATGGCCTAATTCTACTCCTATCACATGGCCTTATGCTATTATGAACCTGGAGGCGATGGTGTTCCATCTGCCCACCTGCCTCTACCCAGCCAGTGGTGAGGATTGGAAAGTAGTTTAAGAAGCTTTGCCATATTTTGCATGCGTGTCGATGTAACTGCCTGATCACAAGCCAGATCTAGTCTCCAGTCACTTGCAGTGCACTGATGGTGGAAGCAGTGGACATTTAGGGTGGTGGATGGGATATAACCATATAACCATATAACAATTACAGCACGGAAACAGGCCATCTCGGCCCTACAAGTCCGCGCCGAACAATTTTTTTTTCCCTTAGTCCCACAATGTTACACAAACAGATCTAATAACTATAAAGAATGCTCCCGACCCAAAACGTCATCATTCCTTTTCCTTCCACCGATGCTGCCTGAGTATTGAGTTGTCCAGCACTTTATTTTTTACTTACAGTTTTAGCATCTGCAACATCTAATATATCCATGCAGATGTTTTGTGCTGAATAAGTTTGTTTGTTTTTAGAGCTGTGCTTTGGCAAGTCTTCCATCACACTCCTGACGTGTGCCTGGTGGTTAGAGCCATGGAAAGTCAGGCCACTCTGTAGAAGGGCAGTGCAGTGGTAGAGTTGCTGCCTCACAGCGCAGAGACCCAGGTACATTCCAGACCGTGGGTGCTGTCTGTGTGGAGTTGGCACGTTCTCCCCGTGACCTGCGTGGGTTTTCTCCGGGTGCTCCGGTTTCTTCCCACACTCCAAAGATGTACAGGTTTGTAGATTAATTGTCTTAGGTAAAAATAATAAATTGTCCCCAGTTTGTAGTATTGTGTTAGTGAGTGGGAATCGCTGGTCGGCGTGAACTTGGTGGGCCGAAGGGCCTGTTTCTGCACTGTATCTTTAAATGTAAATAATCAAAAAGATACCCAATTCCTGGTCTGATTTTGTAGCCCTATTATTAAAGAGACTGTTCACTCAATGGAGAATCTCAGAATGTGGATGGGGGAGGATGCTCTATTAAAGCCTGTTAGCTAACATGTGGGAGGTCATGAATCACTGCTGCCCACTGGCCACTGAGACTTGACGTAACAGGATCAGTAACAGGACGGGTATGCTCAATTGACATTAATGCAAGAGGTTCACTTCATCTGCCTTTCCAGGAGCCTGGCTGCATAGGTGGATGAACGTAAAGTGCCAATGAACACAAGGGATTATGATACTGTGTCCATCACAGGGACATGATTGAAGGAAAAGTAGAACTGACATCTCAGTGCTCTAGGGTGTAGCATCTTCAGGCATGGTGGAGGGAGTTATTAAAGAGCAGGTGGCATTGCATTAATGGGTTAGGACTCTATTACCGCAGTAATGAAGAACACTCCAGATGATTCTTCAAGGAAAGGTAGCAAAAAAAGAGAAAGATGTTTTTGGTAGTAGGGATTTCACCCTACTCAATATTCACATAGATATTCACATATTCACTGAAAACAGTTTAATAGATTTAAGATTTAAGCTTTTAATAGATTTAATAGGAACCTGAGGTGCAACTTTCTCACATAGAAGGTGGTACATATATACATAGAAATAGATACATAGAAAATAGGTGCAGGAGTAGGCCATTCGGCCCTTCGAGCCTGCACCGCCATTCAATATGATCATGGCTGATCATCCAACTCAGTATCCCGTACCTGCCTTCTCTCCATACCCCCTGATCCCTTTAGCCACAAGGGCCACATCTAACTCCCTCTTAAATATAGCCAATGAACTGGCCTCAACTACCCTCTGTGGCAGAGTTCCAGAGATTCACCACTCTCTGTGAAGATATGGAACATTTATATATTTTGACAGTATATAAATCACAAATATTTAGAGGAATATACATAGGTCAAAGGTGAGCAAATGGGACTAGCTTAGATGGACATCTAGGATGGCAGGGATATGTTGGGCCAAAGGTGCTGATTCCCCACAGTAGGACTCTATCCAAGAAGGCAATAGATATTTTTCTCATTGCAAAAAAATATCAATGGAGATGGGGAGAAGGTGGGAGCATGATATGTAAGTTGATACTCAGCTGTGATGTCCCCATAGCAGAAGCGTCCACGTCACGGGGATGGAAACTGGAAGTAACCTGAGCTAAGTCTGCTACCACCATCATCTATTGCAACAAGTGATGGCTCCCACTGATTGTCGCCGGAAACTCACGTCCTTTTCAGGACGGATGATGACAGCGATGTCAACATTTGACACATAGAAGATGTACAGGAAAGAAGAAGAAGACTCAGCTGTGATCATATTAAAAGATGGAGAACCACAAGATGGAAACTCCTGCTCCTCATTTCTCTGTCTCGAAATTTGAAAGTTAATCTTTGTGTGAATACGGAACAATGGTGAAGCTGAATCTTCACACAGCGGCAGAGACCCGGGTTTGACACTGATTTGGGGTGCATGGGTTTTCTCGGGTGCTTCAGTTGCCTGTCACATCCCAAAGATGTGTGGGTTAGTAGATTAATGGGCTTCTGTAAATTGTCCCCGGCGTGTAGGGAGTGGAAGCAGAAGTGGGATAACATAGATGTGGTGAGAATGGGCGATCTATGGTCAGTGTGGACTCGGTTGACCAAATGGATTGTTTCTATACTGTATCCTTCAGTGAATGAATCTTCGCTCTCCTGCTGGATGTTGTTTCATTTCTGCTCTCCTCCCCCTTCCTTCATCCCCTGGCAATTATTGAACCTTGTGATTGCTGAGTGTGCTGGCTGACCTGATCTCGTGTGAATCATTCTTCCAAGAAAGTTTGATTCAGCAGAGTACAAGGTCAACTTCAAACGCCAGGCATGGCCGAGTTCAACCTGTTTCCCTACACTGGTTGCCATGGTTACAAGGGGATGTGATTTTCTAGTGGCCCAATCCGATAGAAGCTATTTTGCGGAAAGGTAAGAAAGTTAAAGGCAAAGGGAATAAGGGATCGATGTTTGAAGATTTGTGTGAAGAGAAGTTTGAGGTGAATTACCAGGTACATTGAAGATAAACCTTCAGATGATTCCATAAAAGCTCTGATGATTCAAGTGCCCTTTCAGAGCTCACGGTTCAGGCTCACACAACATTTCAATACCATGGGAGTGCTGCGCTATTGGAGATGCTGCCTTTCGGACGATTCGCTAAAGTGGGAAGCCGTCTGTCTGTATAAAACAGATTCATGGTACCATTTGATGAGTTTCAAGGAAACTGGATGTGTTTGTTGCTTATTTTACAACTGTAACTTCAGCAGGTGTGGAGTGTTTTTAGAAATCAGTGCCGACAAAGAACATAAAATCAACAACTCTTGGCCTCATGTGTGGGAAGGAACTGCAGATGCTGGTTTACACTGAAGATAGACACAAAATGCTGGAGTAACTCAGTGGGTCAGGCAGCATTTCTGGAGAAAAAAATAGATGTTTCATCCTAAAGGTTCTCCTCCTCTCTCAGGATGAGATCTGCAACACCCTCTCTCGCAGTTCCCCCTCTGTGATTACTTTTTTGCATATCTTTCATCATTTGTTCTATTCCTCTTTACATCATTGTCTATATCTCTCGTTTCCCTTTCCCATGACTTTCAGTCTGAAGAAGGGTCTCGACCCGAAACGTCACCTATTCCTTTTCTCCAGAGATGCTGCCTGACCCCCTGAATTACTTTTTGTGTCTAACTTGTGGGCCTCATCTTTAGTCACAAAACAGGATGGACTCTTGTGCGTGTTTCATGCTTCATATTCCAAAACCTTTAGGAATTCATTTTGTCGAAACGGACCACTGATTCATTCCTGATTCTGTATTGCCATAGCAACCTTCACTACCTCTGGAGAATGGAGACTGTAACTTCAGCAGATATGTTTTTAGAAATTTGATACAAATCCAACTGTTTCTTCACCTTGTTCAAATGTGAGCCCCTAATGTTTCCAGTTGACATGCACATGGTGCATGGACCTTCACTGCTTTGAGCTGCTTCTGTGCATCAGCTTTGTTCTGCTAAGGTCTGATCAGCCATGATCATATTGAATGGCAGAGCTGGTTCGAATGGCCTACTCCTGCACCTATTTTTTATGTTTCTATGTTTCCTTAGAGTGTGGGGGTGGGGGAGGGGAGGGAGAGAGGAGGGGGGTGAAGGGGAGGGGGTGAGGGCAGGAGGGAGCAGAGAAGGGGGAGGAGGGAGGGAAGGGAGAAGGGAAGCAGGAGGAATGGAGGGAGGAGAGAAGAGAGTGGGGGGGAGAGAGATGGGGGTAGAGAGGAGGGGGGAGAAAGGAGGGGGAGAGGGGGCTGGAGGAGAGGGGGTTGAAAAGGGGGGAGAGAGAGGAGGAGGGGGAGAGAGAGGAGGAGGGGAGCCGAGCGAGCGACCGGGCTTGCCTGTGGCGCGGCCTGGCGATGTCACTTGCAGCGCGTGAACACAGCGTGCAGCCATTGTGATGTCATCACGTCATTAGCCAAAGCAGAATTTTGAACATTTTGATTAATAACTCGAGAAATAATGCATGATTTTTTCAGATGAGGCAATTTCGGAATCCATGGGATAAAACTCCTACAGGGATATGTAAAAATGTTAACGTTAGGGCGTCGATTTTTCGAGCAGATGTGATTACACACAGACACACGCACACACATACAAGATCAGAGATTTATAATTATAGAGATATTATGGAATCTTGCGTTGGGGGAAGGTCTGCTCCCAACTGCGCAGGCACGGATCATTTCTCCTCCTCCTCCTCCTCCTCCTCCTCCTCCTCCTCCTCCTCCTCCTCCTCCTCCTCCTCCTCCTCCTCCTCCTCCTCCTCCTCCTCCTCCTCCAGACGTAGGGGGGTTAGAGAGTGAGGGGGCTGGGATGGCAGACAGAGAGGGAGGTAGAGAGGGAGGGGGAGGGGGGTAGAGAGGGAAAGTGAGGTGGTCGAGAGGGAGGGGGTGGGGGTAGAGAGGAAGGAGGGGGAGTAGTGAGGGAGGGTAGAGGGGGGAGGGGGTAGAGGGGGATAGAGAGGGCTAGAGAGGTAGTGGGTAGAGGGAGAGGGAGGGGGTACAGTGGGGGGAAGGATGGGTAGAGAGGGAGAGGGCAAGGGAGGGAGAGGGAAGGGGGTAGAGAGGGAGGGAGTGAGGGTAGATAGGGAGGGGGCATCTCCCTCCTCCCCATCTCCCTCCACCACCCCCCCCCCCCTCTCCCTCTACCACCCCACTCCCCACCCAATCTCCCTCACTCATCCTCCTCCCATTCCCTGCTCCGGCACCTATCCAGGTCATAGACCAGCGCCAGGGCCAGGAACTTGGCCTGGTTCTCATACTCGTCACGGCCCTGGCTGTAGACTGCAGCCGTCAGCTCGGCTGCCGCCTGGGCTCCAGTCCAGACCCCAACTTCATCTCACGGGCTTGTCCCTGACCCCGGATCCAGGCTCGTCCTTGGTTCCAGCAGCGGCTTCTTTCTCAGCCCCGCTCACCGCCCCATCCCAGGCACAGGGTTCGGCCCTCACTCCAGCTCCAGCACCAGGGTCAGCTCCAGCCAGGGCCCGCAGCACCACCCTCCCCACCAGGTTTGGGCATCGGGCGTCGGGCGCTGGCTGGGGGGGGGGGGGGGGGGGGGGGGTGAGTTATTGGGGGTGTTTTTAAATTTAAAAGATTAATAACTTCAGAAATATAGGTGGGAATGTGACAGAAAATGTTTATCGCCTCGATGGGGAAAATGTGAGTAGGATATTTGAAAATGGGAAGGCTGTGGCCTAGCGTTTGGAAGAAGATAGGAAAAGCAGTTTGACACATCTTGGGCACATCGTCGGCACTAACACAAACAATAGGAAGAGTTTTAGTATTATAGAGATGAAGCAAAGTCAGGAAAATGAGATTGAGCCGCACAGAGGATCTAGTCTAAAGGAATGGAGGATTGGTTGAAGGGCTGAATGGCCTCCACCAGTTCCCAATTGCCCACTTCCCAAGTGGATACATTTCCCATGTCCCATGTTCTTAGGTGACCTGCTGCCTGCCCATTTAGGGCATAGAAATTGCCTTCTGCTGGTTGGATGCAGTACCAATCAATGTTTCAGAAACGCCCTGCCCATTTGCCAACACATCCTAATTAGAGACATCCTAATCAGACAGTACGGTTTAATCAGTGCAGATAAAGAACATAAAATCAACAACTTTTGTCACCATGTGTAGGTGGGAACTGCAGATGCTGGTTTACACCAAAATAGACCCAAAATGCTGGAGTAACTCAGTGGGACAGGCAGCATCTCTGGAGAAAAACAATAGGTGATGTTTCGTTCTAGAAGTTCTCCTCTTCTCTCAGGATGAGATCTGCAACACCCTCTCTCGCTGCTCCCCGTCTTTTTTGCATGTCTTTCATTCATTTGTTCTATATCTCTTTACATCATCGTCTATATCTCTCGTTTCCCTTTCCCATGACTTTCTGTCTGAAGAAGGGTCTCGATCCGAAACGTCACCTACTCCTTTTCTGCAGAGATGCTGCCTGACCTGGTCACCAACGCTAGCCTCCAGTAATGAGGGAGCAGAGGGCAGTGTACAGAACACTGTGGAGGGGGTGCCTGACCTCCCTCCACGAGAGCGCTCTTTCTGCGCATCTCGCTGGAGCTGCTCCAATAGCTGTTGGATGCAGCTCAGGCGGCTGTCTCTCCTCCATTTAGGTGGAGACATGTCCCCGTCCGACGAATCGGACGCCACCGGCCGGATGCCTGTTCGGATGGCTAGACATCCAGCCTGCAGTTCAGGCACTAGCGGGACTGGGCTCGGCGCGGCGATGGGGATAGCGGACCGCCCGGTAATTGTTCCTACCGCCTTCTCCTCCTCCTCCCCCCCCCCCTCCCTCTTCAATCTCCAGACGTAGGGGGGTTAGAGAGTGAGGGGGCTGGGATGGCAGACAGAGAGGGAGGTAGAGAGGGAGGGGGAGGGGGGTAGAGAGGGAAAGTGAGGTGGTTGAGAGGGAGGGGGTGGGGGTAGAGAGGAAGGAGGGGGAGTAGTGAGGGAGGGTATAGGGGGGAGGGGGTAGAGGGGGATAGAGAGGGCTAGAGAGGTAGTGGGTAGAGGGAGAGGGAGGGGGTTACAGTGGGGGGAAGGATGGGTAGAGAGGGAGAGGGCAAGGGAGGGAGAGGGAAGGGGGTAGAGAGGGTGGGAGTGAGGGTAGATAGGGAGGGGGCATCTCCCTCCTCCCCATCTCCCTCCTCCACCCCCCCCCCCCATCTCCCTCTACCACCCCACTCCCCACCCAATCTCCCTCCCTCACTCATCCTCCTCCCATTCCCTGCCCCGGCACCTATCCAGGTCATAGACCAGCGCCAGGGCCAGGAACTTGGCCTGGTTCTCATACTCGTCACGGCCCTGGCTGTAGACTGCAGCCGTCAGCTCGGCTGCCGCCTGGGCTCCAGTCCAGACCCCAACTTCATCTCACGGGCTTGTCCCTGACCCCGGATCCAGGCTCGTCCTTGGTTCCAGCAGCGGCTTCTTTCTCAGCCCCGCTCACCGCCCCATCCCAGGCACAGGGTTCGGCCCTCACTCCAGCTCCAGCACCAGGGTCAGCTCCAGCCAGGGCCCGCAGCACCACCCTCCCCACCAGGTTTGGGCATCGGGCGTCGGGCGCTGGCTGGGGGGGGGGGGGGGTGAGTTATTGGGGGTGTTTTTAAATTTAAAAGATTAATAACTTCAGAAATATAGGTGGGAATGTGACAGAAAATGTTTATCGCCTCGATGGGGAAAATGTGAGTAGGATATTTGAAAATGGGAAGGCTGTGGCCTAGCGTTTGGAAGAAGATAGGAAAAGCAGTTTGACACATCTTGGGCACATCGTCGGCACTAACACAAACAATAGGAAGAGTTTTAGTATTATAGAGATGAAGCAAAGTCAGGAAAATGAGATTGAGCCGCACAGAGGATCTAGTCTAAAGGAATGGAGGATTGGTTGAAGGGCTGAATGGCCTCCACCAGTTCCCAATTGCCCACTTCCCAAGTGGATAAATTTCCCATGTCCCATGTTCTTAGGTGACCAGCTGCCTGCCCATTTAGGGCATAGAAATTGCCTTCTACTGGTTGGATGCAGTACCAATCAATGTTTCAGAAACGCCCTGCCCATTTGCCAACACATCCTAATTAGAGACATCCTAATCAGACAGTACGGGTTTAATCAGTGCAGATAAAGAACATAAAATCAACAACTTTTGTCACCATGTGTAGGAGGGAACTGCAGATGCTGGTTTACACCAAAATAGACCCAAAATGCTGGAGTGACTCAGCGGGACAGGCAGCATCTCTGGAGAAAAACAATAGGTGATGTTTCGTTCTAGAAGTTCTCCTCTTCTCTCAGGATGAGATCTGCAACATCCTCTCTCGCTGCTCCCCGTCTTTTTTGCATGTCTCATTCATTTGTTCTATATCTCTTTACATCATCGTCTATATCTCTCGTTTCCCTTTCCCATGACTTTCTGTCTGAAGAAGGGTCTCGATCCGAAACGTCACCTACTCCTTTTCTGCAGGGATGCTGCCTGACCCAGCATTTCCAGCATTTTGTGTCTAACTTGTGGGCCTCATCTTTAGTCACGAAACACGATGGACCCTTGTGTGTGTTTCATGCTTCATATTCCCAAACCTTCAGGAATTCATTTTGTCGAAACGGGCCACTGATTCATTCATGATTCTGTATTGCCATAGCAACCTTCGCTGCCTCTGGAGAACGGAGACTGTATAAGAGACCAAACCATACCACAACTGTTCAATGTGATTTATTTCTGAGTATCCCAGCAGAATGGGATTAATGTTACTTAACACGAGCTTTTAAAACAAAAAATAAATTTTGCATTTGCTGCATAAATGGTACACCAACAAGGTTTAGAAATATATTGATGTTTGTATTGAGATGACTGAGGCACAGGCGCTGCATTTCCTCAGTCAGGCAGACCACACCAACTAGTCCTGTTCACGGACCCATGAAGGATGTTTATCCCTGGACTACTTGTCTTCTGAGCCTTTTGAGCTCAGCTGAAAAAAGAAAACATAAAATTAATCACATTTCTGAAATTAAAATGGTGGTGGAAGGCAGAATGCGGATTCCTATACTACTTTATAATACTTCCTCCACATTCGTTTCTCTGAGTGTGGTATTTATTGGGCACCCCTGCGAAGATAATGCTGAGTCACCTTCATGGGCTCTGGTGAAAGCACGTTCGCGATGATGTTCGGGAGGTAGTTTCAGGCCCTGGACACAAGACGATGGTAATGTAGTTCCAAATCGAGAAAGTGACCTGTAAGCTGACAACTTCCCATGTACCTGTTGCGTGCATTGTGAAGGTGCTGTCACCAGATTCCTTTTGCCCTTGTCCTTCTTGATGGTGGGAATCCTGACTTGGGCGGAGTTGCCAAAACTGAGCTGGCAGGTTGGTGCAGAGCCCTTTGTAAATACAACTGCAGAATGCTCATGAGGATGGACAAAAAGGTGGATGGGATCAAATGGGTGGCCTCTATCACCAAGGAACATAAGGGTAGCAGATACATATTGCAGGCTCCCTTCTAAGTAGCAAAGCACCCTGATAATGAATTATATTGGTGGTGCAGGGTGTTGGGGTAGATAGGTGTGAGCACCTGGATCTTGTGTCCCAGTCACAGATATCTCACAGCTTCGAGTATAATTAGGAATCTTTTCTTCATATTATCTTGGGACTCTCTCTCCCGACACTAAGCTCAATGGTTTCTTTGTGGTAAATCTCACAGAAATACTCAATTCTGTAAGGCTGTGGAGATTTTGTCACTGAGTCAATTGAGAACGGAGATGAATGTATTTCCCGACTAAGAGAGATGGGGATGAAAGTCTGGAATAATTTGCATGAAATGGATACCAGGAATTGAGACACAGAGAAGCCATGAGCTAAATAAATGGCTGAACAGGCTTCCCCTATACCTGTCTAACTGGACAATTTCTCAGTTAAGACTCACTACCAGAGCACATAGAGAATTGGAGATATCGCTCCCGCCACATTAATGTGGATAGAAGGTGCATAGCTCATGATGACGTGCATGTTGGGTGAAATGGAAGTTGATTGTGATAGCCAGATTCTTCAATAACAAAGATTCTTCAATAAGAGGGTGGCACGGTGGCGTAGTGGTAGAGCTACTGCCTTACAGCACCAGAGACCCAGGTTCATTCTGGAGTACTGGTGCTGTCTGTACAGAGTTTGTACGTTCTCCCCGTGACCTGCGTGGGTTTACTCTCAGATCTTCGGATTCCTCCCACACTCCAAAGACTTACTGATTTGTAAGTTACTCGGCTTGGTATAAATGAAAATTATCCCGTGTGTGTGTAGGGTAATGTTAGTGTGCAGGGGTCGCTGGTCGGTGTGGATTTGGTGGGCCGAAAGGCCTGTTTCTGCGTTGTATCTCTAAACTAAACTAAACTAAACACCAACTAGTCCAGGAATGAGTATTCCGTGAATTCAATCTGAGGTAACAAAAACTCACCCGGTTCTTAAAAAATGAAGCTTTTTTGCTTTTCAGGGTGCCCTTCTTGTCTCCCTCATTCTCCTCTGGGGGCATCACAAACAGCTGCTGACTCATCCTCTTCATTGCATTCTGCTCAAAGGTTTGTTCTTCACTTCCATTTGCCACAGCAAAAATTAGAGCTGCAATAGATAAGTAATGAGAAACACATCTCTGTGAAGGGGGAAGTAATTGATGAAGAGCCTTCAGTCCCAAGTCGGTAGCCAACAGCCATAGTTGTCAAAAACCCGACAACTCATAGGCCAGGCTAGCCATCCAGAGTCTAGATTAGTGGTAACATTGAACACAAGAGCACAAGAACAGTCCCTTCAGCCCAGAATGTCCATGCCGAACATGAAGCCCACTCAAATTAATCCTCAAATGAGGGATGTACACATCTTCCATTTCCCTCAATTCACTGTGTGTTCATGTGTCTATCTAAAAGCCTCTTAAATGTATTTTATGTCTGCTTCCACCGACATCTCTGGCATTTTGTTTCAGGCACCTACCATTCTATGTTGAAAACAATTGCCTGACATATCTCCTTTAAACTTTCTCCCGCTGACCTTATGCTCTCTAATATTTGGAAATTCCACCCTGGGGAAAAGGTTCTGACTGTCTACCCGACAGATGTCTCTCATCATTTCATCAACCTCGATCAGGAGGCACCTCAGCCTCCAATACCAAAGAAAACACAATCATGCTTGTCCGAGCTCTCCTTATAGCTACTGCCCTCTAATGCAGGCACCATCCCAGTGAACCTCTCTGCACCTTCTCCAAAGCCTCCATATCCTTCCTGTAATATTTGACCAGAACGCAATGGTTCAATGGTGTTTTATTTATCACATATGCAACTGCACAGTAACATTCTGTTTGCATGTAATACACATGCAGGCACTGATATGTTTTGGTACTAATCGCACCCAATATTCCAAATGTGGCCTAACCAAAGTTTTATGAAGCCGCAACGTGATCTCCTGGTTCTTATACTCAATGCCTATATTAATGAATCCAAGCATATTTTGCCACTCTATCCACCTCAACCAAACATCTGCAGCTCCTTCCTACACATTCTGTCTGCTCCACTGCAAAATCTTCTCAAGGTATGTCTACTTTGAAGATGTTCTGCTCCTCTCTTAGACGAGAGTTCTGCCACACCCTCTCTCACTGCTACCCCTCTGTGATAACATTTTTGTAAATCTTTAAATCATTTGTTCTATATCTCTAGGCATCATCATCTATATCTCTCGTTTCCCTTTCCCGTGACTTTCAATCTGAAGAAGAGTCTCGACCCGAAACATCGCCCATTCCTTCTCTCTAGAGATGCTGCCTGGCCCTCTGAGTTACTCCAGCATTTTGTGTCTATCTTCGGTTTTAAACAGCATCTGCAGTTCCATCAGACACATTTCCCCTGTTTTTAATTGCTATTTGTCTTGTCAGCTCTGACTCTGTCGGGATTGTTGGAATCAGAATTTGTCAGTTCAAACCGCACAGATACAGTATGTGGCAAATGTTGTCTGATGATCCAGTGTGTGGTTCAGGGAGTGCTGCATTACCATAGATTTCATCCTTTGGATGTGATCTTAAATTATGTAATTTTTTAACCTCCTAAGGATTAAAAAGATTATATGGAGTTAAATTGTGGAAAGTCAGCCCTATGCTTATTCTGAAATGTTACAGAACAGGTTGTTTGACAGCATTTATATCTGGATAAAGATGATTGGAATTTAAAGCTGATTCCATTTAAAGTGTCATTGGTCTTGGAGGAGCTTATGAATTAGCCGTGTTGTTATTTGTGAGTATCTGGAGGCATGAACTGCTCAGTACAACATGCCTGAGAAGGTGATGTAATACAATGTGTAGGAAGGAACTTCAGATGCTGGTTTACACTAAAGATAGACACAAAATGCTGGAGTAACAGAGTGGGTCAGGCAACATTTCTGGAGACAAGGTATAGGTGACGTTTTGGGTCAAGACCCTTCTTCAATCTGAAGAGATGCTGCCTAACCCACTGAGGTACACCAGCTTTTTGTGTCTATCTGTGTAATTCACAATGCTTCCCCTCACTGGTCTTTTCCAGCTTGATATCTATATCTCTTACAGATGAATCAATGGAGATTGTGTGTGCAGATTAGTTGGCAATTCGACTATTATTGTATTGCATGGACCATTGAGATGAGAGAAGGCAAATTTGATGGATCTTGGGGATTATGCATCCACCAAATCTAAGATGCATTATGAAGATAGAGTGTGCTTTAAAAAAAATATAAAGTAACACTAAAGGACAAAGGACAAAGGACATTTATTGTCACATACACCAATTGGTGCAGTGAAATTTGAGTTACCATGCAGCACACGAATAAGATAAACACAACACTATAGAATTTAACATAAAACATAAAAACATCCCCCACAGCGAAATCAACGTTTCCCACTGAGAGGGAAGGCAACAAAGTTCAGTCATCTTCCTCTTGTTCACCCGTGGTCGGGGCCTATTCAGGCCTCCGCAGTCGCCGCAACGGCGGCCCGATGTTTCAGGCCCTCTCACCGGGATGATCGGATGATCGGAGCACCGACATCGGAAGAATACTCTCAGCGGGTTGGAGTTTCCGAATCGACCGCTTCCTACTAGATACTGCGGCTTCCGAAATCCACAGGCCGAACTCCAACACGGCGATCCCGGTAAGGCATCGCCCGCTCCGCGATGGTCATTCAGTGCTGCGCTGCTGCTGAAGCTCTCGCCGGTCTCCGGCAGGAAAGGCCGCGCCAATCCAGATGGTAGGCCGCGAGGTGGGGTGAAGATGTGGCTCAGAGAAAAGAAGCATCCTCGACCAGGTAGTGACTTAGAAAACAGTTTCCCCCTCCCCCCTCCCCCCACATAAAAAAGATTAAAAGACCGCCAAAAACAAACTTTTAGACAGACTAAAAATAACAAAAAGAATGAAAGGACAGACAGCTACTGGCGAGGCCGCCACACTTGATGGCGTCACCACTCGACAATCTACTATGTTAGTACCTTGATCTCTCTGTACTGGGTAGATGCAGGAAACATGTACTGTATTGGACAGAGTAGATGCAGGAAACATGTTCCAGATATTGGGGGAGTCCAGAACCAGGGGTCACAGTTTAAGAATAAGGGGTAGGCCATTGAGAACGGAGATGAGGAAAAACATTTTCACCCAGAGTGTTGTGAATCTGTGGAATTCTCTGCCTCAGAAGGCAATGGAGGCCAATTCTTTGGATGCTTTCAGCATAGATAGAGCTCAAAGATAGCGGAGTCAGGGGATATGGGGGAAGGCAGGAATGGGGTACTGATTGTGGATGATCAGCCATAATCACAATGAATGGTGGTGCTGGCTAGAAGGGGCGAATGGCCTACTCCTGCACCTATTGTCTATTGTCAACTGTACCTGGGATTGTTGGCATGGATCTGCTTGCAAAACTCATCTGCTTGAGCATTGAAGATGGGCGCTTCTCAACAGGATCCGACAGGTTTGTGTCACTCATAAACTCCTGCTTCCTTGACAGCTGGAAAAGGCAAAAAAAAACATTCATGTCAAAGGGTTAGGGGCTGTGGTGAGTAGGGTGGGAGTTGTTAAGAAGACAGTGTTCATCTGAGAAAATGGATACATGTTGAGGGAACTGTTTTCAGTCTAGATCAGGAACTTTGCATTTAAGAACAAAGCAAGCATCCTGTTCAATGTACCATCAAATGTGCCAAAATACATTACTGAGCAAAAGAAAATAACTGCATATAACCAAAATCTGAAATAAAACATAAAATGCTGGGAAGATTTAGCTCAGGCGGCATTAGTGGAAGATATAACAGACAATGTTTTTGATCCGTGATCTTATGTCAGATTGTAGAGTAAAGCTTCTGCCCGACACAAGTTTATTAAAAAGTAAAGCTCCCTCTACACTATCCCAGCAAACACTCCAAGGGCAGGCAATACAGAGAAGAAAACCCCATCTTGCAAAAAGGCCCAATCCCATGGTCACCAATAGTCTCCTATGTAGCATTTGGTCTCCACGCCAACCAAGCCATGGTCTTTTTATGGGATTGTCATAAGGTCATAAGTGATAGGAGCAGAATACTCAGTCTACTCAGCCATTCAATCATGGCTGATCTATCTCTCTCTCCTAACCCCATTCTCCTGTTTTCCGTCATAACCCGTGACTAATCAAGAATCTATCCATCTCTGCTTTAAAAATATCAATTGACGGCCTCCACAGCCTTCTGTGACAAAGAATTCCACAGATTTACCACCCTCTGACTAAAGAAATTCCTTCTCACCTCCTTCCTAAAGGAACATCCTTTAATTCTGAGGGTATGACCTCTAGTCCTAGACTCTCCCACTAGTGGAAACATCCTCCACATCCACTCTATACAAGCCTTTCACTAGTCGGTAAGTTTCAATGAGGTCCCGCCATCCTTCTAAACTCCAGTGAGCACAGGTTCAGTGCCATCAAACGCTCATCATATCATCAGATTGTCAAGGGGTGTTGAACCTTAAACCAGTTTTTTGAACCGTAGTCTAACCAAACCCAGTAGGAACTAGTTGCAAACTCATTGTTTTGCTTTTCATTGTTGCTGGTATTTCACTGCTATAAAACACAGTGTACACAAATGGGAGATTGCGATGGTTTGGGTCTGAGAGAGGATAGCCAGGTAAATACATTCTCAATTGAAAAAAATGAAGACATGGAAGAGTCTGTGAGACTGCAGAATGCAGCTCACGGTTGCTTTGGTCTCAACTATCATCCATTGTTGATAAGCAACAGAGTATAATTCTTCGAGGCAATGTAGACCCATACGGCCAGAGAGAAGTCAGTAATGGAACATGTGAAGGAACAGATTGTATGGATGAAATTTAGCCCATTGAATACATACAGGGCGGCACGGTGGCACAGCGGTTGCTGCCTTTCAGCGCTTCCGGCACCAAAAGCCCAGTTTCGATGCTGACTACGGGTGCTGTCTCTACGATGTTTGTACGTTCTCCCCGTGACCGGTGGGTTTTCTCCAAGACCTTTGCTTTCCTCCCACACTCCAAATACGTACAGATTTGTAGGCTAATTGGCTTGGTATAAGTGTAAATTGTCCCTAATGTGTGTATGGAAATGTTAATGTGCGGGGATTGCTGGTCAGTGCGGACTCGGTGGGCCGAAGGACCTGTTTCCGTACTTTATCTCTAAACTAAACTAAACTAAACTGCAGAAGATCATAAAGTCATACAGCATGGAAACAGGACCTTTGGCCAAACTTATCCATGGCTAGCAGGTTAGCATTCTGGGAGAGGCCTATATGTCCGCATTTGGCCCATACCTTTCTCAACCCTTCCTATCCATATTGTATTTCTGCACAGATAGACTAGACAATAGGTGCAGGAGTAGGCCATTTGGCCCTTCGAGCCAGCACCGCCATTCAATGTGATCATGGCTGATCATCCCAAATCAGTACCCCATTCTTGCCTTCTTCCCATATCCCCTGACTCCGCACATTTTAAGAGTCCTATCTAGCTCTCTCTTGAAAGCATCCAGAGAACCTGCCTCCACCGCCCTCTGAAGCAGAGAATTCCACAGACTCACCACTCTCTGTGAGAAAAAGTGTTTCCTCGTCTCCGTCCAAACGCTTAACAATCTTACATGTTTCAATAAGATTCCCTCTCATCCTTCTAAACTCCAGAGTGTACAAGCCCAGCTGCTCCATTCTCTCAGCATATGACAGTCCCGCCATCCTGGGAATTAACCTTGAAAACCTACGCTGCACTCCCTCAATAGCAAGAATGTCCTTCCTCAAATTAGGGGACTAAAACTACACACAATACTCCAGGTGTGGTCTCACTAGGGCTCTGTACAACTGCAGAAGGACCTCTTTGCTCCTAAATTCGACTCCTCTTGTTATAAAGGCCAACATGCCATTCGCTTTCTTCACTGCCTGCTGTACCTGCATGCTTACTTTCATAGACTGATGTACAAGGACCCCCAGATCCCGTTGTACTTCCCTTTTCCCCAACTTGACGCCATTCAGATGTCCTTTGAAAAGCATAAATATATTCGCTGCTCTAGCATTCTCTCGCAGTTTGTTTCAGATACGGACTATAGTCTGAGCAAAAAAGCTGTCCCCTCTTAAATATCTCGCTTCTCATCTTAACCCTATGCCCTCTAGTTTTAGAATCCATTAATCTGGGAAAAATATTGTGAGCATTCACATTAATGATGCCCCTAATGATTTTGTTTGTTTCATTTCGGTCATCATTTATCCTCCTACGCTCCAAAGAATAATGTCTCAGCCTATAAAGTCTCTCCTCACAATAAAACCCACTACTGCACCCTTTCCAACTTAATTACATCCTTCATATTATATTTGGCCAAGCAGAACTGCACACAATATTACAAGTGTGGTCTCACCAACGACATGTACAGCTGTATCACAATGTTTGCACTTTGGGTAGGTTTTCAATTCATCTCTGATTTATCTACTTATCAACTAAAGATGTGCCTGCTGATTAGCAATCCAAAAACCATTGGAAACTTTCTCTTCACGCACTCTGTTGAGTACCTGAATCTAAACACCTCTACCACACGGTCTCTTCTTTATCTCTTATCTAAGGACATCAGCTCATCTTTGTCTGCATCATAATTGCAGCTTTAATTCATCAGTTACTTGAGAGTTGCTTGCATTGCATATGTCATTCCCACACCAGTGTGCGAAAGTTGACTTGGTGAAGGTTTATCGGACTGGCCACCCTGGACCTAATTCAAGGTCACAGAGTTATTGTGTGTAGTTTTAACCTGCAGATATGCACGACTGACAGGTGCCCAGAACAGAGCGAAGTTCCACTGATGCTAATTCAAAGGAGACTGCAAGATTATAGGATTATGGAGGGACAAAGTGAACTGGTTGACAGGCATCTTGAGTTGCTTTTGGCTGGAGTTTGGAGTGTGTACAACAGTTAAGGATATTAACTTGATGCCTTTGATCAAAAAAACAATCTCTTTGTCTACATGTTGGAGTATGTCATGCCTGCTTCCTGTGGTGTAGACTCCAATTGTTCTGTCTGAAGAAGGGTGTTGACCTGAAACGTCACCCTTTCCTTCTCTCCAGAGATGCTGCCTGTCCCGCTGAGTTACTCCAGCTTTTTGTGTCTATGTTCTGTGCTGACACTGTTCAGCATGGCATCTGGCAGAGGAACAGGATTATGTCCACCTCTCTTTTCCAGCTCTCTCCACTCTGCCCCATCAGTCTGAAGAAGGAACCCGACCCTCAACGCCACCTGTTGATTCCCTCCAAAGATGCCATCTGCCGCTTTGAGTTACTCCAGCACATTTATATTTGCTCAGGACTATGTAAAGCTAGTTTCTTCCTCCTGCAGTGTATGCTGCCTCCTCAACTTACCCTTTTGGACTCTGTCGGCTCTGTCCTGATATCTGCAAACACCACACTGCTCCTCTTCTGCCGCTTTCTCTCCTTCCTTAACTTGATCTCCCCTTCCTCCTTGATGGGCCTGTCGGGTGCCTTCTCCTCCACCTTCAGGATCGGTGTCTTTGGTCTCGGGCTGTCTGGGATTGAGCTGTTGCAAGGATGTAAGGAACACACATGTAACGCAAGTACCCAGTTCAATCAGTTGATTTTAATTGCACAAATTAACATATAATCTACTCCCAGTTGGTTAATCAAACTAATAAAGAGTTCAACTGCCAAGATATTTTGGACATTCTTTCTGTAGCTGAAGTAGATGAGAGTGAAACTGGTGGGAGTTAAGTTAAAGATACATTATAACTTAATTCCATCCACAAAAAAAGCAAACAAGACCTGTAAGCACTGTGACGCATGTACTTTGACCAGAAGTTGAAAGATATCTGTTTTAGGTTTGCTCAATAGGAGAATTGCATTGGGTCAACAAACAATTGATTGAGGGGTGTAGGAAAGAACTGCAGATGCTGGTTTAAACTGAAGATAGGCACAAAGAGCTGGAGTAACTCAGCGGGTCAGACAGCATCTCAGGAGAAAAGGAATAGGTGACGTTTCAGGTTAAGACCCATCTTCAAATTGAGAGTCAAGGGTAAATGAAACGAGAGATGGAGACTGATATATTAGATATAGAACAAATGAATGAAAGGTAGGCAAAAAAATTAACGATGATAAAGGAAACAGGTCATTGTTTACTGTGGTCCAGGTGAAAATGAGTTACAGATAATGAGACTCAATAAGATGACTTTGAAGCTGGTAAAATATCTTGGGTGGGGGAGGGACGGAGAGAGAGGGGATGCAAGGGTAACTTGATGTTAGAGAAATCAATATTCATTCCGATGTGGCTATATTTTGCCCAAACAAAATATGAGGTGCTGTTCCTCCAATTTGCGTTTGGCCTCACTCTGACAATGGCGGAGGCCCAGGACAGGAAGGGAATGAGAAGGAGAATGAAAGTATTTACTAACCAGGAGATCGGGTAGGCCATTGAGGGGTTTTATGCACAGAAAGGTCCAGTTGTAGGAGGTAGCAATGGGTATTAGAAGAGGACCCAGGAATGATTGAAGAGGGTCTGAAATTAAGGTCAGTAAATGCATCAAGCTGAGTGGCTGGCAATGAGGATGGATGTTGGAATGAGTCAGTAATTGGAAGGGGATGTCACCAAATCTGCGGGAAGAGTTGTCTTTGAAGATGAACAGAGATTGCCACCATTGCTAGTGTAAAGTCGGGGAGTGTGGATTTAGAAGGAAAGGCCTTTTAAATACACCATGTAGCAGATGTCCAGCTGAGGCAGGATGCCAATGCAGAACTTCATTGGCTGAGATCAAGTAGAGTCTCCTTTAAGCAACACTGAAGCAAGGATCACAGATGTTGTAGAAGTTTGCTCCCACATGGGTGGACCAGGGACAACATCGACAATTTATGTGCGGACAAAAGTCCGGGAGGTTGCTGCGTGTAATCAGAATTCTCCCCACATTAATGCAACAGATACATGCAGCAAAACTCGCAGTACATCCCCCCTAACAACTCGTGTATTTAAACTGAACTGAATTCCAGACTAAAATGTTCACCCACACAATCTTAACTCCTGGATAATTGTCCATGTGAAACAATTTGGAGCTGTGGGGATTTCTTGGTTGTGAGCATATGGTTACAGGTTGTATGAGGTTGGTTCATACGTAGATTTGTTGAATTGTTACTAGTTTTAAGCGATGGTTACTAATTGAGAACTGTGGTCACTAATTTGGGTGTTGTGTTACTGGTTGTGAGGGGCTGGGTTACTAGTTGTGAAGGATGATACAGGTTGTGGGAGGATGGTTACTGGCATGAGAGGTAGGTTGTAAGGGTGTAGTTATTGGTTACGAAGGGATGGTTATTGGTTGTGAGGGTGTAGGTTAAGGGCCTGTCCCACTTGGGCGTCATTTGCGCGTAATTTACGCGTCATAATTTATGCGTCACGACGCACGACGCGTGCGTTGTGCCACGTGCATGGTGGGTGTGTAGAATAGGATGAACCAGACACTCAGCTCAGGTGGGGATTTGGGAAGGAAGGATACTGTGGTAGCTATTGAGTTAGGCATGGGTTAAGTGAGTAAACTTAGGATGGATTGAAAGCGATGGTGATAGTATGTATGTGGATTATATCTAATTACAAAATATATCTTTGCCATTAATTTTTATATAAATTCTTGGGCTGCTGTACCTCTGATTCTCTCAATAATTACACGGATATTAATCCTTGATGTTCAGAGTTTGAGGATTGTGACAAGTCTTCCTGCAACCTTATATATTTTCACAATATACATCTCACAGCCAGCAAGAATCTTAGTTTCTTCTAATTTAACAGCTAACAGTGTGCTGATAAATACTGCCAATAATGGCAATGACATTATCGTTGTGCCTTACATCTCAGCACTCGTTTTGGTCGGTGTGCTGCATTCGGTGTTGATGGACGAGAGGGAGATCATGGACACCTGTCGGTAGGACCTCAGCATGGATCTTGGCCGACTTGCCCGTTTGTCATCAATATCCGGCTGTAAGATAAATCCAGGAGAGCAGGCGTGTGAAGTCAGCGGGAAATTAACTTTGGATTGATAATAATGCCAATCGCCCCATGCCCGATGTCCCACTCCAGACCCTTAACCCCATTGATCCTAACTGCCTCAGGGGTGTAGCACTGAATGAGTACCCACTTTACGGGGCATCTCTCAGTCGAGCAAGACACAGCCTGCTCTTCATGCCAGATGCAAACAAAATGCATGTCCCTACTCACTGACAAAAGCACAAATACCTTCTGCAGTCCAGACCAATATTCAGGCTTGGACCAAAAAATATGCTGCCTGAATTAAGGCTTTTGTTAACGTGCTGAGCAGGGGAATTCACTACAAACACATCAGTGCCTTTGTTACTCAAAATCAACAAACCTCTATTTACTCTTCTGAAAACTGTGGAGCTAAACAAGATTGTGATGGGCTTTCCTTCTACTGGGGTATCTTACATCATGCACCGTTAGCTGATAATTATAAAAAGAATTGAGAGCATTTATTATGAAGCGATGTCTCCACAACAGATCTCCATTTTCAGGGAAGGGAACCCCATAATTAATGCTTCCTGCCCCTCTACACCATTGGTCTATGTGATAGAATATACAGTGGAGGAAAGGTCCTGCAACATTGCTCATTTTTGCCAAGCATGAACCAAGGTGCCGTGACTCAAGTCCTCTTACCAACTCCCTTGTTCCATACTCCTTCTCTACTTTGATCTTTAGCTGCTTGAAACATTCCTCCATCCGATCATGGAATGGCCGCAGGTCATCTGTCACCCTCTTCCCATGAAGTTTAATCCCTGCTCCGAGCAGCGGCAGCTGGTGAAGATGAAGAGGAGAAAATTCTCAGCATACTGATACTCAAATACCTCACTGGAACCATATGCAACCCCAGATCATTGTAACTATCACAGTGGGATTGGTTTTCGGGAAGGGATACTATCCCAGCTCTGCAAAATCCGGTGAATGGTTTCCAACTTACTTTCATTTACTTTGGGGATAAAAGGGTTATCATGTTTACTAGCCTTGAGACTTTGTCTTTAACCATCTCATAGATACATAGATACATAGACAATAGGTGCAGGAGCAGGCCATTCGGCCCTTCGTGCCAGCACCGCCATTCAATGCGATTATGGCTGATCATCCCAAATCAGTCGCATGATGTCTTGAAATGGTTTTTTTTCATGATTGAGACTGGTTCATTTGCAAAACTATCTTAGAAGACATCACATTGACCACAGAGAGTGAATGAAATCCAATGTGCTTCAGACCAGTTAAAATATTTATGACGTGAAAGGATTTTTTTTGAGGATTTGGCAGTTTTATGCATATTTCTTTCGCTATGGTCCCCATCCATAATCTATCACAGTTCTAGAACTGGGCCTTGGATTTGAACTTTGGGCCTCAGCAGGGCCACTCTGGCACTAATAACACCACTGCTGGAGAATTGCCTGGTTCGCTGCTCTCAGCATCAAAACTCAAACCTAGGGCTCAATGTGTTGAGAATCACAGGTACTGGGTCAGGTCCCACCATCGTGGAGAGAGCAAGATTGTGACCGAGTATTACTGAGTAACAGCTGAGAACCAGTCAGCGTGAAAACAGAGTGAGATCAAACGCAAATTGAAGAGCACCTCATATTTAAATATTGATTTCTCTAACATCAATTAACCCTTGCATCCCCTCTCTCTCCATCCCGCCCTCACCCGTCATTGTACGAGCTTCAAAGCAGTCTTGTTGATTCTCATTGTCTAACTCGTTTTCACCTAACCCACAGCCTTTCCTTAATCATCGATACTTTTTTGTATATCTTTCATTCATTTGTTCTATATCTCTCTACATCACCGTCTATATCTCTCATTTCCCTTTCCCCTGACTCTCATTCTGAAGAAGGGTTTCGACCCAGAACGACACCTATTCCTTTTCTCCAGAGATGCTGCCTGTCCCGCTGAGTTACTCCAGCTTTTTGTGTCTATCAACGTGAAATGCTTTTTCTCCTGTGAGTTGATAACAGCAAATCACAGTCACCAGGTGCCATCTGGTGAAAGGTAGATGCTACTGCTGTATTTTGAAGGGTGGTGACAGAGCTAAGGACCAAGCTCATTGATCCCGAAATGTTCTGCTTTGATATGTGTAAAAACAAGCTTAAGTTTGCACTTTGTAAACCTGAGTGCCACAAATATGGGGCTAGCGATCTTATTCTTTTGTGGTCATGTAGGATCATTCACAGCACAACTCGTCATGAGACAACAGTCAACAGACAAGTTAATATCATAGAGTCATAGAGCCACATAGTGTGGAAAAGGGCCCTTTGGCTCAACTTGGCCACACCAACAAACATGTCCCATCTACACTAGTCCCACCTGCCTGAGTTTGGCCCATATCCCTCTAAACCTGTCCAATCCATGTATCTGGACCAAATGTTTCCTAAACATTGCAATACTACCTACCTCAACTACCTCCTCCAGCAGCTCGTACCATACCTCCACCACCATCTGTGTGAAAAAGTTACCCCTCAGGTTTCTATTAAATCTTTCCCCCTCTCAGTTCAAACCAATAACCTCTGGTTCTTGATCCCCCTACTGTGGGCAAGAGACTCTGTGCGTCTACCCGATCTATTCCTGCGAAGATCACCCCTCATCTTCCTGTGCTCCAAGAATAGACTCCTACCCTGCTCAACCTCACACTATAGCTATGTCCTGGAAACATCCTCATGAATCTTCTCTGCACCTTTTCCAGCTTGACAATATCTTTCCTATAACATGATGCCTAGAACTGAGCACAATATTCTAAATGTGGTCTCTCCAGCCTCTAATATAACTGGAACCTGACCTCCCAACTTCTATACTAATTATCCTTTTCGGAAAATATATTTTATTACTGCCTTCACCAAAAATCACCAAATCTTCTCAAACAGGAATGCAGTCCAAAAATGCAGCACACATTTGCTGTCTTTTGCTCCCATTCACAAAGCTTCCAGGAGAAAGGATAGGATCAGGCAATGCCTTGGGATTATCCTGGAGTTTTAACGAACTAAGCATTAATTTTTGATCACAGTGGTAAGAAATCTGAAAATAAATCAGGGGGATATTATCAAGTGTGTTTTTTGCTACAGTGGTTCTATAACACTTTTGTTTAGTGGTTATCAGAATTAGCATATGGAAGTTGTCTACTTAACTCCACATTATATTGTTTTAGAAGAGGGGATTTGATTCTTAATCACTGAAGCTTTGTTGCATAATTAGATGTTATATCAGTGATTGTGAATCTTTACCAGTTATGCTGTGTTACCCATGTAAATACAGGGTTCTTGATTTAAAAAAAATAGCATAGTTGCAGAAGGAATTATTGCTAGATCAATGTAAACATCTAAAGATGAATGGATGTGAATACAAACTAGTTCAATGAAAATGGTTGCTGACAACCTATGATCTGACAGCTGAGGCAAGTCATCTAGGGGCCACAAGAACCAGTTCTGATTTGTAACATGTTACCGCAGTATCGGTGCTAGGATTTCACAAGACATTTTAAAAAACAAATATCACACACTGAAAAAGACACAGAGCGCTGGAGTAACTCAATGGGTCAGGCAGAATCTCTGGAGAAAAAGAATGGGTGAGATTTTGGGCCAGGACCCTTCTTCAATCTGAAGTAGTCTGAAGTGTCTCGACCTGAAATGTCCCCTATCCTTTTTCTCCAGAGATGCCGCCTGACCCGCTGAGCTACTCCAGCACTTTGTATCTATCCACTGTGTGATGAGTCTTAGTGGAATCAATATGGAACATATGAGTATATTAAAGAGTTAGGAGTTTGTGCAAGAATTTAAAGGATTTGATGCACTGATCCATGCTCTATTCTTACCTGCCATGCTATGAGATCCTTTAATCGAGCCAGTTTCTCCCAATCTCCTGCATGCTCATTTGAATAAACATCTGTGAAAAAAGCCTAAAAGAACAGATTAATTATGGATTCAAAACCACACATTGCCTTCTACCTAAATAGTATCAAAGTGTTTTTGTAAGATAGCCCATTTTAAATACTCCTGCCAGAAACTGGCTGGTACGTGTTGCTGATGTGTTAAAATATTGTTACATACTGTATCATGCTATGAAAAATTATGAGTGTGAAAAATGAGTAAAATGAACACAAATCTATGGTGACACCGCATTCAGACAATTTGCATCCAGAAACAGAACATACAACATTCTCAGTGAGACATCACTTATTCTAGCATGGCTTCCCACAATTTGCTGTACAGTAAACTCACAAGTGCAATAGGCCTTAAAGGCACACTTTTCATGGTAACCACACAACTGCAGCAAGCACTATGGTTGCAATGAAGAAGATAGCAGCCTTGTTCGATGAGATACATAAGGTCCCAAGTGCCAAGAGGTTTGGAGGGATGGGGAGTCATGAGTCTTTATAGAACCACCATAGGATCCAGGCAGGAGATGTCCTCCAGGATTGGGGATTGCTGAAAAATAACTCATCTCCTGGCAGGATAGGTCAGCGCGATTTACACACAACTATTCACAGCTTCTTTGTGGAGTGGAGGGCTGAGCGTCATACATAAGGTGACACTCTTTGGGAGACATGGAGATATTGTCATTGTGATAATCAGAGCAGAGAGTTATAACTTCATATGTTATATTCATTGCAGGATGAGAGGGACATTATGCATGGCCTGGGCTCTGTGCTTTATTAATGTACTATGATAGTATTGATTGGCGAATTAAGAGAATCACATTGTTTGAATTGGCTGCAATAATCTGGCTGGTTCCTCAAGAGAAGCCTCACTTTCTGTTGGAGTGGCTCATTATCAGTGCTGGTAATACTTGCTTCCAAGGACATTGAGCAAGGACATCCCTTGCAAGTCTTAAATTTTCCTGTTCTCGCTTCAGTCTTCACCTCGTGACCTCAAAGCTCTTGGTCCTCTATGCCCTTCTCCCTCTGTAAATGGCTACTGCCTGTGGTTTTCAGCATTGGGCAGTCTACAGGACACAATAATGAAACCTCCAGGTCCTGCAAGCTGACCCCCAAGTAATACAGGTAGCAGAATCCCACCATGGGGAATCCATTGCCATTTTCCATTCCTGCACCAGTACTGGCATGTCTTTTGTATTTGTACCAATTCTTTGCCACAGAAGGCACACATTCTTTGTGGAATTCTTTGCCACTGAAGGCTGTGGAGGCCAGGTCAGTGGCTATTTTTAAGGCAGAGATAGACAGATTCTTGATTAGTACAGATGTCAGGGGTTATGGGGAGAAGGCAGGAGAATGGGGTTAGGAGAGAGAGATAGATCAGCCATGATTGAATGGCGGAGTAGACTTGATGGGCCAAATGGCCTAATTCTGCTCCTATTCCTTATGGCCTTATGTACCCAGCTGCTATCGTATCGGAGCGCCTTGGCGTGAGGAGCCAGGAGAGGAGAAAGTAAATTCTGGTCCCTGGGATTCATCAACACTAGGCAGTGATGGATGTTGAAAATACCCAGCTGTGCAGACTCACTTTGCATGAGGAGCTTCCTAGAGCAATGTCATTCGCCAATATGAAATTCTTCTCATGCCCACAGAGATCTGCACATGACAGGAGTGGAAACCTTTCCTGCAGGTTTGTTGATGAAAAGATATGAGATCTGCTTGAGATCATTATCAGCAGAAGAGTGTAATCAATGGTTGTCTATGCTAACACTAACCAGCAATGTTGGCACATCCAGTATCTGATATATCACTGCACCGAGTAGATGGGATTATTTCTCTGCACATATAATGCTTGGGTGAACTCTGATGCTGTGGTGAGCAGAGTATTGGGAGACCATGCTGAGATCTGCTTAGGCCACATGGAAAGATCCTGTGACAGGGAAGATGAGAGTGTGCTTGATCCCGATGGAGAGAGTAGTCCAAGTAGGGAAAGTGTGATAAATGACCCTCTTGCAGAAGATCATACATCTCAGTGAGAACAGTCTTGGAGAACATGAGCCGACCAATGCATTGTTCATCTGTGAGGTTCAAGTAGGATGCAATGTCTCTCAATATCCTCTAGGGATGCCTTTGCTTCTGAGATTCTCAACCCACACTGAGTTCCCTGTCAGGGCTTCAGCAGTAGCTCCAGTAGTGCTAATCCTGGCTAAATTGGAGCAGCCAGGACATTAAAATTGAATAAAGGCTTCTGTGCAGCTAGGCCATTTTGGTCAAGTTAAATGTGCCTTTTGCAGAACTGGGACAAGCTGCTGAATGGTGCCAGTTTGTCTGGAGCCTAGATAAGAGCTGCAGGGAAAGCATGGGACATCTGCTGGTTCTTACAATAAGGTGTAAATTGCATGGAACTGATTGGGTCAATGCAAACCAGATATACATAGTGTAAATAATGTTGCAAACCCTTATTTGGACAGTTGTTGATTGGTTGAGATGTTGAGCTTTGTCTGGATTGTCTGAATCCCAGGACACATGTTGCATAATTCATCTCTGTTAACTTCCATCTAGAAGCTTCGTCGGATACATCGAATTAGTTATTGTGTTATTGGGTTAGGGAACTGTCTATCATGTACTGTGTTAATCGATATGTGTTATTGGACCGTATGGAGACCACCCCCATGTGGATCAGCCCCTCAAGGTTCGGGGACCTATAAAAGGTAGCTCCCTCGATGTCGATCTACTGGAAGAACGCTTGGGACTGCATGACCTTTTGGAGTGTCTCTGCTTGCATGAGGCTAGAATCCAGCATCTGCAGTTCCTTCTTAAATACTGAGGCTAGAAGGGCTTGGCCAAGCAGATGCAAGGATCGAACCCGCGGTGGTTAGGTATTGTATAGGGGAATTTGTGTTGTGTTATCCAAAATAAAGTTTAGTTGCTCAAGTGCTTGATTCAGTAGTTTATTGACTGAAACTAGACTGGGGAGAGCTTCGACTGAGCTATTTACAGTAGTAGACCAGATCCAGCAGAATTACCACTTACGAGAATTACCACAGTTGATGACTCAGCAGCTAAATGACAGAGATGGACTTTGGAAGGTGTCTGGGTTTATAGCTGCCCAGTCATGTCTCCTGGTGTCGGCAGAGTGCCTCCTTAAATAGCAAAGTAACAATTAGCTAGCACGGCATATTCTGAGTTTGAATGAGATTGCTCCATGATGGTTGTAGATTGAAGCTTTCCGCTCTAATTTATGTCATTAAGGATAAAAATGTTGTTGTGTGACTCCTGATATCAAGAATGAGCACCAGATGTCAGGAAAAGGACAACAACCAGCACATCAACAACAAGGTGCAATTTCACAATCGGGACATCTTTACCTGAAAGAGATTGCAATTGTGTCAACATTAGGTAATATGTTTTTAGGGGTGGGAGATTGCAACCTTCACGTGGTCCACCCTGTTTGGACGAATGCAATCAACCCGGTGTGCACAATCAAATAAAATCAAATAGAAGAGTTGTCCTCCTCTCCACAAAGAAGGCTGTGCATGCCACACGCCTTCTGGGCATATTATAAGCTATTACAGATACAACAATAAGATAGACACAAAATGCTGGAGTAACTCAGTGGGACAGGCAGCATCTCTGGAGAGAAGGAAAGGATGACTTCTTGGGTCAAGACCCTTCTTCAGACGTCTTTAGGTCTGAAGAAGGGTCTCATCCCGAAACGTCACCCATTCCTTCTTTCCTGGGAAGGTGCTTCCTGTTCCGTTGAATTACTCCAGCATTTTATGTCTATCTTCGATTTAAGCCAGCATCTGCAGTTCCTTCTGACACAGATAAAACAATATTGGGAAGAAAGAAGTGATGCTTTTCAACACTGTGATACCCATTAGATCTTTGCTACACAGGAATTATTTATTTCAAAATTATTGTTGCAATGTTGGATATTTCTTCAGTTGAATCTAAAGTCTCCGCCCCATAGGACTTGCAGAGACTTACTTGAGCCTCTATTCATGGCCATTGCTCAACTATTTGTTTATTCTGAGCATTGTCTGCATTTTATTCATGTAAACGACTGGAGCTTTAGATTACCACGAGCAATGGGTCTGTCGAGATGGCTGACTCTTTTGCTGTAACTCAGTTGAAAGACATTACTTGATGCCCGATAATTGGTTAGGGTCACCAGTGCCTTCCTTTGGGTTCACGTATATTTTGTTAGAGAGTGTTTTCTATTATGTGCATTTTATGTACTGCTGTGTTCTGTAAACTATGCTTCACAGATGACTTAAGGACCACTCATCATCATGTTCCTTCAGTGCTCTTATATTATCTGCACCCTGAGCAATAACAGGGCATTTGATGTACATTACATTTTCACAGGACATGTGCACATTACATTTTTATCACCTGTAACAGTTTCTGATTCTCTCCTTAATGAAGCATGAAAGAAACTAATGTTGCACTAACCTAATCTGTCCCTATGAGCTTATATCCATCCAATGTCATGTAGCATTTCATAGCTCACATCAAAATAAACCCATTTTATCGCACACTGCATGCATTATGCTTGAGTGTATGCATGCATGCACACATGTCTGGGTTCACATACACACACAATGCATGCACATCTGAATGTGTGTGTGCACATGTGGATGTATAAGTGTGAAGATGTATGTAGGTGTGCTAAGTGTATGCATGTACTGTATATGCATGTTTGCAGCTCTATGTACATGCATGTGTGTGCATTTTGTGTGCTATATCTGTGTGTATGTGAGTATCTGTGTCAATGTGTGTGTGTGTGTGTGTGTTTTCAAACGCATTCATTTGTGTGTGTGTGTGTTTTCAAACAAATTCATAAAAATTATTTTTTGATTCGAAATTCCCATCCTTGCTTGACCCTCAGTCACTTCATCCTCTCCCTATCACTATCCTCTCATACACCCAAGGTCTCTCATTCTTTTTGTCAATGCTGCAACTCTTCAGCCTCCTTGACATCCTTCTGAAGTGCTGGCCAGAAATGAATGTGAGATTCCAGCTGTCAAACTGGATCTTCAGTAACGTTTCTTTGTTTTTCAGTTGAGTATTCCATGTGCATTTTCAATAGCCATTTAACTTAGACCACCACTGTGAATGCTATATAACACACATCTGTGGGTCTCTCTGTTCTAGCAGCTGTTTTTAAAACATAAGCACACAATCTTAAAAAATAAATGTGTAATAAAATAACACCAAGCAGGGGTTAGCACAATGAGCCCATATAGGAGTAGCAATATCGCAAATTATTGCTCAAAAATTGAATTTAGTTTCCTCATTCTTTTATGTTTCAGTCAGCTCTCCAATGCGATTCTTTCCTAAACATGAAATTTCTGAGAATGGGTCACGACCCGAAACATCACCTATTCCTTTTCTCCAGAGATGCTGTCTGACCCGCTGAGTTAGTTACTCCAGCTTTTTGTGTGTATCCCGATCAGATGGTTTACTCTGTGAGTTGCTGTAAGGATTTCCTTCCCTAAAAGCCATTAGTGAACCAGATGGGCTTTTACAATTTGCTAGTTCCTTGATTACGTTACTAAAGCAAACTTTTGAGCAAACCAATATGTTCTTTACCTTCTCATATTTAGCAAATCCTCCCATGACTGCTGGATCGACAATGCCGTTGAGCAACATGGAGAGCGGGTTGATAGGGAGGTGATCATCACCCTGGTACTGGGTGATCAGGGTGAGGATCTTCTCATTAGTTTTCTCCATCGTCTCAATCGCATTTTCCAGGGGACTGATGGTGCTCTGTAACACAGCAAAAACAATTGGCTTTCGGGTGTCATCGGGTATACCAGGGAAGGTGGAGTGAATGAATTATCTATCCGAGATAATCAGATGCTGCCTAACCAGCTCAGTATTACTGCATTAGTTTCTGTATTTATTTCTGATTTATAGTAACTTCACTTTTTAGCTTTTGTATTAAGTGTGTGCAATTAGGTTCACTTATTTATAGTGAGAACAAAGGTGATCTCAGATAGATAGCACGAGCTTATTAGAGACTATTGTGATGTTATCTCATAAGAGCAAATCTAGCTGTCATTTAACAGCAACAAACAGACATAATCATGCCCTAGTCTAACATTTTTAATTAACAAAACTGCAGGCTAAAGATGATCCATGTCTGCGGTGGTAATTTGAGAAGACACAAAGTGCTGGAGTAACTCAGCGGGTCAGGCAGCATCTCTGGAGAACATCCATAGGTGATGTTTCGAGTCGGGACCCTTCTTCAGACTCTGAGGGCTGTGCGTTCAGAGGGGGTGAGATTAAAGTTGGTAAGGGGAGTCTGAATAAGGGTCTTGTTCTGAAACATCACTCATCCATGTTCTCCAGAGAAGCTGCTCAAATTGCTGAGTTACTCCAGCACTTTGTGTCTTTTTTGTAATCCAGCATCTGCAGTTCCTTATTTCTACTCTCTGGAAATTTTAGAACTAACAATGACACTTGTATTCTTATCCTGATTATGATGCTATTATGTACACTCATGCTAATATGATAATGGCATGTATGTGAATGTGTAGAGTGCATTTGAACACAGACAAGTTTATACCTAGTGTCATTACTGGGGAGATGGTGTTCGGTTAGTTACATGAAAAAGTGTGTCTGGTGTTGTGGACACAGGTGACGATAGTCCCATCAATTACTGGGTGAGTTTGTTGTTACAGGCACAGTTACCATGTAATGTAGTTACCAAGGGCCACAGGTCCTGGGGCCATTTGCCG
The DNA here is from genome assembly GCF_010909765.2 of Amblyraja radiata. NCBI lineage: Eukaryota > Metazoa > Chordata > Chondrichthyes > Rajiformes > Rajidae > Amblyraja > Amblyraja radiata. The sequence goes on from NC_045966.1 coordinate 55,525,772, forward strand.
AGGGCCGCCAGTGTGAATATCCGCCCGGCGCGGCCTGGGGACGTCAGGAGCCGCGGACTCTGGTAGGAAGCGACCGATTTGGAGGTCCAAGCCGCTGTGGTTGGCCTCCAGTCTCGACGTCGGAGTTCCAACATCCCGGCGAGCGGGCCTGAGCGGCGGGCTGCCCATAGCGGCGACTGCGGAGGCCTCAGGAGGGTCCGACCGTGGGTGAATATCAGAGGAAGATGATTGACTTTGGTGCCTTCCCTCACAGTGGGAAACATTTGATTCTGCTGTGTGGGGATGTTTTATGTTGAACTCTATCGTGTGTTGTGTTCTATATTTTTATTGTATGGCTGTATGGTGATCACATTTCACTGTGACAAATAAATATATCTTGCATCTTGTATCTTGTATGATGTTACAGACATAGTTATCTAGTACTGTAAGTATGATGTTGCAGACACAGTTACTGTGTTAGTATGATGTTATGGGCACAGATACTGGGTGAATGAGGTACTACCTGCACAGTTACAGGTGAGTGTGGTATAATAGGCACAGTTACAGATGGGTGAGATATTATAGCACAGTTTCCAGTTGTGTATCATATTATTGCCACAGTTAACAGGTGAGTGCACTGTTACCTTTCAAGGATATTTACAAGTATATGAGGATTGATATGAGCAATGTTGTACTCACAGGAAAAATGGAACTGACTTCAAACCAACGGAGAATGCCAGGTAGTTTATAAACAGTGACGAAAGTGGTCCTCTCTATCCACATGGACTGTAAGAAATAAATTAATGATTAATAACTTACTTATTTTCCATTGGGCTAAAGATGGCAGATGGAGTTTAATGCTGATAAATGTGAGGTGCTACACCTTGGCAGGACAAATCAAAATAGGACGTACATGGTAAATGGTAGGGAATTGAAGAATACAGTTGAACAGAGGGATCTGGGAATAACCGTGCATATAACCATATAACCATATAACCATATAACAATTACAGCACGGAAACAGGCCATCTCGGCCCTACAAGTCCGCGCCGAACAATTTTATTTATTTTTTTTTCCCCCCCCTTAGTCCCACGTTAGCATAGTTCCTTGAAGGTGGAATCTCATATAGATAGGGTGGTAAAGAAAGCTTTTGGTATGCTAGCCTTTATAAATCAGAGCTTTGAGTATAGAAGCTGGGATGTAATGTTAAAATTGTACAAGGCATTGGTGAGACCAAATCTGGAGTATGGTGTACAATTTTGGTCGCCCAATTATAGGAAGGATGTCAACAAAATAGAGAGAGTACAGAGGAGATTTACTAGAATATTGCCTGGGTTTCAACAACTAAGTTACAGAGATAGGTTGAATAAGTTAGGTCTTTATTCTCTGGAGCGCAGAAGGTTAAGGGGGGACTTGATAGAGGTCTTTAAAATGATGAGAGGGATAGACAGAGTTGATGTGGACAAGCTTTTCCCTTTGAGAATAGGGAAGATTCAAACAAGAGGACATGACTTCATAATTAAGGGACAGAAGTTTAGGGGTAACATGAGGGGGAACTTCTTTACTCAGAGAGTGGTAGCGGTGTGGAATGAGCTTCCAGTGGAAGTGGTGGAGGCAGGTTCGTTGGTATAATTTAAAAATAAATTGGATAGGCATATGGATGAGAAGGGAATGGAGGGCTATGGTATGAGTGCAGGCAGGTGGGACTAAGGGAAAAAAGTTGTTCGGCATGGACTTGTAGGGCCGAGAAGGCCTGTTTCCGTGCTGTAATTGTTATATGGTTATATGTTATAATTATAGAAGTGACTGTTTTAACAGAATGATACAGGAGAGATGGACATAACATGCTGGAGTAACTCAGTGGGACAGGCAGCATCGCTGGAGAATAGGAATGGATGATGTTTCGGGTCGAGTCCCATCTGAAGAAGGGTCTCGACCTGAAATATCACCCATTCCTTCTCTCCAGAGATGCTACCTGGCCCGCTGACTTGCTCCAGCATTTTGTGTCTGTCTTCGGTTTAAACCAGCATCTGCAGTTCCTTCCTACACAGGTTAAAAGAGAATATTTTTGTCATGTCTTTTCTTAGCAATGTTTTGAGCTCTGTAGTTTATCTTTCTATTGGGGAAACACCAGATTTAGTAAGAAAAAAAAACAAAGGCCTCATTTCTGACCAAAAAAAAATTACAACATGGCATGTTTCTTTACAAATTTGCTTAATATTGATGAGCATAATAAATACGTCTCTTACGGCAAATTCATTGTCTGGATCCGCTACTCCTTTTCGGACTGGTCTTGAGTACTGGAACTTTTGTACATAGTTTGCTTTGTAGAAGCTGAGGAAATCAAAGACATGAGGAGATGCACACAGTGAAGCACAACGCTGCAGGAACAATATATAGCTAATCACATTGTACCTTCACTGCTTAAAACCAGGTATTCAGTTGTTATTAATGGATGAGTTCCCATCTATTATTAATGCATGGGATAAATAGACATGGGATTAGAAAACCAAACCAAATCGTGCTGATAAAATTGATTTTTTTCTCTCCAACCAGGACGTTCCATACACTTAAGGCCTGTCCCACGTTCAAGACTTAATTCAAAACCTCTGCCGAGTTTAAAGGACCTAAAAAAAAAAATTCAAGATCGTGGTAATCTACGAACTCTTACGACCTTCCAGGACTATGTTCACAAACTCCTACGAACTCCTACGAGTATGTCTACGAATTTCCACGACTATGTCGATGCCCGCCTTTGGAGCAAAAGGTTGCAATTTCTTTCACCCCAACCATTTTTTACTCGTGGACATTTTATATCGGGCTGGAAAAAAGATCCCGACTTACCTGATGCCACGAGTATCTACGGCTAGCTTAATGAGCCGCTACGAACTCCTACGGCCTCTTACCGACTCGTTACAAACATTCTGCGAGTTTGAATCAAGGGGAAAACTCGGGAGGATTTGTGAATTACCTCGTGAAAGTGGGACAGGCTCTTTAGGTCAATTGGTGGAAAGTTAAAGCAGCAACAAACTATTCAACGGTCCTCTTGTCTATTTAATTCATTGCCCTGTCCTGAATCTCCCAGGATTTCTTCTCTGTGTGAATGGGATGTTCTCACCACTCCCTCTTTCATGTGTATACAAGTAGATTGAATAAGTGCTTTTTGAAGTACAAATAACTGCAGGCAATGGAATCACTGTTTATTTAGAGCAGGTGGGAAGTATGTCAATTGCTGGGAGTTATCCATGAAGCCACTGGAACATATTGAGTAATTTTTGCAGTAGGTACGATTAGATTGACGTGGATGAATTAAAATTGTAAAACCTTATTTGATTACGTTGGGGCTGTATCAGTCCTACAGTAGATACACACAGAAAACTGGAGTAACTCAGTGAGTTACGCAGCATCTCTGGAGAAAAGGAATAGCTAACGTTTCAGGTTGAGATCCTTCTTCAGGCGAGCTGACCTCTACCGCACTAAGGCCAGGCACCAACTCTCGGACACCTCCTCCTACTTATCCTTGGATCCACGATCCCGCAGATGAATACCAGGCCATAATCTCTCAAACTATTTCTGATTTCATAACTTCCAGCTGTCTGCCCCCCACAACCTCCAACCTTATCATTCCCCAACCCCGTACAGCCCAGTTTTACCTTCTCCCCAAAATCCATTAACACAGCTGCCCTGGCAGACCCATTGTTTCTACCTGCTCCTGTCCCACTGAAATCATTTCCCTCCAGGTACCTTGACTCCATCCTATCTCCTCTGGTCCTATGCCCAAGATACCTCACATGCCCTTCAATAGACACTAGACAATAGGTGCAGGAGTAGGCCATTCGACCCTTCGAGCCAGCACCGTCATTTAATGTCATCATGGCTGATCATCTCCAATCAGAACCCCATTCCTGCCTTCTCCCCATATCCCCTGACTCCGCTATCTTTAAGAGCCCTATCTAGCTCTCTCTTGAAAGTATACAGAGAACCGGCCTCCACCGTACTCTGAGGCAGAGAATTCCACAGACTCACAACTCTCTGTGAGAAAAAGTGTTTCCTCGTCTCCGTTCTAAATGGCTTACCCATTATTCTTAAACTGTGGCCCCTGGTTCTGGTCTCCCCAAACATTGGGGACATGTTTCCTGCCTCGAGCATGTCCAAACCGTTAATAATCTTATATGTTTCAATAAGATTCCCTCTCATCCTTCTAAACTCGAGTATACAAGCCCAGCCGTTCCATTTTCTCAGCATATGACAGTCTTGCTATCGAGGGAATTAACCTTGTAAACCTATGCTGCCCTCCCTCAATATCAAGAATGTCCTTCCTCAAATTAGGGGACCAAATCTGCACACAATACTCCAGGTGTGATCTCACTAGGGCCCTATACATCTGCAGAATGCCCTTGATGCTCCTCTTGTTATAAAGGCCAACATGCCATTCGCTTTCTTCACTGCCTGCTGTACCTGCATGCTTACTTTTATTGACTGATGAACAAGGACTCTCAGATCCTGTTGTACTTCCCCTTTTTCCAACTTGACGCCATTTAGATAGTAATCTGCCTTCCTGTTTTTGCTCCTAAAGTGGATAACCTCACATTTATCCACATTAAACTGCATCTGCCATGCATCTGCCCACTCACCCAACCTGTCCAAGTCACCCTCCATTCTCATAGCATCCTCCTCACAGTTCACACTGCCACCCAGCTTTGTGTCATCTGCAAATTTGCTAATGTTACTTTGAATCCCTTCATCTAAATCATTGATGTATATTGTAAATATTCGTCTCTACGATGACTTCCGCTTTCTGATCCCCCACTCCCTCATCTTTACCATTACTCCTATCCTCTCTCAGTCCGACAGTAGTTCAATTGTACAAATGTGTGAGGAGCAATGTTCATGGTAGCCACTATTTGAAGCCTTTCTCGTTCTCTGCTGCCTTATCTTGTAGCCACAGGTCTAAATGTAAGGAGTTGTAGTGAATTGGGAGCAATAATGTTGAATTTTATCAACATGACATGCTTCCGTTTTCAAGAGTTTAGAAAGGCAATTATGAAGAAAATGGAAAATGTGTAATGTTAGTAGACTCAAACTTTAATCTTATCTTGCGATGTAATCATTATTTGGATACACTGCTCTAATCCTGTTGTAGTTACTGTCTCTGATTCATGGTTTATGTTGATGCTTATTAACAAACTTCAGCCACATCCAATCCAGCTTTTATTGCAATAAATACAGGAATAAAGCACCGAGTAAGCACACCACAAAATTATCACCAGTGACAGATCTGACCCATGGGCAGTGGAGCTGGTCAACTGTGTTGTGAGCCAGTTGAATATTAATAGAGTGCCTACATTCCTGAGATGGATGCTGTAGTGGGTGGATGCCACTTCACTAACTTCCATTGACTCATTAATAGAGATAACAATTACAGTCTTCAATGACTGGTTGTGTAAGCATAAGATCTCTGTGTTTTTAAGGGAGTGGGGATCTGGAGAAGATTCTGTCCATCACACAGGGAAAGAAAATAGAGGACTGATTGTAAGAGATTTTCATAAACAAGGTAAAGAGAAATATGGATCAACTAAGTCAGGGGCTTCCTGAAGAGAGAACTTCACCAGATTAATGAGTGGCCAGAAGATTGGAATCAGTATCCTTATGTACTTATTTCTGCCCATGCCCATTGTTGTGGTTTCCACAGGATGCACCCGGGATTTTTCCTCGGGTGGTGTGTTATACCTGAACCAAGTCAACCTCCACCTCAGGAAACTACCTGTATCCACTCCACAGGGCTGTCCGCCAGCTAATGCATGTGGTTTCACTCGCTAAACGCGCACTGTTAAACAGGGATGTAATGCTAAGGCTCTATAGGGTGCTGGTCAGGCCGCATTTGGAGTATTGTGAACAATTTTGGACACCATATCTGAAGAAGGATGTTCTGGTCCTGGAGAGGGTCCAGAGGAGGTTTACGAGAATGATCCCAGGAAAGAGTGGGTTCACTCGTGATGAGCGTTTGACGGTACTGGGCCTGTACTTGCTGGAGTTTAGAAGAATGAGAGGGGACCTCATTGAAACTTACTGAATAGTGAAAGGCTTGGATAGAGTGGATGTGGAGAGGATGTTTCCGCTTGTGGGAGAGTCTAGGACTAGGGGTCATAGCCAAAGAATTAAAGGGCGTTCCCTTAGGAAGGAGATGAGAAGGAACTTATTTCATCAGAGGATAGTGAATCTGTGGAATTCTTTGCAAAGAGGCCTGTGGAGGCCGTCAATGGATATTTTTAAGGCAGAGATTGATAAATTCTTCAGGTGTCAGGAGTTATGGGGAGAAGGCAGGAGAATGGGGTTAGGAGGGAGAGATAGATCAGGCATGATTGAATGGCAGAGTAGACTTGATGGGCCAAATTACCTAATGCTGCTCTTATTACTTATGACCTACCAGCTATCAACAGATATTAAGTATTCAGCAATTTGAAATAATTTATTTCACAATTGTTTTAATGGGTTGAGTTGGCTGCAGGCTAGAGCAGCATGATAGAATTTAATGTGTGTGCATTACCGCAGTGCCGTGGCAAGGTACTGTTGGTAAAATAAGCAATGTGTGCAGAATCTAATCAACTTTCCCTCAGGAGGTGACTTCACATAAAACTAAGTATTGGGGCAAAAAAGCTGGCAGAATATACCTTATCAACCAAATCTGGGATAACACAGTCCCTTTACACTGAGATAGGGAATACATATTGACAGCCTTTACAGGGCCTGAAGAAGGGTCTTGACCCAAAACGTCACCTATTCCTTTTCTCCAGAGATGCTGTCTGACTTGTTGACTAACTCCAGCTTTTTGTGTCTATCTTAGGCTTAACATATCCCTTTTACACAGAGTCAACAACACAACCAAAATGTTTCTCAGTAGTTTATCAAAAACCCTAGAATCCCCAAGATTGTTTGCTAAAACCTAGAGGGAGTAGAACAGAGACCTGGCTGAACCCTGTTTAGCATGGAAGACATTACTTACTCCGTCAAGATAATTTCTTTCTGGCAGGCCTCGTTAACATTTTGGGAAATATGGAAAAGCAATTTCTGAATGACTTTTTCCAAAACTAAAATGGGTGGGAATCAGTTTGCACAATGGTCAGTTTCAAGTTAATAGCAAAGAACGCCACAGGAGATTATTTTCCCTGCAGCTATCAAACTGTACAACTCCTCCCCCTTCTGTCGTGGGGTAGACTGACTTCCCTTCTCCCTCCCCCACCCGCCCCTCCCGCCCCTCCCCATTCTTTGGACATCCCCAATCCTGCATTTTCCACTCATCACTTTAACATAGAAACATAGAAAGTATGTGCAGAAGTAGGCCATTTGGCCCTTTGAGTCAGCACCGCCATTCAATATGATCATGGCTGATCATCCGGAATCAGTACCCTGTTCCTGCTTTTTTCCCATATCCCTTGATTCCGTTAGCCAGAAGAGCTATATCTAACTCTCTCTTGAATACATCCAGTGAATTGGCCTCCACTGCCTTCTGTGGCAGAGAATTCCACAGATTCACAAATCTCTGGGTGAAAACGTTTTTTCTCATCTCAGTTCTAAATGGCCTACTTCTTCTTATACTGGGACTCCTGGTTCTGGACTCCCCCAGCTTCAAGAACAATTTTTCTGCATCTAGCCTATCCAGTCCCTTAAGAATTTTATATGTTTGATTTCATGTATCTTGTATTTTATGTCTGTTGGCAGATCAATTTCCCTCCTTGGATAAATAAAGTTCTATCATATCATATCGTATAGCCCAGTTTATGCTGTATAGATGTTGAGTTCCCTAGACCTAACTATGACCTGCCACTACTGATGAGAAGCCACTCTGATATTCCTAACTGTGGACAATAGCCAGTCACATTTCTCGCCACCCCAAGGCCAACCAGCACAAAGGGTTTGTAAAAATATTTAACAGAGTGAGCACAAGGGGGCAGCGCAGATCTAAAAGTGAGAACCATCCCTCGTGATAAAAGTATGTCGACGTTGTGATAAAACCTCCTACTCTAAATGTCAAGCCACCCTATATTGTCAGAGCCAGCGAGAAAGGTAGCAAGATCCTGGCACAGAAACCATGTACAGAGAGCTGGAGGTGGAAGCAAAATGCCAAAGGTCTGTGGATCCACAGAGCACAGTCCTCCTGGCCCTCCAGCTAGAGCCCCAGCTTAGACACAAATATTCCATCACATGGTCTTCAACCTTTTACAACCCCATGCACTTCCTATCATTTTATCCTTCACACGTATTATTTGGTTTACAACAGCTCTATCCGCAGAGACAGCAAGGAATTGCTGAGAGTTGTGGCCACACAGTAGCCCTGTCAATGACATCAACCTGTCTCCTTCTCCAGTAACTCCATCTACACATTTTGGTGCCTCTAAAAGGCAGCCAATATAATCAAGGACATTTTTGATCCCGGTTGTTTCCACTTCTCCCCTTTCCCGTCAGGCAGAAGATAGTAAAACTTGAAAGCATATTTCACCAGATTCAGGAATAACTTCTTCCCAATTGTTATCAGGCTACTGAATAGTTCTCCCATAAGCGAGGATGTAGTCCTGATCTTCCAGCCTACCTCTTTGCAGACCATGCACATATTTCTGTTATTAGCACTTTCTCTATAACTGGACTGTGGTATGTTTCTCTTTAATGGCTTGTGTCTGGCTTGTTTGTACTCATATATCATATGATTTGAATGGAGAGCACGCAAATAAAGTTGTTCACAGTATCTTTCTACACATGACAGTAATAATAAATTCAACTAAACTGGGAAATAATCTCTGTATCTGGATGAATAGTTCTGGACTGGGGTCTAGATTAACGATATTTTTTTCAGTTGTCAAAGCAGGTTGTTCTCTTATCATCATAGCCAATTAGCAACAAATCAAAATAAATGAAAAGCAAGTCTTCTGATTCTGGAGAACACAGGAATAGAAAGAACAACCTTGCTCATCTTCAGCATTTTGCCATGGGTTACTTGACATCCATCCAAGTCTGAATGCATGGTCTGAATGCTCCATCCACAATTTTGCATGCCCCTTCGATACTCCATTGGCATGTCAGCTTGAGATAAGCCTCAAAAGACTTCCATGATGCTACCATTTACGGTGCTTAAAGGGCCAGGGGAATACTGCGTGAGGGCACTGAGCTTACCAGTACACTCCTATCAATGCTGAGGCTCTTTACTCATGACCTCTGAGAGTTGAATCACACAAGATTGACACAAAAAGCTGGAGTAACTCAGCGGGCCACACAGCATCTCTGTAGAAAAGGAATAGGTGACGTTTCGGGTCAAGGCCCTTCTTCAGGGTCTGAAGGGTTTTTGTGTCTATGTCCAGCTTTTTGTATCTATCTTAGGTTTAAACCAGCATCTGCAGGTCCTTCCTACACAGTTGAAGAACACATCCTGTTTACTGGCAATTGGGTCAGATGAAGGAAAATGATCCAAGTGTGAATGAACGGTTCTTCTACCCTGCCTCCAACTCTAGATCCCCCTGAAGTGAACATGGCCTTTAGTCTCAGCCGACCACAATGGAGATCGCCTCCATCCTAATCACACACCCACGTTTCTTTTTCCCTCTCGCAGTAGAGTATAAGAGCCAAAGAGGGAGATCCCTGAATCCCAAATCCAGTGGTTCAGCTCAGTTAGAACTATTATATCAATCATACCCCATGTATCACCTGCCAGGACAGAGCTGATGGAATGGTAGTGATGGTCAGGAAATGATCTAAAAGACTGAGGAATATCCATTCAAGCAGTGCCATTGAGCTGCTGTCATACTTACTTGATAACCTGGTCAGGCACGGGCTTGTTCTTAAAGCGCGACTGTTCCTCGAGGACCGGCTGGACAGTGAAACACTGAATGACTGTGTGAACGCAGGTTAAGGACATAGTGAACAGCACAATGTAACAGTCATAGTTAATAATCTTCATGTTAAAACGCTACATCAGAACTCAGCGTGGAGAGGGAAGATGCTAAAAAAATGAAACACCATGGGATATTTTGCTTTGCAAAAGGCACAGATAAACACGGGTTGTTATTGCCATTGTTATTAGATCATTGTTTTATTTAGGATCCACAGATATCCATTTGCACTTTTAGCTTGCAGTTCCTTTACTTGTCCTGCCACCTTGCGCTTTCATCTCATGTTGTCAGAAGATCTCACACTTCCATCCTATTATAGATCTTCCCTTTTGTTTTCTCCTCCATTTCCATTTTCCTCTGCATCTTAACAAATGTCTATCTCCAAACATTCCCAGCTCTGATGAAAGGGCAAACTGAAATTGTAATTCTCTGTCGCTCTCCACAGATGCTGCCTGACATGATGAATGCTTCAAGGTTTCAAGGTCAGTTTATTGTCAGGTGAACCAATTAAGGTACAGTGAAATTCGAATTACCATACAGCCATACTAAAAAAAACAAGACACATTCATTCATTCATTCATTCATCATCGTTGAAAACATTAGATACGCAGTGGTGCTGGTTTCCAACGGGAACGGTGACGGACGCACCACACATCTCTGTCCTCCAGTTCCTGCAGACTTCCGCCGCTGGAAGTATAGTATTTTGGTGTGTGTGCTTTATCATCATTCCTTACAATGCTATGTACGACAGTGATCGCAACTTCTACTGAAGTGTGGATGGCCATTGGCTCGCTAGAAACTCATCCGCCCGGGATTACATGGTACCTGTGGCAGGGGGAACTCAACAAGACAAGGCCACAAGACACACAACTACATAAAAGTTAACATAAACATTCACCACAGTGGATTCCCCATGTTCCTCACTGTGATAGAAGGCAATAAGGTCCATTTCCTTCCTCTTTATTTTCCCGCGGTCGGGGCAGTTGAACCATCCGCAGTTGGGGTGATGGAAGCCCCCGCGGCCGACGGTCGAAGCCCCCGCAACGGGGCGATCAAAACTCCTGCGTAGGGGTGGTCGAAACTCCTGGGGCTTGGAGTCCCTGATGTCAATCTCTAACCTGAGACCGCGGGCTCCGCGATGTTAAAGTCCTGCCGGCATCCATGATTGGAGCCCCAAAGACGACCCCCGACAGGGATCGCGAACTCCGTAATGGTAAGTCCCGCAGGCTCCCGCAATGGAGCTCCCGGTCAATCTCCAGGAAAGGCCGCAAAGTCCATGATGTTAGGCCGCAGTGCGGACGGAGATATGACACAGAAAAAATTGTATCTCCGTCAAGGTGAGAGATTAGGAAAAATGAAACCCCCCACCCCACACATGAAACAAGCTAAAGAACACTATAAAACATACATACACGCACATAAACATACACACACATATATTACACATACAAAACTGACACAAAGAAGGAAAGGACAGACCGACTGTTGGCGAGGCAGCCATTGCTGGCACAATCTGGTGAATTTCTTCACTTTCTGGTTTTATTGCAGATTTCCAACATCTGCAGCACCTGGCATTGCAACCTTTTTTGACAGCACCAGGTTAGTTCATTCTGGGAGCTACACCAATTTGTGCATTGGATTGCTTCGTCAGTGCCGGTAGGTCTTTCAATCTTATCCTTGTTATTGCAGAATTCCCAAAATAGCAGAATCACTTCAAGACATTAATTAGGGCTTGGTTGGAGCCAACTTCCGGGAACTTAATGAGGAGTCTATGGAAACCAATGGTGTCTTCTCACACATGAATGGTACTACATCATTGTTGACTGAATTACAAACACAGATGGAAGGAACTGCAGATGCTGGTTTAAATCGGAGATTGACACAAAAGGCTGGAGTAACCCAGCGGGACAGGCAGCAACTCTGGAGATAAGGGATGGGTGACGTTTCAGGTCGAGACCCTTCTTCAGACTTAACGTCTGGTTATTCCTCCCTGTTTGCTCTGCAATAGTTTCTGCCCACCTGCTTCTACTCTTGTAATGCTCACTCTGTCTCTTCGACTGCTATCAGTAAGTATGTTAATGGTTTCACTGGTAGCTGCTCTTCCTAATGATATACAGAGATGGCCACAATTCACCATCTGTAATTCCCATGCAGTGAGCCGCTGCGTTTGCCAAAGGTTGGGTACTTTCCTCAGTGAATGTGGAATTAAGTTGTCTATCTTATCTGAAACATTCCTGTGTCTGATGAAAGGCCTTTGGCTTGAAACATTAACTCTGTTTCTCCCTTCGCAGATGCTGCCTGACCTGCTGAGTGTTTCCAGCATTTTCAGTTTTACTTTAAATTTATATTCTCTTTTGCTTTCTGAGCACTCAGGTCTGCTACTTGGTTCTTCTTTTGCTGCTTGTGAACCTCTTTTATTCAAATTTGGAACCCAGAGGACAAATATTTAAGGTGAGGGGGGAAAGATTTAATGGGAACCTGAGGGGCAACATTTTTTTTACACAAAGGGTGGTAAGTATATGGAACGATCTGCTGGAGCAGGTAGTTGTGGCAGGTACGATCATGTTTAAATTAAATTAAATTTCTTTATTTATATAGCACATTTTTAGTCAACTTGCATTGACCCCAAAGTGCTTCACATAATTACATTCACACACACAGGCAAAGGTGGGTGAAGTGTCTTGCCCAAGGACACACACATGCAAAGGTGGGTGAAGTGTCTTGCCCAAGGACACAACGACAGTATGCACTCCAAGCGGGATTCGAACCAGCTACCTTCCGGTTGCCAGCCGAACACTTAGCCCATTGTGCCATCTGTCGTCCACATTGAGAAACATTTGGACAGGTACATGGATAGGTGAGGTTTGGAGGGATCTGGACCAAAAGCAGGCAGGTGGGACTAGTGTAGCTGGGACATGTTTGTCAGCATGGGCAAGTTTGGCTGATGCGTCTGTTTCCACACTCTATCACCCTAAGACTCTAAATTATTTTTTCGGACCCTTTCCCTGCCTTCTCATCCTTTTCCATGTCCCCCATCTAGCTCCCAGCTACCGAGAGAGTTATAGTGATACAGTGTGGAAACAAGCTCTTCGGCCCAACTTCCCCACACTGGCCAACATGTCCCAGCTACACTAGTCCCACCTGCCCGCATTTGATCCATATGTGTCAAACCTGTCCTATCCATGTACCTGTCTAACTGTTTGTTAAATGTTGGGATAGTCCCAGCCTCAACTACCAACAAACATGCCCCATCTGTATGAGTCCCACCTGCCTGTATTTCACCCATATCATTCTAAACCTCAACTATCCATGTACCTGTGTGAACAGGTATATGGATAGTTGGGGTTTAGAATGATATGGGTGAAATACAACCATTTCCTCCTGCAGCTCATTCCATATACTTACCACCCTTTGTGTAAAAATAAAGTTGCCCCTCAGGTACTGTTTCCTAAATGTTGTGATTGTCCCTGCCTCAATTACCTCCTCTGGCAGCTTGTTCCTTACACCCACCTCCCTTTGTGTGAAAATGTTACCTCTCAGATTCCTATTAAAGCGTTTCCTCTTCACCTTAAACCTCTGTCCTCTGGTCCTCGATTCACCTACTCTGGGCACGAGATTCTGTGCATTTACCCGATCTAATCCTCCCATGTTTTTTAGCACCCAAATAAGATCACCCTCCTGTGCCAAGGCTCTGTTTCAACATTCGACACAGCAATGCGTGGAATGTTCTCAGCCCTGTTCACAATTCTATATTTGATCTGTCACCATCTGTCTGATATTAATGCTGCCTTTTTTTTCTAGATTCACTCACAAGAGGAAACAGTTTCTCCCTATCAATGAACAACTTGCCATCTATCTACAGCTACCAGTGATTGTCAACAGTAGCCCACTTATTCGTGTTCCAGCTGGGATCGGTTGAGTTGCAAACCATGCTAGGGGTTGACCTGAAAGCTCCAGAATGTACATGTTCTCCCACACTCAGCATTGTAGAGTTTTGCTGGTCTGTGCACAGTGAACCTGTAGAGTGATGGATCAGTCACCACAATACAGGGTGACTTTCACATGGTTGTAGTACATACAGAGTTACTGCACAGGAACAGACACCTCGACCCACCAAGTCTCTGGTGACCAAAGCATGCATTTACACTAATTCTACATTCACCCCATTTTTACTCTTCCTCCATTCTGATCCTGCTAACTGGGTCAGAATCACATAGAGGTTGATGTGTCTGATTTGCAGAGAATTTACATCCAATTTGATAAAGGGGGATCACTGTAAAACAGCACGTGCAAATAAAAAAATCAGCAGGCCAGACAGCATCTGAAGGAAGAGAAAGAGTTAACAAAACAAATGAAGTTCCTAGACATGAAATGTTAATTGTTCCACCTTCCGCAGCTGCTCTCTGACCTTTTGTGAGTTTCCAGTATTTTCTGTTTTTATTTCAGGCTTCCAGCATCTTTTCTTTCTGACTATCACCTGCCATGTACTTGGGCGCTGACCCCACTCCATATTGCCTTTATCAAACGTTCACTCTGCAAGAGCTCTCTCCACAAGTGCTACGCCTCACATGATTTATCAGCACTACTCTGGTTTAAATGCAGGGCACTTTTTAGTGACTTCTATTTGAATTCTGTGGCAGCAAATTCACCCTCAGTCAGAGGCACTCAATGTGTAATATAGTAACTTTAATACAGCTGAATTTTTGAAATGGAAATATCGATTTTGTATCCCAGGATTGATTGGGGTAACATAGGATGAGCGTTTGTAGGCACTGGGCCAGTATTCACTGGAGATTAGGAGGTTGAGTGGGGACCTCATTGAAACTTAACGAATAGTGAAAGGCCTGGATAGGATCAATGTGGAGAGGATGTTTCCATTAGTGGGAGAGCCTAGGACCAGAAGCCATAGCCTCAGAATAAAAGGACATACCTCTAGGAATAGATGAGGAGGAATGTTTCTAGTCAGAGGGTGTTGAATTTATTTAAGCCAACAGCTGTGGAGGCTAAGTCAATGGATATGTTTAAGGCGGAGATTGACAGATTCTTGATTAGTAAGTGATCAGATCAGTGATTATGGGGAGAAGGCAGGAGAATGAGGGTTAAGAGGGAAAGATTGATTAGCCATGATTGAATGTTTAGGAAGGAACTGCAGATGCTGGAAAATCGAAGGTAAACAAAAATGCTGGAGAAACTCAGCGGTTGAGGCAGCATCTATGGAGCGAAGGAAATAGACAACGTTTCAGGTCTGAAGAAGGGTCTCGACCCAAAACGTTGCCTATTTCTATGCTAATTGTTACCTTATAATGACACAAAACGAGCCCATCGGGTCCATTGGCTCAGAGTAGAGGAATTCCTTACCTTTTTTACTTACCTGTACCTCTTCAAGCTAATCCCACTACAGCATTCCTAATTCCCACTTGATTTTTTACCAATAACATTCATATTTAGGGGTAACTTTCAATACCAAAGCAACTTATCAGTTTATTGAAATGTGAAACCCAGCATCTGGACACAAAGAGAACGTGAAAACTCTGCGCAGGCAGCGCCCAAGGTCGGGGTAGAAATCAGGTCCCTGTAGTTGAGAGACAGCTGTGCTAAGTAGTGTGCTGCATAAATGTACATGAGTTCATAAGTGATAGGAGAAGAATTAGACCATTTGGACCATCAAGTCTACTCCACCATTCAATCATGGCTTTCTATCTTTCTCTCTCAATCCCATTCTCCTGCTTTCTCCCCATAACCCCTGACACCCGTACTAAGTGTCGGGGCCTGTGACATTAGGGCGCACCGTTACGTTAACTGAATGAGTATTGTTTTTATAATAAGAACAACAATGAGTTAATGCACAACCTTAATCATCTTTGAACAAAAGCAGCAGCAACAGAACTGTGAACAGCTTCTTCTTTGAGCCATCCTGCGACAGGGTAAAAAGCGGATTATTACACAGCTAATGATGTTATCTGTATTACAGGCCGTCCTAAAGGATACGCTGTCCAGGGGAGTATTTGATGTCATTTCCTGGAGGCGATGTTGTGTTCATCCTTTCAGCATTTGGAAACTCTGTCATCAACTGACCTTGAAAGTCTTCTCTGCGCTCATATTCCTTCCCACGGTAGATAAACACTTTGTTCTGTGGGTGGAAACATAAGAAGACCTTTTCTTAGCCAGTTTCCTTAGTTACATGCTATTGGCCATTCTCAGTCGACCCTGATGGACAGGACTCCGCAGCTGAGAGCTGCTTTATACCAGTGTTTACTGGCACTTTGATCTGCCAACTATCTCAGGCAAACAAACCAGGCACTAGCTTGAGAGTAAAGCTGAAAAATGGCCCATTCATAATAAAAGTTTGTATCAGTGTAGATCATTTTATAAGGACGATAGACATAAAAAGATGGAGTAGCTCGGCGGATCGGACAGCATCTCTGGAGAAAGGAAATAGCTGAACATGGTGGGAGTTAAGTTAAAGATACATTATAAATTAATTTCTTCCACGGAAAAAGCAAACAAGACCTGTAAGTACTGTGGTACATGTACTTTGACCAGAAGTTGAAAGATATCTGTTTTAGGTTTGCTCAATAGGAGAATTGCATTGGGTCAACAAACGATTGATTGGGGGGTGTAGGAAAGAACTGCAGATGCTGGTTTAAACCAAAGATAGACACAAAGAGCTGGAGTAACTCAGCGGGTCATACAGCATCTCTGGAGAAAAGGAATAGGTGACGTCTTGGGTCGAGACCCTTCTTCAGACAGAGAGTTAGTGGGAAGGGAAACGAGAGATATAGACGGTTATATAGTGAGATATAGAACAAATGAATGAAAGATATGCAAAAAATGAACGATGATAAAGGGAACAGGCCTTTGTTAGCTGTGGGCTAGGGGAAAACAAGTTACAGACAATGAGACTGAACAAGACGACTTGGGTGGGGGAGGGATGGAGAGAGAGGGGATGCAAGGGTTACTTGAAGTTAGAGAAATCAATACTCATACTGAAACACTGGCTATCGCCAAGCCATTCACAGCAAATTAAATATAGTTGGTGCTATAATACTGAGGATATTAGACAGCAAATCAAAGCACAATGATGTCTCACAAATACAAGTGACAAAATGGACCAATTAAACCCTTTGTGACAAACATTTTGGAATGAATTAGTTTGAATGGTGAAAGACATTTCCTAAGCCTGTGGAACATTTTATTGAGTCACTTCTTTGTTTTCTGTTGGTGATAATCTTAATATCTCAGGTATCTCTCCTGGACCTGTGCATTCCGTGCTTTATGGGTTCTCTTCAGTTTTAATGCCCTGCTTATAATGGGATAATAAAACTACAAGTGATTTTAATTGCAGATTAACCACATTGCCTTCCATTCTTCTTGTACTTTGGCTAAACTAAACAGTGAACATTATATATCTACCAGACATAAACAATAACCAGCAAGTAATTGAAATTTTCATTTAAATCACACTTATCTATCAGTTAATTAATACTTGATTGAGGTGCTTGAGTGATTTTATCATCCTGCAAAAAAAACAACAAATGAAGATCACAGATACAGTACATATGTGGAGTTGATTGTAATGGATGCCAGTATCTTAACTGGTCACTGTTACATTGCCCCTGGCATTGATCAGGGGAAGAATTGAGAGAACCACAGGAGAATTGTTTTCAGTGAAAATTACTGCAGGAATGGCTTTGCTCTGTGAGCTGCCTATACTCAATAATCAGAGCTTTCTACTTCTCTGTAGCAACCAGGAACTGTAGATGCTGGTTTACAAAAAACGGTGGAATGAAGGTTGATTAGGGCATTTAAATACAGGCTGCTTATGATGTGTCGGAGGGTGGGGAGTGAGAGAGTTTTCCGATGTAAAGTGATTAAGATAGGGAGGGATGAAATCATGGAAGGATTTGAAAACAAGAATGACAGTTTTAAAAACTATGGTCTTGTTCAACTGGCCACCAAACTAAGCCCACGTGAAGAATTGTTAGATGTGACAAGAACTGGACGCAACTATTTACCATATATATTAATGATTTGAAAGAGGGAATTAGGAGCAACACTAGCAAGTTTGCGGATGACACAAAGCTGGGTGGCAGTGTGAACTGTGAAGAGGATGTTAGGAGGTGTCAGGGTGACCTGGACAGGTTGAATGTGTGGGCAGATGCGTGGCAGATGTAGTATAATATAGATAAAAGTGAGGTTATCCACTTTGGCGGCAAAAACAAGGGGACAGATTATTATCTCAATGGGGTTAGGTTAGGTAAGGGGGAGGTGCAGCGAGACCTGGGTGTCCTTGTACACCGGTCACTGAAAGTTGGCATGCAGGTTCAGCAGGCAGTAAAGAAAGCTAATGGAATGTTGGCTTTCAGAACAAGAGGATTTCAGTATAAGAGTAAAGAGGTTCTTCTGCAGTTGTAGAGGGCTCTGGTGAGACCACATCTGGAGTATTGTGTACAGTTTTGGTCTCCTAATTTGAGGAAGGACATCCTTGTGATTGAAGCAGTGCAGCGTAGGTTCACGTGATTGATCCCTGGGATGGCGGGACTGTCATATGAGGAAAGACTGAAAAGACTAGGCTTGTATTCACTGGAGTTTAGAAGGATGAGGGGGAATCTTATAGAAACATATACAATTATAAAAGGACTGGACAAGTTAGATGCAGGAAAAATGTTCCCAATGTTGGGCGAGTCCAGAACCAGGGGCCACAGTCTTAGAATAAAGGGGAGGTCATTTAAGACTGAGGTGAGAAAAAACGTTTTCACCCCGAGAGTTGTGAATTTATGGAATTCCCTGCCACAGAGGGCAGTGGAGGCCAAGTCACTGGATAGATTTAAGAGAGAGTTAAATAGAGCTCTAGGGGCTAGTGGAATCAAGGGATATGGGGAGAAGGCAGGCACGGGTTATTGATAGGGGATGATCAGCCATGATCACAATGAATGGCGGTGCTGGCTCGAAGGGCCGAATGGCCTCCTCCTGCACCTATTTTCTATGTTTCTATGTTTCTATGATGAAGTGAGTGTAATAGTTTTACTAATTATAGATAACATAATGGGAGTAGTAATGGAACACAACTAATAACGTCAGAATCTTCATGGCTTGAAAGAAATAAAGGGATATTTGATTAATACTAAAAGCCACCTAATGGTGGAAAATAGCAGATGAGAATATGTGAGCCAACCTGAGAAATGGCAAAAAGACGGAAGACTATTCCTTTAGATTTATAACTTTTATCTAATAAAACAGTGTTAGTCTGGCAGACATCTAATATGATTCCTTTTAAGTAGAAAGGGAAATATAATGTCCTGGAAACCATGGACCAGTTAGCTTAATATCAATTGGAGAAAGATATTGAAATCCTTCTGCAAAGACATTATAGAAAATAAGTCTAGAAGCATACATTCAGTAGTGAGTAGGTAACCTTGATTTCAACAAACAGGAAAGTCAATCTGACTGAACACTTTGATGAAATAAAAGGTAAAGCAGAAATTTAAAAAAAATCTCAAATCGCTTGCAATAAGGTTTCATATTGCAGGAGAGTGTAGAAGCAGAATGAAAAGCAAACTGATAACTAATCAAGGAGTTAAAGACATTGCTCTCATTGATAAATGGTGAGTGATATTACATTTAAGTGTGGGTGATTGAAAATAAGATGAGTAAAGAGGGATCCAGAGCTCTTGTGCATGAAACACATAAGGCCAGTAGGCTGGTACAACAAATAAGTAGAAAGACAAATTACATTTTGACTTTTATTTGTAAGGGATTTGGAGTTTAGAAATTGAGATGTTTTTGTTACAACCATATCGGACGCTGGCTGCACCTGGAGTACTGCTACAGTTATGGCCCAATTATTTAGGAAAATATATCCTGGCCTTGGAGACAGATCTCGAGAGATTCCAGAAATGAATGGGTTATCCTATCATGAATGTTTAAAAAAAAAGTCACATCTGTTTTCTTTGGCATTTAGAAGTAATGGTGATTTTATTAAAACATATAAGATCATAAATGGGGTTTAATAGGGGAGATATTGAGTTGCTTCCAACAGTAAGAGACTCTCAGATGAGAAGACATAGCTATAAGATAAAAGGATATTTCAATGAGTAATGCAGGATTTTTTTCTCATATAATTTACAGGGGTCCCAACCCAAAACTTCACTTATTCATGTTGTCTTGATGCTGCCTGGCCCATTGACTTACTCCAGAACTGTGTATTTTTATATGTTTAAGAAGGAACTGCAGATGCTGGAAAATCAAAGGTAGACAAATGTTCTGGAGAAACTCAGCGGGTGACGCAGCATCTATGGAGCGAAGGAAATACTGAAGAAGGAAATACTGAAGAAGTCTGAAGAAGGGTTTCGGCCCGAAACGCTGCCTATTTCCTTCACTCCATAGATGGCTGCTGCACCCACTGAGTTTCTCCAGCACTTTTGCCTACCTTTGAGTCTTTTTATAAATCGGTATTTGCAGTCATTTGTGTCCAAGATATTTCAATCTGAAATAAAAGGTCAAGGAGTAGGAGTTTTAATCAATGTCGTCAAATGAACCAGTTGGACCTAATAGCATATTTCTCATTTTTAGTAGTGCCTTACGGTACAGAAGGAGCATTGGTCTCATCAAGTCTATGGCAGCTGTCAGATAAACCCCATCAATCCCACTCCCCCATTATCCTGCAACCTAGTCTCTCTCACTTACAAATAGCATTGACATTTGCTCCAACCTGCCAGATGTTTGACTTTACAACACTCTGGCTTCCTCATATCCTAGACATATGGTCACCTTGCCCATAACCACCATCTGTAGCATGTCACAGAGCAGCAGGCAAACTAGTGCTCCTTCTGTATCTACACAACTCAGATCTATACCAGGTGATGTCTTCAACAAATTATCCAGTCAGGACATCTGCCACCTGCACTATTGAGAGTTGCTGTGTGAAAGTACATCCTACCTGAATAAATAACAGATTACTCTTGCTATAAATAAAGGCCGCATTAACTCAACCCTCTATTCTACACAACTACCTCCAACTAGCCAATTTTTGGAAGTATTGCAGTTAAGCATTTTCCTTCCCAGTTGAAACTTTAACATTGGCACGTTATTTCAGCAATCAAGATTAATTTGGCTGAAGTCCCCACAAAGAAATGCCATGTATGGCTGCTTTCTTGTTATGGATCCAGGCTGATGGAATGAAATGAAAGGATTCACCTCCAGCAGATATTCTCCGAATCCTGGCCAAGGTTGACATGTCTTTGAGAAGGCTGCCTTAGTAATGATGATGCTTCCTTTTTGTGCTGTATCTTACAGAAGTGACACGAAGTATGAGCAATGTGTTCTGTCCGTTCTCTGGGGAACTGATGCTGGTGCAAAGTCATGATGGTGGTTTAGAATTACAGAATCATGGAAAATGTATCACACAGTAGGAAGCTATTTGTTCCACTGTGACCATGCCAGCTAGAAAAGATCAATCCAACCACCTCCCGCCATGCAACCCTTGACTTGACGTCACATCTGGGCAGTTTTTGCATGAGATGAGGGTCTTGCCTCCATCACCCTCTTCCCCACTTCCCCACCATTCCCTTCTCCCACTTTCTATTAGGTATCAAAGTTCAGAGGTTCACACACTCTGTCATAGAGACATAGTCACAGAGTCATAGAGACATAGAGCCCTTCAGCCTAACTTGCCCACAACGGCCAACATGTCCCAGTTGCACTAGTCCCACCTGCCTACGTTTGGTTCATATCCCTCCACACCTGTTCTATCCCTGTACCTGTCTAACTGTCTCTTACATGTTTTCTAAATGTTTTCTCTGTTCTCATCTCCTCTCACATCCTTCTTCCATTCTTTTTAAATCTATTCTATCCCTGGTTTGCTGACTCCTTAAGTAAACAGAATGAAGCTCTTTGTATTTTCACCACCTGGGCCCCTTTTAATTGTTACACCTCAGTTATGTCTACCTTCGGCCTTCACTGTGCCAGAGTTATAATTGTACAGTTCTGGCTACATCTGGCAACCAAAAGAGCACAAAGCTGTGGCCTAAATAGTGTTGAACTTAAACCTGCCATAACTTCCCTACTCCATTGTATGGCTTGGCTGATACTGGAGATCATCATATGTGTTGTTTTTAATTCCTTGTACTCAGACTATTCTTGGTATTGGTTTATTGTTGAAAAACTTTGTGAAATTTTTTTGTGAGAAAGTGCTTATCCTTGAAACAACCCACAATTAGAAGGTGAACTGATGGCATGGCTGTTGGAGTCCTACCTCAGAACACCAAAGACTTACGGCCCTGTCCCACGGTATGAGTTCATTCCAAGAGCTCTCCCGAATTAAAAAAAAATCAAACTCGTGGTAAGCACGGAGAATGAACGTAGCGGGTACGTCGGAGCTCGGGGACGCCTCTTAGCGGCTCGTAATGCTAACGGCAGGTACTCGGGAAGACTCGCTAATGGCAGGTAAGCTCGGGAGGACTCGTGAAGATTTTTCAACATGTTGAAAAATGTCCACGAGAGCCCCGAGTACCGACCATTACTGTAAATCTCTGAGTTCGAATCAGAGCAAACTCGGGAGAACTCTTGGAATGAACTCGTACCGTGGGACAGGGCCATAAGGTGATCAATAAGGACAATGAGGACATTGAATGGCAGAAGAGGAGCAAGAAATGTGTTACCCCTGTTTCTATTTATATTATCCTCGCAGCACATGCAGAGACATTTGACAATGTGCAACATGTGATCAGGTAGCACTCCCATGATTTTCAGCGGTAGTTCAGGACTTATTGAGGCATGACACCTACCTTGGGGTAACATTTCTACATAGATTCGCCTGCTTCTATTTCCTGTATTCTTTGATGCTCTTGAGAAATCAAAAACATGTATAGCCAGTTGGAAATAAAGATTGAACAGGCGCATGTAGGAGAGATTAAACAAGCATTATATCTCTCGTAAGTGGTTTGGTTACTTCTCCCAACTCTAGTAAAACTAAATGTAGGTGAGTTCGGATTGGACCTTTGTGACATTGTTACTTTTCATTGATCTCAAGACCACCTTATTTCTGAAGGTTAAACATTGTGATGATGCAGATGCCTATTTGGGGGAAAGAAAAACAGAAGCACATTGCTAAATGGAGTTCAAAGCTCAAAGTTCATTGAAATATTGTATGAACTGTGAGTTTTTGCGTTGCCATAGAAACAGGATTTTAACTGCTGCAGTATACGTATTTTCCAGGACCTTCATGCCTTAGTTGAAATCATCTGACTTGCTAAAACAAAAAACAACTGATTGGTGAATGGTAATGTGCATTCTATGATACATTTACAACAGTCAAGATTGTGGATCTAGGGGGATATTTTGTCTCTTGGTAATTATTACTAACAATGTATATCAGACTTTCTTCTCTTTTAGGATGCCTTGATCTAATTATCTGCTCATCTATTTCATGATATTAATTAGAAGCAAGACCACCTTGGCAAGACCTGCGTTGCCACTAGACAAGAATCGATCCAACCAGAATAGCACCTCATATTTTGTTTGGGCAGCTTACAACCCTGTTGTATAAACATAGCTATTTTTAACTTCAATTAGACATTCTCTCTCTCTCCATCCTTATACCATCCAAGTTGTACCTTCCCCCATCAAAGTTGTGTTTTTGAGTCATTGTCTGTAACTCGTTCTCACCTCATCCACAGCTAACAATGACCCATTTTCTTTATCATTGTTAGTTTTGTGCATATCTTTCATTCATTTTTTCTATATCTCCCTACATCACCATCTCTATCTCTTGTTTCCTTTCCCCTTGATTTTGCAATCTGAAGAAGGTTCTTGACCCAAAACGTCACCTATTCCTTTTCTGCCTGACCCATTGAGTAACTCCAGCTTTTTGTGTCTATCATCGGTTTAAACCAGCATCTGCAGTTCCATCCTACACATATCAAACTTGGGTTAGGTTCTGCCTCCCTGGTTCAACTGTGGTCAAACAATTCTGGGCCCATGCACAATGTTGGCCAATCATTTAAGGCAATGCATACAAAGCAGTATGTTAGAGTGAGGCCCAGTCAGAGTGAGGCCCAGCACAAATTGGAGGAACAGCACCTCATATTTTGCTTGGGCAGCTTACACTCTGGCAGTAGGAATATTGACTTCCTTAACTTCAAGTAACCCTTGCCTTCCCTCTCTCTCCATCCCTCCCCCTTCCTAGTTCTCCGACCAGTCTGACTGTTCCCCTGATTAAATTTTATCTCTGTATTCTTCGTTGTCAACTTCCCCAGTTAACAATGATCTATTCAACATTTTTTTTAAATCTGCATCCACTTTGATATCTCATTTTTACACCTCACACTATCTTATCTTTGTGTCTCCTTCTCCCCTGACTCTCAGTCTGAAGAAGGGTCTAGCCCCGAAATGTCACCCATTCCTTCTATCCAGAGATGCTGCCTGTCCCGCTGTGTCACTCCAGCATTTTGTGTCTTTATTCAATATGTTACTGGATGCATTACTTTTGCTGAGAAACCCATCCTTTCAGATGTACATAATAATCCCATGGCATTTCTCATGGAAGGGCAGGGAAAGTATCCATGTATATATGCCAACTTTTATCCTTCAACTTGCTCCACAAAAAAACCCAGATTGTTGTGTTGTGATTGCAATGAGACTTTCCTGCATGAGAATTAGCTGTCACAATTCCTATTTATTCATATTTTTTCATACCACATTGGCGCTACTCAGCTCATTGAGTCCATGTCCATTCTCAGAGCAATCACATCAAACCTATTCCCACAAATGTTTCTCTACAATTCCCGCTTGGAGTGCATACTGTCATTGTGTCCTTGGGCAAGACACTTCACCCACCTTTGCCTGTGTGTGAATGTGTGTGAATGTGTGTGAGTGATTGGTGGTGGTCGGAGGGGCCGTAGGCGCAGATTGGCAGCCACGCTTCCGTCAGTCTGCCCCAGGGCAGCTGTGGCTACAGAAGTAGCTTACCACCACCGAGTGTGACTGAGGAGTGAATGAATAATGCGATGTAAAGCGCCTTGAGTATTAGAAAGGCGCTATATAAATCCCATCCATTATTATTATTATTACAATTCATTCCCTCTCCACAACCTACTCACATGATGAGTAGTTTACAGTGGGCAATTAACCTGTCAACCCAGATTTGTTTAAGTTGTGGAAGGAAATGTGAGTTCCTGGGGGAACACCATGTGATGTGAGAATGTGCAAGCTCTACAAAGACAGCACCCGACGTCAGGATTGAACTAGGATCGTTGGAGCTGTACCCACTGCACCACTGTGCTGCCTATATTACAATGGCTCCATTGCATTGTAATTACAATGATTACAATAGAGAAGGAAAGCACTGATAATAAGAGTAGATCATTTGCTTTCCTTAAATTTGCCTGGTATTTTGGGCTGCAATTGATAGAAGCAGGTTGAGTGGGCAAATGTATTCCAGTTGGAGATTGGGTGAAATGAAGCAAATACACAATAAGCACAAGAATTCAGTTCAGAGAAAACTGCAGAGGATTAAACTTTGTAACCTTTCATCGCACAAGCGAAAAGGACCTTTAAGAGGTAGGAGAAAAATAGTACAGAGGATTAAGACTCGAGATAAATGAAACGTGTCTGAGAACTGTTCCAAATACTTATGTGCTTGAATAATGTGCTGTTAACAACATTTTCAATTCTATTTACAACCAAATAAAATGCAATTTTCTTTCACCCCTGGTTATGGCTCTTCTTTCCCTTCGTGCATCCTTTGATAATAAGGAATGTCTATGATGGTGCATGGAACCACTTTCTGTATTTCTTTTACATCATTCGTCATCCAGAATAGCTGCAGCATGTAATCGGTTCAGGGAATTTCATTCTTCGAGTAAATATTATTTTTCTGCAAGAAAGTCGCTTCCATGCCCACACTGGTCAGCCTCTGTGCTATTTGGTTCTGCTAATTTAAGATGAAGATTAAGCCATTTGGCTTATAACACCACGCAGGCTCTTTAAAATCATTACATATTATCTTCACTCTTTTTTTCTTAGCTGCCCTTTTTTTAATCTCTGATATATATATATATATATATATATATATATATATATATATATATATATAGATATCCAATAGCCCTTTGAAGTACTAGCTTTGAATCTGCCTAAATCACCTTTTTGGCAGCATTTCAAGTTAGGATAACTGATATAACTCATATAAAGGCCTGAGTATTGGTGAGAAAAAAACAAATTTAAGAGAGACGCACAAAGAAATGCAGATGCTGAAATCCTGAGCATAGCACAAAATGTAACTCAGCAGGTCAGGCAAACCTAAACCTAAAACTAAAACTAAAACTAAACAGAAACTTCATTGGGAATCTAGATTTTTCCTTCTTGCAATTTAATTGAAGATGAGTCTAAAGTTGACCAGTCAGCATGGTTATATACAGAATAGAGACCAGAACCTGATGATTGCCAACATATGGAACATGTATCTCTTGATTATTTCAGTCAAGACAATAACCATGTTAGAAATAAAGAATGTAGTGTCCACCTTGTGACTTGAATGTGGCAAAAGGAATATTCAAGCCCTGGAAGTGGTGCTGCGATGAGACAAAATGTAATAGAATGACTTAGAGGAAAAGAGGTCCTGACCTTAAATTGTATTTACTAAGAGGATACTGGAAATGGAACCATGATATGCCATTGAACACAGACATAATCAAAAGGGTTAAACTGGACGATGTAGAAGCATGGTTAAGAATAATGTTGTTCCACTGTGCTATCAATAAAGAATTTTACAATTTAGGTTCAGCATTTACCAAAACCTCTGAGATTTCTATCACATTAAGACTGACGACTGCCAGAATAATTCCTAAATAGATTAAGAGGCAAAAGCCTGGGAATTATTTAAGGAGCGGATGATTGGTGTAGGAGTGGGGGCAATCACAGGACCATTGCAGATGGGCCTTGCTCTCATGGCCAGAGCTGAACTTTATCCATAAATGAAAGATAATGAATGTTAATCATCAACAAAACTATGTTTATTTTTGGTTTACTGGTCTGCCAAAATTGTATATTTATGAATGTCTTCCAATTTAGAATCATAGCATCATAGAGCTACACAACATAGAAACAGGCCCTGAGGCGCATCTTGCCCACGCCAACCAACTTGGCATACTGGGTTTGGCTCATTTGCTAGTATTTGGCCCATAACACACACGAGGGAGAATTTACATTTATACCAAGCCAATTAACCAGCAAACCTCTATGTCGTTGGAGTGTGGGAGGAAACCGAAGAACTCGGAGAAAAACCCACGCTGACCCCTTGAAGACCTTAAGTACTTCATGTCTTTAAGTACTTCAATGCTTATGTACTCCATCACAGGTGATAAACTACTGACTGACATCTACTATAAACCCACTGACTCCCATGGCTATCTGGACTACACTTCTTCCCACCCTGCTTCCTGTAAGGACTCCATCCCCTACTCCCATTTCCTCTGTCTATGCTGCATCTGCACCCAGGAAGTACTCATTCTTTAGGGAATTGGGGTACCACTCTTCTACTATAGTTGAGGCTCTCACCAGGGTCTCTTCAATATCCCGAAACTCTGCTCTCACTCCCCATCCCCCCACTTGTAGCAAGGGCAGAGTCCCCCTTGTCCTCACCTTCCACCCTACCAGCCGTCACATACAACAAATAATCCTCCGACATTTTCGCCACCTCGAACGGGACAACACCACTGGCCACATCTTCCCATCTCCTCCCCTTTCGGCTTTCCACAGAGACCGCTCCCTCTGTACTCCCTGGTCAATTTATCCCTTCCCACCCAAACCCCCCCCTCTCCTGGCACTTTCCCTTGCAACCGCAGGAAATGCTACACTTGTCGTTTTACCCCCCCCCCCAACTGACTCCATCCAAGGACCCAAGCAGTCTTTCCAGGTGCGGCAGAGGTTCACCTGCACCTCCTCCAACCTCATCTATTGCATCTGCTGCTCTAGGTGTCAGCTGCTCTACATCGGTGAGATCAAGCGTCGGCTTGGCGATCGCTTCGTACAACACCTCCCCTCGGTTCACAATAACCAACCTGATCTCCCGGTGGCCCAGCACTTCAACTCCCCCTCCCATTCCGAATCCGACCTTTCTGTTCTGGGCCTCCTCTATGGCCAGATTGAGTCCCACCGCAAATTGGAGGAGCAGCACCTCATATTTCGCTTGGGTAGTTTACACCCCAGTGGTATGAACAATGACTTCTCCAATTTCAGGTAGTCCTTGCTTTCTCCCTCCTTCCCTTCCCCTTCCCAGCTCTCCCACAGCCCACTGCATTCGCCTCTTCCTTTCTTCTTCCCTCCCCCCCCCCCCACACCTCCCATATCAGTCTGAAGAAGGGTCTCGACCTGAGCATCACCTATTCCTTCGCTCCATAGATGCTGCCTCACCTGCCTTCTCCAGCATTATTGTCTACCTTCACGTTTGGTGTAACAAAAGCACGGACAAGTATTTGAACAGTAGGCAAGGTGATGCTGATTCTCATTTGGTCATTGATATGGAGTTTAAAGTAGGAGGCCACGGTGATGGTGAAAAATATTCTTGAGAGTTTATGTTGGAATGCAGTTAGACTATGACACTCTAAATGGCAGAGATTGGAAGCTAGTTCACGAGCAGAGCTTGCTGTAGAAACTAAAGAGTTTGCTCTTCCCAATAATATTTGTTTGGGAAAAAAATTCTTCCCATCCAGCATTGCATGGCAGATACTTTGACAATTTAGAGGGAGAGTAAATTAGATGCAAATAGATGAGGTAGGCTCCAATGATATTAAAAAAAAACAGATACTAGAAAGCTGAAATAAGATAGCAAATGCTGGACATAACTCGCAGATCAGACAGCATATGTGGAACGAGGAACAGAGTTATTGTTTCAAGTCAAAGAGTCTTCATAAGATTAGGATGGGTAGCTTCATATTGATTTACATAAACACAATGAGCCAACAGGTATTCTCTGTATGTTTGATTCTATGATTCTACAGAGAAGTTAAGGGAAGAGATGGTAATATAGAGGTATATTTTATCAGAGGTGAATGCAGTGTCAAACAGTATTAGAATGTGGCAGGCATAAATCCATTGGGCTATTGAGAAACAGAGAGAAAACAAATGACTTTTTAGTTATTAACAAGATGCTTATCTCTGGTATTTTGCAAGCCTCACTGATGAAAAAAATACTGGAAAACATTATCATCAGCACCAAAGCAAATGCATATTGAAATAAGCATGAACTGATTGAAGGAACTCAGTGTGAATAAGTAATGTTGGATATAGATCGTATAACATTACCGCACACGAACAGGTCCTTAGGCCACAATGTTCGTGGTGAACATGATACCAACATTTGTTTCAAAAGCACAATGTGCTGGAGTAGCTCAGTGGTCAGGCAGCATTTGGGGAGAACATGACTGGGTGATGTTCAGGTGGAGACCCTTCGTCAGACTAATTAGTGTGTAGGGAGGGGGGAGAGAAAGCTGGAAGAGAGGAGGGTCAGGACAAAGCATGGTGAGTGACGAGCGATACAAGGGGGGGGGGGTTGATAAGCAGATGGTTGGACATAGCCTAGAGATGAAAAGACTAAAGATGTGAGATAAGGATAGAAGAGTTGTGAATTGTGAAACCAGAGGAAGGAACATACACGGAAATATCTCTCCAGCTGTCTTTACCCCCCTCCCTCTCCCGGAATCAGTCTGAAGAAGGGTCCCAACCCAAAACTTCACTTCGCCATGTTCTCCAGGGATACTGCCTGACCGCTGAGTTACTCTAGAACTTTGTGTCTTTTTTTGTAAACCAACATCTGCAGTTCCTTCAGTCTACTTGATGACAAATTAAACTAATCTCCTCGGCCTGCACATGTTCCCTGCAATGAATGCTTCTTACATGTCTTTACCACCACCCCTGGTAGCACGATCCAGACATCCACCATGCCTTGTGTAAAAGATGCGACCAAACAATTTTAGTCAATCAATAACATATTGGACAAATGAGTGGCTTTTTGGATTTCAAATATGAATTTATGGGAGTTTGTAGGAAATGTGACTGGTTTTCCCTGAAATGTGTACAGTGACCCCCAGCTTTTCATGCTGTATATAAATGACATGGCCAAAGCGAGCATCAGTGTTTTTAGATGACACTATCTTCAAGGGTCTGTGAGTTATGCAGATAGGAGCAGGAGGGCACCAAGGGATGTAGGTAAACTAAGTAGTAATATGTTGCAGATGGATTTCAATGTAGGAGAGTGTGAATCCAACGTTGTTTCTACAAAAGATAAATCTGAATATTTTCATACGAGTGAAAGATGAGAAACTGTGGCAGAACAACAAGATGTGACTGCACAGAAACACCAAGTAGCACAAAAAGACTCAAAAGTACTGGAGTAACTCTGTGGGTCAGACATTTTGGGTTGGGATCCTTCTTCTGACTGATTATAGTAGAGGAGAAAGCTGGAAGAGAGGTGGGGGCAGGAGAAAATCCAGCAAGTGATAGGTGGATGTGGGTGAAGGGGGGGTTTGGATTGGTGGATAGTTGAACAAAGGAGAGAGATGAAAAGACAACAAATGTGAGATAAGGAGATGAGGACAGAAGAGGCATGGAATGTGAAGCAAGATGAAGGAATGCATGTAGAAGGGAATGGGGGAAAGGGAGACATGGTGTGCATTCAAGTAGGGCGCAGGGAAGGGGGGGGGGAAGGTGGGGATCGGAAAGGAGGAAGTTATAGAAGCAGATTTAATCCCTTCGGAGCATCAAGTCTACTCTACCATTCAATCATGGCTGTTTTATCCTTCTCTCTCAACTCCATTCTCCAACCTTCTCCCCATAACCCCTGACACACCCGGAAGGTGGTGTGTTTGTAAGTTAGTTACCTAAATTTGGAGATTTTCAATATTCATACTTTTGGGTTGAAAGCCAACCAATGTACTTAATGTAAGCTATCCGGAATATGAGGTGCTGTTCCTCCTGTTTGCATGTGTACTCACGTTGGTAATAGAGGAGGCACATGGCAGAAAAGTCAGATAGGGAATGAGAAAGAGATTTAAAATACTTAGCAACAGAGAGATGCGGCAGACCTTGGCAGACCGACCAGAAGTGTTCGGCGAAATGGTTGGCTAGTGTATGCTTGGTCTCGCTGATGTACAAGAGACCACATTGGGAGCACCAAATGCAGTAGATAAGATTAGGGGAGGTGCATGTGAACTTCTGTCTCACCTGGAAGAACTGTTGTGGTCCCTGGATGGATGTGAGGGAGGAGGTATAGGGACAGGTGTTACATCTCCTGTGGTTGCAGATAGAAGTACCTGTTGTTGATCATTTAATTACAGAGCAAGGTTGGTGATCAAAGGACACACGAGAAGATTATGATCTTTACCGAATCAAAAGGTGGGTTTGTATATTATTTATACATACCGTGGGTGGCACAGTGGCGCAGCAGTAGACTTGCTGCAATACAGCACCAGAGACCTGGGGTTGATCTTGATCATGGGTGCTGTCTGTATGGAGTTTGCATTTTCTCCTTTTGACAACGTGGGTTTTCTCCGGGTGCTCCAGTTACCTCCCACATCCAAAGACGTACAGGTTTTGAGGATAATTGGCTTCTGTAAATTGTCCTTAGTGTGTAGGATAGAGCTAGTTTATGGGTGATTAATGGTCAGCGTGGAATCGGTGGGCCAATGAGCCTGTTTCCACACCATATCTCCAAACTCTAAACTAAAGTTTGCCTATTATCTACGTGAGTTCGCTCACACAGTGACGCATACAACATGAGCAAGGTATGATTGTGAAGGCAAAGATACAGGAGTGAACGAGATAGTGAGACTGGATATAAACAGGGGCCAAGGATGAACTTACAAAGAATGAACTCATTGGAGAGAATTGAGTATCAGCAAGATTCATGAGGTGTGTTTCCATTCAGTGGAACATTAATATACAAAATATCCCACAAAAAAAGTAAGGAGATTACACAATGAGCAGATATTAAGCAAACAGGTACCTACCTCTATACTTATAAAACTCTGATATTGGATGTGTATTTATTGGTGTGGGTGTTTGTGTGTTTGTGTATAATCACATCCTATCGAAAAACAAGGGACTAACGGTAACATTTTTACATATTCCAGTAGAGATTTTTCCCATGAAGTCCGAAATCACATTACCTGAAAATGTCATGCGTTATTTCTCGAGTTATTAATGAAAATGTTCAAAAATCAGACAAAACTTTGAAATAATAACGACTGTCTTTCGCTTATGATGTCACAATGGGTCTGCGCCATCTTGCTCTCGCTGTGAGTGACGTCAACCCTACCCACCCTCCCTCCTCCCCCCCCCCCCCACCCCTCCCTCCTCCTCCTGTTATTCAAAAGACTCAGAAAGAACGAGCAAGTTGGGCCCAAGATTGAAGCCGTCGAACTCATAGTCCTTTGGTTGATGCCCGCTCCCCCTCCCCCCCCACTCCCCACTCTCACCCGCTCCCCCCTCCCCCTCACTGCTCCACGCTCCCAGCTCCCCGGACCTGCTACCCTCCTCCTCTACCCCTCCTCCTCTCTCACCCTCCTCCTCACCACCCTCCTCCTCTCCCCCACATCCTCCTCTCCCAAGCCCCTCCCCCTCCTCTCCCCCTCTCCTCTCCCCCCTCCTCTTCCTCCCGTCACTCCTCTCCCTCTCCTTAACTCCCCCTCCTCATCGCCCCCTCCCCTGCTCTACCCCCTCCTCTCCCCACCCTCTCTCCCCCCGCTCGTTCCCCTCCCCAACCCCCTCTCTCCCCCTCCTCACTTCCCTCCTACTCCCTCTCTCCCCATTCTCTCCCCGTTTCTCTCCCCCCTCTCTTCCCGTCTCCCCTCTCTCCCCCCCCTTTCCTTCCTCTCTCCCCCCCCCCTCTCTGCCCTCTATCCCTGTCTCTGCTGCTCTCTCTCTGTCTGCCCTTCTCTCTCTGTCTCTGCCTCCTCTCTTTCTGCCCTCTCTCTCTCTCTAGATGCGCCTGCGAGTTGGGGGCTATGCGTGTGGATAGGGTGGGGATGGGGTAAAAGGAGCAAATGAATAATAATAATATAATATCAAGGGGGTGGTTAGTGTGCGTGTGTGTGTGGGGGGGTGGTTAGTGTGTGTGTGTGTGTTGTTGTGTGTGTGTGTGTGTGTGTGTGTGTGTGTGTGTGTGTGTGTGTGTGTGTGTGTGTGTGTGTGTGTGTGTGTGTGTGTGTGTGTGTTTGTGTGTGTGTGTGTGTGTGTGCGCGTGGGATGGTTAGTGTGAGTGTGACGCCGAGGGGACGAGACCCAACGGGTCCCACGTAGTCTAGTACTCTCTTAAAAGTAGAAGAATCAGAAGTGGTGGAGTGGTGGTCAACTTACTGATTTAGTTGTTTTCATTTTAGTTTTAGTTTCTGTTTTAGTTTTAGAGCTACAGCATGGAAACAGTCCCTTCAGCCCACCGAGTCCATGCCGACCAACGATCACCTGTAAACTAATCCTATCATACACACTAGCGACGATTTACAGAAGCCAAACAACCAACAAACCTGCACGCTTTTGGAATGTGGGAGGAACCTGGAGCACCTGGAGAAAAGCCATGCAGTCACAAGCAGCTCATACAAACTCTGTACAATACAGTGCAGAGATCTTGGCTATCAGCAGAGCGAACCGAGTACAAGGCAGATGAACAATCGTGAATTCCAAAAAGATCTGCTTGGTTTCAGTGAGCACAAAACCTGCAGATGGTCATAAAAACCCATCGTGTTCACTTTCGTCCTCATCTGTTCTGACCTAAATGTAATTACCGATCCACTACTCCGATATATTGTTAAAACACTCTCTGAAATGCTCCAGCAAGACACTCAGTTCAATGTTTACTATTGCTGGGCAATAAATGGAAGTCTTGCCGGTGAAAAAGGAATAAATAAAATATATATTATTTTACCTTGTGTGGGAAAACAGAATTAAAGGGCATCTAAAAGCGAGAGTCAGGCTGTTCAGTGGCTGGAACAGGATGCTCATTTTCCCAACAGGATAACGTTGCTGGATCAAGATGGACACAAAATGCCGGAGTAACTCAGCGGGACAGGCAGCATCTCTGGAGAGAAGGAATAGGTAACGCTTCGGGTTGAGACCCTTCTTCATACTAGTCAGGGGAAAGGGAAATGAGAGATATAGACAGTGATGTGGTGAAATATAGAACAAATGAATGAAAGATATGTAAAAAAGTTACGATAATTAAGGAAACAATGGTTAGCTGTTTGCTTGGTGAAAACGGGAACCTGGTGTGACATGGGTGGGGGAAGGATGGAGAGAGAGGGAGTGCAAGGGTTACACTGATGTAAGAGAAATCAATATTCATACCACTGGGTTGTAAACTGCCCATCCAAAATATGAGATATTGTTCCTCCAATTTTCAATTAGCCTCAATGTCTGACATTGGAGGAGACCTAGGACATAAAAGTCAATGTGGGAATAGGAAGGGGAATTAAAGTGTTTGGCAACCGGGAGATCGGGTAGGTTCAGGCAGACTGAGTGAAGGTGTTCAGCAAAATGATCGCCCACTCTACGTTTGATCTTGCCGATGTATACAAAGGATGAGGTTGGAGGAGGTTGCTATATCAATTGGAGCTTCTTAAACTGTGATGGATTTTTGGTTGGTTAATGGTACCAAGGAGGATGAAGGAAAGGCAGGGAAATGTGCTAGATTAGTAAATAAGCCTTGAAGGAAGAAATCCTTGCCTATTTCTTCTTTTTTATCTTTTTCCAATATACTTCTGAAACTTTTCATTGAGACAATTTAAATTGGATGTTCTTTGACTTTTTGTCTCATTGTCTATTAGCGAGGATATAAATAAATGTTCGCTCACCAGCATCTTTACCCTAACACCTACTGACAATCAATTCTGTCTTTGAATTCTCACCCAGCACTATTCATTTAAATATATTTGTGTTTCCACACAGTTAAAATGTCGAAGAAATAGAAATGGCATCCAGGCCTGAAGACTAATCCCTCCATAAAAGACAATCTCTTTGGAACATCTGTTGGGAGATGGATAGAATAGCACTGGCCAAACTCATAGTGTCCCTGGATCTAATGTCCTCCATCCCAGGAATGTCAGCAGTGGTTACATTTAGTAGCTCTAAATTGTAAGTGAGGAGTCACAAACTGATGGTTGTCGTGGAGGTAAGATAGCCTCGACTTCCTTACAATGAGAATAATATCCGTCTCCAGCATGATATTGATTGGCTTAACGTCAACATCAAGCACAATTGCAATTGCATTCCTTATGGTGAGCTTGAATCACTTAAAAGGACAGCGGCCACCGCAAGTACATTAGATCTGTCTCAGATAGAGAGAGGAACGGTTGTGTACAGGGATGAACCTGGACTGACTCCCACCCATAGTTCCTTTGGTGTAGGATGGAAGTGCAGATGCTGGTCTATACCGAAGATAGACACAATGTGCTGGGGT
Organism: Amblyraja radiata; assembly: GCF_010909765.2. Classification (NCBI taxonomy): domain Eukaryota; kingdom Metazoa; phylum Chordata; class Chondrichthyes; order Rajiformes; family Rajidae; genus Amblyraja; species Amblyraja radiata. Next base: position 55,561,076 of record NC_045966.1, read on the forward strand.
AACTCAGCGGGTCAGGCAACCGGGAGATCAGGTAGGTACCTGGCATCTCTGGAGAAGGATGGGTGATGTTTCAGTTTGGGATCCTTTTTCAGACTGAAGAAGAGTCCCGATCCAAAAAGTAACCCATCTTCCTTCTCCAGGGATGCTGCCTGACCCACTGAGTTACTCCAGTTCTTTGGGTCTATCTTCCATGGTTCTCCTGGGACAGAAGGAATAACGATTGACATAGAAAGGGAAATTGCCCTGTGTCATTGTGTGTGTACAAGGCTCTCCAGATACATAATTTGAAGGCATGGTAACAATAATGGAGGTTAATAGCAGGGATGTAGCCCTGGGATCTGGGAATGGTGATGGAGAGGGTGAAGGTTGAATGGGATTGGACCAGTAGGTACCTTCAATTAATTTATCTTCAAATGCTATTTTGCATCAGCTGCATTACAAGTCTTATTCACTTGGCAATTTACACAAACCTATCAACAACCTCCATCCGCAGAGTTCACATGGGCACCATATTTAGCTCCGTAAACTGACTCATAACCACATGTACCAGCATGCACACATTTACAGCTACTTAGCAAGGACATCCACAAAGCATTCTGATGCACAGAACTACATCAGGCCCTTGAACACGACAAACATCAACTAAACTATGAACTACAAAGTGGCTTGGTTGCACTAAGGACTTTGGGCTTTTGGTTTGCACTAATATCTTTTTAATTTATTAACCATTCTTTTGTTTATTGTTATCTATGAGCATTGTGTTTACAGAACTGTTATGCTGATGCAAGTAAGAAAATAATTGTTCAATTTTTCGGTACAAATGACAATGACACATTTTTGACTCTTGAGATAGACTTCTGCTCTCGTGCAGGATGAGGTATGTGACACGAGAAACATTGGGTTCTAACTGAGAGTAAAGAGGCACAACTATGTTCTGTTGCCCGTAGAATGAACTGTGCTGGGAGGTGGTGTTGTTGATTCTGGGACAATGAGTGGCTGAAGATGATGATGGGATCTGACTAATTCCTCCCTCCTGAATACTCCCCTTGCCTTCTGTTCTCTTCTTACTGCAGTCCCGAGTCTTGTCGCTTCATATATCCGAGAACGGTATGGTGGCACAGCGGTAAGGTTGTTGCGCCAGAGACCCGGGTTTGATCCTGACTACTGGTGCCGTCTGTACGGAGTTTGTACGTTCTCCCGGTGACATGCATGGGTTTTCTCCAGGATTTCCTCCCAAACTCCAAAGATGTACAGCAGGTTTGTAGGGTAATTGGTTTGGTATAATTGTAAATTGTCCCTAGTGTGTGTAGGATAGCGTTAGTGTGCAGAGATCGTTGGTCGGCGTGGACTCGGTGGGCCGAAGAGTCTGTTTCCGCGCTGTATCTGAAAGCTAAACTAAATTAAACACTCTGGGCAGTGCAAAAAAACAGGAAGGCAATAATGATTTAACTTTGGACTCACAGCTTCCAGTCCAGCTCCTCAGATTGCACAGAATGTGGACATGAGCATGCAAGACTGCAGATGACATCGCTGTAGTGGGCTGGGTTAGGAACAATGACGAGACAGAGTACAGGAAGGAGATAGCAAACTTAGTAACATTGGGTCAGGCCAACAACTTTTCCCTCAAAGTCAGCGAGGCAAAGCAACTAGTTATTGATTTCTGGAAACGTGGTAGACTACATGTCCCAATCAATGTCAAAGCTGGCAAAGTGGAAATGATTGAGAGTATCAAGTTCCTTGCTGTAAGCATTACCAACAATCTGTGGTGGACCAGACACATTGAAACGACAGCAAAGAAAGCACAGCGCACCTCCACTACCTCAGGGGGCAGAGGAAATTAGGCATGTCTCCAATGACTGTTACAAACTTCTACAGATGCACCATTGAGAGCATAATGACGAGTTGCAACACTGGTTGCCTTGGGAACAGCTCGGTCCAAGACTGCAGGAAATTTCAGAAAGTAGTATTTAAGAAGGAACTGCAGATGCTGGAAAATGGAAGGTAGACAAAAGTCTGAAGAAGGGTTTCGGCCCGAAACGTTGCCTATTTCCTTCGCTCCATAGATGCTGCTGCACCCACTGAGTTTCTTCAGCACTTTTGTCTACCTGTATAAAGTAGTAGTTTAGCTCAAGAAAGAACTGCAGATGCTGGTTTTAATCGAAGATAGATACAAAATGCTGGAGTAACTCAGAGGGATAGGCAGCATCTCTGGAGAGAAGGGATGGGTGACGTTTCGGGTTGAGACCCTTTTTCAGACCTGTTTCCGTGCTGTATCTCTAAACTAAACTAAACTAAACTAAACTTATGAACTGTGTACAGTTCTGGTCACCCTGTCACAGGAAGGAAGTGATGACAATGGTGAGTGGGCAGAGGAAATTCATAAGGACTTTGGATGGACTGGAATACGAACCCCTAGTTGATGCTAACCTTTATATTCTAGTCTTGGAAATGGGTATTGAACCGTAATGCTCTGATAATAGACTGTTACCACTCAGCAATGGCTGATAATTAGAAAGGGGATAAAAATTAACAAAGTAATAAAAAGTTTGTTGTTGTCATAGTGTCATACAATCTGAAAATATGGCCTTAGGCCCAACCTATGCATGACAACCAAGATGTCCCCTCTAAATTAATCCCATTTACCCATATCTCTCTGAACCTTTCCTATCTATGTACCTTCCCAAGTGTCTTTTAAATGTAATTACTACCTCCTCTGACACCTCTTTCCGTATACTCACCATCGGCTGAGTGAAAAGGTTGTCCCTCAGGTTCCTATTAAATCTTGTTCCTCTCACCTTAAACCTACGTCCCCTGGTTCCTGATTCCCCTTGTCCTGGTTAAAAAAACCTGTGCATTCACCCTATCAATTCCCCTCATTATTTTATGCATCTCTGTAGATCACCTCTTAGCCTCCTGTGCTGCAGGGAATAAAATCCTTACTTATCACACCACTCCCTATAGCTCAGGCCCTCGACTCCTGGCAACATCATCATAAATCTTCTTTTCACTCTTTCCAGTTTAATGACATTCCTTCTGTGGCAGTGTGGCGAAGACTGAACATAATACTCCAAATGCAGTTTCACCAACGTTTTGTACAACTGAAACATAATGTCCCAACATATACACTCGATACCCTGACTGATGACGGCCAATGTATCAAAAACCCTCTTTGCCACCTTATCTAACTGTGATGGCACATACTGTATTATGGAAGGTCCTTGACAGAACACTGGATGATCTGGGGGTGCAAGGATTCTGATTCTAATCTGCTTTGCCAGTCCCCATACTGCAATACGCTAGGTTCTTGATGTATAACTCTTTTTCACAAGCTTCAAACTTTCATGAAGTGCACTCAGAGGTGTGCTTTGTACTGTAGGCCTCATGTTTATATAAATAATGCAGCATTCTCCCGTCTTTGTGTCTATGAACTGCTGCTGCACAGCAATAATGTAATGATGTGTATTTATTTAATAACATCCTTGCTTTTGATCACAATCTATCCTGCACTTTATGCTTCAAACATGTCTGTGATTCAGACAGACAAGCGAGTTGTTTTTCCAAAACTAATTTCTAATGCAAGTTACCAGGCTTCACCAATAAATCATTTGTCTTATATATGGTTATCATCAATATTAACATCTTTTCCCTTGATTTTTTTTTTAATGAATAGTTTTGAAAATGTTGATGTCTGTCTGGAATCTGATGATGTGATAATCTTTGCTTCCCGAAGCCCTCCACAATGATCTTACTCCATTCTACCTCCCCTTGCTTCTATACTTCCCTCTGTGGCAATGATTGCAGCAATCCATCAGTAACATATCTAAGATGAGCACACTCTGCATAATTCTATACCTGGGACCTATCCCCACAGTATTGCTCAGAACAGCAGTAGAGGCTATATCCTTCCATTACACTGGGATGGAGAGAAGGTGAAACAATGAGTTGAAGACACGAGTAAAACACAAAGTGTTGGAGTAACTCAGCAGGTCAGGCAGCAACTGTGGAGGAAATGGACAAGTAACATTTTGGTTTGAGTCTCTTCTTTAATCTGCAGATTTATATTCATTTTCACTGAAAATGGCCACACAAAGAAGCTGTTTGGTACTGAAGAAGGTGTTTGAGCACACTTTATCAATTACAGGATTGAATTCAATAATTGGGACCTCATGTAAGATGGCGGCGCCTCGCAGCAGCGTCCTCTACAGTCCGTCTGTCTTTTTAAGTTTTTGTCCTGTTGAGTGTATAGATTGGTTGTAGTTTATATATTGTTTTTAGCAGTGTATATGTGGGGGGGGGGGGGGGGGGGGGGTTTTTAAATCTCTTCCCTGTATAGGGAACCAACCTTTTCCCTGTTGGGCCTCCATTGTTGTTGGGGCCTAGCACCATGGAACGGCCTCCAACCTGAACAACCTGGGGGCTCCAGTCGTGGAGCCTGCGGACTCACCATCGTGGAGCTGGCCTGCTTCGGAGGGTGGAGAGCTGTTTTACGACTGCAGAAACCAAATTTAGTTTGAACTTCATTGAGGTTCAAATGACAATAAACGGTATAGTATTGCATTGTATTGTATGTTACAGCTGTACAGGTTGTTGATGAGACCGCATCTGGAGCATTGTGCATAGAACTTTGAAACTTGAAGGATATAACATATTTTCAGAACCGTTGCTGAACTGTATTCAATTTTACTGAACTATATGCAAAACAAAGAATTTCACTGTGTCTCGGTACAAGTGATAATAAAGTAACATTGGACCCAAACCTAGATGGTCCATTCCCTCCCCAGATGCTGCCTGACCTGCTGAGTTCCTTCAGCACTTTGTGTTTTGCTACATGCTAGGAGGATGGTTGGATGGTTGGGTCTGCTGCCCATACTAATGGAAGCCAGCAACGCTGACAAGCCCTTGTGTCAAGATAACAGTTTCTCCTTAGTGAAGTCAAACCAGTTTTATTCAGTCCTTCAGAAGAAAGACACAAAAAGCTGGAGTAACTCAGCGGGACAGGCAGCATCTCTGGAGAGAAGGAATGAATGACGTTTCGGGTTGAGACACTCTTCAGGCTGAAAGTCACGGGAAAGGGAAGCAAGAGGTATAGAAGATGATGTAAAGAGATAAAGAACAATGAATGTTCTTTCAACTGTGCCTGGGTGATCTCCCTTAGAATGCGGTGAACACCAAACTGTACAAATTGGCAGAGACGGCTGTGGCCATGTGGAAATACTCAGTGGCAATGATGTTGAAAGTTAATGTGAAGTGGATCTCCATGGAGAAAGCAATCCAGGCACAATGGGGTGAGGGAAGATCTTCCCACAAAACATCACATACTTCAGAACGACTTCCCTGGAAAACCTGAGTCCAGTCAAGGAGAGATAGACACAAAATGCTGGAGTAACTCAATGGGACACGCAGTATCTCGGAGATAGACACTGAAGAAGTGTCTCGACCCAAAACACACCCATTCCTTCTATCCAGAGATGTTGCCTGTCTCTCTGAGTTACATCAGCATGTTGTGTCTATCTTTGGTGTAAACCAGCATGTGCAGTTCCTTCCTACATGACAAGAGATACAGGTGGGAAACAAGCCCTTCAGCCACTGAGTCTATGCAAGCCATCGCATCCATTTTAACACAAATCAAATGTAAGCCCATTTTATTCTCCACAAATTTCAATCGTATTCTACCACTCGTCTACACAACATGAGAATTTCCCATCGGTCACTTAATTTACCAGCCTAGTAATATCACATTGTACATCAGAGAAGATCTAGTTTGTTATGGTTTCTCTGAAAGTGCTCTAGGCATAGTATCTTCGCTGATAGGTATGTATTTTCCTCCTGATACAAGTCTTTGAGTACTTTTGACCTGTCATGAGGCATAGCCATAATAGCATGGGAAAGCTGCCAATGGTGTCACTACCAAGGCACATAATGCATATGTTTCTTGGCAGCTAAACGCCAGAAGAACATTCTCTGTCAGTTGTGTCACCCTGTGGAAGCTGTCTGAGCAGCCTGCAGTCAGCTCTGCAGTTGCCCGATCAAGTCTCTCCATGTCAACAAAATGTCCCTTTACATAACTGTAAAGAACAAACCAGCATGGTGCGCGCTGAGTTCGATCAAAACTGCTCCATGGCAATCGTAGTGTGGAGCACTGAGCAACAACAAATGTGGACCAGAATGACTGTGGTGCAATTAATATATCGTTAGATGCACATCTAAGCTGTGGTAAGCTGTGATGCACTTTCACAGCTGCTGAGATTTCAGCCAGTGCATTAAAACTCCAGCAATCTGCCCTCCCATCGTTTGCAAATCTCGATGGCTCAGCATTTACCTTATCTTTATATTGTTCAGGGCTCCATTCCTCTTGCTCCCTTTATACTCACTGTGTTCACTGGGAACGTTTGTTATATTACTGTGTGAAATCTAAAACGAAGTGAATTAAAAGTGGGTTGGGGTATTAGCAGGAGTAATATCCAATGGTTTAGAATATCTGCCATTCCAGCATTACCATGACCTAAAGGCACCAGATTATTAGAGTTTTAGCATAACTATGGGTAAGGTGAATTACTCTGTGTAAAATCAGTAGTGCGACACAAAGCATTGATTTTTGTCAGTGCTATGCCATCCAAGTTCTGACCAATTGTGACTGGTTCCCAGTGGTCTGCTAGCTAATTCTAGGAGAGGCTGGGTAAGGAGGGGTGTGAATAAAGTGAGAGATGAGATTTAGTTTAGTTTACTTTAGAGATACAGCACGGAAACAGGCCCTTTGGCCCAATGATCCCCGCACACTAACACTATCCTACACACACTAGGGACAATTTACATTTTTGTACCCATGCAATTAACCTACAAACAATAGACAATAGACAATAGGTGCAGGAGTAGGCCATTTGGTCCTTCGAGCCAGCACCGCCATTCAATGTGATCATGTGCATCTTTGGAGTGTGGGAGGAAACCAAAGATCGCAAAGAAAATGTACGCAAGTCACGGGGAGAATGTACAACGTTCTGTACAGACAGCACCCATAGTCAGGATTGAACCTGGGTCTCTGGCACTGTAAGGCAGTAGCTCTACCTCTGAGACATGGTGCCATCCCAGTAATGCTATGGAGTTACACCAAGCAAAAGAAAGCTCTTTGGCTCTCCATATTCATGCCAACCACCAAGTACTCATCCACACTAATTGCGTTTAACAGCACGTGGTCCAAAGTCTCTGGGCCATGATGAATCAAGTCATTCAAGTGTTCATCTGGATATTTTTAATATTTTGTTGAGAATCTGCCTCTCGGACAGTGCGGTCCTGAATCCAGCCATCCACTGTGTGAAAAGTTCTCCCTCAGATCCCCGCTGAATTCTGTCCTTTAACTTCAATCTATGTGTACTCTGCACCACTGAAGTGGGGGAAAGTTTCTTACCATCCACCCAGTCTATGCCCTTCATCATTTTGTTCCGAATCCTCATCAGCCTCCTCCACTTCAACTGCCCCATTTTGTTAATGAGGGCCAAGAAAACAGAAGTGGGCTGGAAACAGTGGTCAGCCACGGAGGAGAGTGCCTCAGTGTTGACTGCCGATGATGCCAGTTTCACAGGAGGATTTTGAAGCGGTGACAGTAATTGGTATCTGCCGCAGAGTTCAGCTTGATAATTGGCATTCTTGTGAGGCTGTTGGTTTGTTAAGCTCCTTTGTGCAGAGGTTGCCTCTGCTGCTAAACACAGCACAGACAATCTGAAGAAATAAATGAAGCTCAGGCCATTGCCTTAAACCATAACCAATTCATCACACTTCAGAAAGCAAAGCAGCTCTGACAGTCTCCCTGGGGGTTGGTTATAAAATTCCCAGATTTATTATTAAGTACTTTGTGGCCTCACTTTTCCAAAGGTTCAGCTATACAAGGGCAACATACTATAGATGTTATAAATCGATAATAAAAACATACTGTAAGGCTGAAAGCTTTCGATGGGTCAGTTGGCACCCCTGACAGGAGAAATTTGAGTTAATGCTACACAGGTCAATGATCTCTTGTTGGAACCGGGAGATAAAGTGACTTTTAAGACGCAGAGGAAGGAGGGAGGGCAGGGGAAGAAAAATAAAAGGGAGAGCGAAACAAAAGGGAAAGTTTGCGAACTGACGGAAAGCAAGAGAGACAAAAATCACACAGAAGGGATGGTGGCCAATATGAAACAACAGTGGTAATAGATAAAGTTATAAACAAAAATAATGGATATCTAGGTGAAGCATGAATGCAGAATAATTATGTGAAATTACCCAAGGAATGTGAAGGGTGGCAGGAGAATGGGAAAGATAGATCAGCCATGATTGAATGGTGGAGTTGACTGTAAGGGCTGAATGGGCTAATTCTGCTCACAAGGTCATAAGTGATAGAAGTAGAATTGGGGCATTCGGACCATCAAGCCTACTCCACCATTCAATCATGGATGATCCATCTCTCCCTCCTAACCCCATTCTCCTGCCTTCTCCCCATAACCTCTGACACCTGTAAGCTCCTAGAACCTATGAATTTATGAATGCAAGACATCTAACACAAATTGACATAAATAAGGATAATCAAAACTGTTGGCCTCAGTGTTGAATGTGGAAGGTCGTAAAGCATTTAATCAGAAGATGAGATGCAATTCATTCAGTTTATACTTAACTTCCATGACAAGTGGAGAAGATAAATGAAAAGCAACTGGAAATTAACAAATATTAATTAAGTACTGTTGCGTGAATCAATCATCCAATCTGCATCAGGTGATTGCACTGTCAAGGAAACTCCTTTACAATGAGCGAATGCTGTTTACCAAATCAAATAACGAAAATATAAATTGTGGAAATAAATTACAGAAATTAAATGTGTAGTGAGCATCCGATTCCCAGGATGGAAGAACAGAAGATAAAAGGACAAGGATAATTTCGATCTCCTTTTAAAAAAGTTGTTAGAACGGGAGAAGAGAGCAAGATGATGGAAATATTCATGTTATTGTAAATACTAAGTAATGCTATCTTAAAATGATGTTAATAAATGAGAAGACTCAAACTGAATCAGACTCTCCACTGAAAACCCCCCTATTTGACCCCTGTTAAAGGAGAATGGGACAGACTTATGGGCCTGTCCCACTTAGGCGATTTTTCAGCGGACTACCGGCGACTGTTAAGTTGCCGGCAGTCGCCTGAAAAACCAGGAACTGGAATGGCGACTTTCAGAGTGGAACACACACATCGCTTCCTTCACCAGCCTGATATGCAGGCGGGGAACAGGGCAAGCGGGGGGTGCGCTGTCTAAAAAATTCACACGATGCAAAGCCAAGGTGAAACACACACACACTGCGATGAACAGGAAGGTTGGTGCTGTAATTAAAATGGCTAATGCACAGTGTATGGTAAGTCCTTTAAAAGAGGGGGAGAGGGGGGAGGGGAGAGAAGAAGTGGCCACAACTTTTAAGAAGCCAGTAAGTAGTCTGTTAACCTGCCCCTGCATTGCTGGGGCATGTGAGGTAATGAAAGCATTCAGCGGACACCCACGCCCCCACAGAAGAATGCAGAAATACCACATGGACTAAATACCTAAAGTCAGAGTTGAATCCAAGTCTCTGGAACATGATCACATAAATCAACCTCCCTTCCATTGACTCCATTTATACCCCACGCTGCCTTGGTAAAGCCACTAGCATAATCAAGGACGAATCGCACCCTGGCAACACCCTCTTCACCCCTCTCCCATCGGGCAAAAGGTATAGACGCGTGAGAATACACACCTCCAGATTCAGGAACAATTTCTTCCCAGCTGTTATCAGGCAACTGAATCATCCTACCACAACTAGAGAGCACTCTTGAACTACTATCTACCTCATTGGAGACCCTCGGACTATATTTGATTGGTCTTTACTGACTTTATCGTACACTAAATGTTATTCATGTTATTCCCTTTATCATGTACATTGTACACTGTGAATGGCTTAATTGGAATCATGTATTGTCTTTCCGCTGACTGGTTAGCACGTAACTAAAGATTTTCGCTGTATCTCGGTGCACATGACAATAAACTAAACTAACAGCCAAGCTACATTATCTTGATTTTCAAAACAACTTTCAAGGCATCCTTAAAACTTTGCAGCACACTCTAAATATCTTGGAAGCACAGTAACTGTTATTGTACAGTGCAATTTCCACCAGTTGGACCTTAACATGGTTATATGCCCTCAATTTAACCATAATCTAGCTCTTTCAATGTAACAGCACTCTCAGTAAGGCACTCAGAATCCATCAATTACATTATCTTATGATAATTTAATCTGCAGGCTAAATCCGTCATCTGAATAATATCTCTTAATTTTTCCGTCGATACCTCTAGAATTACTTTTGAATTTGTTGATTCACTGAACAGCAGAAATAATATTTCCACATTTAGCTCTTCAAATCTCTCTTCAACATTTCGGCACAGGTGTCCATCTACACTCCAAAGAACATAACTTCAATTTTCATCCTGAGGTATGTAACAAGAATTCCAACATACCAAAATGGGCTCAGTTCAAACAATCTTTGATCTTATGTTTTGAGGGAAGAGGATGCTATTTAAGAGAATACTCTGTACTGTTGGTGAATTTAGAAATTTTGCACCACATGTGTTAAATTCTGTTCATGTACTGTAGCCGAGTCATATATGGAACCTCCACAGATTTATACAGATGTATTTTTCAACATGTCAGTCCATGCTCCCCATTGTTAATCCTGGCTTCTTTTTAATTTAAGACTGGGAGACAGACAGAATGTTTACCAAATAGGAACCACAATCCTGTTTGTCCAAATTAGACTCACACCATATTAAAGATGGCAGTAAAGAAGCCTGAATTAATGTTTTGTGGTTACTCGTCAGGTCAGTCAGCATCCATGCAGAAAGAAGCAAAGCCTACAATCACCGTTCATCAGAATTGATGAAACACCATTGACTTGAAACATCAACTTTTTTTTTCTCTCTGTAAATTATATTACAGTGTAGCAAGACCAAAATGAATTTTATTGTCAAAACAACACTTGCACTACTCGAGCACTTAGTCGAGAGAAAACGTTTTCTGCTCTTGTCGTCGTGAAGAGCACTGGCTACTGAACACACTGAAAAGCCCACGAACGAACCCTGTCACGTGACAGACCCGACCTATGACGAGGGTTCTGCTTACACAGTTTATCCAATACAATGGAACTGGCAAAAGGCAGCTCAAGTGGGTCTTTGATTCTCTTAATTTGACAGTCACCATGGATTATGGCAGAGAAAGTTCTATGTTACTGAGTTTGACTATTAATTGTGAGCCAATAGCTCAAATCGCAACATTGCAACTGAAAATGTAAATGTAGGAGGTCGTAGGTGGTCTTTTCGGCGAGTCAACACGACCTTGACATTTTTTTCAACTCGTCTAGGGTCTAAACTCGTGGATTAGCTCGTCCAAGTGGGACAGGCCCTTAAGAAATTCTCTGCTCCTGTTTGAAAAATGCCAAGCAACCTCACAGGATGGCACAGTGGGCAATAGGACACACAGTGGGCAATAGGGCACACAGTGGGCACAGCGGTAGTTGCTGCATTATAGTGCTAGAAACCTGGGTTTGATCCGGGCAATGGGTGCTGTCTGTTCGGAGTTTGCACGTTGTCCCTGTGACCGCGTGTGTTTCCTCCGGGTGCTCGGGTTTCCTCCCACATTCCAAAGATGTACAGGTTTGTAGGTTAATTGGCTTCTATAAATTGTTCCTAGTGTGTAGGATAGAAACTGGTGTATGGGTGACCGTTGGTTGGCATGGACGGTGGGCTGAAGTGCCTGTTTCCATGCTGAATCTCTAAACTAAATAAAACCAGAACATGAAAATATTGCCTTGGTTTAATGTTTCATCTGAAAAATGAATGAGACGATACACCAATATTTTAAAATACATACTGTCTACATGGATGCATACAGTGTGTTTGCCCCTTCAGTGGTCAGGGCATTGAATATAAGAGTCAGGAAGTCATGGTGCAGTGTTATTAAACTTTGCTTAGGTAGCATGTAGTAGAGCATTATGTGCAGTTCTGTTTGTCCCAACACAGGATGGATGCGGAGGCTTTGGAAAAGGCGCAGAAGTGATTGACATTAATGGTCAGTGCATCATGGGCTTGTCCTACTTAGGCGACTCTTTACAGACGTCCTACTTGACGATTTTTTTCGCCGACTATCGGCATCATTGACTAACGTATCAGGCCACCGAAAAAGTTGCGGCGTGATGACCTATGACGCGCAGTGTTTCCTCAAGTGTCTTAACATTTATTTTGTCGCCGCTGTATTTTGAAATGTTCAAAATCTTTCGGCGATTCTGATATGTCAGTCAATACGCCGGCAGTCGCCGAAAAAATCGCCAAGTGGGACAGGCCCTTTAGGCGACTGCCAGGGACTAGTTTTAATGGAATTCACCGATGACACCTGGAGACAACCTACAACAGCACCGACGACAACCTACGACAGCAAAAATTGTCGGCACTGTCGCAAAAATATTTTTTAATGCTGAAAATTTTGCAACAGTTGCCTGTAGTCGCCCAAAAAATCACCTAAGTGCGACAGGCCCATTAGAGCATATTAGCTATAAGGACAAACTTGGAGCATCTGACACTGAGAGACAACCTGAAGCAGAATACAAAATGTTGAGAGATCGTCAGAACCTTTTTCTCAGGGTGGAAATGTCAATGATTAGACAGCATGGATTGAAGGTGAGTGGGGCAAAGTTTAAAGGAGATGTTTTTTACACAGAGAGTGGTGGGTGTCTGGAACGTGGTGCCAGAAGTGGTGGTGGAGGCAGATACGATAGTGGTGTTTAAGAAGCTTTTAGATAGGCACGTGAATATTCAGAGAATGGAGGAATATGGATCACATGGATGCAGAGAAAATGTGTTTATTGTGTCGGGTTTGGTACAGACACTGTTGGCTGAGTGAGATACATGTGCTGTACTGTTCTATGCTGTATGGTGGGAATCAGCTGGTCACAGGTACGCCAAAGGCTCTTCTGCATTTGGTATTTCTTATAATGCCCAATTTAACAAAAGATTCTTGATTCTCTTTTTAATTATTCATCAGTGGTTAAATTTGCTTTTGAATTGCATCCACCAGGAAGTCTATCCTGTCCATTGGGTCTCTAATCTGGGCATTGGTGGGGGTGCTATAGCTTGCATGACCTTCTGTCAGGTGCGACATTGCTGGTTTACCAAACTTAGTGGTTCCCAAAGTTGAAAGTCTGTAATCACTGCTGTAATGTGGGAAATATCTGCTCTTCTTTGAAATCTATTGAGTATTGTGCTTACAAACATATTGTGCTGCTGCATGTGACAATAGTTTGATGCATATGACAATAAAACACTCTTGACTCTTGAAAGAATGGCATTGTCTTTGCACCACACAAGGCTACAAGAACAGCCCTGGATTAACATCACAACTGAAACATAACATATAACGCAGTGCCAGGATTGCATCAGAATGGAATCAGAATTCACAACCTTCTGAGCCCCAGACAGTGGGGGCCATGGACACGCAGCCACCGCTGGAAGATAGTTCAAATTTCAACTGATGTCCCATATTAATCTCCAGCATTTGGAATGTCCTATGGGGACAATATCAGATCCGATTGTGTAGTATATTCCACAGCTAAACCCATTGCGATCTGTTGTGGCTCAGATCCACAAAAACAGGCCATTCCTGGGACTTAACCAAACCCATGGAACCTTGGTTCGGCAAGGCGCTGCCTTCAGTAGAAAGGCCGAAGTAGGATAGTGGTGGGGCCTCACTAAGAAAACTATGAAGGCATTGATGAGTTATGGCCCTGTCCCACAGTATGAGTTAATTCCAAGAGCTCTCCCGAGTTAAAAAAAAATCAAACTCATGGTAAGCACAGCAAATGAACTTAGCGGGTACATCGGAGCTCGGAGACGTCTCTTAGAGGCTTGTAACGCTAACGGCATGTACTCGGGAAGACTCACTAACGGCAGGTAAGCTCGGGAAGACTCGTGAAGATTTTTCAACGTTGAAAAATGCCCACGAGAGTCCCGAGTACCGACGAGCGGCCATTACCGTAAATCTCTGAGTTCGAATCAGGGCAAACTCGGGAGAACTCTTGGAATGAACTCGTCCCCTGGGACAGGGCCATAAATAATCGGGAATTCTGCCGGATTCTGCAGGGAAGCAGCATTCTTGGGATGGGGAAACAAAACTCTGGATGTAAATAAACTCATTAATAATGTGTAGAAAGGATCGGTATTGAAAGTTAGGCTGTGAAAGTGACATTAAGGGCCTGTGCCACTTATGCAATTTTTTCGGCTACTTGCCGGCAGTAGGTTGCCGAATATTTTCAACATGTTGAAAATCCAATGGCGAACAGAAAAATGTACGACTCTTTGGGCGACTACTCACCACCAAACTGGCGTCACCCTGCGACAGGGGTCACTCCACCGAAGAAAATTGCGTAAGTGGGACAGGCCCTTATGTTTATGGTAACATTATGAGTACAGCCACTGCTGTGTTTCAATAGTGTAACATTTTGATATAATAGTTCTTGCAGTCTTCTCCTCCCCCTTTCAATAGTTCCTGCCTCTTGTGCTTCCAAGGCCTCTGCCTGTCTACTCTCTCTGCTCGGCCCAATGCAACTGGATGCTCAGCTTCCTCAGTAGTGGACCTCAATAAGTGCGATTAGCAATGACACTTCCTCCTTGTTGACCACCAGCATAGAGACACTTAAAAGCTGCGTGCTTAGTCCTTTGCTCTACTCTCCCTGTACACAAGATTGTATAGGTTACACAACAATAAACACCACCATTAAATCCAACAATAAAACCAATGTTGCTCGACAAATAATGGGTAATGGTCAGTAAGTGTTCGGAAGGGAGATCGGTAAGCTGATTGAATGGGGACAGAAAAACAATCTTGTTCTGGATGTCAGCAAGACACTCGGAACTGATTATTGACTTCAGGAGGGGAAGTCCATGAACCTAGTTTCATCGGTGGGATGGCAGTGGAGTGAGTCCATGTTTCACGCCCAGGAGTGGAACTTGGACACCATTTCCTGGGCGTGCACATCTCTGAAGATATGTCCTGGGCCCAACACATCGATACAATCGCAAAGAAAAGCTCATCAATACCTCTAATTTCCTCAGAGGTTTGAGGAGATTTGGCATGTCGCTGAATACTATTGAACTTCTAGAGGTGTACGGTAGAGACCGAACTGACTGGTTGCATCATGGCCTGACTTGGTAACTCCAACACCCAAGAATGTAGGATGCTGCGGAAAGGGTGGACATTAGCTGGCCATCGCAAGTACTGACCTCCCCATAATCGAATGGATCCACAGAAAGCACTACCTAGAAGGAGCGGTTAAATCAAAGACCCACAGCAACCTGGCAATGGTTTCATCTCGCTGCTACTATTGGGAGGAAGATATAGGAGCATGAGAACTGTGACCTCCAGGTCCAAAAACAGCTTTGTCTCATCAATCATTCGGCTCTTGAAGCACCCTGCACAATCCTGACCACCTGACCATTGAACTACTATGCATTTTTCACAGATTGCCCTATGTATTTTGGCCTACACTATTATGTTCTGGTTTAGTAGTATAATTCATAATTTAGTATCTTATTGATTATTGTGCTTTTATTTACCGTGTTATTGCATTAACATACCTGTAAAGTTGCAGCAGGTAAGAATTTTATTATTCCTATCCTGGTGAATAGCATTCATGGAGAACGCATTCAGGCTTGTTAGCAAAAAGAGGAAGGAAGTAAAACCCATGACTAACGTGGGCTTCAGTCACCCAACCACAAATCAAATCTTGTTTCCAGGGCTTTGGGACATGAGGAGGGGGATTCTGCATCAAACCCAGAACACTCATAACCAGTAATAGAGGTGATTCATGTTGTAATACCATGCTTAATAGTTCCTCTCTCCCTTCATGTTAGATCACAGATGTTGGTGGAGGCGCTGCATATAGATTGTTCCTTTGCATATATTCATTAAGGTTTAGAGTTGTGTAATAATCATGTTTTACACCCC
This sequence comes from Amblyraja radiata, assembly GCF_010909765.2. Lineage (NCBI taxonomy): Eukaryota > Metazoa > Chordata > Chondrichthyes > Rajiformes > Rajidae > Amblyraja > Amblyraja radiata. The sequence goes on from NC_045966.1 coordinate 55,577,110, forward strand.
ATTTGTCAGCAAGCATTCTTAGTAGTCACAATACAGGGCTGAAGCAGGCTGTCATGCTCCACGCCTGTAAATAACCTCCAATGTAAAGACAGAGGGGGTCAGGCTGGTGATTTTAATGATAACATCCATCATGCAAGATTTTTATTGGAACAAATGCAGGCTTAGATTGGAACAAAATTGGTACAGTATAAACACAAAATGTTATTATATTTCTGATATAACATCCAGAATATACCACTAAAGGCAAATAATTGCAAAATCATGTCAGGAAGTTATGTCAGGAATACAATAAAATGTTGGTCAACAGGTAAAGGCGTGGGCTGCTACAACACTGGAAAAAGGAAAACAAGACATTTAAAGGGAACCTTTTTCACCCAGAGAGTGGTAAGAACCTGGAACACAGTACCAGAGAGAATGGTGTAAGCAGAATTGCAGACTACATTTATCAAGTATCCAGATGAGCAATAACATTGCTGAGGCAATTGCTGAGAAGGTTAAGGACTAAGTGCTGGACGATGGAGTTAATATGGATTGGTGAACGAGGTGGGCCAAATGGCCTGTTTCCACGCTGTGTGATTCTGTGTCCTCCCTGGTTCAATCCCTGGGTTTAGCCTTAAAACCACAGCCTACTGGGCTGGGAAGGGAAGAAACAAGTGAATGTTCACATGATATAACCTTCTGCTGCAACTTGTTTATTGGGATAAGTGAAGGACAGCCTTGACCTGTTATGTCCAAAGCATTTAAACAGTCAGTTGCAGCATTATTGTGTAGGAAGGAACTGCAGATGCTGGTTTAAACCAAAGATAAATACAAAATGCTGGAGTAACTCAGCAGGACAGGCAGCATTTCAGATTGAAGAAGGGTCTCGACCCGAAACGTCACCCATTCCTTCTCTCCAGAGATGTTGCCCGTCCTGCTGAGTTACTCCAGCATTTTGTGTTGAGTTGTAGCATTATTTCTTGGTTGACATTAGCAGTAGGAAATTGGGAGGTTCCCCAGCTCAGAAAATGAGAAGGATGGACAGGGTACAAAACAGAAGAATATTTATGTTTTCTTTCTTACAACAAGGCTCTCCTTTGCCTCACTCACTGCCATCAACACAACTGTAGCCTGATCTGCGTACAGTTGTCCAGGTATGCAAGATCGTGGAAGGTATGAGAGCTTCAATAACTACAACGCAATTCGTGTGATCATTGAGAAGTTGCCCCATAAGCTGAGTGAGTGTGAAAATCCTGCTTCTTGGGCAGTTGAAGATGAATTTAAGTAGAGGCATACAGTTAACGACTAGAATAAAAGGGAAGGAAAAATCCGTAAGAATGGGGCAAAACTTGCCCAAGACCTCACTTGGAATGTAGAATGGTAACTGCCTTTTATCCCTTCTGTACTTTCCTACCTGTATCTGTATAAACAGAATCTATGTGCTAATGATATTGATTCATCCTAAGGCACACATCAAAAACCAAGGCACATAATGACATTACTTGTAAATTTCCTCAAACTGTTTATATCTGTAGCCCACGTCAGCTCATTCTTCAAGTTCAAACGCTAGACGAAAGAGCAATACAAATAAATATCTTGCAATTAGGTTGATTCAAAACAGGTGTACATTATATCTATGCTTTCAAAGGCAGCTTCTGAATTTTAAAATCCATTCAGGCCATTTAGCTCCCAAGATTGTTCAGAATTCAATAGATCACAGATGATCTCATTCATTGATCTGACTACTTTTGCTAACATCTCAAAACCTAATGAACCCTAATTCAATATTACCAATTGAACAGGTGACCATTGCTCTGTTGAAGTGTGTTCCATACTTTAGCAGCAAAGCATGAATGAAGATACCTTCACAATTTTTAGTTTAGTTTAGTTTAGAGATACAGCATGGAATTCTTGAATTCTGCAAAACAACAAAACAGGTTTTCTAAGAAGGGATGATCAGAGTATCCCACATTGCAGCAAATATGGATCTGGCTGCTTTACAGCTACATTTATTGCCAAACCTCAACTTTAGTTTGAGTGAGGGTACATAAAATTGCTGGGGAAACTCAGCGGGTGCAGCAGCATCTATGGAGCGAAGGAAATAGGCGACGTTTCGGGCCGAAACCCTTCTTCAGAGGGTTTGAGTGAGCTGCGGCCTATGTTCCATTATCAGTTGCCACTTAATGGAACTTCCTCCACTGTGAGCTCTGATACCAATTCCTTAACAAGGCTTTCAATTCAATGTTAGACACAAAATGCTGGAGTAATTCAGCAGGACAGGCAGCTTCTCTGGAGAGAAGGAATAGGTGATGTTTCGCGTCGAGACCTTTCTTCAGACTGAAATCTTTCAATTCCATGTTTCCATTTGCAAAATTCCCATCTCTGTTTTTCAAAGGTCAGTATTCTCTTTGATTACTCTTTTTTTTTGGGAAGCTGTGCAATTTTAATGTTTGATGTTCACCCAGCTTTTCTTGCAGCTTGTTTCCATCTTGCAGTCTCGGTACGTTTTCTCTCCTCCTTTGCTTTTCAATATATTTCTTTTTTTTTTTTTAATTATTTTTATTAGAAGTACGGTAAATTACAATAACACACAACACATATATCTTAATACATTTTTTGTACCGCTTCATTTTTTTTTTTTTTAAGCTTTAAGAAAAAGATAGAAGTAAGGAAAGTAAAGAAGGTGCGCAAGAGTCGTGAAGTGCAAGAGAGTGTTGGGAAAAGAAAGCCCCTTAGAAAAGAAGTTAGAGAAGGAAGTAAAGTAAGAAAGTAGACCCTAGAAAAGAAAGAAAAAGAAAGTAAGGACAATCGCTCTATTATAACATTAAACTCCGCAGAAAGACTACCAACCAAGTCTGTTTTTGTTGTTTTACCTCCCATTGCCAGGTCCTGATACCATTTATTTATTTATTTATTTTTAAAATTACTATTGCACCTCATGCTTGTAATAGGTCCATAAACGTAGACCTCGTCTTTTGGAATTGGTTTGCTTTACCTGCTAAGAGGAATCTCATCTCTTCCAGATGTAATGTTTCAAACATATTTGATGTCCACATTTTTATTGTTGGTGTGGGCGCATTTTTCCAGAATTTAAGTATGAGCCTTTTTCCCATTATTAGCCCGTAATTGAGTAAATTCTTCTGATACACGTTTAATTCAGGGATACCTTCCGATATCCCAAAAATGATCCATTCTGGTTTTGGTACCAGTTTTATTTTAATTAATTTTGAAAAAATATCAAATATTCCATGCCAGAATTTTTGGATTTTTGTACAAAAAACAAAAGAATGCGCTATGGTAGCTTCTTGACACAGACATTTATCACAGATTGGTGAAACATTAGGAAAGATTTTATTTAATTTAGTTTTTGAATAATATAGTCTATGTAATGTTTTGAATTGGATAAGCGTATGTCGTACATTGATCGAGCATTTATGCACCTGTAGTAAATGATTATCCCAGCTCTCTTTTGAAATTTTTATAGCTAATTCTTGTTCCCAGTCTCTTCTAATTCCATCTGTTGTGGGTATTTCTATGTTTAAAATGATATTATATAAGTACGATATTAAATTAGCTGATTCCGCCTTTGTCTTCATTGCTTCATCCAGTAAGTCGGAAGGCATATTATGATAGTCTTTTGTGTATTTTTTCAAATAATCACAAATTTGAAGATATTTAAAATATTGATTATTTTTCAAATTATATTTCAGTTGTAGTTGTTGAAATGATAGTAATTTTCCCACTTCATACAGATCTTCGAGCGTTTTGATTCCCATTCTTTCCCATTGTATAAATGATTTGTCTATGATTGATGGTTTAAACGATGGGTTATTGGCTATTGGTATTGAGAGAGATAGGTTTCTTAATTTTAGATTCTGTTTTATTTGTTTCCATGTTCTAATTGTGCTATGTATAATTGGGTTTTTATTATAATTTTTATTATTCAGATTTATTGGTGAGAGGATAATCGCTCCTATATTACTCGGGGAGCAGTCCCCTTTTTCCATTACAATCCAGTCCGCCTGCTGGGCAGAATTGTCCAGCAGGTGAATCATATTTTTAATATTTACTGCCCAATTATAATACATAAAGTTAGGGAGCGCTAGACCCCCCCACTCTTTTCGTTTATTAAGGTGTGTTCTTTGTATTCTATGGGGTTTATAATCCCATATGAAATTTGTAATGTCTGAGTCCAATTTTTTGAAAAACTTTTTTGGGAGATATATAGGTATTGATTGAAATAGGTATATAATTTGTGGTAAGAAAATCATTTTTATAGCGTTTATTCTGCCTATTAAGGACATCGGAAGTGTTTTCCAGAATTTAATCAAATTATTTAATTTCTTAAGTAAGGGATTATAATTGGCTTTAAACATATCCTGGTAATTTCTAGTAATTTCAATTCCCAAATATTTGAATTTTTCTGTAGCTATTTTAAAGGGGAATTTCCTGAGATGTGTTGAGTCTTTTGGTTTTATCGACATAATTTCACTTTTGTTCCAATTTATTCTATATCCTGAAAAGGATCCAAAGTCCTCAATTAAATTTAATATATTCGGTATACTATCTTTTCAATATATTTCCCCCTCAAAATCCAACAACACACTGATTGAAACTCTCTAGTCCGGCATTTGGTTGTCCAGCAACACCTGCTATTCAGCAGGTTCTGAATGTAACGTCATTGGTTTGGAATACAATGGAATACTTCATTGTCATATGTGACTAGGCACAGTGAAATTCTTTGCTGCATTCCCAATGTATACAAATAGCAACCACCTATGGCGCTGACAATGTTACAAAGCACGCCGGCTCCTCCTTTTGTTCTTCCCCCAATCCCCCCCCCCCCACAACGGTTCCCCCATGCCGGGTCCCCAAATGTCCATGTTCTCCCCCCCTCCCCAATTGTCCATTGTTCTCCCTCATAATGTTCCCTCCACGCCAGGTCCTCCATTCTTCTTCCTCTGCCCTCTGACGGTGGTCCTCCATGCCGAGGTCTCCATTTTTCTTCCCCCTCCTCCCTCATGATGGTCTTCCACGCTCTCATGGACCGTCAGCCGCGAGCCGACTCGCTTCACTACCGCCAATGCCTCACCGCTGCCGACGCCGCTGTTCATGCCTCCATGGTGCCAACCCGGACCCTAGCCGTGGGCTCCGTCGGCCGCTCCCCCAACTCAGACTCCAACCCTAGAGGCCCGGCTCCTCCGCCCAACCCGCGAGGCCCTGACCGGGCACCGACCCGGGCTTCTACGTGGCGATCCAGTAGGTATCGACACCGCGGTGCTTCGATAAAGGCCTCCGGCTGCGTTCACTGATTGAAACTTTCTAGTCCATCATTTTGTGGTCCAGAAACTCCTGTTACAATACAATACAATACAATACAATACAATTCAATTTATTGTCATTTGGACCCCTTGAGGCCCAAACGAAATGTAATTTCTGCAGCCATACATTACAAACAAATAGACCCAAGACACAACATAATTTACATAAACATCCATCACATCGCTGTGATGGAAGGTCAAAAAAACTTATCTCTCCACTGCACTCTCCCCCCCGATGTCAGAGTCAAAGTCAAAATCAAAGCCCCCGGCGGGCGATGGCGAATTGTCCCACGGCCATTAAAGCCACGCCGGGTGATGCTAGGCCGCACACCGGGTCTTGATGTTAGAGCCCCCGGCGCGCGCTCGCAGTCCCGCAGCCATTCCAAGCCGCGCGGGGCGGTGCTGTAAGGCCCCGCTCAGGTGCTCTTCAACCCCGCAACTCGGGCGGGAGAAGTCGCCGTTGCGGAAGCCCTGAAAAGCGGTCTCCCTCTAGGCTCCCGGTGCCACCCGCCAGACCCGCAGTTGCAGCCACCGGATCTCCGGAGGTCGGGTCGCAGCAGCGTCCACCACAGCTCCACCCGCTCTGGACTCGGCCAGCTCCGCGACGGTGAGGTGAGTAGTCGGCACCACAGCCCCCGGTCTTCCTGTTGGAGGCCGCTCCTCGTTGCAGCCCCAACGACAACGGAGACCCGACAGAGAACAGGTCGGGTCTCCCGTGCAGGGAGAGATTTAAAAGTTACCCCCCCCCCCCCCCCCCCCACACCACCCCCGCCCCCCCCACACACATACCCCAACAAAAATAACAAAAACTACATAAAAACATAAGACATAAAATAATAAAAACGCAGACGGACTGCAGAGGCCGCTGCTGACGAAAGTCGCGCCGCCCACTGTTATTCAGCAGGTCTTGAATTTAGCAGCAGTAGTTTGCAGTAACTCAGGTGGTTCCATTAGCAGTGCCATACTGTCGAACATCTTTATATTTATTTTCAGTTTTTGTTCTGCTTTAAGCTTCATCATAGATACATATGTTTCAACAGAATGAAACATAAATGAACGTACAGTATAGCTTTCCAATTGTAAGCTTCACATTATAATTTATAAAACAATCAAATAACAATTTCTGATATTATTAATGATAGTGTTATATTCAATTTTAAGGTTTATTCTACTTGTTATAACATCGCAATAATACGCAGCATAAACTGGCAAACCTAGGGATTATGCAAATCTTTAGGTAGGAGGTTCTCAGGACAAAGTCTATGGCCTGGCATTTTCTGCACTATTACCAGGACTTCAAAGATGCCAACAGCAGGGGGATTAACATACATGAAAACAACGACTAACTATGGAAGACATACACAGAATGCTGGAGTAACAGCGGGACAGGAAGCATCTCTGGTTAGAAGGAATGGGTGACGTTTCAGGTCGAGACCCTTCTTCAGACCGAGAGTTAGGGGAGAGGTTGTCACAGAGACAAGGAAGTGTAAGAGTTCAAAAGAGATGAAGTTCAAGGAAAAAGTAGAGTAGATCAGTGTTAGCTAGGAGATGATGACAACAAAGCAAACAGAGATAAAATGTAAGCAGAGGGACAGTCAGACTGGTCGGAGAACTGAAAAGGGGGAGGGATGGAGAGAGAGTGAAAGCAAGGGTTACAAAGTTAGATCGCATGGGATCCAAGGAGAGATAGCTGAATGGATAGAAAATTGGCTTCAAGGAAGGAAGCAGAGGGTGATGGTGGAAGGTTGCTGCTTGGACTGGAGGCCTGTGACAAGTGGTGTGCCTCATGGTTGGGTGCTGGTCCTGTTACTGTTTGTCATCTACATCAATGATGTGGATGAGAACATACAGGGCAAGATTAGCAAGTTTGATGATGATACAGAAGTGGATAGTTTTGCAGACAGTGAAGACGGTTGTGAAAGATTACAGCAGGATCTGGATCGATTTGCCACGTAGGCTGAGGAATGGTTGATGGAATTTAATACAGAGAGATGTGAGGTGTTGGATTTTGGGACGTCGAACAAGGGCAGGACCTACACAGTAAATGATAGGCCTCTGGATTGTGTTGTAGAGCAGAGGGATCTAGTACAGGTGCATGGTTCCTTGAAGGTCGAGTCGCAGATACGTAGATAAGGTGGTCGAAAAGGCTTTTGGTATATTGGCCTTCAACAGTCAGAATATTGAGTAGAGAAGTTGGGAGGTCATGTTGCAGTTGTATAAGATGTTGGTGAGACTGCATTTAGAATATTGTATTCAGTTCTGGGCACCATGTTATAGGAAAAATATTATCATGCTTGGAAGGGTTCTGAGAAGATTTATGAAGGATGTTGCCAGGACTAGAGGGTCTGAGCTATAGGGAAAGGTTGAGTAGGCTGGGTTCCTATTCCTTGGAGTGCAGGAGGATGAGGGGTTATCTTATAGAGGTGTATAAAATCTTGAGAGGAATAAATCGGGTAGATGCAGACTCTCGTGCCCAGAGTAGGGGAATCGAGGACTAGAGCACATAGGTTCAAGATGAAGGGGAAAATATTTAATAGGAATCTGAGGGGTAACCTTTTCATCCTGGTGGGTGGGTGGGTGGGTGGAACAAGCTGCCAGAGGAGGTAGTTGAGGTTGGGACTATCCCAACGTTTAAGAAACAGTTGGACAGGTACATGGATAGGACATGTTTGGAGGAATATGGAACAAATGTAGGCAGGTGGGACTAGTGTAGCTGGGACATGTTGGCCGGTGTGGGCAAGTTGGGCCGAGGGGCCTGTTTCCACACTGTATCACTCTATGACTCTGTCAATATTCATACCACCAACTTTTGAATCTCTGCAGTGAACCTGATCAGACTTGCTTTAACCATGGTTTAATCAGGCTTAGGGCAGGCAGGTTTTAGCATGAGTGTACATGTTATGTGTAGGCCCTGCAATTCAAAACAAAGTTGTGCAAGGAGATGTCGAAATGAACTGTGCCCACTATTTGATGTCTCTGCTCATATCTTGCAGCCTCTTTGCTTATGGCACGTCTATAAATGGAGAACTCAGTGACGAAGCTTGTTGTAAATTTAATCATTGTTGCATAATAGAACCTCCAGGTTACCGTCCTCCTGCCTTAGTCCATGCCCATCTTTCAGATTAATTTGAAAAGTAAAGTTTCCTGATGAATAATTGCTTTTTCTACAGCCCTTCTATCATCTGAATAAATATATCCTGTTGCTTAGCTATTACATCACAATCATAATAATACTTTATTAGCCAAGTATGTTTTGCAACATACGAGGAATTTAATTTGCCAAGTCAGTCATACAAATAAAAAGCAACGGAACATACAAAAGACATTTTAACATAAACATCCACCACAGTGACTCCTCCGCATTCCTCACTGTGATGGAAGCCGAAAAAAAGTTAAATCACTCCCTTTCTTTGTTCTCCCGCAGTCGGGAGCCTCGAGCCTTCCGTTGACGGGACGATCTTGACTCCCATAGCCGACGGCATTTGGACCCTCGGCATCGGGGCGATCAGTTCCCGCATCGTGGGGATGTCAGCTCCCCTGCGCCAGGCAATCGGACCCCGGGTCAAACCTTCTGTGTAGCTGGAGCTCCCTACTCATCACTCCTCATCACACATTACTCCTCATCACACTTTTCCAACCACAGAGCATCCACAGTTGCTTCACTTGACCTATATTATCCCTTATCCATGTGGTATCATTGGACGGTGCAATGGTAGAGTTGCTGCCTTACAATACTTGCGGCGTCGTAGACCCGGGTTGGATCCCGACCATTGGTGCTCTCTGTATGGAGTTTCTATGTTCTCCCCGTGACCACGTGGGCTTTCTCCCAGATCTTTGGTATCTTCCCCCACTCCAAAGATGTACGGGCTTGTAGGTTAATTGGCTTGGTATAAGTGTAAATTCTTCCTAGTGTGTGTAGGATAGTGTAAATGTGTGGGGATCGCTGGTCAGTGCCGATTCGGTGGGCCGAAGGACTTGTTTCTACGCTGTATCTCTAAACTAAATTAAACTAAACTAAAAATGAAATCTCATACTTTTTCCCTGCCCATTTTAATGACTTTATAACTCGGGATATTGAATTCACAATCGAAACGCAAAGTTATATTTTGTGGCATTTTAGGGCGATATTTGAAAGTGACTTTAAAAATTATCCATACTGCGACCTGATCTTGATATTCTATCTTTTAATGCATTTTTGTGGTTTCAGAGTGACTCACATTAAGAATTGAAAAACCTTCCCAGTTGCAGGTTTTAAAGTGACTAATGCCCATGAATAATAGCTAGATGGCTTGAAATTTTAATTTTCATACTTAAGTAAGGAAGATGTGGTATGAAAGGGACATTTTCTTCAAGTAATAGCAGCTTATCCTTGCATTTATCTTTCATTTCCTTGCTATCAGCTGCCAAATTAGGCCACAAGTGGATATTTTCAACATAAGTGCAATTTTCAGCATCATTTTCAAATGATAGCCCAGTGGAAAATCCCACACAATTGTTGGCCAATGACAGGGGAGGTAAACTAGTCTGCTGTTATGATAAATTAGATAAAACTCATGAAATGTATTCCCAGCAATCATCCGAGATCCTTTATTCTGAGTCAGTATCAGAGTGCAGTGGGTGAGTTAAATGCTGTGGCCTCCAAAGATACCAGAAAGAAAGTATCTTGTTTCAATGGGCTGAGTGATGACTGATGCTCTCTCTCACACTATCAAAAATACTGAGCGTTCACACGAGGGTGCAGACAACAAATCGGCACAGCTCCTCCAGCAATCCTGACCTCTAGTGTAGAGTTTAGAGATGCAGAGTGGAAATAGGCTCCTTTGGCCCATCAGGAGACGTGTTCCCGAAGTTGGGGGAATCCAGAACCAGGGGCCACAGTTTAAGAATAAGTGGTATGCCATTTAGAACGTAGATGAGGAAACACTTTTTCTCACAGAGAGTTGTGAGTCTGTGGAATTCTCTGCCTCAGAGGGCGGTTCTCTGGATACTTTCAAGAGAGAGCTAGATAGGGCTCTTAAAAATAGCAGAGTCAGGGGATATGGGGAGAAGGCAGGAACGGGGTACTGATTGTGGATGATCAGTCATAATCACATTGAATGGACGGTGCTGGCTCGAAGGGTCGAATGGCCTACTCCAGCACCTTTTGTCTATTGTCAATTGAGTCCATGCCGACCATCGATCACCCACACACAATGTTTTCACATTTACCCATCTTACACACTAGAGGAAATTTACAGAAGCCAATTACCCTGCAGACCTGCACATCTTTGGAAGTAGGAGGAAACCAGAGCACCCGGAGAAAGCAATCATAGGGAGAACGTACAGACGACGCACATACAGCACCCGTAGTCAGGATCGAAGACGGGTCTCTGGCTCTGTGAGTGTGGAGCTGGTGCTGGCTGGTGCTGTCTGTGTGGAGTTTGCATGTCCTTCCTGAGACTGTTTGATCTCCCCTATGTGCACCAATTTCCTCCCACACCCCTCAGAGTTGCAGGCTATTAGGCGAGTCGGTCTCTGTAAATTGCCCTGATGTATAAGTAAGAAGAGGCTGTTAATAAGATTACGGAGAGAATGAAATGAGGTTAATACCGGATAGTGTCATTGGTTGCTTGCTGATCAGCACAGACTCAGTGGATTAAAGGGCTGATTCCCATGCTGAATCTCCCTATAACTCTGACAGCGATGAAGGCATAGTAAGTATTGGCCGAGTATTCACATGCAAGGAATTTGCTTGTATTTGTTATAAGGATATTATGAGGATATTTGTTATTAGCTCTGTGACAAACTTCATCAGTGGTGGTAGACACAAAAAGCTGGAGTAACTCTGTGGGTCAGGCAGCATCTCTGGAGGGAAGCAATAGGTGATGTTTTGGGCCAAGACACTTCTTACTTGTAGACCCTTTCCACTGCATTCAAAAGACGGCTCCCATAAAACTGATAGTCCACAAGAACATGGAAGCTACTTTTTAGTACTTTTTACTGATTTAATATAATGATCATGTTACATAAAACTTGAAGTGCCTTCCATGACCTACACAGGATAGGGGTGCAGATATACTTAGAGAGCACTTTACTTTAATGCTCCTTCAGTACGTTTGTGGGAAGATTCTGGAGAATCGGTATATCAGAGATGACTTTCTTGAACTTCTGAATGTTTACAGTAGAGAGCATATTGATTGTTTTGAGATACATTATAGAAACAGGTCCTTCATCCCACCGGGTTCACATCAACCAGTGATCCCCACACATTAACTCTGTCCTACACACACTAGGGACAATTTACATTTTTACCAAGCCAATTAACCCACAAACCTGTACGTCTTTGGAGTGTGGAAGGAAACCAAAGATCTTGTTTAAAAGACCCATGCAAGTCACGGGGAGAACGCACAAACTCTGTACAGGCAAGCAGCTGTAGTCAGGATCGAACCCGGGACTCGGGTCTCTGGTGCTGTAAGGCAGCAACTCTACCGCTGCGCCACCGTGCTGAATTTGTATATGGCTGCACAGTCGTAGGTGTACAAGGAGTAAAGACGGTGGCTGAGAATGCATCCTTGCGGAGCACCAGTGTTTAGAATTATCGTAGAGGATGATTTATCCCCCACCCTCGCTAATTGGGGTCTGTTGGTCAGGAAGTTGATGATCCACTTGCAAGGTGAACTGATGCGAGGCAACACAACCAAACTCAATGCATCTTGGGGTCATATAGTTAATTATACAGCACGGAAACAAGCCTAATGCCCCTGTCCCACTAGGGAAACCTGAACGGAAACCTCTGGAGACTTTGCGATCCCGGAGGTTTTTGTCAGTCTCCCTACCTGCTTCCACTACCTGCAACCTCCGACAACCACCTGCAACCTCCGGGAACCGCACGGAAACCTTGGGTGGGGCGCAAAGTCTCCAGAGGTTTCCGTTCAGGTTTCCTAAGTGGGACAGGGGCATTACAGTCCACCACACCCAGGTTTATCCACGTAATGTTTATACAGTATCTTTCTATGCCTTGCCTATTCAAGTGCCTGTCTAAATGTTCCCTAATTGTAGTGATTTTATCTGATTTCACCATCGTCTCTGGCAGTGAGTTCCAGGAACCAATGTCTGTGTAAAAAAACTTACCCCTCACGTCCCTTTTAAAATTCCTTCCTCCTGTCTTAAACATATGTCCTCTCGCCCATACTGTGGGGAAATTAATCTGACTGTCCATCCTGTTTCTGCCTCTTATAATATTATATATCTTAATTGGGCCACCTCTACTCTCGGGAAAACAATCCCACATTATTTCCCATAACTGAAGCCCTCCAATCTAACCAAGATCCTGATGGATCACTTCTGCTGTCTCTCCATCACAACCATAGCTGCCAAAACTGAAGACAAATTTCCAAGTGCAGTCTAACCAGTGTTTTGTAAAGCTGCAGATGCTCAAACACATGTAGCTTTGAGCAGAGGGCAATGTTCAACAATCAAAAGCTTGGAATGGTGGTAGGTCTTTCCATCAAAGCCGGTTACGTCCTGGAAAAGTCCTTGTTCAGTGTGTCATAAGGTCATAAGGAATAGGAGTAGAATTCAGGCCATTCAGCCCATCCAGTCTGCTCTGCCATTCAATCATGGTTAATCTATCTCTCCCTCCTAACCCCACTCTCCTGCCTTCTCCCCACAACCTCTGACACCTGTACTAATCAAGAATATATCTATCTCTGCCTTAAAAATATTAATTGACGGCCTCCACAGCTTTCTATAGCGAAGAATTCCACAGATTCACCACCTTCTGACTAAATACATTTCTCCTCATCTCCTTCCCAAAAGAACGTCCTTTAATTCTGAGGCTATGATCTCTAGTCATAGACTCTCCCACTAGTGGCAACATCCACATCCACTATATCCAAGTCTTTCACTATTCTGCATGTTTCAATTAGGTCCTCCCTCATTCCTTGAAACTGACATTAAATTATTTTTATGTCATTAGAACTGGCCTTTTGCTCAATACAGATGTAGGGAAATGCAAAAGAGGTCAGGACTGCCATTTATAATATTTCCATGATCTAATCTACATGGGGCAGGTTGAAAAATGGCCATGAAAGGTTGGTTTCAAATCAATATACTTTGCAATGTTTCGCCGAGGTCCAAGGAAGTTTGAACACAGGACCATTCTGTTTATGTTGAACCAGCTTCCTCCTTAAGTCCCTTGCATGGCTAGTCTGCTCATGAAACTGAATTGTCTCCTCAGAAATCAAATAATGGATATCTTCATAATTTGAAATGAAGCGTCATTGCGATGAGTTCAACTTCGCAACCACTCTATCACCCTCTCCCTCTTCCACACATATCATTTACTTTATGATTTATGATATCATGTACATTTGTTCCATTCATTATCTGCTAAATTTAAATTCACTGTTTAGTTTAATTTAGTTTAGAGATGCAGCGTGGAAACAGGCCCTTCGGCCGACCGGGTCCGCACCGACCAGCGATCCCCGCACCTTACACCGACTAGGGACCATTTTTACATTTACCAAGCCAATCAACCTACAAACCTGTACGTCTTTGGAGTGCGGGAGGAAACCGAAAATCTCGGAGAAAACACATACGGTCACGGGGAGAACGTACAACCTCCATACAGACACTGTTTGCTATTTTCTGAACGTGGCTACCTAGGTGACCCAATCTCTTCCCAGGGTAACTTCACTGACTTCAACTCTCATCATCAAGCTCTTGTCAAAGGATGGATGAGGAACTGTTATTGGGACTGCAACATCGCGGCTCCTGATATCCTGATCCGCAATCACCTTAGGTGACAGTCTCTATTGGGAGTATTATAATACAGTATATTTCCCCATGTGAGATATTAAAGGGGCTGTCCCACTGCGGCGACCTAATTGGCAAGTTTAGAAGAGTTTTAGAGAGATTGAAAAAGTGTCATGTTGAAGACCTTCTTCGACTATGTTGAAGACTAGCTTCGACTAGCTTCGGGAAAATTGGACACAGAATAGTGGAGAGTGAAGACGACCTCATTCGATCTCCTTTAACCTCCCTTTGACTATGTTGAAGACTATCTACGACTACCTTTGACTACCTTCGATTATCTTCGACTACCCTCGATTACCTACGAATAACATACTTCGACTAAACCTACGAGTAAAAAAAATATCGTTTTTTTCCATGGCGACCTTTTTTGACTCGCGGGCATTTTTCAGCATGTTGAAAAATACGCCGCAACCTAGCTGAGGCCTCGAGTGGTATGCGGGGACTACTCTCGAGCATGAAGGAGAGTTACAAAGACCAACTAGGACATCGTGTCGACCATGCTGCGAGTATGTGTCGAGGGCAAACTCTTCTAAACTTGCAAATTAGGTCGCCGCAGTGGGACAGCCCCTTTACTCTTCGCCCTAGGTCTCATTGGACACTTTCCAACCTGACACAAATTAAACTCACCTTCATTTTGCACTCCTTTTCCTTCTACATATTTTGCTTTGCTGTACGCTGACCTTCATTTCTCAAACTTTCCAATTATGCCATCACTTTCTGAATTATTTCATTAAAATGAGCAGCCACTTAACCCAGCCATGCTGTGCAGTTCAGAGGCATTTGGCCTGCAAATTAATACCATTATCCATTTTCTTTGATGTGCTGACCTAATTTTAAGAAAACAACCTTGAAAGCCTTAATCATACCACAGTACTGATGCATTTGAGAAAACAGTTCAGATGCACAAATACTTTGTGATAACGTATTTATAATTTATTTTCTAATTGACTTTATCATAAGAACTCTAGTAGAGAATGTGGCCATTTTAAATATTTTTCCCTTGTCTTCTTCACATCCATTACAGACATGAGCATAAAGCTCATAAACATCTTTATTTCAAAGACACAGACTATCTGATCAGTTCCTCTTCTAAATTCTGTCCCAGTCAAAGGTCATTGGGGCAAACCAACCTTGTCTAGGACTTTCTATTACTATACCTCCATGCTCTCCTGGTTTATCTCATTTATGCGATAAATGCCTCGGTGGCTACGGGAGCATCGGCGGCAACGTGGGCCTCAGCAGCTACAGGAGCCTCGGTGGCGATGGGGCCTCGCGGTCGATCAGGGTGAGGGACGGTGGGAGAACACAGGGGGATCTGGTGTGGGGAGGGGGGACACACTCTAGTTTAGAATCCTCTGCCCAGGGCAGGGGTGGGGAATCTTTTGAATGAATCCAAATTTTATAGAACAAATCTTTTTATTATTATTAATGTGGTTTTGTTCATCTTTTATTATTTTTATTTTAATCTTAAAATGAACGTATTTAAAATATCAAAGAGTAAAAGAAGATTCAACAAAATAAGCCTCCCCGACTGACGGCCACAATTAAAACATTAGTAAGTCATAGAAAACATAGAAAATAGGTGCAAGAGGAGGCCATTTGGCCCTTCGAGCCAGCACCGCATGTCATGAGGGCTATTTTAACAAAATAATGTACATTTTGAAGTATATCTAATTGAAGTTTCTTGGATGCGGCCTTATTAGATTACAGCTAACTTAATGCGGCATTCCACCATTAATAGGTTCCCCACCCCTGGTCCAGGGGATAAGTCTGTGTTTCTTTGTTCCAGTGAAGGCGCTGTGCACACAGCAGCCAGCCATCAGTTGCTTGTCTTTTTCTTTTAGTTTTCACTTTTAATTTAAGGTTTTTGTGTACCTTGTGTGTCGTGACTGTCGGCAGACCAATTTCCGTCCGGGGTGAATAAGGTTTATCATAAAGTATCGTATCGTACATTATCGTAGAGCCAGCTCTTAATCTTTTTACCCCAACCCTGCCTAATCACTGACCATTGAAATTCCCCCCTAGGCCCCAGTAACTTTTAGCAATTCCCCTCAGACACGATACTGTTTCTACAATCAGCATAGACACAAAATGTTGGAGTAACTTAGCGGCATCTCTGGAGAGAAGGAATGGGTGACATTTCAGGTCGAGACACTTCCTACACATTTTGTCTATAATTAGCATCCCTTTTTTTGAAAAAATGTATATTTATTTGGTTATTGATCCTTGCAAATTATGGCCGTGGTGCCACCTCTCAACAGTATACAGTATTTCACATCCAATCTATACTAATCTTTCCTGTCAAACCCATATTTGAACCCTGCCATTAAGTATGTGTCACCTCTTGTTATGCATTGTAACTTTCCCTCTTATTCTTGTCATTGATTGTAACTGGTGATCTGATTTACCTGACTACATCACCTCACATGTAATGCCTCACCACCATTCTTCACTTGTTTGGGATCATATTCACCTGTTTCTATTTTTATCTATCCATCATAGGCAGATGATGACCCGCAATGGCATGTCTTTGAGATTCCACACTATTACCTCTTTCGAGAATCTAACTTTGACTCCCCCAGAATTTTTGAGCAACTTACTTTTACACAGTTGCATAATCTGAGAACAAGTTAGGTTCTACATGTGCACCGCACAGCCACCTCTAACTTGCCATCAATTTACTTAAAATAGACAAAACATACTGGAGTAACTCACGCAGCATCTCTGGAGAGAAGAAATGGGTGACATTTCGGGTTGAGACCCTTCTTCAGACTGAGATTCAGGGCAGAGTGAAACTGGAGATATGGAAGGGTAAGGTGTGAAAATGACAGGTCAAAGCAGATGTTGATCAAGGAAATAGAGAATGATTAATTGTTGGCTGAGGGGAAGGTGACAACGAGGCATACAATTAGTAAAATTAATCAGGAGGACAATGAAACTAGTCGGAGAATTAGGTTGGGGAAAGGATGGAGAGGGAAAGCAAGGGTTACTTGAAGTTAGAGAAATGTTGTAAACTGTCCAAGCGAAATATGAGGTGCTGTTCCTCTAATTGGCATTGGCCCTCAGTCTGACAGTGGAGGATGCCCAGGACAGAATGGTCAGTATAGAAATGGGAGAGGGAGTTCAAGTATATAGCAACTGGGAGATCGCGTGGGCCAAGGTGGATTGAGTGAAGGTGTTCAGTCAAGTCTCTTAATGTTTCCACAGTTATTGAATGGCGAAGCTGCCTGTCCAACACCCAAAATGAGGTAGAGAGCTTAGTAATACGGTGTCAACACCACAACCTCTCTCACAATGTCATCAAAACAAAGGAGCTAGGTATGGATTTCAGGAAATGGGGTGGAGTGTACACACTAATCTGCAGCAACGGTGCTGATGTGGAGATGGTCAAGAGCTTCAAGTTTCTTGGTGTCAATTTTACCAAACAATTTGTATTGGCCAAAAAAAAGCCACAGCAATGCCTCTTCTTCCTCAAAATGCAAAAGAAACAGGGCATGTGTAAAATGACCCTCCATTTACTAAGGATGAAAGAAAGAAACCTATCGGGATTCATCGCAGCTTGGTTCAGCATCTGCACTGCCCAAGATTATAAGAAATAGCAGAGAATTGTGAACATAGCCCAGTCCATCACATAAACCAGGCTCCCCAACATCAACAGGGGCAGCACAGTGGTGCAGCGGTAAAGCTGCTGCCTTACAGTGCCAGAGATCCGGATTCAATCCTGCTACGTTTCTGTCTGTACGGAGTATTTATGTTCTCCGCGTGACCGTGTGGGCTTTCGCCAACTGCACCGGTTTCCTCCCACATTCCAAAGACGTGCAGGTTTGTAGGTTAATTGGCTTCTGCAAATTGTGTCTAGGGTGTAGAATAGAACCAATGTACGGGTGATCGTTGGTTGGCACAGACTTTCTGGACTGAAGGGTCTGTTTCCATGCTGTATCTCTACACCTAAACTACACCTAAACTTCACATTACCCTGGGAAAGCAGCCAACATAATCAAAGACCACTCACACCTGGTGAATCCCTTTTCTTCCCTTTGGGCAGAATATGTAAAAGCTTGAAAGCACATAGCACCAGCTTCAAGAACAGCTTCTTCCCCACTGTTATCAGCCCACTGAACAGTCCTCTCATAAATGAAGGATGTACTCCCAATCTCCCAACTTACCACATTCTGGCCCTTGCACAATTTTATTTTTGCACTTTCTCCGCACCTGCAATACTATATTGTTTCATTATTCTCACGGATGCTATGATTTGTCTGGATAATGAGCAAAACAAGGTTTTTCACCGTGTCTCGATGCACGTTACAATAATGAATCAATATTAATGCCAACACCAATCTAAAACAAAATGAGCCAAAATGTTCACCCAACTACATATTGGCAAGCACAAACTGAGTGTGTTTTTCTGCCATGCAAATCCCTCTTGGTCACAGTGGTTGGCCCGATTGGCACAATACCATATCCACGCTGATGCCAAAAAATCCTGAAATCAAGACTCACCCTAAGGAATAGTGGAAAACCACGGCCATAGAAACCCACGGCAAAGTAATCAGGAGTTGGCCGCAGAATCTTCATGATGTTCTCGTAGAATGTCGCTTGCTCTTTCTGTGGGTAGACATGCAAATCTGCTGGTTATTTACAATGAAATCTGAATTTTAGTCAATATGTTTGCATCTTTATAGTTTTCCTACTCACACGTGGGACTTCAGAGTCAATATCAATGTGTGACTTCAATGTCCAAGTCTATTGTTGTTGAGAAAATGATGATGGACCACTGCACTCTCTGTGGGTCTGCAACTTCCCACAGTTCTGTGAGACTTGCTGCTTTCTAGGATTTTTACTTAAGTGTCCTTAGCACGCACGTGTCCTTGGCACTTACATGTCCTTGGCACGCAAATTACGCGACCTCATGGTCACGTTGAGGCACGCGGGCATCGAATGGCCGTGCGGGGCCGGTCCCACTAAGAAGCACGGAGGGGTATGTAGTTGTGCGCGACATCACGCGGGGCTCCGAAATGTTTGTAGCGAACAAAATCTTTGTGCGCCAACGGCCTGCCGCAGAAATATAGAAACATAGAAACATAGAAAATAGGTGCAGGAGTGGGCCATTCGGCCCTTCGAGCCTGCACCGCCATTCAATATGATCATGGCTGATCATCCAAATCAGTATCCTGTACCTGCCTTCTCTCCGTACCCCCTGATCTCTTTTGCCACAAGGACCACATCTAACTCCCTCTTAAATATAGCCAATGAACTGGCCTCAACTACCTTCTGTGGCAGAGAATTTGGAACTGACGGCCAAAGTGGGACAGGCCCAAGACCCTGGCGCGACGCAACGTCTCACCTTCAACAGCAGGAGAAGCAGGCAAACGATCACCGAACTCAGCCTGGGGCTCACGGCCGTTGCGGTCCGGATCCGCCCCCACTTCTACTCCCAGAGCGGGGCCAAGAAAATTGAAGATGGACACAAAATGCAGGAATAAATCAGCGGGACTGGCAGCATCACTGGAGAGAAGCAATGGGTGACGTTTCAGGTCAAGACCCTTCTTTTCAGACTGAAGAAGAGTCTCGACCGGAAACATCACCCATTGCTTCTCTCCAGAGATGATGCCGGTCCCGCTGAGTTAATCCAGCTTTGTGTCCATCTTCAAATGACGTCACGCGCTCCAGACGGCTGTGCGTAAGCATGTAATCGCGCCCGACCTTCACGGGACCATCTCGGCTCAACGCGACAACGAGATCGCGTAATTTGCGTGCCAAGGACACGTAAGTGGGACAGGCCCTTTAATGACATGAAGGGAATGTTGTGATTTACTTTGAAATCAGAACAACTTGGAGGGTGATGTGTAGGAGATGGGCTTTCGCTGACGCCTGATGTCCTTCTTCTTCCTCCATGTAGCTGAGGATATGGGTTTAGGAGGTTCTTAGGAAAGAAGCCTCGGAAGTTGCAATGATACAATTTGTACATCATACCCTTTGTTTGCATACCCTGGGTTTGCAAACAAAGTATTTCACTGTGACTTGTCACAATAAAGTATTCAATTCAATTCAATTCAATTCAGCACATGCCTCAGTAATAGAGTACACTCAATAATTATATTTTTGGATACCAAAACATGTAAAAAAAAGAAACTCTAGCTGAAGTGTAGTTGATGTAAACATTTAGCCATGATCTTGTGGAATGGTGGATCAAAGCGGTATAATTGACGTGGTCCTCTTTGTTAAATTATTATATCATTGAGGACAGTGGGAAATGTCCCCTTGGACATATAGAATTATAGTGAAATGGAACAGAAACTATTCCCAACATCCAATTAACCCTGGGGAGATAGAATAAGTATTAAGAGGTTTTGTTTTACCCAGCAATATTAAAGCTTCAATTTCGTTTCTGCTTTATTTGTCATGTATGCAACTGCACAGTGGGAACCACCCCTGTAATGTGTGTGCATCATGCTTCTGTGGAGGGTCTGTTTCAGAAATATATAACTCGTGCTGCTGATCAGACTGCAACAGTGATTTTAGGTGATTTTAATCATGCATCTTTTTTGTCTCATGTCCTATTTTCCTGAGGGATATGATTACTGGGAGCCCAGTATGTTCCGAATGTTTGCACTGAGTACTTTCCCGTCAAATATGACGATGGTTCCCAATTTCCTGTTTCCCTTACCCTTCTGGACAAGAAGATTCTAAGTTCTAAGAGTGTAGCTGGAGGAACATCCTTGTCCATTTAATTCAGGGAATACTAACACAACTCCTCATGGATTTAGCAACCACTGCAACATCATTCAGTGACCACGGAACCAGCAAACAACAGCAGGGATGATGAGAAAATATATGCTGCCTAACATGTATCTGGCAGCCAGCAGGTCCCAGTGAAACATTAAGCTTTAGATCTTTAAAACATGTTTTTGGAACTGACAGCTTGAGAATTGGCATTTTGAAGCACTTTGTCACAGCAGCGTGCTCATGGAAACTTACCAGGTTCTGGCTGAGAAGCTCATAGTCAAAAATTTCCATTTCAAACTGTTCTGCCAGCTCTTTGCAAAGGTTCAAGGCTTCCTCCCACATCTAAAAGAGAAGCAGTCTTATTAGCAAGTGTTCATTGAGATGTGACCGTTCTAGGTATTGGTGATTTAACGGAGGACTGGTGGGTGTCCACATTAGTAAACCTTTCCTTTTCCCTTTACTGTTTTTACTCTATCGCTTAAGACAGAATGTACCTCTGACTAATGATAAAGGCCACTCTCAAATCAAAAGTGGGTGTTGGGTTGTACTATGTCCGGTACTCTGTGGCCACAACTACTTCAAATTTTGTGAGCATCAAACCAGCTCTTCATTTTGGAAAGACCAGTTGCATCGTAAGTCTGGAAAGGTCTCTTGCAATGAGGAGGGTGGCAGCAAAGGAGGACTCTGGGCCAAGATCAGTTTGGAGAGTCGTGGGGAATGGTCAGAAATCATGGCAAGAGTTGAGGGAAACAAGAGAAATCGGGAGTCACAGGGATGCCCTCTTTTAACCTTTATCTTCAACTTGCCCATAACATGAGTTAATCTTCCAGTGTATGGCCAACAGAAAAATGCATTCCTTTGGCTGTACACTGGGTGTACAGGCTCTCAAACTACTACTAAATAATAAACGAAGGAACAAGGCAAGGGTGAGGTAATTCACACCAGTATCGAACTCGACATTCATCCCTTAATAAAAACCATTAAGCTAGATTATCTCATCATCACCTTATTACATCTTGCAAGCCTTACTGAGTATAATTTAGTTACTGAATTTAATATACGTTGTAAGTGATTGTATTTCAAAGCATTTTAATTGGCTGTAAGGTGATTTGAGTGCTGAGATTGTTTAGAATACTCTTCAAAGAGGTTTATCATATTTATTGCTTTCATTTATTATTAGTAAAAGGTGATATGAACATTTTTACCTTGGCTTACCCATTCTTTTTGTCAGCAAGGTTTTTCAGTGACTATCTTGAAGAAATGGTTTACTGATTCAGTCTGTTGTTACATTATCATGTGCATACAAGGTCATGCTTGCCAGGAATAGCAGTCCTTAGCACTTAGCTCAAGTTGAAATTACTGCTGAGATCCCTAATTGCATCACTCATGCTGGCTTGCACAGTTTGGGTGCAAAATTGTATCACGCGTGCTGGCTGGCAGATATTGAGTGCAAAATTGTATTAACCATGCTGGTTGGCATATGCTTGGTCCAGAATTATATCACTCATGCTGGCTGGCACATGTTGGCACAATTGTTTCAATCACACTGCTTGGCATATGTTTGGTCCAGAATTGTATTAACCATGCTGATTGGCATACGTTTGGTCCAGAATTGTACTAACCATGCTGATTGGCATACGTTTGGTCCAGATTTGTATTAACCATGCTGATTGGCATATGTTGAATCCAAAATGCATCCTGAATGGTACGTTGGGTCTAAAAGCCTGCCTATTTTATTTGTTTTGTCTTCTGCTCCATCTAGTCTCTCTCCACAGGTCAGGAAAAGGACTCCACCCTATAGATCTGACCAGAGAATGATTTTCCTCTTTCTCTCTAACCTACACCGTATGTGGAGGATACCACAGATAGTACAATGAATGGGAGCATCTTTACAAAGTGACATGAAGCAATGAGAAGAAAAGCAAATAGAAGCACCAGAGAGCTGTAAAAAGCTGGGCATTTCTGCGCAGTGAACAAAAGCAGGTAGGAACACACTTTCAACAGTGACATGGTCACCCTATCAGAAGCCTGAGGGGTTTATTCAACAGGTGAACTGTGATCCATTGAAAGAGCTGTGCAGTACTGTGAAAGTCATTGCAACCTTTGTCCCACTGACTTTCCGATGAGACATTAAACTAAGCTTCCATAGCCCCAGTTGAAGACAAGCTGAGAAGTTCTCTTGTATTGAGATAAATTTCCTCACTTTAGTGCATAACAAAAACCTTTTCTTTATGCCTTTTGTGGGAACCTGGGCGCAGGTTGGCTTTATTTATTTCACAATTTATTAGCAGCGATGCGCATTATAAGGTTCTAAGAAAAATGCTACAAGAGGAACAAAATGTCTTCCCTTTCTTTGAAACATTCATAATGAAGACATGTCCATAACCAAAATCATTGGGTGTGAACTAGTCACAGTCAAGGAGTTAAGGGCATATCCTGCTAGACTTTTATAGGGACCATCTGATTGGAAGCGCTGAGACATTTTCTGTTTTATACATTGATGGGGAGCTGAAAATGATAGCATTTATTGCCCATCCCTTATTGCCTTTGAATTTGTGCTACAGTCGGATAGGAGGTAAAGAAGCACAAAGAATCACACCACCAGGTTCGGGAACAGCTACTTTTCTACAACTGTTGAAACAAGGAACTGCAGATGCTGATTTACAAAAGAAGACACATAGTGCTGGAGTAACTCAGCAAGTCAGGCAGCATCTCTGGAGACATGCATTGGTGATATTTCGGGACAGGACCCTTCTTCAGTCTGATTGTAGAGGGGAAAGAAAGTTGGAAGAGAGGAAACGCAGGACAAAGCCAGCGGGTAATAGGTTGATATAGGTGAGGAGGGCCTGGTGGAATTCTCGGTTGCTAATGCAGAAGATGAGGTGTTATTCCTCCAGTATGTGTGTGGCCTCACTCTGGTGATGGAGGAGGCCCAGGGCAGATAGGTTAGCCTGGGCATGGGGAGTTAAAATGGTTGTGCAGTTGTTCGAGAAACTGATTGTGGTAGAAAAGTAGATACAAAGTATTGGAATAACTGAGTTACTCCAGCACTTTGTGTCTACGTTCCGACAACTATCAATTCCTTGAACCAACTGCACAACATTAATCCTACCACAAATATTGAATGGAACACTGTGGTCCATATCTTGCACTACCGTGAATACCATGGATTTAAGGGCCTGTCCCACTTGGCGATTTTTCGGCGACTGCCGGCATCATTGACTGACAGGTCATCAAAGATTTTCGGCGTGATGCGGCGTGATGACGTATGGCGCGCGGTGTTTTTTTCAAATGTCGCAACATTTTTTTTGTCGACGCTGGATTTTGAAATGTTCGAAATCTTTTGGCGACACTGATATACGACGCCGGCAGTCGCCGGAAAAAAAACACCAACTGGAACAGGCCCTTCTTTACTGTTTTTGAATTTTGCAATAATATGTTTTAATTGCACAATCTTCTTCATTTGAGAAATATTATCTGTAATTTACGTATAATGTCTTGACGTGTGGTGTCTGCTCTCTTGTGATGCAGCTGCAAGCAAAATGCTTTATTGTAGCTGTACCTCACCTCACCATAGTTGCGTATATGACAGGAAACTCGATTTGCCTTGACATGAACAGAATGACTACCAGGTCATTTTCCGAGGGCATTCAAGAGACAACAAAATTGGTTGGTCTGGAGTTACATAGAAACATAGAAATAGGTGCAGGAGTAGGCCATTCGGCCCTTCGAGCCTGCACCGCCATTCAATATGATCATGGCTGATCATCCAACTCAGTATCCTGTACCTGTCTTCTATCCATACCCCCTGATCCCTTTAGCCACAAGGGCCACATCTAACTCCCTATAGCCAATGAACTGGCCTCTGAACATGAAGCCCAAATGGGGAAAGGTTTACAAATGTCATATTTTCTTCCAATATATAATGTCTATTTGGCCCCTAAATTAATGCCAGTTTTCAAAGTAATCCCATCAATCCCCTTCTCTCATTTATTTCTTTGCAACGTATTCTCCGTCACGTCAACCTCCAACTTTAAATGCAGCACAACTGCTGCTGATCTGGCAAGGTTCCACCACAGTCACATTCCACTCACCTTTCCCTTGTCGAAGTAATTAACGATGGTTTTGTACAGGGTCTCTTTCAGCTGCCGCTGCGTTTGCGAAATGTGAAAATCTCTTGGCATAACGTGGGACGTACACTGTTCATCAGACCACTAAATCAGAAAATGAAAACTGGGTCAACTTTGCACAAACTCATATGTGTAAGGGAACCACTGCCGGGAAGAAATTTGTTTTGAAGGGGACACATTTTTTCCGAAGTTGTACAATTTTACAT
This sequence comes from Amblyraja radiata, assembly GCF_010909765.2. Classification (NCBI taxonomy): domain Eukaryota; kingdom Metazoa; phylum Chordata; class Chondrichthyes; order Rajiformes; family Rajidae; genus Amblyraja; species Amblyraja radiata. Next base: position 55,602,271 of record NC_045966.1, read on the forward strand.
ATCTGTCCCAACAAAGAATGCCAGTTATCACTGTACTTAAGGCTAGTGTTGCTTATAGACTTTAGAGATACAGCGCGGAAACAGGCCTTTCGGCCCTCCGAGTCTGTGCCAACCAGCGATCCCCATACACTAGCAATATCCTACACACACTAGGGACAATATACAATTTTACAGAAGCAAATTAAAGAGGAAATCAAAGTTCTCAGAGAAAACCCACGCAGATCACAGGGAGAACGTACAAACTCCGTACAGACAGCACCCGTAGTCAGGATGGAACCCGGGTCTCTGGCACTGCATTCATTCTAAGGCAGCAACTCTACTGGTGCGCCACTGTGATGGCAGAAGTGGTGCAGAAGTGGTGCTCACCTTTAGGTTACCAATGGCATTCATTCCCCAGTCCACTCCCACTCTGAGCTTCAGTCTGTGACCCACTGCACTATTACAATAAGGTTCAATACAGGCTTCTGAAACAAAACCTTGTCATATTCCCAGCATGGCACAGCCTTCTGGACTCAATATAGAATTCTATTCTGAGGTAAATCAATTAGAACTGTCCATTTAGTTTAGTTTAGTTTAGAGATACAGCGTGGAAACAGGCCCTTTGGCCCACCGAGTCTGTGCCGTGCAGGGATCCCCGCAGACTAACACAAGCCTACACACACTAGGGACAATTTACACTTATACCAAGTATACAAACCCAAGCCAATTAACCTACAAACCTGTACGTCTTTGGAGTGTGGGAGGAAGCCAAAGGTCTCGGAGAAAACCCATGTGGTCACGGGGAGAACGTACAAACTCCGTACAGACAGCACCCGTAGTCGGGATCGAACCTGGGTCTCTGGCGCTGTACGGCAGCACTGTGCCACTGTGCCACTGTGCCATCCATCTGCCTGGCATCTGATTTATTTTTGCATTCATATACTCGCTGGGTACGTCCCACAGCCAAGCCATAATGTATAGACAAAAAGCATGATTTGATCCAAACTACTGCTTAACTCATAAACTCATATGATCTCAGCTTCTCAGAGATATTCTGTTTGTTCAACCTATCCTTCCCCCACCCTTTCAGCATCTGAAATCTAACTTGTCTGCTCATTTCCCCAATCAAATGAAGGGTCCTGAATCTTAAATATTAACAGATTCTCTTTTTTCAGTTGCTGCCGGCCTGATCAAGGATTTCCAGTATTTTCTCATTTTATTTCTGCGATAGAAAAAAAGTTGGTTTCCTGGGAGAATTAATCCAAATGCCTGCTTTATTTTCCTCTGTCTCATATGTGCCAGTGAATCGATAGTGGAGTCTTAAAGCTGGATCAATCAAAGATCTGCACCAGGCAGTAGTTCTTGAACTACCAAGAACAAAATGTTGCAGAGACAAATAAAATTCTCCTATGTCAAGAAGACCTCCTGTAACTATAATGATTCCTCTACTCTACTTTTTCATAAAATCTGTGCCTATAAATCTCATCTTCATATCAATCAAGGCCTTGGAGAATGGTGCCAATAACATAAAAGACTATGATAAAAAAGAGATGAGATTATAAGGATATTTTTCATGTAGAACTCTTCTCTATGGTACCTTAATGAAATCCAACATGCTGTAACACAATAGTTAAGTTCCTTAGAAATCTCACATAATAGAGAGTCGCTTCACATCAGAATAAGTTATAGTTGCCTTCAAAGCACAGATTTAAACAGATTTTTCCTCTTCATAATTGCATTTTAATCAGACCAACCCACGTAATTCAATTGTGTTTCCTTATCCATCAATCACATTATAACCAATTTGCGCTTTGGAAATATGTGTGATAGCAGAAATACTTGTTTGTGTTTTAATTAGTCAGCTGTGAGGATGTGTACATTTCTTTAGAGTGAAGTCAGAACATGGAATGGTTATGGAGTCATAGAGACATATAGTCATATAGCAGAGAGCTGTCCCTTGGCCCAACTCATCCTTACTGAGCTTGCTGCCCACCTCCACAAATCTCATTTGCCCACATTTGACCGTTATCGCTCTAAAACGTTCATATCCATTCACCTGACTAAAATTTCATTTACTACCACTTCCACTTCCTTCTGGCAGCTTATTCCACGTACACACAATAGTCTGTGTTAAAAAGTTGCCCTTCAGGTTCCTATTAAAGGCCCTGTCCCACTTTCCTGAGTTACTCACGAACTCTCCCGAGTTTATCCCTTGATTCGAACTTGGGGAATGTCGGGTAATGTCAGTAGCGAGTCCGTAGGAGGCCGTAGGAGTCCGTAGATGTTTCGTAGCGGCTCATAATGCCAGTCTTAGGAACTCGGGGCATCAGGTAAGTCGGGACGTTTTTTCAACATGTTGAAAAATGTCAACGAGTTAAAAAAAATAGCCCCGAGTACCTTCGAACGGCTGTTACTGTAATTCTCCGAGTTCGAATCAAGGGGGAAACTCGGGAGAGTTCGTGAGTAACTCAGGAAAATGGGACAGGGCCTTAAATCTTTCCCTTCTTATTTTAAACCTATAGCGTTTGGCCCTTGATTCCCCAACTCTGGGGAAAAAAGACTGTGTTTTCATCCTATCTATGTCCCTCATTATTTTACACACCTCTATAGGATCACCCCTCAGTCTCCTGTGCTCCAAGAGAGAAAGACCCAGCGTGCCAAACCGCTCCCTATACTTTAGTTGCTTGAGTCCTGGCAACATATTCATGAATCTTTTCTGCACTCTTTCCAGATCATTAGCATCTTTTCTATAGGTGAGTGACCAAAACTGAACACTGTACTCCAAGTGTGTCCTCACTAACTTCTTGTTTAACCGCAACATAATGACTCACATTCTATACTCAGTGCCTTTACTAATAGAGGCCAGCATGCCAAAAGTGTCCATCACCACTCTGCCCACCTGTGAACCTGATCCAGGATCACCATGTGTGCTTGCCTATCAACATACCCAAAGGATCTTCCTCATGTGCCTTTTATTGGATCAGTCTGTACTTGTTAAATGTCCTATGGATGCCACAATTGATACCAATTTTAGTAGGGTTGTATTTGTTAGAACATTACCCTATTCACTGTGCATCTCCACTTTAGTCATTCCAGTTTCAGCTGGCACTCGAAACACTGATGAAGAGTCCATAGCAAACTCCTGAACCTAATCACACCCATAGGATACTGGTGCCAACTAACCATTTACCCACATATATAGGGTTAAATCACATAAGAGATGTCCAGGAATCAAAACACATGGTGCTGGGTCTTAGTTGGAAGTGAATAGGTGATTGGAATTTGCTTCCCTAGATCGACATAGACATTTTGGGCTGAAGGACCTGTTCCTGAGCTCTATTGTTCTATCACTATTGTTTCTGTCTCCTCAATGTTCAGAAAACATGCTTAGCCAGATAAATGTGCCTGCTTGCTGACATATTATGAGGTCATAGCAAAGAGTTGTCTTCAACCATGGCAGTATGCAAGGTGGTGACACAGTTACATTGCATGCTCAGTCCTATTGTCCAAAGCTGAATCTTTTATCATCTATCTTTCTTGACCAATAAGCGATTATTATTCTTTGCATTCTTCCAGCACAGCTCTATAATTAATTTAATGTAACATAGAGACATAGAGTCGTACAGCACAGAAACAGGCCCTTCTGCCCAACTGTCCATGCCGACCAAGATGCTTCATCTAAGCTCGTCCCATTTGACTGTTTGACTGATCTCCCTCTAAACCTTGGATGGACACAATAACCTGAAGTGACCCAGTGGGTCAGACTGTCTGACCCGCTGAGTTACTCCAGCTTTTTGTGTCTATCTTCGGTTTGAACCAGCATCTGCAGTTCCTTCCGCCACATCCCTCTGAACGTTTCTTATCCATCTACCTATCCAAGTGTCTTTTAATTGCTGTTATAGTATCTGCCTCAACTACTTCCTCTGGCTACTCATTCCATATACATACCACCCTCTGTGAAAAAGTTGCCACTTAGATGTGAATAGGTAACTTAGCTGTCTTTAGAATAGGTGTCATGCTGGGAACATTCCATACCTTGAGCAGTTTAGCATGCAAGAGCAGGGTGTACGCAGCTTCGGTGTAGTTTTCACACTCCAGGTGCAGATCTCGTAGCTTGTACAAATATCTGTAGAGCACAAGCAAAACATTGAACAATGCTGAAGCTACTGTGTTTCCCTACATTGACCGAGCTGCAATTAACTTCAGAAATAAAAAGGATAAATTATATGATTTTGGATGGTTACACTGATCAGTATTGTCAAAATAACATTCATTAGTGTACATGATTGTTCCCAAAGGATGCAAGGCTCGGATAATGATTTGTAACAAGACTTTATGGAGCAACTTGTTAATAATTAGAAATTACTGTCACTGAAGCTGTTGTGTGAAGGCCCTTATGTACTTATGTACTTATGTACTTATTCCCGTCCCTATTTATGTAAAACGGATTATCACTACCACTAAAATGGCAGAGAGCAATCTAAAAATAAGTCATTGAGAGTCATCTGATAATATCAATAATATATAATATCAATAATCAATAATATCTGATAATATGAATCCATAACATTGTCAGTAACTGATTTTGCTTATTCTGGAAAGTCCTTGGGTATCTACGAAAGAGTAGAACCATTATTTCTGCAGATTAAATAAAAACAGACAATGTGGAAATTACTCAGCAGGTCAGGCAGCATTGGTAGAGAGAGAAACAGTCAACCTTTCATCACATCTAATGCAGTGGCATCAAGCACAAACTTATATGGCTTGTTTCATTCAACTCACCATGGAGGCTGTCTAAACTGTTGAATATTTTTTCACATTCAAATCTAATTGTTCTTAATTTCTTGCAACATAGAAGAAAGTTGTTGGCCCATCGAGTCTGCATTGGGTCTTACAGTGATCCCATTTCCCTATACTCCTTCACAAGCCCATCGTCTCCCAGTGATTCTGCTACTATCCACTCCTACAAGTAGTCTACAGTCGCCAATTATCGGAACTGCTAGCAACTCTCGAAGATGTGGGAGGAAATTGGAGTATATTGGGGGGGGGGGGGGGGACTTTGCATTCACACAAGAATGTGTAACGTCCACATAGACAGCACGTGTGGTCAAGAGCAAACATGGGTTGCTGGAGTTATGAGTTAGCAGATGCACACTTCTACTTTGCAACAAAGTTCCAAACTTTGAGCAGTTTAGCACACACAGCTCAGCAAGTCCCTTTTTTCCCTTTTAAAGCCCTGTCCCACAGTACGAGTTCATTCCCAGAGCTCTCCCGAATTTGCCCTGATTCGAACTCGGAGATTTACGGTAATGGCCACTCGTCGGTACTCGGGGCTCTCGTGGACTTTTTTCATCATGTTGAAAAATCTTCACGAGTCTTCCCGTGTTTACCTGCCATTAGCGAGTCTTCCCGAGTACCTGCCGTTAGCGCTAAGAGACATCCCTGAGCTCCGACGTACCTGCTACGTTCATTCTCCGTGCTTACCACATGTTTGATTTTTTTTTTTACTCGGGAGAGCTCTTGGAATTGTACCTAGGGCTATTATTCTCTTCTAGTTTTCCTCCTACTCCCTTTCCCTTCTGCCACAGCTAATTTTATGATCCATATTGCATTTCTATATCGCCTTATGCCATATAGCCAGAGGGTTGTAGAGTTGTACAGCATGGGAACAGGCCTATCGGCCTAACTCTTCCATGCCGCAGGAATGCCAAGCCACACTAATCCCATTTTCCTACATTTGTACCATATTCCACAGTACCTGTCTAAATGGTTTTCAAATGCTCCACCGCCTCCTCTACCAGCTTGTTCCCTATATCCACCAACCTCCTTGTAAAAAAACTCTGCCCGTTTAGGTCTCCTTTAAATATTTGGCCCTCTTATCTTAAACACACATCCTCTAATTTTAGACTCCTTCACATTTTCAAAAAGACCGTTACTATCTCTCCTATCCAGGCCCTTCATTATTTTATAGAGGTTCCCCTCAGCCGCCTGCATTTCAGTGAGAACAATCTCAGCCAATCCATGCAACTAAAAAGTCGTTCACTCCAGGCGATATCCTGGTGAATCTCTTCTGAACCTTTTTCTAGCACCACCAGTTCCCTTCTGATAGTGTAGATGTGATGCGTACAGTGTGTTGACCAGAGCTACACATATTGTTCTAAGTTTGGCCTAACCAATGTTTTGCACAACTGCAACTTGATGTGCCAACTCTTAGACTCAATACCTCTGTGCATGAAGGCAAGCAAACTAAATGTCTTCTTCGGAAGTTGACACAAAATGCTGGAGTAGCTCATTGGGTCAGGTGGCATCTCTGGAGAAAGGACATAGGTGACGTTTCTGGTCGAGACTCTTTCTCAGACCCTGTCTCCAGAGATGCTGCTTGACCTGCTGAGACTCCAGCATTGTGTGTCTATCTTCGGTATGAACCAGCATCTGCAGTTCCTTCCTACACTAAATGTATTCTTCACTACTCTATCCACCTGTGCCATTATTTTTATGAAACAGTTAATTTGCACCTCAAGGTCGCTCTGCACGTTAACAATTCTAAGATCTCTGCCAATTACCGCATATGTCTGGCCAGTATTAGATGGCCCAAAGTACATCACTCCACACTTGTCTGGATTAAATTCCATCTGCCACCCTTCCACCCACTGATCAATGTCTCTGCATTCTTAGCAATTATCTTCTTATCTACAACTCCACCAATCTTCAAGTGATCACTAAATCTATTTAACAGCCCACAGGCATTTTCTTCTAAGTAATTTATATAAATTACAAGTAACAAAGATCTCAGCACTGCCACTTGTGATACACCCCTGGTTATAGAGTTGCAGTAAGAAAATGAAACCTCCACTAGTATCCACTGCCTCCTATCACCAACCCAATTTTGGATCCAGTTTCCATAATGACTTGGATTCCATGCCAACCCAAAGTAATAATAGATTTGTTCTCTGGACGTGACAATGATGTTCACATGTGAATTGTACTGGGGTTTTAGCATTTTGTTGTATATGTATACATCAGTGATGAATGAAAGCAGAAGAAGAAATTAGTTTAGCTTAGTTTAGTTTAGAGATACAGCACGGACACAGGCCCTTTGGCCCACCAAACCTGTACTGGCCAGCGATCCCCGTATATTAACACTATCCAACACACATTAGGGACAATTTACACTTATACCAAGCCAATTAACCTACAAATCAGTACATCTTTGGAGTGTGGGAGGAAACTGAAGATCTCGGAGAAAACCCATGCGGTCATGGGGAGAACATACAAACTCCGTACAGCCAGCACCCGTAGTCAGGATTGAACCCGGGTCTATTGGTGCTGTGAGGCAGCAACTCTACCGCTGCACCACCTTGCCGCCCTTCTGATATAAATCTCCTGAAATTGTAAGAAAATTAGGCAAGTTTGATTCATGATTAACCCAAGAGCCTTACATACTGGAAAAGGATGATGAGAAATATGGCTAGCATAGTAAAGATAACCTAAAAATCATATCAGATAGGTAACTGCTACTCCTGAGGAGATGAAACATTGTACGAAGACTAGAAAGAAAAGTGGATTACTGGTGAATTATGGTGAAAATATAAAATTTGCACGTAACCATTGTAAAGTGAATACATTAATTACAGACTTTTGAAATAGTGCAGTATGTGCACACCCACACTTTAAGTGCTACCTCAGTATACCATGACAATGTCTGAAAATACACCATGTTTAGAAAACTCGCCACTGGTGTATGAGATTTACTCTGTGTGTTTTCCTGATCTGAGCCATAACTAAGAGGGTGAATGGGTTCCCTTGTCTTTTGAACATCTCTTCATGATTCAAGTTCAAGTTCAAGTGAGTTCAAGTGAGTTTATTGTCCTGTGTCCCTGATAGGACAATGAAATTCTTGCTTTGCTTCAGCACACAGGACATAGTAGGCATTTACTATAAAACTTATCCTATATGCTTCTTATCCTACTCCTGCTCCAAGGACCTCCTCTTCTTGGGTAGACAAGAACCCAACCTTCTACCTTGTCTACCTTTGATTTAAACCAGCAATCTGCAGTTCTTGCCTACACATTCTGACCACCTCTTCTTGCTTGCCACTGCCCTGAGTATCCATATGTCAGTTCCCTTTTACCAGGAAATATAATTGCAAACTCCTGTTTCTCTTTATCTAGACTGTTGGGCATTACTTGAAAAAGGTGATTGCAAGCATTCCTTCCATTAAGGGCCTGTCTCACTTGGCTGTCATTTGCACGCCATATACGCGACCTTCAAAAATGTGGTTGTCGCTTTGTGACGCACGGGTAGCGTGGGACGGGCGCATGGAGAGGGATGGAGGAGTGTGGAGGTGTGCGTGGCGCTCCAGGGTTTCGTGCTGCACGAAATCCTCGCTCGCTGATGCATTCGTACGCATGCTGATGGATGCCTTCTATTATTCAATCTTGACACTTCACTTTGGTTTCTCTTTAGTTATGTGAAGGTTTGGGGATTGTACTCAAGGATTAATTCCACTGGATGTTAACTGCTTCCGAATTTGTTACATAGAAGGTCGTTAATGGGTCACATAACTTTAGTAAATGTGAAGCATTTTATGTACTGATCTAAAAGTCTCTTAAACACCACTATTTTAATTACTTCCACCACCGCCTCTGGCAGTGGTACCAAACACCTCTCACTATATAGGTGGGCGGCACAGTGGTGCAGCGGTAGAGTTGCTACCTTACAGCGCTTGCAGTGCCAGAGATCCGGGTTCGATCTATGGGTGCTGTCTATACAGAATTTGTACGTTCTCCCCTTGACCTGTGTGGATTTTATCTGAAATCTTCAGTCTCCACCCACACTCCAAAGATTTATTGGTTTGTAGGTTCATTGGCTTGGTATTAATGTAAATTGTTCCTAGTGTGTGTAGGATAGTGTTCGTGCATGGGGATCGCTGGTCAGTGCAGACTCTGTGGGCTAAAGGGCCTGTTTCTGCACTGTATCTCTAAACTAAACTAAAATAAACAAAAAGAATAAGTGTAAAACAACTTTCCCCACACATCTCCTTTAAACTTTCCCCCTTTCACTTTAAGCTGTGCCCTCCAGTATGGCCATTTCCATCCTGGGAAGACAATGTGATCATCTATTCTATCTATGCCTTTCATCATTTTATAAACTTGTATTGCGATGCCCTCTAATCCAAGCAGCATCCTGGTAATTCACCTCTGCACCCTCTCGAAAACCTTCACAACATAGAGTGACCAGAACTGTACAAAATACTGGAAATGTGGCCTAACCAAAGTCTTAGGCGATTTTCGGGGCGACTACAGGTGACTGCCGCAAAATTTTCAACATGTTGCATGTAGGTTGTTGCCAGGTGTCGTAGGTAAATTCCATTAAAACTAGTCCCTGGCAGTCGCCTTAAGTGGGACAGGCCCATTATAAAGCTACAACATAACTTCCTGAATTTTGTACTCAATGCCCTAGCCAATGAAGACGAGCACACTAAACACCTTTGTATACATTTCCAGGGAGCAATTGACTTGTATCTCAAGATGCCTTTGAACATCAATGCTGTTAAGGGTCTTGCCATGAACTGTAGATTTTGGCCTCACATTTGACCTCCCAAAGTGCAATACCTCACACTTGCCCAGGTTAAACTCCATCTGGTATTGGTATTGGTTTCGTATTGTGACATGTATTGATATGCAGTGAAAAGCCTTTTGTGTGCTATTCAGCTAAAACATACAGACATTAGTACAATCAAGCCATGCAGAATATAGTGTTACAGCTACAGAGAAAGTACCGATAAAAGAAATAGTGTAAGGGCTGCAATGCGGTAGAATGGGGGTTGAGGAATACCCCCTTGGTATATAAGAGGTCTGGGCAAAAGTCTGATATCAGCAGGGAATAACTTTTCTTGAACATGCTTTCAAGCTTTTGTATCTTTTGCCCGATGGGTGATGAAGGAGGGAATGCTCTTTGAATTTATTGGCTGCTCTCTAGTAAGCTCTCTATCTCATTCCTGTATTCCATCTCATCATTGTTCAAGATCCAGCCCACCATTGTGGTATCATCTGCAAACTTATAAATGGAGTTAGAGTAAGAATTTGGCTTCATAGTCGCAAGTTTATAGGGAGTATAGTAAAGGACTGATAATGAAGTCCAGCAGGGCGTCGATGTTGGCAATTCTTGTGGAGGATGTTTATTTTCACAGATTGTGGTCTTTGGGTCATGAAGTCAAGGATCCAGTTGCAGAGTAGGGTGCTGAGTCCTAGGTTCAGGAGATGGGAGATGAGTTTGCTTAAATTTATGGTGTTGAAGGCAGAACTGTCGTCCATGAAGTTGATGTAGTCAACGCACATATGTGTTCTTGTTATCCAGATGTTCCAGGGATGTGTGTAGGGCCAGAGACATGCCATCTGCAGTGGTTCAAGGTTGGCCTGGAGGCTGGAATTGATATGCTCCATGACTTGCATCTAAAAGCATTTCACGATGGTGGAATGTCAGAGACACCAGAAGGTGGTCATTTAGGCATGCAACTTGCTCTTGCTTGAGGCAAGTTAAGGCAACTTTAAAGCAACTTTAAGGCAAGTTAAAACATCTTGCTCTTGCTTAAGGATGATACTAACTGACCTCTCTGTATTCTCTTCGATGTAATTTATATATATCGTAAACAACAGAGATCCCAGCACTGACCTCTGCAGAACACTACTGGTCATAGACCTCTAGTCAGAACGACACTGTTCCATCATTACCCTCTGCCTTCTATGGCTAAGCCAGTTCTGAATCCAAATGACCAAGTCATTCACAGATGTGGAAACAATGGCAATATTTGGAAACAAGAATTGAAGTGTTAAAATCAAAGTGTTCTGAGACTCAGAACCGAGGTAGCGTTAAGTAAAGATAATTTACTTCAAAAAAAGACCATTGCAATTATCAAGAGTTCAAGAGTTCAAGAGACATTTATTCTCACATGCACCAATTGGTACAGTGAGATTTGAATTACCATATAACCATACGAATAAAAATAACACAATCACGATAGAATTTACCATGAACATCCCCACATAGCAGAATCAACGTTTCCCACATTGAGGAGGCAATAAAGTGCAGTCCTCTTCCTCTTTGCTCAACCGTGGTCGGGGCCTTTGAAACCTCCGCAGTCGTCGCTATGGGCAGCCCAATTTTTCAGGCCCTCTCGCCGGGATGATCGGATCTCCGGCGTCGGAACGGAGAACACCCTCAGCGGCTTGGAGTTTCCGAATCGGCCATTCCTACCGGAGACCACGGCTCCCAAAGTCCACAGGCCGAGCTGGACGGAGCTCCAACACTGGTGATCCTCGGCAAAGATCCCAGGCTCCACAATGTTAAAATACAGGGCTGCCCGCGGCTGGAAGCTCCGCATACCACAGCTCCACGATGTTCAAGTCAGCTGGCCCAACACTCAACGCGGCGATCCCCGGTAAGGCATTGCCCGCTCCGTGATGGTAATTCAGTGCTGCGCCGCTGTTGAAGCTCTGGCCGGTCTCCGGCAGGAAAGGCCGCGCCAATCCAGATGGAAGGCAGCGAGGTGGGGAGCGAAGATGCGATTCGGAGAATAGACATATCCCGACCAGGAAGTGTCTTGGAAACGGTTTCCCCCTTCCCCTCCCCACCTCCCCCACATAAAAAAAGACTAAGAAACCGCCAGGAACAAACTTTTAAACAGACTAAAAATAACAAAAAGGGTGAAAGGACAAACAGACTGCTGGAGAGGCTGCCGCACGTGGCACCACCCGAGAGGTTTTGATTAAGAGAGAAAAATAATATTTGGTTCTTTGAGCAAATTGACTTCATAACAGAATTATCGTGAATGTTCTGAATTTGGAAGCCAATCTATTTCTTCACATACATCGTGGAGAAAGTAAGAAATAAAAAGCTTGAACTGAAAGGCTGCGAACATGAAAGATTAAGCAATAGATTTAGGTTCTGAAGCTTTCACACTCTTGGGAATGGAATTGACAAAGAAGCTCAGTTTCTGAAGGGCAGAGCTGGCTTGAGGAGTCTTGTGGATTATTGCTGCTGTGATATTCTCATGAACTATGCTACAAACTGAGATTAATGGACCTAGATTTGTGGTTATACCAGGCTGTTGGAGAATTGATATGCTTCAGGAGTGGATGGTCAGAGACAGGGCAACTGTATTCATCTCCTAATTGCCTGACTCTTTGTTGACGTGAGTGGATTGCTAACACACTGTGGTCATCCTGACTGAATTGCTGAATTGCAGAATTAACTATCATGAATTTAAGTTCAGGGTATCAAAACATTAATCAATCAATCAGATTTATTCATCACATACACCATAAAATGCAGTGAAGTGAACTTGCCAGCAGCGGTACAATCAAAAAGAACACACAATACACAATAAAATTTAACACAAAAATCCACCACAGCATTCTTCACTGTGGTCGGGGCCATGAACCTCCGCAGTCACCGCTGCGGGCGGCCAGATGTACAGGCCCTCTCTTCCGGAAGGTAAGTCCCGAATCGGTGCTTCCCTACCAGAGACTGCGGCTTCAAGATGATGTAGGCCGCAGGCCGGCGGTCGGAGCTCTTCTCCAGGGATCCCCAGCGAGGGATCCCAGGCTCCGGACGCCGCTCCCGCGGCTAGAAGCTCAGCAGTACTCGGCTTCAAGATGTTGTAGGCCGCGGGCCGGCGGGTTGGAGCTCTTCTTCTCCGGGGATCCCCAACGAGGGATCCCAGGCACCGGACGCCGCGATCGGATTGGGAAGGTATCAAGAAGGGTATATTCACAGGCTCAGGTTTTCCAAGGTGGTCGCTACTGAGAAGTTTGGCAATCTATAGGAAGACTGCTATGTCTGGCCCCTCTTGGAGATGAATGTCACCTTGACTCAACTTCCTCACTACAATCTATTTCCAAGGGGCTTCAGCTGATATGTGCTATCTCCTGATTTGCTGCTCACTGCTGCATCAAAGCTGCATCATAGATCATGCACATATATTCCATCCTGTTGTGCTGCTTGTAACTTCTATCTCTAGGTTACCTCTACTGTGACCTTCGGGTTCAAGAACAGCTTCTGCCCAGCAACCATCAGGCTTTTGAAGCAGACTGCACAGCCTAACTGCAGTCCTACCTCAGCTACAAGCTACTATGGAGTTTTTGTAAGAGTCGCTCTGGGTATTTCAGCTAGCACTGATATGGTCCGGTTCACCAGTATAACCTAAAATGTATTGTTATTATTATTGTTTATTTTATATTTATTTGTGGTGTTTTTGCAGTAATGTGCTTGAGAGAATTGCAGAAGTAAAAGAATGTCATTGTTCTGTTCCTGGTGCAATTGACAGGACACAGTCTTGATCACGGACTCACTTGCGTTAACATCACAGTCAACACCCTTGACTTGACACAGTCAATCACATGGGCTTGCTTGGAATCACATGTAGGCTGGGCTGGGTAAAGAGACAGCTTTCTCATCTAAATGATATTGGTGAAACCAGATGTGTTTTTCAACCATCCAGTAGGTTTTAGATTTCCAAAGTTCGAGTTAGTTTTTTCTCGCACATTCCTGATTATGATGGGGAATTTTAATTCCAGAACTAGCTTGGATTGGGGACAGCACATTGACACAGCTCATAGATCTGCAACCTCACAGTTCCTTATAGTGCTGTCTGTATAGAGTTTGCATGCTCACCCTGTGATTGCATGTATTTCTTCCAGTTTTCTTTAATGTCCCAAAAGCATGCACTTTGGTAGCTGAATTGGCTATTGTAAACGGTTCCTAGTTTATATATAACCTATTCAGTCACAGAGGGGCTGATTGATAGTCGGCATGGACTTGATGGGCTGAAGAGCCTATGGTCATGCTGCATCTCTTTGATCTACGACAGGTCTCTGGATTACTGGCCCAGTAGTTTAACTGCAATGCCAACAACATATCCATAGTGTTAAAGGGTTGTACCGAGGAAGCAAGTAATCTCAACAATGCAATATTGACCAGGATGTATGTTCTTATCAAAATTATTTAGGAAACAAAAATTGTCCAGAACATCGGCTCTTTAAGTAATAGCAAGGAACACCCTGCATCTTTCTGAATGGCCAGAAAAGATTTGGCTGAAATGCCATGGGCAAAGCAGTATCTCTGACAATGCTGCACTCCTTCCTAGCTGCACAGACATATTGGCCTGAAATAGGTGTCCTCAAAGCATGGGACTGATTTTGAAACACTCAGATTCCAGTCACACAGAATGCCACAGGGATCATTCCCTGACACTCTGAGAAACAGCCTTGGACCTGATGTTGAGAATTTATTATGTAAAGCTAACTATCCTTGATCGGATTTTGTTGGCTTTACCTTGTACTAAATGTTATTCCCTTACTATATATCTATATACTGTAAATGGATCAATTGTAATCATGTATTGTGTTTCTGCTAACTGGATAGCACGCAACAAAAGCTTTTCACTGTACCTCAGTACACGTGACAATAAACTAAACTGAACCTAGTATTCAACCAGCTTAACTCAACTTCATTAAAAAATCTGTTTTGTTATTAAGTACATTTCAACAGAGTGGCGAGGGAGAAGGTCATCAGAGTTACAGACTCTTAGTCAGTGTTATTCTCCAGGATTCAACCTTCTTCAGTATATATCTAGATAGGCATCTTCCACTTCCTTACTGTGCTGCTGTACCTTAGCCCATCCAGCCACAAGAGTGCATTCTTGGAGAATTTAGGTGAGGAAATACTGGGCTAATTTCCAGCTGTCCTACCCAAAGACTACAGCTGATGTCTTGGTCAAGCGTAGACTTAAGTGTGATTGGATATGGGTGAGACGGTAGAGATTTTGGTGCCATCCTTGACCTTCAGGTCAAAGGACCAGCATTGACCCTTGGGGCTGGTAATATAATAGGGGTTGGGTTGAAAATAAACAAAAGAGACAATTCCAACAACACACAGGAACTTTTGAAAAAAACATTACAAAGTAGAGAGCAATTTCACTTGTTTAGATTCAATACCTAAGAGTGATTACAAGGCAGTAATCTAATTGAAAGGTTCCAATTACATTATAAACCATGGCAGCAAAACTCCAATATGTTCCACCTGAGTGCATGAATTAGATTATGGTCTTTGTACAGCGATCTTATTGATGACTAATATACACAGCTTCAGCTCCATGTGGGAGTTTAATTTTAGTTTGGGCTGAAGCAGACTCCAACAGTTAGCTACCCATCCCCATGCAAATGTTACTTCCGGGATCTGTCAGAGAATGTGCTGGTAGCAGCTGATGGGAAAATGACTTAGTCAGGTAGGACACAATGCATTGATTCATCCAGACAGCACCACAGAGTTGTAGTATGTAGTATCACAATATGGACTTTCTCTAATGTGACGAATAGTAGATAATAACTGTTGCAGAATTCAGAGATGGTGGATATGCAAATCAAAAATAGAGATTGCTGGAAGCACTCAATGGGGTCGGGCAGCACCAATAGGTCAAGGATCCAATGTTTCAGGTCAAGGATCCTTCATCAGAACTGGGAAAGTGAGAAAACAAGAGTTATGTTGCAGGGTAGGTGGGTGAAGAAATTAGGTAGCATATATCTAATAGGGAGTAGAACAAAGTTGTCCATAAGACCCATAGCCGTCCGAAGGGGGGGTGCGTTGGGTGTGACCGCACCCCCCTTTTTTCCCCCAGAGTAAGAAAAAATCACTGGGGTAAAAAAATGCCACCCTCGCTGACCCCTGCTGGCCCCACACCACCTCCGCTGACCCCCGCTGACCCACGCTGGGCCCACGCCACCCCCACTGACCCACGCTGGGCCCACGCCACCCCCATTGGGCCCACGCCACCCCCATTGGGCCCACGCCACCCCTGCTGGGCCCAAGCCACCTCCACTGGGCCCACACCACCCCCGCTGACACCCACTGGGCCCACGCCAACCCCGCTGGGCCCTTGCCACCTTCATCTTCGTCCCCCCAACTAGAGGGGGGGGGATGTGGGAGGGGGAAGAGAGAGAGGGGAAGGGAGGGGAGAGAGAGATGGGGGAGGGAAGAGGAAAAGGGGGATTATCTTTAGTGAGATTGCAAAATTAAGGTAGGTTTTAGAGCTATTATATTTTCTCCTCCATATGAATAATTTTAAACAATATCAAATAATATCAAATAATTGGAACTGCTTTCTTTTCCTTGATAATAATACAGAAAAATATGAATTCCATAGTTTGTGACATAAATACACATTTTAATGGGATCATTATATACAGATGTAACATTTCCATTTCGAGATCGGGGGGAGGGGGGGGGGGGGGGGGGGGGGGGGCAAATATGCATCAAACCGATAGCCTAATCGTTAAAGTGTTAAAAGATAGCCTAATCGATAAAGAGCTGAGAAGAGGAATCGGAGCTGCCAAGGAAAGGTACTCTGAGAAGTTGAGGAGCAAGTTCTCAGCTAGTGACTCTTCTTCAGTTTCGAAGGGCATGCAATAAATCACCAGCTATAAGAGGAAAGCCCCCCGCTCTTTGGACAATCGTCAGCTGACGAACTACCTGAATGAGTTTTACTGCAGGTTTGAAAATCAGAAACGTAACCCTGGTACCCCTTCCCCAACAAACACATCCAGACCCCAATCTGCAAAGAATGGACCCTGCACCCTCTCCTTCCCATTCACCACCTCACACCTGCTTAAGGCAAGACTCCAGTAATGAAAAGAGTGGACTCTTTCCCACCCCCACCAACACTTCACACCCAATTACTCATTTTTAACCAGTCCTTGCAAAGATGCACTGTCCCTGCCTGCTTCAAATTCTCCACTATTGTCCCTGTACCCAAAAAGGTAAGGCTTACTGGTCTTAACGACTACAGGCTTGTCGCACTGACCTCTGTAGTCATGGAGACCGTTGAAAGGCTTGTGCTGGCCAAGCTGAAAAATATCACAATCCCTCTGCTGGACCCTCTGCATTTTGCATATTGGGCCAATAGATCTGTGGATGATGCAGTCAATCTGGGCCTACACTTCATCCTCCAGCACCTAGACCGCCAGGGGACCTATGCAAGGATTTTGTTTTTGTTGATTTTAGCTCTGCATTCAACACCATTGTACCAGAGCTACTACGCTCCAAACTTTCTGAGTTGACTGTGCCTGAACCCCTCTGTCGGTGGATCACCAGCTTCCTGACAGACAGGAAGCAGCATGTGAGACGGGAAAGCTTTTCTTGGACCCGCAAATGCTAAGCATAGGAGCACCGCACGATGCGTACTCTCCCCTCTCCTCTACTCTCACCACACCAATGACTGCACCTCCACAAACACCTCTGTCAACACCTCTGTCTAGTTTGCGGATGACACAACCCTGATTGGACTGATCCAGGATGGAGATCTCTGTACTCTTTTCAATTTGACATCTTTCCTATAACATGGTGCCCAGAACTGAACTCAATATTCTAAATGCGGTCTCACCAATGTCTTATTCAACAGCAACATGACCTCACAACTTCTATGCTCAATACTCTGACTGATGAAGGCCAAAGTGCCAAAATACGTTTTGACCACCTGATATGCCTGCAACACGACCTTCAAGGAACCATGCAACCATCAACCATTCCTCTGCCCACCTGGCTAATTGATCCAGATCCTGCTGCAATCTTTCACAACCATATTCACTATATGCAAAACCACTCACATCTGTATCATCAGCAAACTTGCTAATCTTGCCCTGTTCTGTGACGTTTCACAGAGTGCTGGAGTAACTCAGCGGGTCAGGCTGAGTATGGAGGTCGGGAGGTCTGTGAAACGTCACCTATTCATATTCTCCCCAGATGCTGCCTGACCCACTGAGTTACTACAGCACTTTGTGTCTATTTTCCCCTTCACCCATCTGACCAAGCCCACTCTCCCCCCTCCTTTCCTATGTTCCTTTCCACCCATAAACCTCTCTCTGCCTTTACATTTCACTCCTCTTTCAAATCTGCTCTACTTATCTACATTCATTTTTCTTCTTAACTTTTTAGTCATAAAATGATGCAGTGTGGAAACAGGCCCTTCAGCCCAACTTGCCCACACCGAACAACGTGTCCCATTTAAACTAGTGCCACTCACACGCGTTTGGCATATATCTATCTAAATCTGTCCTATCCATGTATGTGTCCAAATGTCTCTTAAACAGTAGGATAGTCCCAGCCTTAACTACCTCCTCTGGCAGCTCGTTCCATACACCCAGCACCCTTTGTGTGAAAACACTACTTCAGATTCCTGTTAATTTCTGAAATATTGGTCATAAATTTGGTGCAAAAATGCTCCAAAATAAGGCTCAGAATGCATCAGAGAGCATCTAAAACCCCAGAGCTTCCAGGGCCCTTAAGCAGGTCCTGGACCCCGGCATCGAGGGACCTCATGCTTCGCGCTCATGATGTGCGCAGCGCACACACTATTTCACATAAAAAATGTTGTAAACTTATCATGCCCCTTTTTGGAAAGCTTCGTACAGGCCTGAGACCATAAAACCATAATGCATGGGAACAGAATGAGGTCATTTGGCTCATCATGTCTACCACATCATGGCTGATATATCTTCTCCTCTCAACCCCACTGTCCTGCATTCTCCCCGTAACCTTTCACACCCTTAATAATCAAGAACCTCTCAATCTCTGCTTTAAAAATACCCAATGACTTTGCCTTCACAGCCGTCTGTGGCAATTAATTCCACAGATTCATCACCCTGTAGGCTGTAGCTGAAGAAGCTCCTCCTCATCTCCATTTCAAAGGTATGTCCGTTTACTCTGAGGTTGTGCCCTTTGGTTCTAGAGCATGAGATGATGAGACATACAAGGAGAATTAGCCATTGAGCCCATCGAGTCTACTCTCCATCCAATCATGTCTGATTAATTTTTCCCTCTCAACCACATTCCCCTGGCTATTCCCCATAACTTTCAATTCCCTTATTATGCCAATGCCAATGCCAATCTCTGTTTTAAAAATACCCAATGACTTAGTCTCCACAGCTGCCTGTGGCAATTAATTTTACAGATTCACCACCCTTGCCTTGCCTTGCCTTGCCTTGCCAACCAGCAAATGGAACTTTTGGGAATCCTGTACTAACACTCCCCACTCTCTTTGCACCTTCAATGCACCAAACTCTCCCCAAACTGGTAACATCCTTTCCACGTCCGCTCTGTCTAAGTCTTTCATTATCCAATAGGTTTCAATGTGATTCCCCCACCAAAGAGATTAATACATTAAAAACTGATAAGTAGTGACAGAAAACAGAGAACGAGAAAAAAGCAAATGATAGCAGGATGGTTCAACTGTCTCTGTAGAGAGAAAAGCAAAAGTTGTTACCTGAACTTGTCAACTTTGTCCCAGGGGATGGCTCTTCCCAGAGAGATGAGGAGCTGTTTCTCAAGCTGATGTTGGGCTATTATTGGAATAGTGTAGGAGGTGAAAGATAGAGAAGTCATGGTGTGATGGAAATGGAGATTGTGACAGGGGTATGAAGTAGCGAGCTGACCCAACATGTCATCTATCCATGTTCTCCAAAGATGTTGCCTGATTCATTGAGTTACTCCAGCACTACTGGAAACTCAGGGTTGCCCTCACAACATTTCTACAAAGTGTTGACCCAACCCAGGTTATGTTTATCCACTGTTGATTGGACCGCATCATAAACAAAGTGCAAGTAATTTACTGCCTCACTTGAAAAGACTGTGGGTATCCACATGGTGGTAATGGAACGGAGTGCTGTATCTCCACCAGGTGCATGGGAAACCGTCCTGAACCAACCATATTGAAGCCCTGGCCACGAAAGCACACCAACACCTTTACTTCCTTTGGAAGTTTGGCCTATCCCCAACATCCCTCAACAACTTCTACAGCTGCATGTAGAAAGCATATTTCAGGATGCATCACAGCCTGGTATTGGAACAGCTCCATCCAAGAGCACCAGATATTACAGAGTTGTGGATGTAGCACAAACTAACTGACAGACCAGCCTCCCTTCCATTGGCTCCATCTACACTTCACTCTACCTCCGCAAGGCCACCAGCATAATCAAGGTTCAGTCCCACCCCTGTCACTCCCTCTTCTCCCCTCTCCTATTAGGGAAGAGGTACAAAAGTTTGAAAACCCATACCTCCAGATTCAGAAACAGTTTCTTCCCAGTTGTTATCAGGCAACTGAATGATCCTCTCATCAGCTAGAGTGCGGACCTGAACTCCCATCTACCTCATTGTAGACCTTTGAATTATCTTGAAGGGCCTATTTCTGTGCTTTATCTCTAAACTAAACTAAACTAAGACTCTGGTGCTGTGAGACAACAGCTCTACCAGGTGTGCCACTGTGCCGCCCAATGCTGGAATATGATAAACCATGGAGGTTATAAAACTGAATGGGTTGCAAAGTTCAGGGTACAGCAAAGAATCAATCATGCTGATGTGACACTGAAGTCCCATGTCGATGAGACAGTTAAAAACAGTTCTCTTTCAGTAACCCGCCAATAAATTCAGCTTCACTTTTACTGGAACCCTTTCAATTTTATTTTTTTAAACCACGCTCGCAGAATTCTTCCAGTGTGATTAGAGTTCATCTTCTTGGAATATTACTACGGTAACATAACAATGACAACCACACTCATATGATCACAAGCTACCTTTGAAGTTTGTCATCATCTTCTTGACCCCAACGTTTTTCTCATTGCTACAGCAACACTGTGATGCAGCAGATTGTACAGCTGTTTCACAGCTTCAAAGATTCAGGTTCAATCCTGACCTCGGGTCCTGTCTGTACAGAGTTTGCTCGTTTACCCTGTGACTGTATGCGTTTCCTGCGGGTGCTCTGCTTTCCTCCCACATCCCTAAGATGTAAGGGTTAGTAGGTTAATTGGCTGGTGTAAAGTGTAGTGGCCATTTGGCTTGTTTTGCATGTCATTGATGATGGCATGTGCCTTTAAATTTTAGACTGCTCGTTATATTGTGGGTGGGATTTATGATGTGTTTATGGGTGTGTTTGGAGCTCAGATGCTTGCGCAGAAGTTTAGTTTTTAGTGTAGTTTGGAGCAAGTGTGGACGACAGATAGCACAATGGGCTAAGTGTTCGGCTGGCAACCGGAAGGTAGCTGGTTCGAATCCCGCTTGTATTGCATACTGTCGTTGTGTCCTTGGGCAAGACACTTCACCCACCTTTGCCTGTGTGTGTCCTTGGGCAAGACACTTCACCCACCTTTGCCTGTGTGTGTGGATGTAATTATGTGAAGCACTTTGGGGTCAATGCAAGTTGACTAAAAATGTGCTATATAAATAAAGAAATTTAGAAATTTTAAATTTAAGTAGGGAAAAGGTTAACCCTTCGACCATGTGAGGTTTAAAGGAGATCAGGTGAAGTGTAATTGAGACACGAGGAGTTTTCTAATGTTTGAATTAATAAGCTGGAGTTCGATGAAGATTATAGTAACGAGTCGGGAGAAATTTGGATGTATCTCACTGTTGTCTATCAACAATAAAGCATTTATTCATCAAAAGACTGTGTGTTGAAGCCTTATCTGTGATGAAGCTCTGATGGTCTCTGTGAGTGAGCTCGCATGCGTATCGAAGACATTCCCCTTATCCATGCTCATCCATTTAGTGGCTAGAGAGTTAATTTCTCGAACGATGTAAAAATCTGCTACCACATAAAGTTCTCCTAATGTGTTAGTGCATGGTAGAATCTGGGGGGAATTGATGAGGATGTGGGATTGGTGTAAATGGGTATGTTCACAGTCAGTGCAAACTTAGTGGGCTGAAGGGCCTGTTTCCATGCTATATCTTGCCATGACTGTGTGTTGTAAAGAAATATGGAAGTCACATCTATTTATCAAGCTAGACATTCAGTATTGCTCCTGACTGTTTAAGGTATTCTACCATGTCCATGCATGGATCTTCCTAAGGTGCCGAGACTGAACTGGAAATCAATTTTTATATTTCATTCCTTCTGGTTGTTGAAATCAATGATCAAGTGTTTGGTAGTTTTAAAAATGCCTTATATACTGACATGAATCTCATCACGTCATCAGTCTAGGCTCAGAGTAAGCACTGTGAAGATTGTGAACAGAGATTGCACTGATCCCACGAAGCTCCAGAGGCTGAGAAAAGCTACTTGCAGATAATGCATTTCAATGGATTGAGCAAGGACTATAAGCTATGTTTCTGATTCAATCACAGTCTGAAAAGACGCAAAGACACCTAAATGAACCTGTCATTAGCTAAGGTTTATGTTTGTCTTCAGTCCTGTTTACTTCCTCTCGATTACCCAATATTTCATTTTGGGCCCAATTATTTTTATTTAAAATAATGTGCAGCTCCTGAACAGCAAATATTTACTCTTCATTTTACCTCAGTAAGAAGAATGAAATATACCTCAAGCGAATTATGACTCTGCAGCACTGACCTGTGGTGTAGATCACACAAAATGGACTAAATTTAATTGCCCACGTACCTTATGTACATCTCTTCTCGATTAATATCTTTGTAGAAATTCTGTGGAGATAAATAATAACATCTCATTATTTAAATAACACAGACAAAATTAAGTTGCATTAAAATGTAGTGTAGATGTGTGCGTATGATGGTCAGAGCAAACTGGGCTAAAGGTCCTGCTTCTATGTGTATGACCCAAAACTGGGTCATACAACCATACAGCATGGAGACGGGTCCATTGGTCTAACTTGTCCATGATGACCAAGATGCTCATCTAAGCTCATCTAAGCTCATCATATTTACCAGTGTTTAACCCAAATTCCACAAAATAGTTATCCAAATGTATTTTAAATGTTGGTATTGTGCCTGCCTCAACCTCTTTCTCTGGCCGCTCGTTTCATATATGTGCAAAAGATTAAATTAAAGAGGGTGGTGGTTTCTGGAGTGTGCTGCCAGAGGTGGTGATGGAGGCAGATGTGATGGTGCCATTTTAGGCAGGCACGTGATATACAGGGAATAGAGGGATGTGGATTATGCTTGGACTGATAGAAACATAGAAACATAGAAAATAGGTGCAGGAGTAGGCCATTCAGCCCTTCGAGCCTGCACCGCCATTCAATATGATCATGGCTGATCATCCAACTCAGATGAGTATTAGTTTATCTTGGCATCATGTTCCTCTGCTGTACTGTTCTATGTTCTATTAAACAGTACTACTCTATTCATTAGTGAACAGTAGCTGAATAACCCTTTAGATAGTTCATTTATTGTTTTTAGAATGCTCTGACAGCCTATTTCCCTGAGTTCTCCATGATATTTCCAAAGCTGAAAACCATGACATTTTGGCGAAATATGCTACAAATGACAGTACTTAACACATGTTGTCATTTGTTGCATATTCTGCATCGTAGGTATTGTAGATAGACACAAAATGCTGGAGTAACTCAGCGGGACGGGCAGCATCTCTGGGGAGAACGAATGGATGACGTTTCGAGTCGAGAACTATCTTCGGTGTAAACCAGCATCTGCAGTCCCTTCCTACACATGCTAGGCATTGCACATGGGTTAGCTGATAGTATTCCATCGGGGACAGTACTGAGCTTTAAACATTAAGAAGCAGCCATACTAAAACACATGGTTTGTTGCTAAAGTCCAGCTCTTTGTTATACACATCAACAATCAGATGACGATGTGGTTAACATTGGTAGTAAAATTGCAGGTGACACCAAAATAGCAATATATTAGACAGTGAGGAAGGTTATCTAACTTTACAGTACTTAGATAAGATGCAGATCAGTTGAGAAAGTGGGCCAGGGAATGGCAAGTATAATTCAACTGTCAAGTATGAGGTGTTGCACTATGGTATGTCAAGCCAAGGGGGGACTTGAACAGTAAATGATAGTCCTGAAGTGCTGCAGAACAGAGAGATACATAGACACATAGACATATAGACAGTAGGTGTAGGTGTAGGACATTGGGCCCTTCAACCGCACCAAGCCTTGCGGCACCCCACTAGTCACTGCCTGCTATTCTGAAAGGGACACATTAATCTCTACTCTTTGTTTCCTGTTTGCCAACCAATATTCTATTCATGTCAATACCCTACCCCCAATGCCATGTGCTCTAATTTTGCCCACTAATCTCCTGTGCAGGACCTTATCAAAGGCTTACTGAAAGTCCAGGTACAATACATCCACTAGCTCGCCCTTGTCCTTTTTACTTGTTACATCCTCAAAAAATTCCAGAAGATTTGTTAAGCATGATTTCCCCTTTGTAAATCCACTGACTGGGACCAATCCTGTTATGCTATCCTAATGCACCGCTATTACATCTTTGATAATTGACTCCAGCATCTTCCCCACCACTGATGTCAGGCTAATAGGTCTTTAAATCCCTGCTTTCTCTCTCCCTTCTTTCTTGAAACTTGCAACCTATCTCCAGGGTACTGTTTGGAGGCCTGTAGGTAATTCCCATTAGGGTCTTTTTACCCTTACAATTTCTCAATTCTATCCACAATGACTCTACATCTTCTGATTCTATGTCACCTGCCCACCTGTCGGTCTTTTCGATAGGACTTATATACATGAATATTCAGTTGCCAGCTCTTGAACTTCTTGCAGCCATGTCTCTGTAATTCCCACAACATCATACTCACCAATTCCTAACTGAGCTTATCCTAACAATTCCTAACAAGCTCATCCACTTTATTTCTTATACTTCGCGCATTCATAAATAACACTTTTAATTCGGTATTCACATCCCCTCTCACATCGGTTCCTCTTTCACCTAACCTTACTCTCTTGTCCCTTCTTGAACTTTCCGTCCCATTAATTCGGGTGTCATTCGTAACTTTTCCTGTACTCACTTCCCCTTTAACTCCCAATTTGTCACCCCCTCCTCTCCGCTATTTAGTTTAAACCCACCCGTGCAGCACTAGCAAACCTGGCTGTCAGAATGTCGGTCCCACTCCAGTTAAGGTGTAACCCATCCCTTTTGTACAGGTCACCCTTACCCCAGAAGATCTGGCTGCACAGTTCCCTCAAAGGTGGACAGTAAGGTGAAGTGAATATTTAGTCAGGTGGACAGTGAAGTGACGAAGATATTTGGCATGCTTGGCTTCACTGGGAAGGGAATTGAGTACAAAAGTTGAGACTTCATAATGCAGCAATATAAGTCATTAGATCACATCTGGAGGACTGTGTGCAGTTCTGGTCGCCTAGCGATAGGAAGGATGTCATTAATTTGGAAAGAGTGCAAAAGAGATCAATCAAGATGTTAAATGGGCTTGCAGGCTTGAATTATAAGGAAAGGTTAGATAGGCTGGGACAGTTTTCTTTGGGGTATAGGTGGCTGAGGGGTGACCTTATTGGGATGTACAAGATCATGAGGGGCATCGATAAGGTGAACACTCACAGTCTTTTTTCACCAGGGGAGAGAATTCAACAACTGGAGGGCATAGGCTTAAGGTGAGAGCAAAGAGATTTAACAGGGACTTCAGGGCAACTTTGTCATTCAGAGGGTAATTTGTATCTGGAATGAGCTGTCAGAGGAAGTTATAGAACCAAATACAATTACGAGTTTTAAAAGAGATGTGGACACATATGTGGATGGGAAGGGTTTAGAGGGATGTGGGTCAAATGCAAGCAAATGGGACTAGTTTAGTTTAGTTACTTCTCTAACTTCAGATAGCCCTTGCTTTCCCTCTCTCTCCATCCCATTCCACTTCCCAATTCTCCCACTAGTCTTACTGTCTCCGACCACATTCTATCTTTGTCCCGCCCCCTCCCCTGACATCAGTCTGAAGAAGGGCCTTACCCGAAACGGCACCCATTCCTTCTCTCCAGAGATACTGCCTGACCCGGCTTGTACTCGCTAGAATTTCGAAGATTGAGGGGGGATCTTATAGAAACTTACAAAATTCTTAAAGGGTTGGACAGGCTAGATGCAGGAAGATTGTTCCCGATGTTGGGGAAGTCCAGAACAAGGGGTCACAGTTTAAGGATAAGGGGGAAGTCTTTTAGGACCGAGATGAGAAGAACATTTTTCACACAGAGAGTGGTGAATCTCTGGAATTCTCTGCCACAGAAGGTAGTTGACGCCAGTTCATTGGCTATATTTAAGAGGGAGTTAGATGTGGCCCTTGTGGCTAAAGGGATCAGGGAGAGAAGGCAGGTACGGGATACTGAGTTGGATGTTCAGCCATGATCATATTGGATGGCGGTGCAGGCTCGAAGGGCCGAATGACCTACTCCTGCACCTATTTTCTATGTTTCTATGTTACTCCAGCATTTTGCATCTACCACTAGTTTAGTTTAGTTTAGTTTATTATCATTGTCATGTGAAGCAAGGTACAGTGAAAAGCTTTTGTTGCTTGCTATCCAGTCAAAGATAAGGCTAGACCTGATTACAATCAAGCTGTCCACAGTGTACAGATAAAGGATAAAGTATATCACATTAAACATCAGCCCAAATGCCAACTTGGTTGGCATGGACAAGGTGGCCTATAGGGCCTGTGTCTGAGCTATATTTTGCTGTATGACACCATCTATACTGCTGTGTGACACCATCTATACTGCTGTATGACACCATCTATACTGCTGTATGACACCATCTATACTGCTGTGTGACACCATCTATACTGCTGTGTGACACCATCTATACTGCTGTGTGACACCATCTATACTGCTGTGTGACACCATCTATACTGCTGTATGACACCATCTATACTGCTGTATGACACCATCTATACTGCTGTGTGACACCATCTATACTGCTGTATGACACCATCTATACTGCTGTGTGACACCATCTATACTGCTGTGTGACACCATCTATACTGCTGTGTGACACCATCTATACTGCTGTATGACACCATCTATACTGCTGTGTGACACCATCTATACTGCTGTGTGACATCATCTATACTGCTGTATGACACCAGCTATACTGCTATGTGACACCAGCTATATACTGCTGTGTGACACCATCTATACTGCTGTGTGACACCATCTATACTGCTGTATGACACCATCTATACTGCTGTGTAGCACCAGATGAACATTTGTGTAACCCACCAATCATGAAAAATAACCATATTTTTGTGATTGAGCAAAAAACATGAAATTCATCAGCCCAAACTACTGGACTTCGTAGATGATGTTCTCAAGCAACAGCTTATTTCCCAAAAGAATATAGGTTAGGTTTATGACATTCAAATAACATAGATATTGCTTTCACCACTGCTGGGCTATTATATCAAGGCTACTTACAACTGAATTCAAATTCTCAATATGTGGGATAGCAATCATCTTTAAATCCTTGGCTCAGGGACATATCCTTCAGCACTTCAATCACTTTTAAGTTGCAAAGTGCACAGCTTAAAAAAGGAAAAGTTTTGTTGTGCATTTCTGCATGTTCTTGTGCAGCTGTTCATGACTCCTCGGTGATCTGTTCTTCTCTCGCATCACAAAGATATGCGGCAGGTTTATTAGCCACTGTAGATTACCATGTCGACTGTAGATTATCAGTCCGAAGAAGGGTCTCGACCCGAAACGTCACCCATTCCTTCTCTCCAGAGATGCTGCCTGACCCGCTGAGTTACTCCAGCATTTTGTGTCTGTCTTTGATTTAAACCAGCATCTACAGATCTTTCCTGGTGGAGTTACATGGCAGGAGAATTGGGGGAAGTTGATGGGATGCGAGAGAGACGAGATTGCAGGGAGAATAAGTGGGAGGAATGGCACTGATGGGAATGCTCCAAGAGCCAGCAGAGATTCGATGGGCCAAATATAATCCCTTCCGCGTCACAAGATGAAAATAAAAAATGAAAGTGGGAGCGAAGGTGAATGAGTGAAACATTACACTGTGACATAATGGATTTTATTACCTCCTAAGCTATTCCAAACACTCCTTCAATTATGTAATTCAAGTAGCTTGTTGCTTCTCAAGATTAAATTAAACAAACCAGCTCCCTGTTGTCAGATAAAACATGCAGCTAGGTAATTAACATCAGGTATTTCATTGTGTTAATTCACTGATTGCCAGTTGGAAGTTCAAGAGCATAATAATATGCTAAGTTATGCCGATAGCAAGAATAAACAGACTGTACAATCCTGGTTTATTAAGCTCCAGAAACATTCTGTCAATTCACATGAAGGTTAGTTAGGGATGATTTGTCTCCATTGTAAGCATGGAACGTCTGTCAGCCTCGAATAGATCAAAGCTCTAAGGGACTAAATATCTTTTCCCTACCATTGCTGGCTCTTTCTCAGAATGGCTTCAATTAACCTCAGCTACATTCAAATGCCTCAATCAAGTGGCCTTCACCTTCCATCATATCGCCAGCCTGCAGATTGGTTGGATTGATCTCATACGAGAACTCTTTCTCCACAATAGAATTCGTTAGGGACTGCCTGGCAATGAGGGTAATTAGTTTATTTATAAATAAGAGTAGAATCAGGCAATTCGGCCCATTAAGTCCACTCTGCCATTCAATCATGGCTGATCTCTGTTTGCTAATCCCATTTTCCTGCCTTCTCCCCATAATCCTTGACCCTGTTTAGTTTAGAGATATTGCGAAGAAAGAGGCCCTTTGGCCCACCGAGTCCACACTGACCACATAGTTACATAATTCACACTAATTCTATGTAAACCCACTTTCACAACCATTACTTACACATCAGTGGCATTTTGTTTTAAAGAGGCCAATTAATCTATCAATTTGCATGTCTTTGGGATTTGGGAGAAAACTGGAGTCCTTGGTAGAAACCCACCAGGTCACAGGGAGTACTCGCTAACTCCACGCAGACAGCACCCTGGGGCAGGATCGAACCCGGGCCACTCCAGCTCTCGCAGCTGGGCCACTGGGCCACCCCTAGGTGGCAATGCGTGCCTCCCTGCTGCCCCCTACCTAACTGGTTTGGCTGATCAGCACCATCACATTCTGGATGATGCCTACACACCATTAGCCCACCAGGACAGCAATGGGCTTTGATAATTAGGAAAAAAGTTACTCCTAAACCTACAAGTTCCCAGTCTCATCCTAAAACAGAAGCCTTGCAATTGAATACGTTCACAAATGATGAATACCTTGGTTTTGATAATGAACTTTACCCTCTTTTGAAGAGTGGTGCAAGGTGATCTTGGCCTATTCTATTACCGTCCAAGTAGGATTTTGGAGACCCAACCATACATTTCCAACAGGATAATAAAGGGTATTTACTAGAACCAGAGGACATATGTTTAAGGTGAGGGGCGAAAGATTTAATAGGAACCAGAGGGGTAACATTTTCACACAAGAGGGTGGTGTGTGTATGAAATGAGCTGCCGGAAGACATAGTTGAGGCAGGTATCGCAATGTTTAAGAAACATTTGGACAGGTACATAGACAGGACAGGTTTAGAATGATACTAGACTAAGCGGGACCTATTGGGTCCCAGTCACATGGGAGGCCTGGTCCACCAACTCAACCCATTCCCCAACACAATATTCCACCACTCACCCATCTCCCCTAACTGCGCAGGTGCGGCTCATTTCCTCTCATCCCCAAGCATTCCCTCCCCCTCCTCTTCATGTGTGGGAGGGGAGGGGAGGGGGGGGGGAGGAGGGGAGGGAGGGAGGGAAGTGGGGTGTGTGGCAAGAAGGGAGGGGTGGGGGTGTGGGCGGGTGTTGTGGGGGGAGGGGGGGTGTGGGCAGAGGGGGAAGTTGTAGGGGGAGGGGGGGTGTATGGGCAGGGGGGAGTTGTGGCGTTAGCGGGGTGTGTGGGTGGGGGGAGAGTTGTGGGGGGAGAGAGGTGTGTGGGCAGGGGGGTGGCGGGGGAGTGAGCTTGGAGAAAAGACAGGGAAGAGCCATGGGCGAGAAGGGGGGTTTTATCATGCGGGAGGAGAGAGGAGCCAGCGAGGGGGACCAGAGGGGTAGTGGCTGGAATTAGCGGTGCGATGGAGATTCACAGCGGGGACTGGTCGTTGTCCTCTGCCAGGATCAGAGTCTCCGCTTTCCGTTTGGTGCCATTGGCAACATCTCCGACTCCGGGCTGAGCTGGGTTTCCGACTCTGGGCTGGGTCTCCACTCTGGGCTGGGCTGGGTCTCCGAAGCTGGCTGGGTCTCCGACGCTGGGTCTCCGACACTGGGCTGCTTGGGGCTGGGCTGCTTCGGGCCCCTCCGATAATTGTGGCCGGTTGGAAACCTCCGTCGGCCATCCCCAGCTCCAGTAAAGACACGATGGCGCAGGAAGGGGCAGACTGTCCCGCTGAGTGACAGGGGAAGAGACTAATTCACGCAGCCCTGAACGGCAGGAGAAGAGATCGATCTGCGCATGCGCGGTTTTTAAGATTTTTTAAACCTCGCTAAATTTTAGGACATTCAACCGATCGGAATGAAACTTATTGCAATCGTGCAGCATAGGAGACCGGTGAATGAACTGGTGAAAAATCGTAGCGCTATCGCGAACCGTTTTTGCGCAAATAGAAAGACCGCACAAACCGGAAGATAACAAGATCAGAGTTTTAGTAATGCACTAGACCAAGTGCAGACCCGTTGGGTCTGTTCGCCCAACGTGCTGTTGAGGCGGGGGGGGGGGGCGCATGCGACATCACACGCATTAACCACCCCCCCACACACACTAACTACCCCCCCGCACTACCCCCCTTGTTAATATATTAATATTATTAATTTGCTCCTTTTACCCCATAATCGCTCTATCTACTGACGCATAGCCCCCAACTCGTAGGCGCGTCTAGAGAGGGGGGGGGGGGGGTAGAGAGTGAGGGCAGAGAGAGAAGGGGGTTGAGGGAGAGGGAGGGGGAGAGAGAAGGTGGGGGGGAGAGGAGTTAGGGAGAGGGAGGGAAGGAGGGGGAGAGGGAGGGAGGAGGACAGGGAGGGGGTGGGAGGGAGGAGGGAGGGGAGAGAGGGAGGGGGGACAGGGAGGGGGGGAACAGAGAGTGGGGGAACAGGGAGGGGGGAACCGACTCGCGGGGCCGGTCCCACTTCGATCGGCGAAGGCATATGGAGTTGTGTGGGGCTGGTCCCGACATCGCGCGGGGTTCCAAAAATCTTGCACTGTCCGAAAATCCCACGCGTCAACGGCCTGTCGGCCCGCAGGCGCATTGATGGCATACGCAGCGTCTCGACGGGCGTACGCAGCGTCTTGACGTCATACGCGGCGTCTTGACATCGTACGCGGCGTCTTGACGTCGTACGCAGCGTCTTGACGGCATACGCCTAGCACGTGGCGTTGCGCGATGACGTCACCACCCGGCGTGCCGTTGCGTGATGACGTCACCGCCCGACGGCATGCGATGACCAAATTCAGTCGGCCCGCCTCCTGCCCAGCTGATTGGTGTGTATGCTGCTGGTGGGACAGGCCCTTTATGCCTCGCGTGACAATAAATGCCGCCGCCATGTTCAAGCCGGTGACCTCCGGTGACCGGCTGTGACCTCCGGTGACTTCCCGATCTGCAGAGCATTTTGAGAAAGGGGGGGGGAGGTTTGGATTGGGTGAGCGTCAGAGTCCAGCTGTGGGCTTCTGACTCTCTGGAGCGCGCAGGGATGGAAGAGGCGCGCAGGCGGGCGGGGCTTCGCGAGCTGCGCCAGCTGTGATTTCAGTGGAACTTATGTGGAGAAATTCAGCGCGTGAGGAGTCACGGCCCCACGACCTGTGGGCCTGGATTGGTCGGCATGTGGGCATTGTGACGTCAGCCGTAAGAGCAGTTTAGATCTTAAAAATTGAGTTGTGTTTGAGTTTTGTGATCAATTTTACACAAAATCTGGGGAAATAATTGACCAAGGAGTGGATGTGCGAATGTAAAATTTAAATCGCTAGCGAAATGGTAAAAATGTCGGCGTTTATGCGTCTGGTTTGCGCGGAGTAATGAATCAAATGCAAAACGCCGTACACCCACAGTTTTAAAAGTAGATAGATAGATAGATAGATAGATAGATAGATAGATAGATAGATAGATAGATAGATAGATAGATAGATAGATAGATAGATAGATAGATAGATAGATAGATAGATAGATAGATAGATAGATAGAGCAAACACAGGCAAGCGGGACTAGTATAGATGGGACATGTTGGTTGGTGTGGGCAAGTAGGGCTTGTTTCCACACTGTATGACTATAATGTGGGAAGCTGACAGGTGAAAAGATCAAGATGGATTGCACCTGTCTAGGATTGGTATGGACTTGATGGGCTGAAATGCTCTCTGTCTGAACAAAAACCATTTGGTGACTTCTACTCCCTACTGCATTGAAGTATCAGAAAGATACATTTAGGAGCAGTGTGATAAAATATCACTTTAGGACAACCTGCAGAATGTTTCAATGCTAGTATGTGTTAGCTAGCAAGAGTATTGATACAAAGCCATGTGTACATGGCAGTTTTGACTGGCAACTCTCGTTAACATGAGGATTTGTTGTTTGATCTCAGGTGTTCAATTATTCCATCAACGATCATCTGGCAAGTCCTCACCACACCTTCCCTCACAAATGGAAAGCAAATGATCTTTTTCCAATGTAATATTTCTGTCACTAAACACTAATTTCCCCATGTGTCACGTTTTTATGATTAATGTATAAAACTTTCAAATAAAATGAATTAAAAAAAAATATGAGTTCATATTTTTTTCCTTTTTATTTACAGTAGAAACTTTACATTTCTTTACAACATTAGAGGAGGCCATTCAGCCCTTTGAGTCTATGTCAGCTTTCAGGGCAATCCCATCAGTCCCATTCTCCACTGCAATCTATCCCCTTTCCAATTCTCCCCCCACCCCCCTCTAACCCCCACCACCACCAATTATTTTACCACTCACGTACACCAGGTGAAATTTACCATGGCCAAGCCACTCATCTTTGGGATGTGGATGCAAGCTAGAGCACCGGGAGGCAACCAGCTGATCACAGTGAGACTGTACAAAGCCCACATAGATAGCACCCAAGGTCAGTATTCAACCTGGGTCGCTGGAGTTAGGTGACCCCATAACTCCTTAAAGATTCAAATCAATCCTGAAGCATTCACATCTCTAATGGGGCCCCCCACCCTCTCCATGGCACTGAATACCATGTCAGCATTAATATTGAGTAATAATAATAATAACAATAGTCATAGAGCTATACATCATGGAAACAGGCCATTCGGCCCAACCTGTCCATACTGAAAAAGTTGCCTATCAGAGCTACTCGCACTTAGTCGTGTTTGGCCCATAAGTATAAACCTTTCCTATCTGTGCATCTGTCCAGATGTCTTTTAAATATTGTAATTGAACCCACCTCTACCTCTTCCTCTCACAGGTCATTCCACATACGCACCTCAGATTGCTCCTTTAAATTTAAATTTAAAGATTCTCTTTAAATCTTTCCCCTCGCACTAATGTATGACTTCTGATGTTAGATACATGCCATTGAGTTTCAGAAAAATGCTCTCTCTCCAGTTTTACACCTGTCAGGCCCGACTGCTGGCAATGTTAACTCGATTAATGAGTTGCAGGTGTCAATAAACTTCAAAGTGGCTGCATGTTCACAAGGACGGATTGAGGGTTGGGTGGACGGTAGTGAGGGTTGAAACAACAGAATAGGCCATAGTGATAGAGGTTATGGGCCAGCTGGTTGCAGTCTGAACAGCTGAGGTGCACTGTCTTAGTGAGGACCAGCATTGCCCAGTTTACAGACAAAAACTGCCTGCTCATACTTTGACCGCTCATCTTGTGTCTCCGTGCATCTAAAGATAAGAACTAATGAACCGACGAAACAACTTTCTTTTCCTAAAGATAGACACAAAGTGCTGGA
Source organism: Amblyraja radiata (assembly GCF_010909765.2). NCBI lineage: Eukaryota > Metazoa > Chordata > Chondrichthyes > Rajiformes > Rajidae > Amblyraja > Amblyraja radiata. Next base: position 55,635,957 of record NC_045966.1, read on the forward strand.
GTAACTAACTCAGCAGGACAGGCTGTATCTCTGGAGAGAAGGAATGGGTGACCTTTCAGGTTGAGACCCTTCTTCGAACATCACCCATTCCTTCTCTCTCTCTCTAGATGCTGACTGTCCTGCTGAGTTACTCCAGCATTTTATGTCTATCTTTTGGAAAAGAAGGTTGTTTCATTGGTTCATTCGTTGGTTCTTCACTTTAAACCAGCTCTGCGGTTCCTTCCTATACAACTTTCTTTCCCTGTTGATAAAGCCGCTGTAATTAGATCCATTCCTATCAGTGGAACATACTTTTAAATATGTTTTCCATTAGACTCAATATATATCTTCTGAATTGAGTTCTTATGGAGGGCTTGTAATTACAACAAGGAACATTTCCCTTCTTTAAAGAAGTTATGCAAATTAACCTGGTCAATCTGACAATCCCAATTAATGGTCTCACTCTCTACCAAACCGAATTAAATAAGTGGCCCAAATCGTTCCAGTAGAATAGTCAATCTTCTACAGGGCTGCTCTTTGATATCCCCTCCCCCTCCCTCCCCCCTCTTCTCCTGGCACATTACTTCTCCTTTGCCCATAGTCATACAGCATAAAAACTGGCCTTTAGCCCACTAAGTATACACTGACCATGTCTGTAGCTTCAGTTTATCAGTTTATCAGTGGATATTTTTAAGGCAGAGGTAGATAGATTGTTGATTAGTACGGGTGTCAGGACTTATGGGGAGAAGGCAGGAGAACGGGGTTAGGACGGAGAGATAGATCACCCACAATTGAAAGGCAGAGTAGACATGATGGGCCGAATGACCTAATTCTGCTTCGATGACTTATGAATTATGACCTTATCTCTGCCTTTCAAAATCAATATTCTTTTGTTCCATATGAATGGTAGATAATACTTTTTATGTATAATATTTGATTCACGGCAAACCCTATAGAACTTGCCCACTGTTGCAACATGCATTATACATTAACACTCTATTCTGTTCTGAGGCAAAACACCCATTTAGATTTTGCATTGTGCCTCAAATATACAATGTCCCGACACGCTGCACAGCAGTAATCAGACAAAGAGCATCACTGAACAAAAGAAGGAGAAATTGGGGCAGCTTATCTCAAGGTCGATCACAGAGACAGAACAAGGAAACATTGTAAAGAAGCAAAGCTTCTGGAGGAAATTGCAGATCTAGCAGAGCTGCCAAGGGTGGTACAAAGAGAGGGGATTGGCAGAATGAAGGTACCAAGCAGAGAAGCTGCAGATTTGCTCAGTGAACGTACCAGCAGGTTGACAGTGCAGCTCATGCGGTTTCCTCTGCTCTCGTCACTCAACACCAGTCTGTAGTCCAATAGTTTCTCCAGGAGACCCTTGACCAGGTTGACAAAGTGTTGCACTGACTTTTCAATGTTCAGATGTTTTGAAGCATGCTCTAGAAGGCTGGATCAGAGATTATAAAGTCAAAAAAAATAAAACCAGGCACTTCAGACCACCGAGCATGCTCTGATCATTCAGAACCTCTTTAAACCAAACCCATGCTGATCCCATGTTATTCTTCTCCACATTCCCATCAACTCCCTCCAGATTCCATCACTCACCTACATACTGAGCGGGGTACTGATTGGGGATGATCAGCCAATAATTACATTGAATGGCAGGGCTGGCATGATTTACAATGAACCAATTAATCCACCAACATGCATATCTTTGGTTAGACTCAAAAAGCTGGGGTAACTCAGCAGAACAGGCAGCATCTCTGGAGAGAAGGAATAGCTGATGTTTTGAGTCGAGACCCTTCTTTTATCTTTGGGATGTGGAAGGCAAACGGTGCACCCACAGGAAACCCTCACAGCCACATGACAAATTTAAAAGCCACACAGAAAGCACCAGCAGTCAGGAATGAACCTTAATGCCCCTGTCCCACTTAGGAAACCTGAACGGAAACCTCTGGAGACTTTGCGCCCCACCCAAGGTTTCCGTGCGGTTTTTGTCAGTCTCCCTAATGGTCGAAAGTGGTTTCCGCTTCTTCTATGTTCCGGCGATTATTTAAAAAAATTCAAAACCGGCCGCGACTAAAAATAGGTTGCCGTTTTTAAAATCGGTAATTGTTTTAGTCGAAGCCGGTTGCGATGCTAGTTGAAGGTGGTTGCCTGCACTACCTGCAACCTCCGGCAGCCACCTTCAACTATCATCGCAACCGGCTTCGACTAAAAAATAGCCGATTTTTAAAACGGCAACCTATCTTTAGTCACGGCCGGTTTTGAATTTTTTTAAATAATCGCCGGAACATAGAAGAAGCGGAAACCACTTTCGACCATTAGGGAGACTGACAAAAACTTCCGGGAACCTCACGGAAACCTTGGGTGGGGCGCAAAGTCTCCAGAGGTTTCCGTTCAGGTATCCTAAGTGGGACAGGGGCATAAGTCACTGAGGTTCTGATGTGAAACCTCTGCTAGTTGCATCACCATGCCACTTAAAGTTGTAAATTGGGCTAGAACAGCTTCCTCGATGCTAAAGGAAGCTCATCAATCTTTACTTCCTCAGAAGATTGAGGAGTTTTGGCATGGTGAAGGAATCCTCCATCAATCCTCTACCGGTGTATAGTAGAGGCCCTATTGGATGGTTGCATCACAGACTGGTTTGGTACCTTGAATGTCGAACAATAAAGGAGGCTGCAGAAAGTGGTGGATATTGTCCAGCCCATCACAGGTATTGACCTCTCCACCATCGATAATAGGTACGGGAAGTACTGCTAATATTATCAATGACTGGCATCTTAAGGGTGGTGGTGCAGCGGTAGAGTTGCTGCCTTACAGCGAATGCAGCGCCAGAGACCCGGGTTCGATCCCGACTACGGTTGCTGTCTGTACGGAGTTTGTACGGAGTTCTCCCCGTGACCTGCGTGGTTTTTCTCCGAGATCTTTGGCTTCCTCCCACACTCCAAAGACATACAGGTATGTAGGTTAATTGGTTTGGTAAATGTAAAAATTGTCCCTAGTGTGTGTGGGATAGTGTTAATATGCGGGGATTGCTGGTCGGCGCGGACCCGGTGGGCCGAAGGGCCCGTTTCCATGCTGTATCTCTAAACTAAAATAAACACCCTGGTCAAGTTCTCAAATTGCTGCTACCATCAGGAAGAAGGTGAAGGAGACTGAGAATTGTGACCTCCTGATTCAAGAACAGCTTCTCCCCATCAACCATTAGGCTCCTGAAGTGCATTTCACCACCCTAAGCACAACCCTACCTCAGCAACGATCTACTATGGACTTTGTTAATGTTGTATAATGTACGTTGACTTGCACTTATAATGGCCTTGTTACCTCGTATTACTGATAACTTATTGTATTATTAATTATTGTATATTTATTTGTCACCTTGTTGTGATAATGTAAAACTGCAACAAGTAAGAATTGACACTGTTCCTTTCCCAGTGTTTATGCCAATTAAACACTCTTGACTCTTCAACCACAGTAGGGGATTAAGCACCAAGAGGGATAAGTCTGGATACCACCCAAGAACTATAAACAATTGTCCATGAACCAAATGTGCAAAGCCTGCATCTGAATGAGGAAGCCAGGGAGTTATTGCAAGGCTAGCTCTTCATCACTATTGACTTTGCCATGGAGCATTACTGGTTAATAAGGTCAAAATAAGTTGATAAACCACCATAACAAATAACTGATAATTGCCCCAATTCCTAATATGTGCACCATTGAAGCCTGACGTTTGCCCGGATAGTAAACATAACAATGTTTTTCACTGTATCTTGGTACTCTTGGCAATAATAAACCATTTGCTGGATCAGCTTTACAGTTTAAATTAAGAACAATTCTGAACAAGGGAAGCAGAGCATGAAGCAAAGGTTGATTCCTGGAATGTGTCAAGCTCAGCATTTTTAGCTGCTGAACCATTATTTCTCAGCCCCTTGCCATTAAGCTTGATACATGTGTATGTGTCTTTCTCTATGCTTGTTAGTTGACATTTCTAAATGAATAAAATCTTACATTGTCTGGAAGAGCTGCATGTATTGCTCATCACCACAACCACCTTCCACCGCATGGTCCAACTTCAAGATAATCTCATCTTCAAACTGTTTAAAATAATCATTTGTTATTTGGGATATCTGAGATGACAATGAATAAAGGAGCAGTACAGTATTTATGCAAGCATTACTTTGGAACAAGTAGTGGTAAACATTTCAATGGTAGAAAAATAATTTCTCATTAACTCACTTATATTTCATTGGTCTCAAGAAAGACTTTAGCATTATTTTTCCAGCACTTCACAGCTGCTACTTTTGGATTTATTCCCAGAGTTCATCAATTCAAGACCCTTTCTGCCTCTCTCAGAGAGCTTTAGCAGGATATCCCTGAGCTTCTGTCATGTTGATTAGCAGAAAACCCTTCAACGTCAAACACACATAACAGACCATATGTCCATACAGGCCTCATGCACTCAACACCAACCTCTGTTCTCTTCTAGACCCATTTCCAATTGATTCAAGCTTCCCCTTCCTTCCTGAGACCCAGATGCTGATTTTAGAGTAGAATGATTACTTGGGTTTTTTAAATAATTGTTTTGGGGATGTGGCCATTGTTGGCAAGGCCAGTGTTCATTGCTGATGACGAACTGCCCCTGAGAAAGTGATAGAGAGTTGCTTTTCTGAACCAATGCAGAGAATCTTCCTGTGTTGCTCCAGAGGAGGGATTTCCAGGATTTAGTACCAGTGAAGTTGAAGGATCGGCAACAAATTTTCAAGGAAGGATGGTATGCAACTTGGATAAATCGTGTGTGGGGTTGTTCCCATGTGGATATATATCTAAAAAATGGAAAAGATCGGTCTGTGAAATGTGACTAATTGCTAAACTATTTGAAAATAAAAAGGCCACTTCGTTCTTTCCATATTTTAGGATTTGTTGACCAATATATACATTGTGTGATGGTTGTTACATTAAGTTGCCAACAGCCACTGTTCAGGGTAATTTTAGTTTTAGCTTAGTTTAGAAATATAGCACGGAGACAGGCCTGTTGGCCCACTGAGTCTGGGCCAACCAGTGATCCCCATACACTAACACTATCCTACACACTAGGGACAATTGACCATCTTTACTGAAGTCAATTAATCTATAAATCTGTACGTCTTGGGAACATGGGAGGAAACCGGAGCGACCAAGGGAAACCCAAGCAGTCCCAGGGAGAATGTACAAACTCAGTACAGACAGCACCCGTAGTCTAGATCGAACTTGGGTCTCTGGTGCTGTAAGATAGCAACTCTACCACTGCGCCACTGTGCCGCCCCATCTGTATCATTGATACAGAATCATAAATTCAAATGGCAATTGGAGAATTTAAATTCAAGTAATTAAATAAATCTAATTTAAAAATTATATTAGTCTCTGCAATGTTAACAATGAAACTATTAAATCATTATAAAAACCATCTGCTTCACAAATGTCGATCAATGGAGAAAATCTGACTTGCTTCTGCTGCATTTCTGTAATGAATGAGTCCGAAATGGGAAGGCAAACTCTGCCCAAGTTGTCAGGGGAAATGCCTGTTGGAGTGGGTGAGTGGGTGGTCTGGAATGTGCTGAAGATCCCTGCTATTTACACTAGGGTTCTGTAAGTTCCTGAACTGGTGCCAAAGCAATTGTAAATGCACCTTCTCTATTTGTACCCTTGTGCCAGCGATTCTCAGGCCAGTGAGAATCTTGCATCCTTTCAAAGGGGTTTTGGAATCATCCTTAAACCTTTTTCTCAGTTTCTCATGATGAGCGTTTGACGGCACTGGGCCTGTACTCGCTAAAGTTTAGAAGAATGAGGGAGGGCCTCATTAAAACGTATACATAGTGCGGATGTAGAGAGGATTCTTCCACAGATGGGAGAATCCAGGACTAGAGGACATAGCCTCAGAATTAAAGGACGTTCTTTTAGGAAGGAATTGAGGAGGAATTTCTTTAGTCAGAGGGTGGTGAATCTGCGGAATTCTTTGCCACATAAGTCTGTGGAGGCCAGGTCAATGATAGCTAGATTCTTGATTAGTACTGGTGTCAGGGGTTATAGGGAGAAGGCAGGAGAATGGGGTTAGAAGGGAAAGATAGACCAGCCATGATTCAATGGGCCAAATGGCCTAATTTTCTCCTATCACTTATCACTGATCTTTCATCTGCTTGTCTCTTGTCATGATAGAGATCAGAATAGAGCTTGGTGCCTCGTTTGGTGTATTAATCTTTGAACAGTATATTCTTCAGGGTGCCAGAAATCTTGCTGGAGCACAGAAATTAATGGTGAATTTCATCATCAAAGTCCACCATCATTAAGTGATGACTCCTGACATGTGGGGAGCAGTCCAGGCCCCCATTGCAAACCATTTTTGTTGAAAGTGGTGTTGTCACAGGTACACATGATAAAGGACCTTTGTTTGCAGAAAAGGCATGCAAGGCTAATCCTCCACTAAACGTCAGTGAACAAGCTGATAATGCTGAGCCCATGGGAGTGCAGGTGCTATTGCCACACTCTTCTTCTTTGGCAGTCCCTCAGTATCAAGGGGGACTTGAGTAAGATGGGTTCTGAAGTGACAGATGAGGCCAATGTGGGAGTGATGATCCCTTCTACAGATGAATCAAGAAGTACCTGATGAGACACTGTGCGGAAAATAGAGTGCAGCTCAAAAACTGGCCATGGTTCAGGAGTGGAAATGATGCAAGTTAAACAATTCTCCATTAGTCCTTTTTTTTAGTTTAGTTTAGAGATACAGCGCAGAAACAGGCCCTTCAGCCCAGAGTCCGCACCGATCAGCGATCTCAGCACATTAACACTATCCTACACACACTGGGGACAATTTACATTTATACCAAGCCAATTAACCTACAAACCTGTATGTCTTTGGACTGTGGGAGGAAACCGAAGATCTCGGAGAAAACCCACGTGATCAAGAGGAGAATGTACAAACCCATACAGACAGCATCCATATTCGGGATTAAACCTGGGTCTCTGGCATTGGATGTGCTGTAAGGCAGCAACTCTACCGTTGTGCCACCATGTCACCCCTTAGAGGGGTATAAATGCTGTATCTTAGCTTTGCTCCAGCAAGAAACTGCTCGAGGGGAGGTGCAAATTTGTAGGGAGAAAGATTGAGAAACATGTTGGTGCGATTACACTGTTTATCTTATTTTAGTCTGTTTTGAGATTCAATCTGTTGGGAGCCTATTGCCCTTGGTTAAGGTAACAGTAAAACTATCAGACATTATCTAACTGATGTCCATTAATGTGGAAATATGCTGTCGGATGTAGTGACAATGAAAGAGCCCATGGACACTGGAGATATTTACAATGGAAGCACTCCTCAACTGACAAGACACCTTTTAATATTGAAACACCTGTGGCTGGGCCAACAGATTCTGAGCAGAAAAATCCAGGCACACAAATATACCTCTTTTATTAAGGTTTTGAGAAATGACTCCCTGGATAATCAAACATCCCAAATATTGATTGACAGAACAAATATGTTAAGTGACATGATGACTATTTAATTCCTTCCCTGATCCGAACTTGGCAGTTTCAATATTCAAGTTTGTTTGAAGATTCATTCCTGTTTGTATTAACTGTCTGCTATCCCTATCCCATGACTCCTGAAAGATGCCCCATGCCCAACAATCGCTAATATCCTACATGTGACTTTAGGCCAGATTTTTAACTGGTTGCTTATTTCAGGAGCAGTTCATTCATTCATTCATTCATTCATTCATTCATTCATTCAGTTAACGATGGACAATAAGTGTCAGCATTGCTCACATCCAGTAAATTTAAAAAAAATACATCCCCACTCAGTCCCTTTAAGTAAGGTAATCGCATTAGTGCATTGAACTCTCCCTCCAAACTTCCATCCATTGATTGCAGCAAAATTAATCTCAGAGATAGAAGATAATGTATCAATATCACGGTGCAACATGGTTTTTTTTAGGCTAGCAATTATGCATCTTCCTCTGTTCAAACAAAACTCATTCAATAAGTGTTCAATAGAGTGCAGTAACATCCATCATTATTTCTAACGTCCACGAGCACCAGCAATTTTGAGCTCATCCCGTTCGAATTGTGATCACCATCCTTACTGTGCAATTATCACGCGACATTGCTCCATCTATTTCCCCAAACACCACCCCCATCTCCGTCTGACAGATTCTGTTTCGCAGGCAGAACTGTCTAGTGAGTCATGAAAGGATTTGTGCACGATCGATCGATCATCTTCCCCTACATACCTTTCTGAAGTTATTGAACACAGTGTACTCGCACAGCATCATGTCAAAGAAGATTGGAATAGTAGCCTTGCGAAGTTCCACCTCTGGAATCAGGGTCATTTCTAGGATTGGGCCGACCATCTCTGGGATGAAGTGGATTTTGTTCTGTGCTGTTATTCAACATGAAGATGAAAACTGATTAGTGAAGTGGATGTCTGGAAATATTCCTTACTGCAAACCTGACTTTAGAGAGCAAAGGAGAGCAGATGCAGGAAATTTGAAATGATGAACAAACAGCAAGCACTAAAACATTTTAACAGGTCAAGCAGTATCCATGGAGAGAAACACACCATGAATATTTGCAGTATTTTTTATTCTTAACTGTTTTGCTGGTGTACTATTGGAACTAATTTGAATTGCTTTAGTGCCTGTCCCACGAGCATGCGACTTGAAGTGGGGGCCGCGTGGAGGTCGAGTGAGTGACGTGAAGTTCGAGCTGCGTACGGCGTCAAGACGCTGCGCACGCCCGTCGAGGCGGTGCATATGTCGTCGAGGTGGCTGCGGGCTGGCAGGCCTCTGCCGCGCGGAATTTCTGAACACGGTCAGTTTTTCGGAGCACCGCGTGATGTCGAGACCAGCTCCGTACGGCTCCGGCGATCGAAGTGGGACCGGCCCCGTGAGGCCGTACGGCTCAAGCTACCATGTTAGGTTGCCCATGGAGTCGCATGCTCGTGGGACAGGCCCTTTTGTGTATTATCTTTACTCATAATTTTCCACCTTCCTCTCCTGAAGCCTCATCCTCAGGGTGTTTAGTTTAGTTTAAGATACAGCATGGAAACAGGCCCTTCGGCCCGCCGAGTCCTTGCCGATCAGTACACCAGCACCATCCTACACACAAGGGACAATTTACAATTTTACAGAAGCCAATTAACCTACAAACCTGTACGTCTTTGGAGCGTGGAGAGGAAACTGGAACGCCTGGAGAAAACCCACGCAGTCACAGGGAAAACGTACAAACTCTGTACAGACGGCACTCACAGTCATGATCAAACCCGGGTCTCAGGCACTGTAAGGCAGCAACTCTACCACTGTGCCACTGTGCTGCCTGTATTTGCAGTGTTTGTTTTATTTTTTAATCGGTGTTGCTAGTGTACTGTTGGAACTAATGTGAATTGTTGCATCTATTATCATTATTCCTAATTTTCTACCCTCCTCTCCTAAAGCTTCATTGCCTGGGTGTTATTGATTAATGTTTACCTAGCCTTGAAGACAAAGTTTCAAGTATGATTTGACTCAGAGGATCATATTCCGTGAGGGAAGCCTGCAGCAAACTTATATTCCTTTCCTCCCGACATCCACTCAAGGATGCTTCCTGGAACGATAACTAGCTAGCAAATGGAACAGAAAATGGCCAGGCTGGTGAGGAGTGCTAAGTACCTCAGCCCAAAACGTTCAGAGATAAGGATTCTAATTGAGTTTTTATTCCTTTCTTGCTCAATGGCAGTCTGGCCATGTTGAACGTGTCCTGGCTCAGAATAATGTTCGTGGGACCGAAGCAGGGACTTGAATGGTAATTAGAAACACTGTGACACGCTGGATAAAGCACTCCTGTGGATGGACCTACAAACTACAATCAATGTGCGTTAACAATGAATGGCCACTAAAAAGTCACAGGACTTCCCACTAGGAAATTATATCAATCCTTCAGTGCACAGAAATGCAGAAACCCAATGAATGTTTATTTTAGGGGCCTAATGCTGCTCAATCATATAGCAGGGGAGAGTCATGTGTTCCAGTGTTGTAGATCAGATCAGACCCATGTTGCCATGTGTTGTAAATCAGACCTTCCCGGATTTTGTGCACAGATCAGACTTCTAGAAAGTGCAGAGGAAAGGAGGAAAAACTTGGAGTTTGTATCGAGGTGCAGGGGTGATGTGCAATGATATTCATACCAAGTCCTTGATTTTGCCAAACAATTGTTTACTGATTGAAGATGTATTGGGAGTTGAACGGGCCACTGCATCAGAATTTCTGGGCCACAAAATTTCACTCACCAAGCTTGTACCACATATCACGAATATCAAACCCAATCTGACGCCTCATGTCTCCGTACCTGAAAAAAAAAAGAGCATTATCCTTTTTTTAATTGCAAAACAGCCAAAATGTATAAATAATCTGTATTTCTCCACTTTGTCCTGTAATCATTAACGTTTTCCTGACATGTCTTTGACTCAAATATGGTGCCAAGGCCTGGTGACTTGTATGTGGTCTCAATGGACTATTTCTATATAGTCTGGACTAAATCTAGGATTATGCTAATGTATAATAATAATTTACTGAACTGTTTGCAAAAAAATAATTTCACTGTACCTCGATACAAGCAACAATAAGGAACCATTGAACATTGGGAGGAAATACTACAGAACAACACATGGGAAAAATTAGCCAGTTACCCGATAGTGTGCTGATTTATTTTCCATTATCTTTAGAAGATAAATGTCAAAGAAACCGACTGATTCTCACGATAAAGGATCATCCATTTAGATCTGAGAGAAAGTGAATTGCCGTTTGTCCTTAGAATTGTCTATTCTAGATATCTAATCAATGCAGAGCACTTGAGTTCATTCCAGATTACACTGAAGGTAGACACAAGATGCTGGAGTAACTCAGCGGGTGAGGCAGCATCTCTGGAGAGAAGCAATGGGCAACGTTTCGAGTCAAGGCCCTTCTTCAGACTCAAAGAGGGTCTCGACCCGAATCGTCGCCCATTCCTTCTCTCCAGAGAAGCTGCCTCACCTGCTGAGTTACACCAGCATCTTGTGTCTACCTTCGATTTAAACCAGCATCTGCAGTTCTTTATTACCAGATTCGACTGACATATTTTTGAACAAATAGAATCAGAAGATTTCGTTGTTTAGATACAGCAGAAAAACAGGCCATACGGCCCACCGAGTCTGCACCAACCAGCGATCCCCGCACACTTACAATGCTCTACACACACTAGGGACAATTTTACATTTATACCAAGCCAATTAACCTACAAACATTTAGGATACATTTGGATATGTATATGGATAGGAGATATTTTTAAATGGATATGGGCCAAATGCAGGTAAATGGATCAGTTTAGCTGAATCTTGATTGGTATGGACGAACTGAGCCAAAGAGCCTGTTTCTGTGCTGTATGCCTCTGTGACTATCTATCCTTGTGAGAGTACATGCCTCCACCTGTACTCAACACACCAGCACTAAGGCAGTGTTTCAGGTTTCAATCACCCAGTGGATGAAAACTTGCTTCCTCTGATCCCCTCTAAACCTCCTCTCTTTACGGTACACCCATGCTGTCTGATACCGCTGCCACGTGAAAACCTTTCAACTATCTCCCTATTTAAAACTCCTCACCATTTTGTATACATCTATCAGGTTGCCTCTTAGCCACCTCTGCTGTGTGGTAAATGAATATTCAGTCAGGCTCTCTTCCTACCATCCCCGGCAACATCTGTCGAATCTTCTCAGCACCTTCTCCAGTGCTGTCATAAGGTCATAAGTGATAGGAGCAGAATTAGGTCATTCGGCCCATCAAGTCTACTCCGACATTCAATCATGGCTGATCTATCTCTCCCTCCTAACCCGATTCTCCTGCCTTCTCCCCATAACCTCTGACACCCGTACTAATCAAGAATCTATCTATCTCTGCCTTAAAAATATCCACTGACTTATCCGCCACAGCCTTCTGTGGTAAATAATTCCACAGATTCACCACCCTCTGACTAAAGAATTTCCTCCTCATCTCCTTCCTAAAAGAACATGCTTTAATTCTGAAGCTATGACCTCTAGTCCTAGACTCTCCCACTAGTGGAAACATCCTCTCCACATCCACTCTATCCGATGTCACATCCTTCCTACAGTGTGGTGATCCGAACTGTACTCAATACACCAGCTGGTGGAAAACCAATGTTTTATAAAGTGGTGCCATAAACTCCCTGACATACTCTATTCATCAGTTAATGAAATAACTTTGTGGGTGGCACTGTAGCGTAGCTTTAAAGCTACTGACTTACAGGGCCTGTCCCACTTTCACGACCTCTGCCGAGTTTGCCCTTGACTCATACTAGCAGCATGGTTGTCACGAGGTCGTAGGAGGTCTTAGGTAGGTCGTAGCAGGCCGTGATGCTAGTCGTAGATACTCGCGGCATCAAGTAGGTCGGGGCGTTTTTCTAGCATGATGAAATATGTCCACGGGTAAAAGAGGTCGTGAATTAGGTCATGAAAGTGGGACAGGCCCTCTACAGGGCCAGAAATCCGGGTTCGATCCTGACCATAGGTGCTGTCTGTACAAGTTAGTACGTTCTCCACATGACCTGCATGGGATTTCTCAGAGATCTTCAGTTTCCTCCCACAGTCCAAAGACATACAGGTTTGTACTTTAACAGGGTTGGTATAAAAAAGGTTAAATTGTCCCTAGTGTATGTAGGGTGGTGTTAATGTGTGGGCATCACTGGTCGGCATGGACTCGGTGGGCCGAAGGGTCTACTTCCATGCTGTATCTCTAAACTAAACTAAACTAAACTAAAACGATCCCATATGCCTTTTTCAACATCTTATCTACCCATGCTGCCACCTTCAAGCATGAACTTGTACACTGTGGTCCCCCTGTTCTTCGAAACCCTATGATTCCTTGTGTAACCTGTTCTAAACATTCTGCATCAGCAAGCTGGCCGCGAAAACCAGTGGTATGCTGAGCTAAACTGCAGCACTTCCAAAGAAGGTAACTGTGGCCAGACCACAACGTTCACAACGTTCATGTGAAAGATTGATTTGACGTTGTGGAAACATAGAAGAACAGCATGACATGGGGTAGAACAGATGCCAAAGATTCAGATATCTCACTGGAGATCTCCTGATTCTGCATAGGCCAGGAAATCCTACATGCCCGCACTCTGAAGGCAGCTACAGATAATCATGGAGGTTAATGCCTTGCGATCTGGATCCAGTCCCTTCAGAAGTTCAATGATTATACAGGAGTGATTAAGGTCAGTCTATGGACTATTAAATCCCATTTACTATCTGTTGCATCACTAGTCTTGGTCAATGCTGAATGCACCATGCCCCCATCACTCAACCACCAACATTCGCAATCAGAACATGCTAAGTGAATTAGTACAATGCGAATTTACAGGAAACTCTACTTTAAGTGTTGAATATGTCAGGAGGACACATTTGTATGTTGTTTTGCATCCTTTACACATTATTTCTCCAGACTTCACATAGGTTCTTTGGAGATCCCAAGCACTGCCAAATATTCATCCCTGACCAGCACTGCTCCCTCTAAGATGTCACTCTCTTCCATGGGACACAGCCTCGGTTTGCAATAGCAATAACAAGCAGAAACTAACAAGAGGGATGGCTTAATCCCCATGGAAGAAACAATGCAGGCCATTATTGAGGTGTTCAGGGATGAGGTTGCAACAAGGCTGAAAGTATTGAACATGACCTGTATTCCCGTACATATTCCATATGACCTATCATCACTCAATCCACATTTACAATCAGGCTAGGGATCAAGAAGACAGTAAAGCTCCCACCTGGGTCAGGATGGGTGAAGCCACATGTTTTGCTGATGTGGACTTCACTAAGTACTTGCAGCTAGTAATCTTTCAAATATGTAATTGAAATGATTGGGCAAGGTGCCATCAAGCCTGTGTCAAACATCAGAGGATGTGGTTAGCCAACTCCATCCTTATTCAGGATGGAGCCCAACTTTAACACAAAGGAATTGATGGCCAACTGTTCACCTGCCCACAGTGAAGCAAGGCATGGTCAATGTTGCAGCTTCCACTGCACTACAAGTCGTGTTCATCCATTGTCTGAGTTCTGCACTGCAGCTCAGACTGTTACCATGGTTACCATGGCTTACAGTAAGCCAAGGGGCTTGCAAGGTCCCACAGCAGGTTGCCAGGATCTCAGACGAGTTGCCCCAAGTGAGTAGCATTTCTACTGTGAGCAAAAGCAGCCACCTTTCCCACGACTACCGAGACAGCTGCCTTGCACAAGCCATCTCTGGCTGCTAGGGAAACAATTACTAACATATGAAAAGATACACGGAACCAAGGCACAAGGCAGTGATTAGGGCTGATTATCATGTGGTGTATAGTATATGGATGAAATGGATTAATTTGGCATGCAATATTTAATCTGCAGTATATTTTACTCTAAAATGTGCCCTAGCTGTTGCTATGATGGTCATTTACAGAGAGGAAGAAAGGTGTATGAATGTTTAAGGTAGAAGATTAAGAATTTTGAAATAATAGTTTAATCTAAGATTATAATTGTGTGAATTCTTCAGACGGTCAGGTTAGAAATATGTTTTCCTCTTTCTACTAATTTCTTCTTCTTCATCCTATTCTTTCTCCTCAATGGAAAGCTGATTCTGAGCTCTGGCCCCACAGTGGTCAGTCAGTAAGAGCAACACACAACAGACCCCCAAGGGTCTTGGCACCTGCAGACATCAGATGCAAGGATCATAGGTAGGTAGGAGGGTGAACCGGACTAAAGCCTCCAGCACCTGGGAGATAGGCTGTAGGAGGCAGCCCCCGGGACACAAAAAAGAGGAGAGGGATAATAATAATAATAATAATAATGGATGGGATTTATATAGCGCTTTTCTAATACTCAAGGCGCTTTACATCGCATTGTTCATTCACTCCTCAGTCACACTCGGTGGTGGTAAGCTACTTCTGTAGCCACAGCTGCCCTGGGGCAGACTGACGGAAGCGTGGCTGCCAATCTGCGCCTACGGCCCCTCCGACCACCACCAATCACTCACACACATTCACACACATTCACACACAGGCAAAGGTGTGTGAAGTGTCTTGCCCAAGGACATAACGACAGTATGCACTCCAAGCGGGATTCGAACCGGCTACCTTCCGGTTGCCAGCCGAACACTTAGCCCATTGTGCCATCTGTCGTCCCGATGTCGTCAGATCACGGGAACTGCTCCAGTACATCTACCGGACCTTGGACTTTGAATAATGGCAACAAAAATGGCGGCATGTGTAATGTATGCAAAAAGAATTTCACTGTGAAATTGCACATGTGACAAATGACTATTGAACTATCTTGGTTTTGGTGTACGCAGCATTGGCACCGAGCGCCCACAGGGTGATGATAGTTCAGTCATTTGTTCCAGTAACATGGGACGCCTGCTTTCTTCATCCATTGATATCAAAGCAATTACACCAGTAGATCATATCAGCAGGAACGTCCCTGCCTGAACAGCATTACCTCACACATATTCTCATGCTGCTCGGGTAGCTGGTTTACTCCTTGAACTGTGTGTGTGGTTATCATGTGCTGCTGAGAGCAAAAGAAACAGACTGCCAGAGGAACCCGACGGGGAATGCAGCACCTGTGGTGGGAAATAGACAGACAATGTTCCGGGGTCGGGACCCTTAGTCTCTCTGCTGGAGTAGAAGGGAAATAGAGAGACAATCAGAGAAGAGGTGGGGAGAGCTGGCAAGTGATATGTGGAATGTAGACACAAAATGCTGGAATAACTCAGCAGGACAGGCAGCATCTCTGGAGAGAAGGAATGGGTGATGTTTTGGGTCGAGACCCTTCTTCGGCGATATGTGGATCCAAGTAAGGAGGGGTTGATTGGCAGATAAGTTAGGGGATGGAGGAAGAGATAGACCCTGTATCTTCTGCCTGTACATCATCTTGTTAGCAAATATAACCAACAATAAGACATAAATGATTTCTGCTGATTTTAAATAGTATTGACAGGGAGTTAAGGGCCTGTCCCACGAGCATGCGACTCCATGCGGCAAGCGCAACCTAACGTGGTCACTTGATCCATACGGCCTCGCGGGGCCGGTCCCACTTCGATCGCTGGAGCCGTATGGAGTTGTGTGGAGCTGGTCCCGACATCGCGCGGGGCTCCGAAAAACTGACTGTCCAAAAATTCCGCGCAGCAACGGCCTGCCAGCCCGCAGCCGCATTGAGGCCATACGCACCGCCTCGACGGGCGTGCGCAGCGTCTCAACGCCGTACGCAGCGTCTTGACGCCGTACGCAGTGTCTTGACGGCGTACGCCTAGCGCGAACTTCCCGTGGACTTCGCTCGAACTTCACGTCAACTCGTACGGGATCACTCGACCACCGCGCGGCCCCCCGTTCCAGTTTGGTCGCGCTCACCGCATGCAGTCGCATGCTAGTGGGACTGGCTCTGTACGGGGATCACTCGACCTCTGCGCGGCCCCCGCGTGGCCCCCGCTTCAGGTTTGGTCGCGCTTGCCGCATGCAGTCGCATGCTTGTGGGACAGGCCCTTAACTCCCTGCTCTTGAACATGTTGGTCCATTCAAAGGTAAGAGAGGGATTGGTTGGAGTATTAAAGTTTAAAATGAACGGAACACAGTGATGATCTGCAGCCTATGTGCACTTCCATATGTAAATGTCAATGTCAATATAGGGTGTGAAGCAATTAGCAACACAAATCGCCACACACGGCATAGGTGCTGTTTTGGGGATCCACTGTCAGTCATGGCTTTCATTAAAGGATGTACTGCCCTGAATTTTGTACTCTTAGTCTCAAGCTCTCGCGCAAGGAATCCTGCGTGCTTAATCTTGACCAGATCAGGAAAAACCAAACACTTTAACTCCACATCCAATTCCTACACTGCCCTTTCTGTCCTGGGCCTCCTCCATTTTCAGAGTCAGGCCAAATATAAATTTGAGGAACAGCACCTCATATTTCGCTTAAGCAGCTTACAACCCAGCGGTAGGAATATTGTTTCCTCGAAATTCAAGTAGCCCTTACATCTCCTCTCTCTCTGTCTCTCCCCATCCTAGTTGTCGTACTAGTTTCGCTGTCATGCTGCTGAGTTTTACTGCTTGTATCACTCGTCATTACCTTCCCCACAGCCAACAATGGACCATTGTGGGCTCCACTTTTCCATGATCATCGTTGCTGGCTTTGATTTGACTTTTTGCATATCTTTCATAAATTTGTTCTTTGTCTCTCTTGCTTCCTTGTCCCTGACTCTCAGTCTGAAGAAGGGTCTCGACACTAAACGTCACCTATTCCTTTTCTCCAGAGATGCTGCCTGACCCACTGAGTTACTCCAGCTTTTTGTGTCTGACGAAAGTACTAAAGGCAGCTTTAGAATCCCATTGAAACAGGTCGGCAAGGAGGTCATGGTCATAGACTCATAGAGTGATACAGTGTGGAAACAGGCCCTTCGGCCCAACTCGCCCACATCGGCCAACAATGTCCCAGCTACCCTAGTCCCACGTGCCTGCACTTGGTCCATATCCCTCCAAACCTGCCCTATCCATGGACCTAGGTACACAAAATTGCTGGAGGAACTCAGCGGGTGCAGCAGCATCTATGGAGCGAAGGAAATAGGCGACGTTTCGGGCCGAAACCCTTCTTCAGACTGATGGGGGGTGGAGAAAGAAAGAAGGAAAAAGGGGAGGAGGAGGAGCCCGAGGGCGGGCGGATGGGAGGGTGGGAGGAGACAGCTAGAGGGTGAAGGAAGGGGAGGGGACAGCACAGGCTAGCCAAATTGGGGGAATTCAATGTTGATGCCATAAGGGCGCAAGGACCCCAGACGGAATATGAGGTGCTGTTCCTCCAATTTCCGCTGTTGCTCACTCTGGCAATGGAGGAGACCCAGGACAGAGAGGTCGGATTGGGAATGGGAGGGGGAGTTGAAGTGCTGAGCCACCGGGAGGTCAAGTAGGTTAAGGCGGACTGAGCGGAGGTGTTCGGCGAAACGGTCGCCCAACCTACGCTTGGTCTCACCGATGTAAATTAGCTGA
The DNA here is from genome assembly GCF_010909765.2 of Amblyraja radiata. Lineage (NCBI taxonomy): Eukaryota > Metazoa > Chordata > Chondrichthyes > Rajiformes > Rajidae > Amblyraja > Amblyraja radiata. The sequence goes on from NC_045966.1 coordinate 55,654,010, forward strand.
CATCTAGAGCAGCGGATGCAGTAGATGAGGTTGGAGGAGATACAGGTGAACCTTTGTCGCACCTGGAACGACTGCTTGGGACCTTGAATGGAGTCGAGGGGGGAGGTGAAGGGACAGGTGTTGCATTTCTTGCGGTTGCAACGGAAAGTGCCCGGGGAGGGGGTGGTGCGGGAGGGAAGGGAAGAATTGACGAGGGAGTTGCGGAGGGAGCGGTCTTTGCGGAAGGCAGACATGGGGGGAGATGGGAAGATGTGGCGAGTGGTGGGGTCACGTTGGAGGTGGCGGAAATGGCGGAGGATTATGTGTTGTATTTGGCGGCTGGTGGGGTGAAAGGTGAGGACCAGAGGGACTCTGCCCTTGTTGCGTGTGCGGGGATGGGGAGAGAGAGCAGTGTTGCGGGGTATGGATGAGACCCTGGTGTGAGCCTCATCTATGGTGGCGGAGGGGAATCCCCGTTCCCTGAAGAACGAGGACATTTCCGATGCCCTGGTATGAAAACCTGTCCATGGACCTGTCTAACTGTTTCCTAAACGATGGGATAGTCCCAGCCTCAACTACCTCCTCTGGCAGCTTGTTCCATACACCAACAAAAAGTTACCCCTTGGATTACTATTAAATCTTTTCCCTTTCACCTTGAACCTATGTCCTCTGGTCCTCGATTCCCCTACCCTGGGTTAAAGACTCTGTGCATCTACCCAATCTATTCTATAAGATCTCATCCTCCTGCGCTGCATGGAATAGAGACCCAGCCTACTCAACCTCTCCCTATAGATCACACCCTCTAGTCCTGGCAACATCCTCGCAAATCTTTTCTGAACCCTTTCACGCTTGACAACATTTTTCCTATAACATGGTGCCCTGAACTGAACACAATATTCTAAATACGGTCTCACCAACATCTTATACAACTGCAACATGACCTCTCTACTTCTATACTTAATACTCTGACTGATGAAGGCCAAAATGCCAAAAGCCTTTTTGACCACCTTATCCACCTGCGATTCGACCTTCAAGGAACCATGCACCTGTACTCCTGGATCCCTCTGCTCAACAACACTCCCCAGAGGCCCACCATTTACTGTGTAGGTCCTGCCCTTGTTCAACATCCCAAAATGCAGCACTTCACACTTCTCTGTATTAAATTCCATCAACCATTCCTCCACCCACCGGGCCAATCGATTCAGATCCAGCTGCAATCGTTCAGCAGTGGTGTAGCAGTAAAGTTGCTACCTTACAGTGCTTGCAATGACAGAGACCCGGGCTTGATCATGACTATGGCTGCTGCCTGTACGGAGTTTGTACGTTCACCCCATGACTGTGTCGGTTTTCTCTGCGATCTTCGGTTTCCTCCCACACTCTAAAGACATACAGGCTTGTAGGTTAATTGACTTGGTATCAATGTAAATTGCCCCAAGTGTGTGTAGGATAGTGTTAATGTGTGGGGATCGCTGGTCGGTGCAGATTCGGTCCGCCCTGCATCGCTAAAACTAAAAAAAATCTAACTTTAGAATTGTAAACTCATGACTTGTGTCAGCTTTGCTTTGGTGATGATACTGTTGCCTCACCATTGGAATTTCATCGCCTACTCTGGATTCATGAAGCAGCCTAGTTGGGGATTTAGAGAGTGCCGCAGTATCCGAGGTGTGGTCCGTGGGTGTGATACGTACTCTCTGAGGTTGCACTCTCTTGCAGTAGAATTGGCTCTGGTGTCAGGCTCAGTACATTCTGCTCATACATTGGCTTTGAAACAGATCATTTGATTATCATTGCACTGCTGTTTATGAGACCTTATTATTTTACAAACTGGCTGCCACTTTTATTATCTTACTGAAGTGATTACACTTCAAGTTAAACACTTAATTAATACTAAAATGGTTCAGGATACCCAGAGATGATGAAAGTCAAGGAATAAATTCAAGGCTTTCTTTTTTTCTTTCAAATACCCTTTAATAAACCAGGAGTCAGGTCGGAGATTCCTGCTCTCTGGGTAATACTCTGTCGAAGGAATGAACCAAATGAAACCAGGCAAAAATATCAGATCTGTGGCCCAGGAGAAAACGCCCTGCTCTCTACTTTTTAGACTGATTGATTGACCCTCTATCAATAGCCAATTTGTAATGTTGCTTAGTCCCTGCCTTTCTTTAGCAAGCGCAAGTTTACAAATGCATCAAGATGCTAAAACTAGTTTGCATGAAACGAACGTCAATTTGAGTCTAGATGAAGAATCTTATCCCAAAACATAGACTGTCCATCTCCCTCAAGCTCCTGAACACCTAAGGGGCTGTCCCACTGCGGCGACCTTATTGCCGAGTTTAAAAGAGTTTAGGAGAGTTTCATGTTGAGAGTGTCATGTTGAAGACCTCCTTCGACTATGTAGAAAACCTCCTTCGACTATTTTGAAGACTAGCTTCGACTAGCTTTGGGAAAATTGGAAACCAAATAGTGGAGTGTGAAGATGATCTCCTTCGATCTCCTTCGACCTCCCTTCGACTATGTTGAAGATTATCTATGATTACCTTCAACTACCCTCGATTAGCTACGAATAACATGCTGACCTACTACAACCTATTTCGACTAAACATACGAGTAAAAAAAATATCGATTTTTTTTTTTCAAAGGCGCTCTTTTTTTAAACTCGTGGGCATTTTTCAGCATGTTGAAAATTATGCCGCATCCTAGCTGAGGCCTCGAGCACGCGGGGACTACTCTCGAGCATAAAGGAGGGTTACAAAGACCTCCTAGGACCTCGTGTCGACTATGCTGCGAGTATGAGTCGAGGGCAAACTCTTCTAAACTCCCCAGATAGGTCGCCGCAGTGGGACAGCCCCTTTTGTTCTTCCAACTGCTTTCCACCTTTTTTAACCATCTTAAATACCCAACTGGCATGAGAGTTCTTACACTGCCAAGCTGTAGAATGAGTACAGTCACAATGTGAGCAGGAAATAACAATGATTGTTAATTAGCTTGACTGTCTAATGAGAGAGTATGTTTGCAAAACTCTGTCAGCAGAAAATAAATAGACTGGGGAGGATTAACACTGAGCAAAGCAGCTTCCAGGCATAGAGTAGAATACACTGGTCATTGCTAGTTCATGTATATCATTCAGATTCAAGCCCACTCTGACTCAAAATAAAAACGAGAATATTAGCAGGAATAGTCCACTTTGCCTTCACAGCTGTTCAATATGACCATGGCTGATCTGCCCCAGGCTTCATCTCCCCTTGTGTGTCAATTTCCCAGGGCTCTTAATTCCATGATCTTTAAAAAACTAATCTATATTTGCTTTAAATAGCCCAAGTGATCTAGCCTCCGTAATCATCCAGAGATTCACCACCCTTCACACAGCTCATCTGCTCATTCACCTTCTTCGATGCAATGTTTCAATTCTACTGCAAATGAGAGCTCTTGGTGTTCTGACTTAGATTTGAACAAGAAAATGTATGAAAACCAACCCAAAGCATCTCAAAAGGAAGGAAGGAAGGAATTAAGAGGGTATGATTAAAAGTTCTGTTGAAGTGACTAGCTTTATAGAAGATTATTATAAAAGGACCAACAATTTAAAAGATAGCATGGTTTAGTAAGTGATAGCAAAGTGTGGGCCCACGCATCTGAGAACAGTACGAGCAAAGGGTGACGTGTCGGAGTGAAGGATATATGGCATCAATGTAGGAAAAATAGAGTGAGCTTGTGGATCATGCAGGAATGGAAGAGATAAACATGATAACAAGGTTTAGGCTATGATTTAAATAAGAGAATGACAATCTTAAATTGGAACTGAATGCCAATGTAACTCACCAAAGGCAGGAGAGATGAGCATTCAGTGGGAGATTACGAACAGAGATGCGGAGGAGGTGAGATCACAGTGGGGAGGGGATTGGGGTGGGTGGTGATGTGTCAACTGTCCATTATGATGGGCCACCATGGAGAGGACAATGCATTTTAACCACTAATGAGGATAAAACGCTGCAAGAAATATTTTATCAAAGCACCCTTAATTTTAAAATAGGATAAATCAGCAGACTGAGGACCAGATGAGCAGATGGAATTAGGTTTCTAGGTCAAAAGCCCCTTATATTCCACAGAGTTTTTATGCACACAGTGAGACTATTGTATAAATTCAGAAGGGAGATTTGAAACTGAATGGTTATTCAGGAAAGTTTCTTTTCTGACTATTAATGGTCATATCCAAGCCCGAATCACACAGTTAGCGTACAACACCTACTTGTTCAAGATCTTGGTGCCTTTAGCTTGAGAAAAGTGTTCCAACTGCAATGAATCTTGTGTAATGAAGACCACGGCCAGAAGAAAGTAGTTATTCCACAGCTGAAGAGAATAAAAACATTTTAACTCACACAAAAGCAAAATATAAATGTCAATACATGTCATAACCCATCACTACTTAAGTGTAATGGCTTAGCCTGGCACTTTAATTATTTGGAAGTAATTGGCATTTTTAAACAAAATTATAAACAATATTTCTAAATAATATACGCAAGGTCCTGTCAACCTAATTGTGCCAATATTTCTAGTTTACATGTTTTATATGAGATCTTTTTTTTTTTGAACCATTCTCTGCATTACTCTTTTATAATGAGGAGACCAAATAGGGCAGTAGAAATGTCAAATGCAAGATGGAGCATAGTAATAGTGATGTCATTCCATCCTTCCAGCCTGACGTACCCTTCAATCATAATCATCATAAAACAAACCAGAGAACGTTAACAAATCTTTTTAAAACACACTAAAAATAACAACAAAAAAAACATAAAGACAGGCAGACTGTTGACGAGGCAGCCATCGCGGCGCCACCCGGTTGTAAATCAGACTCCTATCTCCATAATAATAGTAAACACTGTGGTGCTCATCCACTACACATTGAGAGCTTGTATCTCAACTATTTCTGTGCCTTGGATCTTTAATATTATTACCTGGGCAATATTTGTCTTGGTTATGGAGTCATAGAGTCATACATCACAGAAACAGGCCCTTCCGCCCAGTCTGCCCATGCTGACCAATGTGCCACATCTATTTCAGTCCCACCTGCCTGCCTTTGGCCCATATCCCTCTAAACCTTTCATATCTGTGTACCTGTTCAGATGTATTTTAAGTGTAGTTATAGTACCAATAAATGTTGTTATAGTTTTAAATGTTGTTATAGTACCAATAAATGTTGTAAAAGTAGCAATGTGTTCTGATCTTTTTAATTGACTTGGCTTTTTGTGTGGGAATTTCAGATGTGTGCAAACCTCCATATTAAATAGTCATTGAGTCAGGAAGCACAGAAGAAGGTCCTTCAGACCACTACATCCATGTTGCACTTGTTGTCCATCTACACTGATCCCATTTGCTTGCATTAGCCTGTATCTTTTTATACTTTGCCTATGCAGTCCGAAGGTCTCTTAAACATAGTGATTGTATTTGATTCTCCCACCTCTCTTTCAATGTGTTCTAGATATCAACTAATTTTGGTCAAAAAACACTTTCACTGTGGATTCTCTCTACAATTCATTCCTTTCACTTTAAACATATGCCTTCTTGTTTTTTGATAGTTTAGCGAGGAGAAAAAAAATGATTCTCTCAACCCTATCTATGCCTCCTACAATGTTATATACCACTCTCAGGTCACCCCCTCAATCTCTTCAGCTCCAGCAAAATACAAGTCCAGCCTATACAATCTCACCCCATGCAAAGGGTGGTGGGTGTATGGAACAAGCTGTCAGCGGAAGTAGTCGAGGCAGGGACCATCCCAACATTTAAGAAACAGTTAGACAAGTACATGAAAAGGACAGGTTGGGAGGGATATGGACCAAATGCAGGCAGGTAGTACTAGTGTAGCTGGGACGTGTTGGCCGGGGGGAGTTCTCCCCCCCCACGGGTACCATGTAAACCCGTGCTACCTGCTCCATGGCCGGATAGTCGGCGACTAAACCGTCTCCCCCACCTGGTTTGCCAGATGAGGAGGGGGCTGTGGACCCCCAGCAGGACCAAAATCAAGACCTGTCAAAGGGCGGATGAGCTTCTAGCGAGCCAACGGCCATCCACACTTCAGTAGAAGTTGCGATCACTGTCGTACATAACATTGTAAGGAATGATGATAAAGCACACACACCAAAATCCTTTACTTCCAGCGGCGGAAGTCTGCAGGAACTGGAGGACAGAGATGTGTGATGGGTCCATCAAAGGGTCCGTTCCCATTGAAAACCAGCACCACTGCGTCGCTAATGTTTTCAATGATGATGAATGAATGAATGAATGAATGAATGAATGAATGAATGAATGAATGAATGAATGAATGAATGAATGAATGAATGACATATTGGCCGGTGTGGGCAAGTTGGGCTGATAAGCCTGTTTCCACACTGTATCACTCTATGACTCGATGCCTATACTTTTGAAGTCCCTGTCCATTCCTGCAGAAACTACATTGCACTCTTTTCAGTACCATCACATTCTACCTAAAACATGGCAACAAGAATTGCACACCGTACTTGTCTCACAATGTTTTATACAACTGCAGCATACACCCTTATGTTTATATTGTATGTCCCAATTTATCAGGGCAAACCTACCAGATGTCTTCTTCAAAACTCTATCGACTTGTGTTGTTACTTCTAGGGAACTAAGGATTTTCCCGTGGGTTCTGTTTGTTCATTAACATTTCTTTGCGTCTTAGTAATTACTGGACGTGTTCTATCATTATTAAACTTTGCAAAATGCATCAGGTTTACTGTCCTCTGGGCAAGTAAAGTGAGGTGCAGACACAGCACAATGAAAATCTTGCTTGCAGCAGCATAACAGGCACTTGGACAGACAACACAGAAAACATAAACTGTACATACATTATGAAGACCGTGTAGAAACAAGGCATTCATACAAAATCAAAATACAAGTCAGGGTTGAGTGAAGGGTGGCACTTATCCTTTCCTTAAAGCCCTGTCCCACGGTACGAGTTCATTCCATGAGCTCTCCCGAGTTTAAAAAAATCAAACTCGTGGCAAGCATGGAGAATGAACGTGGTGGGTACGTTGGAGCTCGGGGGCGTCTCTTAGCGGCTTGTACCGCTAATGGCAGGTACTCAGGAAGATTCGCTAATGGCAGGTAAGCACGGGAAGACCCGTGAAGATTTTTCAACATGTTGAAAAATGTCCACTGGAGCCCCGAGTACTGACGAGTGGCCATTACCGTTAATCTCCGAGTCGAATCAGGGCAAACTCGGGAGAGCTCTTGGAATGAACTCGTACCGTGGGACAGGGCTTTTACTGAGGTAGGATTAGAGTCGTGCAAGTTGGTTCAAGAACCTGATGGTTATGGGAAAGTTACTTTTCCAGAACCTGATGGTGTGGATTTCAGGCTTCGGTACCGCTTGCTGTAAGATCATAAGGTCATGTGATAGGAGCAGAATTAGGCCATTCGGCCCATCAAGTCTGCTCCGCCATTCAATCATGGCTGATCTATCGCTCCCTCCCAACCCCATTATCCTGCCTTCTTCCCATTACCCCTGACAGCCATACTAATCAAGAATCTATCTATCTCTGCCTTAAAAATATCCATTGTCTTGGGCTCCACAGCCTTCTGCAGCAAAGAATTCCACAGATTCACCACCATCTGACTAAAGAAATTCCTCCTCATCTCCTTCTTAAAGGAACGTCCTTTAATTCTGAGGCTGTGACCTCTAGTCCTAGACATTATCTGATAGACGGCCAACTTTCTATCTGATCTATAATCCTACAGATTCCTTGTTATCCAAAACACCATTAATTTTCATCTTAATTGCAAACCTACCAACTGTACTTCCTACATCCACATCCAAGTCATTGAGATATATATATATAAGAAACAACAAGGGTCTCTTTACTAATCTTGCTCGTCACTTCCAATCTAAAAGCATCTTTCCACCATTAGGCTTTGCCCCTTTCATCAAGCCAGCTCATCTTGAATCCCATCTGCCTTAACCCTCTGGACCAGCCTACTGCACAGGACTTTGTAAAATGCCTTACTAACACACCAGCATCCTGCTTTCATCAATTTTCTTACTTACCTCCTTGAAACAGCTCACCCACTGCTTGTGAAGGAATGGTTCTTGTCATCATCCTTCCCTGATCTTGAGCAAATTCCACAAAACACCCTTTCCTCCCAAAACTCAAAATGTTTATCTCCATCAGTGGAGCAAAACATTTTTTCATGGCAACCCTAGTAAATACTTCAATCATCTTAAACAGCTTGATTGAGCCATCAATTAATCTTTGGGCAAATACCGTGTCAAAGGAATCTGTCTTAATAATTTAATATTTTTAGCCTACGATTATTTTCCTTCCCATGTCAGCATATCCTTCCTGTCCAGAAATAAACAATTATTCCATGTGGGATCGACTAGAGTTCCATACAACTATAACATAATTCCCTGCCCTTTGTAATCTAGCTAATAGTAATGGACAAAATTCCATTCATTATTGTAATACCTTCAATAATTTTCCAACTACTGGATATTTTTTGTGTTTCCTGCACAAGTTTCTGGATTCACTTTGTCTGTTACTTTGAAATTTGGAAATAATGTTTAAATCAGATATTAGGTGATTATAAAAATCAATGGGGGAAGAGTGGTGGTGATGATTTGGAGCATGTTGCCCGTGGAAAAAGTGTGGGGACTATTATTGTGTGTGTGTGTGTGTGTGTGTGTGTGTGTGTGTGTGTGTGTGTGTGTGTGTGTGTGTGTGTGTGTGTGTGTGTGTGTGTGTGTGTGCGTGTGTGCGCACACTAAACTTTGTAATTCTCATTTATTATATTGCTTACAGTGTACTATGTTTACATATTCTGTTGTGCTGCTGCAAGTAAGAATTTCATTGTTCTATCTGGGACAAATTACAATAAACACTCTTGACTTGACTCTTGAAAGAATCATCAGGGCTTTCAGAAAAGTCAAGACATCGAGGAAAACTATTTGGAATTGGACTGAAAAAATTGGATCAATGGGTTTCCTCTTACTGGAATTGATTGAGTCTCAATGGACTGAAAACCTTTTTCTCAGCAATATTACTTCTTTAAACTAGATGTAGCCCGCTGTTCCTCATACTGAGCTCCATCTGCCACAGTTTTGCCCGTTCAGTGTGTTATTCCCTATTTACAATTTCAGTGTGTTATTCCCTATTTACAATTGGCTGGCCACTTCTACAGTACTTCCTAAATTAGTATTCACAGCAAATCCTTTCTTCCTTCATCTCTCCGTTCCTGTTATCAGGCAACTGAACCATCGGACCGCAAAAAGAGAGCAGTTCTGAAATACTACAGGACTAACATTGATCGGACTTTGCTGACTTTAGCTTGCACTAAACATTATTCCCTTATCATGTATCTCTACACTGTGAATGGCTTGATTGTAATCATGTATTGTATTTCCGCTGCCTGGTTAGCACGCATCAAAAGCTTTTCACTGTACCTCGGTACATGTGACAATAAATAAACTAAACTTCACTCATGTACTGAAATGTTGAAGTCGCTGCGAGACTTTGTTGATCAATGTTGACAATTTAGGTGTGTACTTTTTTAATCAATTTTCAACTCTACTTTTAGCCCACTTTTCTACACATGACGTTTAAGAAGGAACTGCAGATGTTGGAAAATCGAAGGTAGACAAAAATGCTGGAGAAACTCAGCGGGTGAGGCAGCATCTATGGAGCGAAGGAAAAAGGCAAAGTTTTGGGCTGAAATGTTGCCTATTTCCTTCGCTCTATAGATCCTGCCTCACCCGCTGAGTTTCTACAGCATTTTTGTCTACTTTCTACTCGTGACAATAGGTTGTGTCTAATTCCCTGTTTTTATTTCATTCAATAGTCTCTCATACCCCTCAGCTAACTAATTCATGAAACAAAGTGGGCTACTGTCAATTATCATGGCATGGTTGATGGCCTTCAGTCATGAAAGTTGGCTGAAAGAAATTCAACATATCCTTAAAATCCACTTTCCTGATCAAGCTTTAGAATATACAAATAATTTTCATTAATTAAATCATTTTATTAAAACATCTGTAAGCACTGAAGGGCAATTGCTTCCACATTAAGTTCACCGTATTGTAATCCAACTATTTTACACCTAGCCAGCTTTAAATGAAAGATGGCCCTGGATATTGTGAATATGTTTGTCAATGTCAATTTGGACTGCTTTCTTGCATCTGCACTTGGCTACAACAGAAGATAGACTCAAAATGCTGGAGTAACTCAGCGGGACAAGTAGCATATCTGGAGAGAAGGAATGGGTGACGTTTCAGGTCGTCTGAAGAAGGGTCTCGACCCGAAATGTCACCCATTCCTTCTCTCAAGAGATGTTGCTTGTCCCGCCGAATTACTCCAGTATTTTGTGTCTATCTTCGGTTTAAACCAGCATCTGCAGTTCCTTCCTACACTTCTTGGCTACAACAGGCTCTGGTCATTTAAGCGATGCTGAGTATCGTGATCTCTTACCTGTTGCTCAAAATTCATGTTCTCCAAGAATCTTTGGTTCATTGTTTCTGCAAACTTGTTAATGGCTCCTAAAAACACCCTGCGAATAACAAATGCACTCAGTTAATCCACATGTATTAACTTGCCAGTTTGCAAGGCTAAAGGGATGTCTTAGACAATAGACAATAGACAATAGGTGAAGGAATAGGCCATTCGGCCCTTCGAGCCAGCACCACCAGCATTCTGTAAAAGGGAGTCAATTGTGGCCCAGGCAGATAACATTAAAGTCCTTATTTTAATCAATTGTAGATGAAATGAAAAATAGTTCCACTCTTAGGTAGAATTTTCCATCCTGGCCTCTTGTTCCCTTTACAGTGGCCTATTGATGTAAACCAGGGGTTGGCAACCTATGGCGCCCGGGCCAAATTCGGCATGTACCCCTAAATTATCCGGCTCACAGGTGTATTTTTTTTTTCCTCAATCATCCAACCCGCAGTCATCTCCGGTACCTGGAATGTTTCAGAAAGAACTGCAGATGCTGGAAAAATCAATGGTAGAAAAAAATGCTGGAGTGAGTTTCTCCAATATTTTTTTTCTACCTCCAGTGCCTAGAAGGTGATTTGGCTGTACCGCATCTTGCGCAAAGCCGCCGGCACGGCCACGCACCTTCTGTGTCTGGGCTTCACTGTCGGGATCGGGGTTGTCAGTAGGATGGAAACGAGTGAGTGTGATATTTGAGCTCAGTGCTCCAGGTGGCATCCTCAAAGGAGCGGGATCTATGTGAACATGTGATTTAATGCCTGCCATCTAGGGCGGGATGGGGGCGCGATCCATGTGTACACGTGATAGATGTGGCCCGCCATCCGCTCACAGACATATGTCCTGGCCCCTTGGCAGAAAAGGTTGCCGACCCTTCATGTAAATCCTCCTCATCTTTAAATTTACACTCTGTAAATTAGTTGCGTTTGGACAATGCATTTTCACAATATGCCAGCACACTTTGTATAATGATATGATTTCATGCTGTCCATAATGATAGGACAGCATTGTCATTCAGAGAATGTGTGGCACAGCAGGTAGTGCCGCTGCTCCACAGATCCAAAGGTGCGGGTTCGATTCCGACCTCTGCTACTGTTAGTGTGAAATGTGTTCATTCTCCCCATGACTGTGAAGGCTTTCCCTTGGTGCCTTGGTTATCTCCCACATATTAAATCAGTGCTGTGAGGTTAATTGGCCGCTGTTAACTACCATGGCATGGATGATAGCAATAAAGGGTCAAGAGGGATTTGATAAACATGCGTACGACAACATTAATTTCAGGGATATTGGGAATTCAGGGATAAAGAGACGAAGGGATTGCTCTGGGATTGATATTTGGCCCAATGCATCATGTGACTTTCTTCATTATAATTGTAAGAACTAAAAGAATGACTTGTGTGGACACAGAAGAAAGCATAAGCTATAAAGAACACGGGTGACCATGTGTTACGAGGTGAAAGGAGCTGCATTCCCCCAAAATGGTCGCAGTTTTCTGTAATGCAAGTCTATGCCATCTGTGCAGGCGTCAAGAAATACAAGTTAAAACATTTTTAAATTGTGTTTATTTATTTACTATTTCCACTATGTTACCTACCATCCTAGGAAGGCTGGCTCCTCCTGGGGGCAGAGTTGGATTCATGGGAATTGGACCTGGAGGGGAGGATGCTCCTCAAGCTGCGGAGCATCTTGGACAATACAGCTCACCCTCTCCATGACATACTGGTCAACTTGAGGAGTACTGTCGGCAACAGGCTGGTTCCACCAAGATGCAGTACAGAACGTCCCTGTGGCTATCAAACAGTATAACCCCTCCCCCTTCTGTTGTGGGGTAGACTGACTCTCCTCCCATTTTCCCCCACCCCAATCTTTGCACATCCCCAATCCTTACCACTCGGTACATTAATTTCTTGTTTCATGTATTTTGCGTTTTATGACTGTTGGCAGACCAATTTCTCTCCTGAGATAAATAAAGTTCTATTGTATCATATCGTATTGCAATCCCCATGGTCAATGTAAAAAGTAAAAACCTGCTAATATTAATTTGTGGACTACTAGACTAAGTGGGACCCCTTTGTGTCCCAGTCACCCGGGAGGCCTGGTCCCCCAACGCAACCCATTCTCCAATTAAGTATTCCACCACTCACCTGTTCCCGAGACACAACGGTGGGAGCATTCTGCAGCCAGGGGAGGGGGACGGCTTCAGGCGGGGCCTGTCGGGGCCTGGTGGGGGGGTGGGGGTTTGGGGGGGGGGAGGGTTTGTGGGGGAGGAGGGGGTGTGTAGGGGACGGGGGGTCTGGGGAGGAGAGGTCTGGAGGAGGGGGGGGAGTGTGGGGGAGGTGTGGTGTGGGGGATGAGGGGGGTGTAGGGGGAGTGTGGGGGAGGTGTGGTGTGGGGGAGATGGGGATGTGGGGTAGGAGGGGGGTGTGGGGAGGAGGGGTGTGTGGGAAGGAGGGGGTATGTGGGGGAGGAGGGGGGTGTGAGGAAGGAGGGGGTGTGTGGGGGAGAAGGGTGTGCGTGGGGGAGAGGGGTGTGTGGAGGAGGGCGGTGTGTGTTGGGGAGGTGCGTGTGTGTGGAGGAGGGTGTGTGTTAGGGTGGGGTGTTTGTGTGGGAGATAGGGGGGTATGTTGAGGGCAGGGGGTATGTTGTGGGTGGGGGAGGTTGGGGGAGCGGTTGCGTTGGTGGCGGGGGGTTGTGGTGGCGGGGGGTTGTGGTGGCGGGGAGGTGGGGGGGCGGGGGTTGTGGTGGCGGGGGGGTTGTGGTGGCGGGGGAGGACGGGGGTTGTGGTCGCCGCAGACGCAGCCCACACTCTGCTCACTCCACACTCTGCTCACTCTGCTCTCGTTGCACTCTGCTCACTTTGCTCCTTCAGCTTTATTCTCCTCACCGCCGGTGATTGACAGCGGGTGCCAGAAGGGGCGATTTTTACGATTTTTGAACCGTCATAACTTTTGTAATATTCCTCCGATCGGAACAAAACTTGATGCACTTGCAGCACAAGAGAACGGTGAGTAAGGAGGTGATTAAACGTGGCGCTATCGGATACCGGTTTTGCGCAAACATAAAAACAATGCAAACCGTAAGAGGACAAGATGAGAATTTTAGTTATACCTAGATTTAATTTTAGCTTTTTGCTTTATTTTGCTGTTATGATACGAATTTGAAAAAATCCCAGTGAGCAGTTTAATTGCTGTTCCGTTAAACGCTGAAAATAATGTGGAAACATTTCTATGGACAATCTGATTAACAATGATGACGCCAACTTCTGTGAGTTACAATATTTGCAGTGTTTGACCTAGTACCTCTAATTTATGTGTAGGAGGGAACAGCAGATGTTGGTTTACACCAAAGATAGACAAATTGCTGGAGTAACTCAGCTGGACAGGCAGCATATCTGGACTGAAGGAATGGGTGACATTTCGGGTCCTGAAACATTACCCATTCCTTCTCTCCAGAGATGCTGCCTGTCCTGCTGAGTTACTCCAGACTGCTGCCTGTCCTGCTGAGTTACTTTGGGTCTACCTCTAATTCATCACTATTCTGGAAAAACAAAATGTGTAAATAATCAGATATTTTGCTTTCAAGTAGGACAATAAGGTTTAAATATTGAACCTTAGAAAAAGGCATCTCCTTCTACTCATGTGGAATCAAAGCTGTCTATTTCAAGGAGCAGAAATGGCTTCAGATGAATGTGTCATCCCAACCAATTAGCACACACTCTGTATCACAGTAAGTGCCTAGATTCTGCACTCAATTCTTGACTACATATTCAAAATTCCCAAACTTTCCAGAGACAACACTTAAGGGCCTGTCCCACTTGGTGATTTTTTCGGTGACTGCCGGCATCATTGACTGACGTAACAGTTCACTGAAAAATTCGCGGCGTGACGCGGCGTGATGATGTATGATGCACAGTGTTTTTTCAAGTGTCGCAACATTTTTTTGTCACCGTTGGATTTTGAAATGTTCAAAATCTTTTGGTGACACTGATATGATGCCAGCAGTCGCCGAAAAAAAATCGTCAAGTGGGACAGGCCCTTCACCCTTCATCCAAATCAATTATCTGGTTCATTATCACAGTTTCAATCGGTCGGGCTTTGCCATTTTTTAATGGCCCCTACATTACAATACCTAGTGAGGTTCCAAAGTGCTAGTTAAAGGTTTGCAAGAATGTGTGACATTATAAGTGAATATGTGTTGCTTCTACACTTGGTGACATTAACATGTAATTGCATTAGTTTCTTATTGCAGCACCATCACACATATCCGATTCAGTGGACTGGACTAATTAAGTAACCATTATCCTTCAATTGAATAAACAATGATAAAGAACGGTTGCCTGTATATTATCTTTTGGTCTTCTGGCAAAATTGAAGCCCCTGCTCTCAACATTCTCATTTATGTATAGCAGAGATTAATACCACCATTTCCCCTCTATCAGCATGTAAGCAAATCAGTTTGGTGATATGAAGTACATAGGAGTTGGCCTTCAAAATGCTGTGAATGCATATTTGCAACGAGATCCTACATTATTTATTGCCCATTAAAGTTAATGTGGATACCATTGTATTGCAACACTAAATTGCAATTAAGGGATTTGTTATGTTACTTGTTACAAGGGATCTAAATCAGCTTCTGGCATTATCAAACCCCCCTTGTCTGATACACCAAGCTGGTTGGCCAAGATGAGATAATATAACCATGGCCATTTCTGTAAAATGTAGCAAGATATCTTAAATGAATGCTAAGTGTGGAAGAAGGAACTGCAGGTGCAGGTTTAAACCGAAGATAAACACAAAAAGCTGGAGTAACTCAGCGGGACAGGCAGCAACTCTGCAGAGAAGGAATGGGTGATGTTTTGGGTCCAGAACCTTCTTCAGTCTGGTTAGGGATAAGGGAAACCAGAGATATAGACGGTGATGTGGAGAGATAAAGACAACGAATGAATGATATGCAAAAAAGTAACGATGATAAATGAAACAAGCCATTGTAAGCTGTTTGTAGGGTGGAAATGAGAAGCTAGTGCAACTTGGTTGGGGGAGGGATAGAGAGAGAGGGAATGCCGGGGCTTCCTGAAGTGAGAGAAATCAATACTGATACATAGATAGGTAGATAGAAAATAAGTGCAGGTGGAGGCCATTCGGCCCTTCGAGCCAGCACCGCCATTCATTGTGATCATGGCTGATCGTCCACAATCAAACTGTGCCTGCCTTCTCCCCATATCCCTTGATTTCACTAGCCCCTAGAGCTCTATCTAACTCTCTCTTAAATCCATCCAGTGATTTGGACTCCACTGCCCTCTGTGGCAGGGAATTCCACAAATTCACAACTCTCTGGGTGAAAACGTTTTTTCTCACCTCAGTCTTAAATGGCCTCCCCTTTATTCTGAGACAGTGGCCCCTGGTTCCGGACTTGCCCAACATTGGGAACATTTTTCCTGCATCTAGCTTGTCCAGTCCTTTTATAATTTTAGATGTTTCTATAAGATTCCCCCTCATCCTTCTAAACTCCAGTGAATACAAGCCTAGTCTTTTCAATCTTTCCTCGTATGACAGCCCCACCATCCCAGGGATCAATCTCATGAACCTACGCTGCACTGCCTCAATCACAAGGATGCCCTTCCTCAAATTAGGAGACCAAAACTGTACGCAATACTCCAGATGTGGTCTCACCAGAGCCCTATACAACTGCAGAAGAATCTCTCTACTCCTATACTGAAATCCTTTTGTTATGAAGGCCAACATTCCATTAGCTTTCTTCACTGCCTGCTGTACCTGCACGCCAACTTTCAGTGACCGGTGCACAAGGACACCCAGGTCTCGCTGTACCTCCCCCTTACCTAACCTAACCCCATTGACCTAACCTAACCTAACCCCAATCTGCCCCCTTGTTTTTGCCACCAAAGTGGATAACCTCACATTTATCTATATTCTACTACATCTGCCACACATCTGCCCACACACTCAACCTGTCCAGGTCACCCTGCAACCTCCTAACATCCTCTTCACAGTTCACACTGCCACCAAGCTTTGTGTCATCTGCAAACTTGGTAGTGTTGCTCCTAATTCCCTCTTCCAAATCATTAATATATATGGTAAACAGTTGCGGCCCCAACACCGAGCCTTGCGGCACTCCACTCGCCACTGCCTGCCATTCTGAAAAGGACCCGTTCACTCCTACTCTTTGCTTCCTGTCTGCCAACCAATTTTTTATCCACGTCAACACCCTACCCCCAATACCATGTGCTCTAATTTTAGTGACCAGTCTCCCGTGCGGGACCTTATCAAAGGCTTTCTGAAAGTCTAGATACACTACATCCACTGGCCCCCCTTCATCCATTTTACATGTCACATCCTTAAAAAATTCCAGAAGATAAGTCAAGCATGATTTTCCTTTCATAAATCCATGCTGACTTGGACTATTCCTTTTACTGCTATCCAAATGGCCCATTATTACCTCTTTAATAATTGACTCTAGCATCTTTCCCATCACCGAAGTCAGGCTAACTGGTCTGTAATTCCCTGTTTTCTCTCTCGCTCCTTTCTTGAAAAGTGGGATAACATTAGCTATCCTCCAATCCACAGGAACTGATCCTGAATCTATTGAACATTGGAAAATGTTCACCAATGCGTCCACTATTTCTAGAGCCACCTCCCTGAGGACCCTGGGATGCAGACCATCAGTCCCAGGGGATTTATCATCCTTCAGTCCCATTAGCCTACCCAATACTCTTTCACACCTAATGAAAATGTATTTCAGTTCCTCGACCCCCTTAGATCCTCTGTCCTCCAGTACTTCTGTGAGATTGCTTGTGGCTTCCTTAGTGAAGACAGATCCGAAGTACCGGTCGACGTTTCAGGTCAACACTGCATCAGAACCCCACGGAGTGGCCCATGCTCAACACCCCATTCAGTGAGTACCTCGATTCTGCATTCAGCTCTTGATCAGCACTTGAAAATTCCAGGACCTTCATATCCAAGTGGTCCTGGCGTTGAACTAACAATGCAAATGTTGTAAACCCAAATTGCATTTTTGGTAGGAAGGAACTGCAGATGCTGGTTCAAACCAAAGATAAACACAAAAATCTGGAGTAACTCAACGGGTCAGACAGCATCTCTGGAGTAAAGGAAAAGGTGACGTTTTGGGTCGAGAACCTTCTTCAGATTTGCTATGTTGGAAAATTTAATTGACAAAAATCTGTGATTTTGAACTAAATAAATGAACATTGAAGATAATCAATGCAAAACCAAATGGTTTCACTCACAGGATCATTACACACTACCTAGTGACATGTAACTGTGCTACAGGATCACAGTGACCCATAGAAATGGTAACTTCTCTAAGGGTATGGGTAAATAATACATTTTGATCATATTATCAGTATCCATATCTTATAGTCAAAAAAGAAGTATATGCCTCTTCCTGGCATATTAACACTGAATTATATATCACATTGTCCTAAGAAGTGGTTACCACTGCAACACATTTGTATCCGGCAGGACAGTAGTGGGGAAACTGTTAGCCTTTAAGCAGTGGGGACAATTTAATCTGTTGATCAACTACACCAGACAGTTGGCTCCTGATTCCAAGTGTGATAAGAAAATTGAAAATACAATTTATAAACTAAACCTGCAAACACAACCCCAATGGACCTCTCTAGTTCATGCAAAGATTAAAATTATGGGCCTGTCCCACTTAAGCGACTTTTTCGGTGACTGCCGGCACCCGTCATAGGTTATTGCAGGTCGCCGAAAATTTTCAACACGTTGAAAATCAGGCAGCGGCCAGAACAAGGAACGACTCTTTGGGCGACTACTCACAGCCATACAGGCTTCACTCCTCGACATGTCGTCGGGGTGTCGCCTGTATGGTCGTGAGTCGACTCCTCAGTCGCCCAAGTAGTCATAGCATCTTTCTGGTCGCCACTGGATTTTTAACATGCTGAAAAATCTCAGCGACCCGCAACAACCTATGACGGGTGCCGGCAGTCGCTGAAAAAGTGGTGTAAGTGGGACAGGCCCATTAGCATCTCTTTCATGAAGCTGGAGTAACTTAGCAGGTCAGACAGCATCTCTGGAGAAAAGAAATAGGTGACGTTTAGATCCAGACCCTTCTTCAGTCTCGACCCGAAACATCACCTATTCCTTTTCTCCTGAGATGCTGACCCGCTGAGTTACTCCTGCTCTTTGTCTCTATCTTCGGTTTAAACTAGCATCTGCAGTTCCTTCCTACACATCTCTTTCATGAACATGTACATAACCATAAGCCCATAGTAAAATGTTGCAATAAACTGCATTATGCTAACGTCCCACATACATAATTTGATCATCCCAAGCCTAAAAAAAGGAGAATAGGACCTTAAATACTATAACAACAAGGGTCAGTGCCCATCAAATTGATGTCTCGATAAGCAGAGCTGGAAGTCTTTGTTGAAAATAATCAGATCATCAGGGACTCTTTGACTGAGTCCTAAAAGCAGGCTGTCTCACTCAGAGCTAATACTTTCATCAACTCAACGAACCAGACAATTAGCATCCCAGGTACTCTTCTGGTTCAGAATGTACACTCAGTTTTGCTCATTAAAGTTACGTTTATTTCAAAGAGAAGAAGCAATGAATAAAGCAGAATGACTACAGGCCATTAGTCTAGCACCAGTTGTGGGGAAAATTGCTAGAATTCATCACTAGGATCAGAGTAAATGAGCACTGAGCAAAGTATACGCTGATTAGGAAGATTCAACAGGGTTTTGTGAAAGGTTGATTATGTCTAACAAACCTATTAGAGTTTTGCTTTGATGGGGGCACTGAGGTGCTTAGAAATGGATTGATGGAGGTCGTACCGTGGAATCTGAAAAGATATTTGAACAATTTCTGCGTGAAGACCACAGTCATCTTCCGACATTGTCATAAGTGATAGGAGTAGAACTAGGCCATTCAGCCCATCAAGTCTACTCCACCATTCAATCATGGCTGATCCATCTCTCCCTCCTAACCCCATTCTCCTGCCTTCTCCCCATAACCTCTGACACCCGTACTAATCAAGAATCTATCTATCTATGCCTTAAATATATCCACTGACTTTGCCTCCACAGGCTTCTGTGGCAAAGAATTCCACAGATTCACCACCCTCTGAATAAAGAAATTCCTCCTCATCTTCTTCCTAAAAGAACGTCCCTTAATTCTGAGGCTATGACCTCTAGTACTAGACTCTCCCACTAGTGGAAACATTCTCTCCACATCCACTCTATCCAAGCATTTCACTATTCTGTATGTTTCAATGAGGTCCCCCCTCATTCTTCTAAACTCCAGCAAGTGCTGGCCTAGTGTGACAAATGCTCATCATAGGTTAACCTGCTCATTCCTGGGACCATTCTTGTAAACCTCCTCTGGACCCTCTCCAGAGCCAGCACATCCTTCCTCAGATTTGATTTCTTCCCCAAAATTGCTCACAATATTCCAAATGCGGCCTTACCAGCATCTTATAGAGCAGGGGTCGGTAACCTGCGGACCCTGGGCCGAATGCGGCCCGCAACTAAAATCATCCGGCACGCAGGCAAATTTTTTGTCTGTAGTCATCCGGCCCGCAGACTTCCTTCACCTCAAGTACTGCCTGGGCCCGAGGCCGTGGCGCCCAGGTGCGGTGATGCAAGGAGGCCTGCGCTGGCGGCCGCAATTGCGGAGCCACTGACGGCCGAGCGCCGAGCTCTGGTTGTACCGCATCCTGCGCAAAACCGCCGACATGGCCGCGCACCTTCTGTGTCTAGGCTTCACGGTCGGGATCGGGGTTGTCAATAGGCCGGGGACGAGTAAGTGTGAGTATTTGAGCCACCGCCTTCAGGACAGAGCCAAGGCAATGGAGCGTAGGTGCGCCGTGTTTGTGAGCGCCTGTAACTATGGGCCAGTGCTCTGTGTTTGTGTCCTCGAAGGGGCGGGATGGGGGCGGGATCCATGTGTACACGTGAAAGATGTGGCCCGCCATCCACTCACAGACATGCGTCCTGGCCCCTATGCTGAACAAGGCTGCCCACCCTTGTTATGGAGCCTCAACATGACATCCCTGTTTTTGTATATAAGCCATCTTGAAATAAATGCTAGTAATGAGTTTGCTTTCTCTGTGAAGTTGCCAGAGCTGTTTCATAATTCAGCAAAGTAGCACAGTGGCAGACCAGTTTGGCTTGTTGCATCAGTGCTCCAGTGCTCCAGGTTCAATCCCGATATGTGCACAGTTTGCACACTACAACTTTGACCACATGGATTTTCACATCCCAAGGATGTGTTCATAGTTTATCTGACTACTCTGAGTGATGGCTAGTGCAGGTAAGGGGCAGAGGAGTCAAAGGAAAGTTGATGGGCATGTTACAGAGAATAAGTTGCAGGGCTACAGAGAAAACAGAAAAGTCTTGTAACGTGCAAGGATAATTGGGAAAAAGGTGAGCACACATAAGGAGTATTCTCTCACAGATGGTCAGTGACCTCAGGAAGCAAAGCACACCATCGCCTCTACTTCCTCAGAAGGTTTACGAAGTTTAGTATGCCCCCAACAACTCTCACCAACTTTGACAGATGGGCCATAGAAAGCACGTTATCGGGATGCATCACAGCATGGTTTAGGAACAGCTCCATCCAAGAACGCAAGAAATTGCAGGAAATCTTTGGCACAGCCCAGACCATCATACAAACCAACCTCCCTTCCATTGACTCAGTTTCCCCAACACTTTGTGTCTCCTGTCGCAGGTCTAGTCGAAGCCGGTATTCTTCATAGTCGAGGAAGATTTTCAACATATGCATAGGAGGTGGTAGGAGGTTGCAGGTCACCTCGACCTTGATTTTTTTTTTGGGTGGCGGGCAAGGTCACCAAAGGTTGCTGTTTAGGTCTCCTAAGTGGGACAGGGGCTTTACAGCGCTTGCAGCACCGGAGACCCGGGTTCAATCCCGACTATGGGTACTATCTCTATGGAGTTTTCACATTCTCCCGGTGCCATGTGGGTTTTCTCCGAGATCTTCGGTTTCCTCCCATACTCCAAAGACATACAGGTATGTAGGTTAATTGGCTTGGTGTATGTGTAAATTGTCCATAGTGTGTGTAGGATAGTGTTAATGTCCAGGGATTGATGGTCGGTGCTGAATCAGTGGGCCGAAGGGCCTGTTTCCACTGTAGGAGCACATCCTTGGGATGTGGAAACTTATGTGGTCACAATTAGAATGTGCAAACTGTGCATACATCAGGATTGAACCTGGATTTCTGGGGCTCTGAGGCATAAATACAAACTGCTCTGCCATGGTGCTAACTTGGTGAATAATTAAACTGCTTTGGCAACTTCACAGTAGGAAGATGGTTACAATCAGCCAACGGTTCAGTAGATTTTCTCTGGGATGAACAGACATTTCCATGATTTGCCAAACATGTGCTGCCAGGTCTGGAGGTACGATTGGTGGTAAACTCAGAGAATCTATTGCCCAGTCAAGGAGTTACTTCACTTTTTTAACAATGGAATCTAGGATAAACAGACATATAGGCCAATTTTAAGACCAGCTGGAAGTATTGTTTCAATGCGTTCTATGTCAGAGAGTTATGTCTTACAATTTCTAATCCATTATGGACAGCTAATTTAGTTTAGTTTAGTATAGTTTAATTTAGTTTAGTTTAGAGATACAACATGGAATCAGACCCTTAGGCCCACCAAGTCAATGCCGACCAATGATCACCCACACACTAGTTCCATCCGACACTCACAGGACAATTTACAGAAGCCACTTAACCCTTGATACCCTTACTAACCACTTAATGTTTGAGGAAACTGGATCCACTGGAGAAAACCCACGTGGTCACAGAGAGAACATACAAACTCCGTACACACAGCAGCCGTAGACAGAATAGAACCCAGGGCTATGGCATTGTAAGGTAGCAACTCCACCACTGCGCCACTGTGCCACCGCTAATGTTGGGGGTTTCCATTAGTAACGTGCATGTGGAAAATTGACCCTCATCTGCGTAATACTTGATCTTTGAAAACCTGTTGTTATGACAGTTTGAGGGAATTTTAAAACTCTCTCCCCAAAATACCATGTTTAGAAGAACATCCAGGTTTTTGAAAGGGGACGGAGGCTTCAAGAGTAATAAGATTCAGGAGCATGAAGAAAGATGAAGAAGTAAAGAAGCACAATTGGTTAATAAATGCTTGAGCAGCCTCAAACACCTTCTCCTGTCATAAAACACAAAGCAAGTCAGTGCTGAGAAATGTTGCTTTTAACTTCATGTAACCAATGCCAGGACCAATCACTTCCACATCAGATCAATCACAGTCAGATATAGCCTTCAGCTTGTTCCATTGTGCCTCCGTGACATTCTTCAGACTCAGCACATTAAAAACACTCCCTCATGCACTTGGCTGATATTACTCCATATAACATCAATCACCCTGAGTTACCTGTTCAAAAGGGAACTGCAGATGCTGGAATATCGAAGGTACACAAAATTGCTGGGGAAACTCAGCGGGTGCAGCAGCATCTATGGAGCGAAGGAAATAGGCGACGTTTCGGGCCGAAACCCTTCTTCAGACTGAAGAAGGGTTTCGGCCCGAAACGTCGCCTATTTCCTTCGCTCCATAGATGC
This sequence comes from Amblyraja radiata, assembly GCF_010909765.2. Taxonomy (NCBI): domain Eukaryota; kingdom Metazoa; phylum Chordata; class Chondrichthyes; order Rajiformes; family Rajidae; genus Amblyraja; species Amblyraja radiata. Next base: position 55,677,091 of record NC_045966.1, read on the forward strand.
TGCTGCACCCGCTGAGTTTCCCCAGCAATTTTGTGTACCCTGAGTTACCTTGCCAACTTGTAAAGATTTTGAGACATTTTGAATGGCCATTTGTGCCCAGCATGAACAGAACTCATGCTATCAAATTTCATTTGACTCATACAACCAGCAGTCGTAATCAAGATGGTATGGTGGGGCAGAGGTAGAGTTACTGCCTTACAACACCAGAGACCCAGTTTGATCCTGACTATGGGTGCTGTCTGTAGGGAGTTTCTTCATTCTCCCTGTGTCTTTTTATCGGATGCTCCTACACTCTTTCTACATTCCAAAGACATGCAGGTATGTAGGCTAATTGGCTTCTGTAAATTGTCCCCAGTATGTAGAATAAAACTTGTATTTGGGTGATCGTTGGTCAGCACAAACTCAGTGGGCCAAAAGGCCTGTTTTCTCACTGTGTGTCTCTCAACTAAAGAAAACTAAACTAAAAGTGTTGACTGAGATGCCTATGTTGGTTCTGCACCCATCCAAATCAAAGTGATCACTGTCCCATATACGTTCACAGTTCATAAGTCATAGGCGCAGAGGTACAACCTTTCAGAGTCTACTCTGCCATTCAATCATAATGATCTATCTTTCCCTCTCAACCATATTCTTCTGTCTTCTCCACATAACCCTTGATACCCTTACTAATCAAGAATATGACAATCTCCACTTTAAAAATACCCAATGACTTGGCCTCCACAGACATCTGTGGCAATGAATTTCACAGATTTACCACCCTCTGACTAAACAAATTCCTCCTCATCTCCTTTCTAAACAATGTCCTTTTATTCCCTCTGGTCCTAGACTTTCCCACTATTGGAAACATCCTCTCCGTATCCACTCTTTCATCATTTGGTTAGTTTCAATGAGGTCCCTCTTCGTCCTTCTAAACTCCAGCGAGTACAGGCCCAGTGGCGTCAAACACTCATCATCCATTAAACCAATCATCCCTGGGATCATACTCGTAAATCTCCTCTGGACCCTCTCCAATGCCAGCACATCCCTCTTCAAGTATGGGGCCTGTTGTGAAATAACATGAACACTGCAGGAGAAATGTGCGATTCAGTTGGGATAATTATAAACCTTCTTTGGGATTACAAAAATGAAACTCCATTAAATGTTGTAATATATCATTCAGAGCTTTGGATACCCCTCATTTCAGTAAATGGCAGTGTTTCATATGTTAGAATGGGTAACTTAGGAAAACGAGACGTAATGGGAAATAACAATACCTGTAAAATGGCCAGTAAGCTTTATACTGAATCTGACTTCTGTTATCATAAACACCTGAAAAGTATTTTGTTAAAACTGTAAACTCACAAGTGCTGCAGGCATTTTGTTTAATAAAGAATGATAACCTATAACATATCTATATTTTCCATCATAATGCTACATTGATCGAATTGAGTCAGGACCTAACTGCGTGTCTCTCATGGTGCACAATAAAACAGCCTGCCAATTCTTGTCCTTCCAAATCCTTGCTTAGCTTGCACCTTTAGGCAATGAAGAAGCATTCATGTGAATGATGTAAATAACCAGTCTTCAACAGTGAGCAAAGCTGGTCTCACCTCCGTTGCTAATGCAATCATGCAAGTGGCATTGGCCAGTCTGAATCACCTTCCACAAATTGAGTACATTCAAACTGTAATGGGATTGATTGATACCACACAGCCCCATAAATCTGTGCAACAGACTGAATGCAATGCCTTCACTGCTCATCCCTTCCCACCCGAATCACCCCCTCACCAGGTACCTTCCCCTGTAACTGCAGGAGATACAACAACTGCCCCTATATTCCCTCCCTTGACTCTGCCCAGGAACCCCGACAATCTTTCCAGGTGAGGCAGAGGTTCACTTGCTCCACCTCCAACCTCATCTACTGTATCCGTTGTTCAAGGTGTGAACTCTTATACATCGATTAGACCAAACGTAGACTATGCAATGATTTTGCTGAAGACCTTCGCTCAGTCTGCTTCGACCCACCTGACCTCCCGGTTGCAAAACACTTTAATTCCTTTTCCCATTCCCCGTTCCTGCTTTTTCCCCATATCCCTTGATTCTTTTAGTGCTAAGAGCTAAATCTAAATCTAAATCTAACCCCTGACTCTCAGTCTGAAGAAGAGTCTCGACCCGAAACGTCTTCTATTCCTTATCTCCAGAGATGCTGTTTGACCCGCTGAGTTACTCCAGCTATTTGTGTCTGCCCTCACTATGGCCTTTATCACTTCCTTTACTCTTGATTGAAAGATCATGATTGGGAGATGTTCTGGGTGGTTCTTATACCAGTTCCACACTGAGCTCTGTTAACTGCAAATTTATGTCAATACTAGTGTATTTACTTCCAAAGTCAGGCAGGACACAGTCTATTTTGAAGAAGGTTTTCCTGCACAATGTCTGAATCTTTGCTGAGAAGAATATTTTGTATTTTGAATGCAATAGACATCGAGAGATAAAAACAAGGATGTGCAGATGCTGGTTAATACACAAAAGAATGCAAAGTGCTTGAGCAACCCACCAGGTCAGGCAGCATCTCTGGAGGACATGGATAAGTGATGTTTTGGGTCGAGACCCTTCTTAATGACTGAAGAAGTCTGAAGAATGGTCTCGACCTAAATGTCATCTATCCATGTTCTCCAGAGATGCTGTCTGACCTGCTGGGTAACTCTGGCATTTTGTGCCCGACAGTGAGAGATAAAGCTCTGGGGCAGACACCGCTTTATACAATATATAGATATTGAATGGGATTAACCAGTCCTGATGGATTTCTTGGACCAGTTCTCAATTGCCTGTGGGTGAGAGCGGTTGTCATATTTTCTCACAACTATTCTTATTTGTTTTTAATTTATTTTCGTCAATTAATTTACAATTCACCTAAGGATTATATTTGCAGATGCATGCACAGCCCTAAATTGTGTATTTTCTTCTGAACATATATCAACATTATCGGATATTTAACATTTTCCTACAACACAGTTGGGGGTCCATTTAGCCTAATGGGTCTATCCTTTCTCTTCACGCAAATGATCTATCCCATTCCTCTACATTCCCCGATTACCTGTTCTCTTGCAAATGGCCACTGACTCCATTTTGATTCTCTGATCACCCACCCACCTACATGGGGGATAGTTCTCCATACTAAATTAACCCACCAACTAACTAATTATAAATTATTAGATGTCAAGAAGGAAAAGCTAATTTAATGCTCAGAAGCCAGTACTGGCCAGAAGAGTATGTCAAAAGGAGTAAAGCATGTCCCATACTTTGATTGCAACACTAAGACACTACACTTGGATTACATTAGGCTTGTCTTGGCGGAAAAACCAGATACATTTCTTAAGACATGGACACCCTTTACTGAATTTTTACAACTATAGTATGGTGAAACACAAATTTAAATTTAAATCTGAAGCTACAATGGCTACGAGGGGGGGGGGGGGGGGGGGGGGGGGGGGGAGGGGCAAGGTATATCTCTTATATTTTATCTCTTCATTTTTTCTTTTCTTTTCTTGCTTTCCCTTTGTTTTCTTTGTTCCTTTTTTTTAAAATTTAGGTCATAAGGTTAAAAATGAAGCTGTACAATAAATGTATAATTGTAGATGCCGAACGTTTTATCCTTGTACAATTGCTTCTAATAAAAATAAATTTAAAAAAAACAAAAAAACTTTGATTGCAACACGATAAAAATACACTGAGGAAGAAAAGCATTTAAGCAGACATTTGAAGGAAGGCTGAGGAGAGGTGCTGCCCTGATACTAAGAGATATGGTTTTGTCTAAATTATTAGACTTGTAACTATTCTTCAGACACTTCTTCAATAAAACTAAACACTGCAGGCCAGCAATAAAGATTAAGAGAATGTAAACACAGTATTTCTGACAAGCTCCCATGTTATTAAGACTTTAACCATCACGTACAAAACCAGAAAGAGATACCTGTAAGTCTCCCTTTAGGCTGCACCTTGGAAAAGTGAACATTTCTCCATGGACTTCTATGTCAGTGTAATTTAGAATAAATCCAACTTCCTTTGTGTGTTGTGCATTTAGGCAGCTAATGGAGGATTATGCACATTGCATTTCATTTCATGAATATATAGGTAGCTATATTATATATTTTGATATTTAGTTTAGTTTAGTTTAGAGATACAGTGTGGAAACAGGCCCTTTGGACCACCGAGTCTGCACTGACCAATGATCCCCGTACATTAACACTATCCTACACACACTAGGGACAATTTACAATGATACTGTCAATTAACCTACAAACTTAGGTCTTTGGAATGTGGGAGTAAGCCCACATTTAAGCACCGGGAGGAAACCCACACAGGTCACAGGGAGAACTTCCAAACTCCATACAGACAGCACCCATAATCAAGATCGAACCTGGGTCTCTGGTGCTGTGAGGCAGCAACTCTACCGCTGTGTCACCATGCCACCCCTATAACTATATGATAAATAGTTATCATAATTTAAAATGAATTATCAAACCAAGCTGAGTAAGCAAAACAAAAGGGACATTGTGGTCATTTCAGATGGAAAATTGGCAAACTGTACATATATTAAAAGGACTGGTGTTGGCTATGGGACAATGGTAAAGTAGGGATACTAGTTGTGGTACATATACTCAGAAATTGACCATAGCTCTGGTATCAGAGCATTTCCCAAGAGCCAAGGGTTCTGAGTTTACAAACTGTGGGCAGAAAGTGAAATGGAAAGAGAGCAAGGTATGTACCTGACTATCAGTAGACTTTGACTATCAACAGAGAATGTTTACGAGGATACACAAAAATGCTGGAGAAACTCAGCGGGTGCAGCAGCATCTATGGAGCGAAGGAAATAGGTGACGTTTCAGACTGAAGAAGGGTTTCGGCCCGAAACGTCACCTATTTCCTTCGCTCCATAGATGCTGCTGCACCCGCTGAGTTTCTCCAGCATTTTTGTGTCCCTTCGATCTTCCAGCATCTGCAGTTCCTTCTTGAACAACATGTTTACGAGGAAGTTGCCAGGACTAGAGGGTCTGAGCTATAAGGAGAGGTTGAGTAGGCTGGGACTCTATTCCTTGGAGCGCAGGAGGAAGAGGGGTGATCTTATAGAGGTGTATGCAATCATGAGAGGAATAGATCAGATAGATGCACAGAGTCTCTTGCCCAGATTAGGTGAATCGAGGACAAGAGGACATAGGTTTAAAGTGAAGGAGAAAACATTTAATAGGAATCTGAATCTAATAGGGTAACCTTTTCACACAAAGGATGGCTGGGGTATGGAACAATCTGCCAGAGGAGGTAGTTGAGGCAGGGACTATCCCAACATTTAAGAAACAGTTAGACAAGTGTATAAATAGCACAGGTTTGGAGGGATATGGGTCTAACGTGGGCAGGAGGGACTAGTGTAGCTGGGACTTGTTGGCCAGTGTGAGCAAGTTGGGCTGAAGGGCCTGTTTTCATGCTATATCACTCTATGTCTCTATGAGCTGTAATATTCACAGTAGAGTACTAAAGACTCCACAGTTGGAAACAAATAGTCCGTGTACACAAGACAGTTCATTATGGTACATAGTTAACTGGTATTAACAGTGGAGGGAACTGGTACAGGAAAATATACATGTTAGTATTTTCCCAAAATCTAACTCCGATGTAACTCCACTATGAACATGTAACTCCATTAAAACTGCCTTTCCATATGAAAGCCCACTCTGTAACATATCATCAACACAATTTGAGCACTTGCAATGTCATTCAGCATTGTGACTTTGTAATATTTTAATGATTCCATCAAACTGTTGACAGATACACCCTATTCAGGAGAGCAAGAAGAAGCTGAAGCCTGCAGAGGTGGTGTAGGGATGAGGCGGGGAGACTAAAGACTAATTCAAAGGAAATGTTACAATTACAATTGTTTATGTTCAGCAGTTTGCCTTAGTAAGACCTCCAAGCTAGGAATGTATTTCTGTCAAAGGAAGGGTTATGTGCTCAGTCACAACAGGTTGCATCTCATGAGTTCAGTGTAGATTTTACCTCTCCCGCTCCAAATGGCTGTGCATACACCAGGGTTTCATTCATGGTGTAACAGAGTAGAGAGAAAGGGAAATGTATCGTAGTGTCAGTCGTTAAATTAAAATTACTATAATCGCTCAAGCAAGAGACTGTAAGGCATTCTGATCTGTTGTTTATTTAAAATCTCTAGTCAGGCAGAGGTAATTCAATTACCAGCCTGTTGTAAACATAGGCAGATGCCAAAGTTACAAGACGAAGTTAGCTGAACCATCCACTTCATACCGTAGTGCAGGGACTGTGGTGATTTAATCATACCAAATGGATGAACTTTTGATATGTTACATTTGGTATGTGTTACTGTTGTTTAAAGCGTACTGCTGTCTCATGGTGCCCGCAATTCCACGGCAGCCATATTATTCAAGCAAGGGCACACACACTGTGCGCAAATGTGTTTCAGCCAGATGTATACAGTTGTTCCATGCAAATAGGTCTTGTGTATGTGCCACATTCAGTCTGCCATCGCCATTGTAAAGCACAGCTCACCACTCATCGGACAATGGTTTCACATCGTATGCTCACCATCAGTATACAGGATATTTTTGTTTTAGTTTAGTTTAGACCTACAGCACTGAAAATGGCCCTTCAGCCCACACCAACCAGCGATCCCCGCACACTAACACCATCCTATACACACTAGTTTGCCTACCGCAAGAACAGGAGTACGGAGGATGCCATCTCAATGGCACTTCACTCCGCCCTCTCCCACCTCGACAACTGAGACACTTACGTAAGAATGCTGTTCATCGATTACAGCTCAGCATTCAACACCATTATACCCTCTAAACTGATCACCAAACTCGGTAACCTGGGCATCGACCCCCTCCCTCTGCAACTGGATACTGGACTTTCTAACCAACAGACCCCAGTCTGTTAGATTAGACAAGCACACCTCTTCAACCCTCAACCTGAACACCGGCGTTCCACAGGGCTATGTGCTGAGCCCCCTCCTCTACTCCCTCTTCACCTATGACTGCACACCTGTACATGGTACTAACACCATCATCAAGTATGCAGATGATACAACGGTGATTGGCCTCATCAGCAACAACGATGAGTCGGCCTATAGGGAGGAGGTCCAGCTCCTAGCAGCATGGTTCGCTGACAACAACCAGGCCCTTAACTCCAAGAAGACCAAGGAGCTCATTGTAGACTTCAGGAAGTCTAGGGGCGGAACGGACACCCCCATCCACATCAACGGGACGGAGGTGGAACGTGTTTCCAGCTTCAGGTTCTTGGGGGTCAACATCTACAATTACTTCTCTTGGACCCACAATGCCTCAACTCTGGTCAAGAAGGCTCACCAGCGTCTCTTCTTCCTGAGGAGACTGAAGAAGGTCCATCTGTCTCCTCAGTTCCTGGTGAACTTCTACCGCTGCACCATCGAGAGCATCCTTACCAACTGTATCACAGTATGGTATGGCAACTGCTCTGTCTCCGACAGGAAAGCACTGCAGAGGGTGGTGAAAATTGCCCAACGCATCACCGGTTCCTCGCTCCTCTCCATTGAGTCTGTCCAAAGCAAGCGTTGTCTGTGGAGGGCGCTCAGCATCGCCAAGGACTGCTCTCACCCCAACCATGGACTGTTTACACTCCTACCATCCGGGAGGCGCTACAGGTCTCTCCGTTGCTGGACCAGCAGGTCCAGGAACAGCTTCTTCCCGGCGGCTGTCACTCTACTCAACAACGTACCTCGGTGACTGCCAATCACCCCCCCCCCCTCCCCCCCGCGGACACTCCCCCACAGGAAAAACACTATGACTGTATGCATGTAAATAGATTTATTTATTGAAATCATATTCTATGTCGCTCTTCCAGGGAGATGCTAACTGCATTTTGTTGTCTCTGTACTGTACACTGACAATGACAATTAAAGTTGAATCTGAATCTGAATCTAATGACAATTTTACATTCATACCAAGCCAATTCACCTACCAACCTGTATGCCTTTATAACTTTATAATTCAGATTTAAAGGAAGCTACTTACAAGGATGCTGTCTGTCCCGCTGAGTTACTCCAGCATTTTATGTCTATCTTCGATGAAAACCAGCATCTGCAGTTCCTTCCTGCACATTTCGTCTGCCCAACAGCAAAATCTCCACAAGGTATGCCTACTTTGAAGAGGTTCTCCTCCTCTCTCTGTCAAGATTTCTGCAACATCCTAGTAGTTCCATTGGTAAGATGAAATACTAGTTGTTACACCATTTACCTTGTCGCGCTGATGAAATATATTAATCAGCATTATGTTAAAAAGAAGTAGCCTTTTGACCTGCTAAATAATTTATCTTTTAAAATGACTTAATTGAAACAGACTATGTAACCAGTATCAATTTGTCATTGGTGGGTAGACACAAAATGCTGGAGGACAGGCAGCATCTCTGGATAGAAGGAATGGGTGACGTTTCGGGTCGAGACCCTTCCACAGAGGGGAAGCAGCGAGAGAGGACGTCGCAGAAATCTTGTCGGAGAGAGAAGGACAACCTTCTTCAAAGTAGGCATACCTTGTGGAGATGTTATGTGGAGCAGACAAAATGTGTAGGAAGGAACTCTGGTTACTGGTTTACATCGAAGATAGACATAAAATTCTCAGTGGGATAGACAGCATCTCTCAACCCACAACATCACCCATTCCTTCTATCCAGAAATGCTGCCTGTCCCATTGCGTTACTCCAGCATTTTGTGTCTATCTTCGGTGTAAACCAGCATCTGCAGTTCCTTCCTACACATGTCATTTATGGGTCCATGATAGAGCAAATCTGCTGCAGTACATGAGTAATTTCATTTTTAATTACTTCATTTCACCTCATGACTTAATGGCAACTCATAACTTCACAGCACCGAGCAGCAATTTGTGGTCAATTATTGGCTGCAAATGATCTTAGGACATGCTGAGGTTACGAAAGCTGCTACAGAAATGCAAGGTCATAAGGTCATAAATGACAGGAGTAGAATTAGGCCATTCAGCCCATCGTGTTCACTCCGCCATTCAATCATGGCTGATCAATCTCTCCCTCCTAACCCCATTCTCCTAACCTCTGACACCTATACTATTCAAGAATCTATCTATCTCTGCCTTAAAAATATCCACTGACTTAGCCTCCACAGTCTTCTGTGGCAAAGAATTCCACAGATTCACCACCCTCTGACTAAAGAAATTCGTCCTCATCTCCTTCCTAAAAGAACATCCTTTAATTCTGAGGCTATGGCCTCTAATCAATCCCAGACTCTCCCACTAGTGGAAACATCCTCTCCACATCCATTCCATCTAAGCCTTTCACTATTCTGTATGTTTCAATGAGGTCCCCCCTCATTCTTCTAAACTCCAGCTTGTACGGGCCCAGTGCCAACAAACGCTCGTCATAGGTTGACCTACTCATTCCTGGAATCATTCTTGTAAATCTGAGTTGTTTTCATTAACTACTGACTATCTTCCTGCCTGTCCTTTAGAGCAGGAATTATATCCTTGGACGCCTCTCTCCATCAATGTGAGATGCTGACTGCATTAATTGATTTTTCTCAACCCCAGACTAGTGAAGCAGTTGGATGTAGCAGATTAATCAGGAGTTTTTTAAGCCCTGTGGCAATGGAGTGGTCGCCTCGATAGAAACAATTTTCAACCTTTCAGCTGAGGTACTGATTGAATTACACTTCAACGGCCAAATCACGAGTAGAATGAAATCATTGTTTTAACCTCACAGTACAATCACTCGTAAATCAGAAGATAGCCATAGGTACACAAAAATGATGGAGAAACTCAGTGGGTGCAGCAGCATCTATGGAGCGAAGGAAATAGGCACCGTTTCGGGCCGAAACCCTTCTTCAGACTGATGGGGGATGGCGGGGAGAAGAAAGGAAAAATGAGGAGGAGGAGCCCGAGGGCTGAGGGATGAGAGGAGATAGCAAGGGCTAACAAAATTGGGAGAATTCAATGTTCATGCCCGCAGGATGCAGACTCCCCAAGCGGAATATGAGGTGCTGCTCCTCCAATTTCCGGTGTTGCTCGCTCTGGCCATGGAGGAGACCCAGGACAGCCACCGGGAGGTCAGGTTGGTTATTACGGACCGAGCGGAGGTGTTCGGCGAAGCAATCGCCCAGCCTCCGCTTGGTCTCACCAATGTAGATCAGCTGAAATCTAGAGCAGCAGATGCAATAGATGAGGTTGGAGGAGATGCAGGTGAACCTCTGTCGCACCTGGAACGACTGCTTAGGTCCTTGAATGGAGTCGAGGTAAAGGGACAAGTGTTGCATCTCTTGCGGTTGCAACGGAAAATGACCGGGGAGGGGGTGGTATGGGAGGGAAGGGAAGAATTGACTAGGGAGTTACAGAGGGAGTGGTCTTTGCGGAAGACAGACATAGGGGGAGATGAGAAGATGTGGCGAGTGGTGGGGTCACGTTGGAGGTGGCGAAACTGACGGAGGATTACTTGTTGTATGTGACGGCTGGTGGGGTGAAAGGTGAGGACTAGGGGGACTCTGCCCTGGTTGTGAGTGGGGGGATGGGGAAAGAGAGCAGTGTTGCGGGGTATGGAAGAGACCCTGGTGCGAGCCTCATCTATGGTGGAGGTGGGGAACCCCCGTTCCCTGAAGAATGAGGACATTTCAGATGCCCTGGTGTGGAACGCCTCATCCTGGGAGCAGATGCGGCGTAGACGGAGGAATTGGGAGTAGGGGATGGAGTCCTTACAGGAAGCAGGGTGGGAAGAAGTGTAGTCCAGATAGCCATGGGAGTCAGTAGGTTTATAGTGGATGTTGGTCAGAAGTCTATCACCTGCGATGGAGATAGTGAGGTCAAGGAATGATAGGGAAATGTTGGAAATGGTCAGGTGTACTTGAGTGCTGGATGGAAGTTAGTGGTGAAGTGGATGAAGTCAGTCAGTTGTGTGTGGATGCAGTCGTCGATGTAACGGAGGTAGAGGTCGGGGATGGGGCCCTGGTACGTATTGAACAAGGATTGTTCGACGTACCCGAAGCACTTCAACTCCCCCTCCCATTCCCCATCCGACCTCTCTGTCCTGGGTCTCCTCCATGGCCAGAGCGAGTAACACCGGAAATTGGAGGAACTGCACCTCATATTCCGCCTGGGGAGTCTGCATCCTGCGGGCATGAACATTGAATTTTGTTAGCCCTTGCTGTCTCCTCCCCTTCCTCAGCCCTCGGGCTGTCTCCTCCCATCTCTCAGCCCTCGGGCTCCTCCTCCTCCTTTTTCCTTTCTTCTCCCGCCCACCCCCCATCAGTCTGAAGAAGGATTTTGGCCCGAAACGTTGCCTATTTCGTTCGCTCCATAGATGCTGCTGCACCCGCTGAGTTTCTCCAGCGTTTTTGTGTACCTTCGATTTTCCAGCTTCTGCAGTTCCTTCTTAAACACAGAAGATAGCCATGCCTTCCCTCATCATCATCAGGCAAAAGGTATAGAGGTGTGCAAAACGCACACCTCCAGATTCAGGAACAGTTTCCTCCCAGCTGTTATCAGGTAACTGAATCATCCTACCACAACCAGGGAGCAGTGCTGAATTACTATCTACCTCTTTGGTGACCCTCGTACTATCCTTGATCGAACTTTGGTGGTTTTACCTTGCATTAAACGTTATTCCCTTATCATGTATCTATACACTGTAAATGGTTCGATGGTAATCATGTATTGTCTTTCTGCTGACTGGATGGAACACAACAAAAGCTTTTCACCATACCTCGGTGACAATACAGGTGACAATAAACTAAACTGAAGCTGAACTGATGAAGCACATAGTCTTCTCATTATTGCTTCAAGCTTCTCCATACATCAATCCAGTGCCCTCAATCACAAACACTTCCAACTGGAGGCTGCATTGTCAGGGCTCATTGTAGTACATTATATTGGAAGAAGAACACCTCAGTTTAAATTAGCTGTTATTAGCAAGCTATTGCATACATCATTTAGTGCCTAACAATCAGAATCGTGATCTTCAAACAATCACAAACATTCCCTTTGTTCTTTCCTCCCTTCCCTCTTCCCTGCAGCTTAAAAAGTGCTAATTTTCTCTTTTTGAATGAATGAATGGTATTTTATTCTCACATGTGACAAGTCACAGTGATATTCTTTGTTTTGCACCCCCAAGGTATACAAAGTGGCCACATAAAAGGCACCGACAGTGATGAAGGATTCCATTTTAACACAAACCATATTTTCCCCGTTCAGAGAAATTGCTCTAAATGTTAATCCCTTTATCATGTATCTGCACACTGTGAATGGCTCGATTGTAATCATGTATAGTCTTTCCGCTAACTGGATAGCGTGCAACAAAAGTTTTTCACTGTACCTCGGTTCACGTGACAATAAACTAAACTCAGAAACTCAGTTCTTCAACTCGCATTGTTAAAGGTTTCACTGCCTAGAGATACTGCTTGATCTACTTAGTATCCTCAGCATGCTCTGTACATTTAGTATCATTTTTTAATCATTCACCAAAACGTACAAGGGATGGGCTGCCACATCCACAAAACAATGTCTTCCACCAATTTTCACCTCCAACAATAGTGGCCCATGGCAAGACCCTTGTAGACATGAGTCATTGGCCATATCTCAAGAGTAGCAAAGCGAGATGATGATATTGATGGTGAAGTTCATCATTACCTTCAGCAAAACCTTAGGCTGGCTGAGGTAAAGAGTGTTGAAGATCAAGCCCTCAAACCTGGCAAAGCTGATTGTTGACTAGGCTGCTGTGATTCCCAGCCTCCTTTATGCCTCTGAGATGTGGACCAGCTACAGACGGCACAAAAGCGTGACATCACCAATGCTGCCTTCAAAAAACCCTTCAAGTACATTGGCAGGATAAGTGAGCCTATTATCCCTGGTGCGTGAGGCCTTAATTAAACTCAGCAAGCTTCATTGGGCAGACAGTGCTGATCATATTGGCATGGAACATCAATACAGGCAATTAACAATGTGATCTGTCTTGGAAAGAGATTATCTACAAGATAGAGGGGAAATGGAGGTGTTCTCAAAGCTTCCTTGAAAATGTGTAATAGCTCAACTAATTTATCGGAATACACATCCCATGAGCACTACAGTGGAGACATAACATTCAAGAAGGCACTGAGAACCTTGAGTCTATAGAGTCTTACAGCATGGAAACAGGCCTTTCGGCCCAACTTGCCCCTCCTACACCTCCCCGTCCACACACACCCCTCCTGTCCTCCCACCCCACCCCACCCCCGCCACGCACCCCACTTTCCTCCCCACCCACACATGAAGAGGAAGGGGGGGTGGGGGGGGGGGGAGGAGTGCTGGGGGAAATGAGCCACGCCTGCACAGTTAGGGGCTATGGGTGAGTGGTGGAATATTGCGTTGGGGGAACGGGTTGCGTTGGGGCTATGGGTGAGTGGTGGAATATTGCGTTGGGGGAACGGGTTGCGTTGGGGGAATATGCTTTTGATATATCCAGCTGGATTTCACAAAATAGTTGCTGATCTGTTTTTTAAGACAATATGACAGAAAGTATATAATTTGCTGTCGGTCTCATCTCCTGGCCAGGATGTTTATTACAACAGGATAAACAACGGGATTAGTTATTAACATGTCCATTTGGAGCTACCAAGCAATGAGATCCAACACATGGGAACATATTTCTGAACTTTAATTCTCTGGGACACTTGTTAATGTATGCTGGCAGTCGTTCTTGATTTTTACATTTATCCAAGTATTACGGCATACTGGCACCATCCCAATTAGCCAATTTGGCACAGTCTGTTCATACCCATTAAGAACTGGGCTGAAACTGCAACAAGCTGAGCTTGTACCAGAACCTGCGGAACAATGGTGCAGGGAGTGGTTTATCCCCATCAGTCCAGACTGGATTCAAAGTCAGGTCTCAAAGTGAGTGTACAATGGTTAACCCAGCAGGAAAGCTAAGCATAAATAGAACATCAGACAAATGCTGGAAGGTAGTCAAGCAATCTCCGAGGTAAATAATTGGTCTACATAGAGTTGCATTCAGCTCTTTTTATTTGGAATGATAAAATGCTATCACATTCCTGAAACGGTGTAATTAAAGTTTGGCAGATGTGGTCTGAGTTTGACATGACAGAGTCAGAGAAGCAGGAATCTGACTGAGCAGATCAGCCCGTTTCCAATAGGATTATCTATGCAACTGCTACCTCAGTTTTAACAAATATAATGCAGCTGGGGATATTAATCTTAATCTGAAATCCACCTCATGTACATGGTAAGAGATTAATCCAAAACCATAACAATTCTACACTTTGATGGAGAAGAATGGGCGGGCTGCAATAAGGGAAAATAACTCATTTTTTAAACTATGATTTCTTTTGCACAATAGAAAGCCTCTCGAGTTTGCTTAAATTACTGAGATGGGTGTGTCAGAAGCAGAAGGGGTTGGATTAAACATTCCCAACAACCCTCGCCCTCACCAACCTGTACTGATGCATCGTGGAAAGCATTTTATCGGGAGGCATCACAGCTTGGTTTGGCAACAGCTCCATCCAAGTTGTGGACGTAGCCCAGACCATCACACAAACCAACCTTCCCTTCTATTCACTCCATTTATACCTCACGCTGCCTCAGCAAGGCCAGCAGCATAATCAAGGATGAGTCGCACCCTGGCTGCTCCCTCTTCTCCCCTCTCCCATTGGGCAAAAGGTATAGAAGTGTGAAAACGCACACTTCCAGATTCAGAGACAGTTTCTTCCCAACTGTTATGAGAGACCTAAACCATCCAATCGCAACCAGAGAGCAGTGCTGAACTAATATCTACCTCATTCGGTACTCTCAGACTATCGTTGATCGGACTTTACTGGGTTTGCCTTGCACTAGACATTATTCCCTTATCATGTATCTGCAAACTGTGAATGGCTCGATTGTAATCATGTATTGTCATTCCGTTGGTACACGTGACAGTAAACTAAACTGAACAAACCTAGATTCAATCTGTCCTCTTCTAGTTTTACAGAAGCAGGCTGGGGCATGATGGATGGTGAGGGAGAGGGATTAAGTCTGGTTGGTGGGGGGAGAGGAAGGGTGGATGGTGGGGGGAGGAGAAGCCTGGATTTTGGGGGGAGACATAAGGGTGGGTATTGTGGAAGGGATTTAACGGTGGATGGGGATGACAGGGAGAGGGGGGTAGGTGGATGGTCGAAGGAAGGTTGGGTAGTTGAGGGACGAGGGAGGGGTGAATGGTGCAGCAGGAGATTGGATGGTGGGGAAGAGTGGGAAGGGTGGATGGTGAATGGAGGGGGTTGGGTGGACGCTGGAAGTACAGGGGTAAGGGTCGCCGATGAGGGGAAGGTAAAGGTTGGAAGAGCTAAAGGGGCTGTCCCACTGCGGCGACCTAATCCGCGAGTTAAGAAGAGTGCCTTCGACCTTCAAGCTCGAGGAAACCGCTGTCATTCCAACGCCTGGAAAACCTCGAGCTGGATCGACCGTCCGCGTTGAAACCGCGAGCTGGATCGACCGACCGCGCACACACACACACACATACACACACACACACACACACACACACACACACACACACACAAACACATCGCAAAGGCGGGAGCCAGGGAAAGCGGGGGAGCGCTGTCAGAAATTCACACCCCCGATGAAGAGGAAGGTAAACGGCTGCCACAGTGTATTTAGAGAGCGTGGGGGGGGGGGGGGTGTGAGAGAAGGAGAAAGAAGGGGAGAGAAGGGGAGAGAAGGGGAGAGAAGGGGGGAGGGGGGGCAGAAGGGGAGAGAAGGGGAGAGAAGGGGGGGAGAAGGGGGGCGAAGTGGAAAGAAGGGGGAGAAGGGGAGAGAAGTGGGGGAGAAGGGGGGAGAAGGGGGGAGAAGGGGAGAGAAGGGGGGAGAAGGGGAGAGAAGGGGAGAGAAGTGGGGGAGAAGGGGAGAGAAGGGGAGAGAAGGGGAGATAAGTGGGGGAGAAGGGGGGAGAAGGGGGGAGAAGGGGAGAGAAGGGGAGAGAAGGGGAAAGAAGGGGGGAGAAGGGGAGAGAAGGGGAAATAATGGGGGGGGGAGAAGGGGGGGAGAAGGAGTGGAGACACTTTTAAGAAGTTTAATAAAGTTTAGTGGGCATTTTACCCACCGGTTGGTTTTCCGTGGTCCTGAAAACTCCAATGAGCCAATTAAAATGCCTGGTCAGTGAAGAATATTGCCTACGGCTGCCCTCGACTGCCTGTAACTAAATAGCGACCCCACTCCACTGCACTACGAGTTAAAAAGAACCATGCCGACCAAATATTACTTGCGGAAAATTTTTCAACATGCTGAAGATCTTTCCGCGACCTAGCTGAGGCCACGAGTATTCGGGAACTTCCCTTGAGCATGAAGGAGAGTTCCAGTGACCTCCTAGGACCTCGTGTCGACCATGCTGTGAGTTTGAGTCAAGGGCAAACTCGTCTAAACTCGCAGATTTGGTCGCCATTCACAGGAGACTGAGTAAAATCACCATAAGGCAATTAAAAAAAAAATTTTAAACTGTCTTTCCCAAATCTTGGAAACCAAATGGACAAAAGTGAATAAATGTGGTTGTATCCATTATGGGAAATAGTGAAAAAGCCAAGGAATATTTTCAAATAGTTCTTCAAATATTTTCAAATTGCTCTTACAAATATAATGGGCCAAATATCCCCCATATGTCTAAGCTTCCTTAGAAATATAGAAAATAGGTGCAGGAGTAGGCCATTCGGCCCTTCTAGCCAGCACCGCCATTCAATATGATCCTGGCTGATCATCCAAAATCAGTACCCCGTTCCTGCTTTTTCCCTATATCCCTTGATTCCATTAGCCTGAAGAGCTAAATCTAACTCTCTCTTGAAAACATCCAGTGAATTGGCCTCCACTGCCTTCTGTGGCAGAGAATTCCACAGATAATAGTTTTGCAAATCACTCCATCTGAAGGCTCATGACCTGCTAAGTTCACATTATTTTGTTTTCATCAATTTTTGGTGCCAACCTCCTTGCAGGAGGAAGAAGGCAGCACCATTAGTTTGTTCTTTGATATATAACTTTCCATTGTGTTTAATTTCATTCACTTGTTGGCTCCCATCCTCCTTGTAATACACTCTCCTGCTATCCAGTTCCCGATATTAAAAGCTGGAGGCTTAAAGCAGCATTAAACCAGATGTATATTGTCCTATCTGTCATAGTGAAATGCAATTTCTGTGGAAAAGTAGTATGCTTGTGCATGAATTGAAATAATAATTTGATTGCAATTGCTTTGTTAGATGTGTACGTGGAGATCTGACTGTATGTTCGGCCGAGGTAAGCAAAATGATAGGTGGGTCATTGTGTGGTCTGAGTGGAAACAGAGCAGGAGACTGTTATCTAAATTGAGGTAATTCAGGTAAATGCGAAGAGCTCTGCAGAATGGAGTCTGGGCTCAGTGTTCAGCTCCCAGTCATTAGACACATGGGAAATTAATGCATAGCACAGAAAAGGTCTTTTAGTCAGGGCCAATCGATCAAGGACTGCAGTCCCTCTGAAGAAATGACCTATTTGGTCGAGCATTAATTATCCAAAGATGAAAGGGAGACAGAGTAGACCCTCACGATTAATGGCGATCGGTGATTATTGATTAAACAAACTAAATGGCCATTGCTTGTTTTTGTGCTTTCTTATACTTTCAGTGCTGTGAACATCGGAAAATTATATTTTCATGTTAGTGCTAACATATGGAAACAGGCACTCTAATATTAATAAAGTCATGGAGTCATACAACTTGCCCCTTGGCCCAATTTGCCAATGCCGATAAAGTTGTCCCATCTACACAAGTCCCACCTCCTTATGTTTGGTTCATGTCCCTCCAAACCTTTCCTCTCCATGTACCTGTCCAATTGTCTTTAATTATTAAATAGTCTTTTTTTCTCATGCATGCTTCAACTACCTCCTCTGGCAGTTATTTCCAGACACGCACCACCCTGTGTGAAAAAGTCCCCCCCCCCCAGGTTCCTATTAAATCTTTCCTCTCTCACCTTAAACATGTTTCCTCTGGTTGTTGATCCCCCTGCTCTGGGTGAAAGACTGTGCATTTACCCTATGGATTCCCCTCTTGATCTTAAACTCCTCTAGAAGATCACCACTCATCCTCCTGTGCTCCACAGAATAAAGTCTTAGCCTGCCTAACCTTTCCCTATAGCCCAGGCCCTCAAGTCTTGGTAATATCCTTGGAAAAAAGTAAGGTAGTGAAGTAACAGTGGGGCAACCATATGACCCTTTGCAAAGCAGGTAAGATAAACATTTAAATATTTGTACTGAGTTTCTCTGCAGAAAGAAAGTGATCATTGTCCCTTTAAATTATTATGGTAATTCCTCCTATTCTCCTATTATTGAGCAAGCAAAGAAGTTCAATGTGTTGCAACCATGCTTTGTCTCTAGGCCAGATCAAAGATTAGGTCAAAGACTGCTTGATGACAGGGGGTGTCTTGTATGCTATGAATTCTAGCCAGGTTGAAAAAAAAATCAATATTGCTCCCTATTCAACTTTTACTGATGGTGCCATACTGGTAGGGCATGGCTAACTGTGTACCAAGAGTGTAAATGTGTCAGGGGTTATGGGACGAAGGCAGGAGAATGCGGTTAAGAGGGACATATAGATCAGCCATGATTGAATGGTGGAGTAGCCTAATTCTACTCCTATTACTTATGACCTTATATATGTTTTATGAGTGCCATTTTGGCATAGTGTTTAACTTTTGGTTTTGATTGGTGGGCTGAAATCAGACGGAGTCTCGCCTGAATCCCCAGCATAGTACTGGGTGACAGCTATGTTTTCAGATGTGCTGGGTTTTTTAAATTGCATTACTGGATATTAAAAATCCCTTGGTATTATCTAAAGAATAGCAGAGGAGTTTCTGTGAAAGTTAGATTTACATGTACCCTTCAACCTACACCATTCAACTGACTGTCATTTATCTCCCTACTCTGTGAGAGTAAATCAATTGCCTGCAAAACTACAATGGACATTAAAATTAAAAAAACAGGTATTCCTTAGAACATACAAATGCAATTTTCTCATGTCTCTCAAGAAGGGCAGGGGTCCCTACAAATAAATCTCAAATCTCCAGAGAACTCTTGCCACTGTCAAAGTCTTAAAGCATTTAAACAGTTGGATTGGGAACCTACCCAGATTACTTAAATGTAATTGATTTGTTTTAGCTTCAGTTTTCTCATGCTGTACATGCTTAAGCACTTTTTAAAATTTTCACTATGTATCTTTACATTAAAAAAATGTGTTTGAAGATGCAGCGCGGAAGCAGGCCCTTCGGACCACCGAGTCCTTGCCGACCAACAATCACCCATACACCAGTTCTATCCTGCACACTAGGGACAATTTACAGAAGCCAATTACCCTCAAACCCTGCATAGCTTTGGAAACTGGAGCACCCGGGGGAAACACAGGCAGGTCACAGGGAGAACATACAAACTCTACAGATGTCACCCAAGTTCAAGATTGAACCCATGTCCACAGCAACTCTGCAGTTGTGCCACTGTGCCACCCATTAAAAATTGTTTGATACTTGTGAATGCATGAGGGGATGCATTCACAATTTATATTAGACTATACAATTTACAGACTATACAATTTACAGTGTAGAGTTCTCTTAGTGCAGCAGATTCCCGCCAGGTTATGTTCAAACCCAGTGGGCCAGAGAACAGGCTAGAGCAGGGGACGGACGTCCTGCTAAGCAAATTCAAGGACAATCAAAATGCTAGGTAGAATCGTGGGAAGTAATGTAACTGCATCTTTTTCCATAGAGGTACTATACGTTATTGGAACAAAGTTAGCAGAGGAGTTCTCCGTATCAAATGTTTTTGTCTAGAATTTTCTGAATTGAGTCTGATCATGGGGCATCTAATTCACGTGACCTTTTCCCTTGGAATTTGTGCAATTGCAAGTTGTTGGCAGTGGAAGCTGATTACGTTCCAACAAAATCAT
Organism: Amblyraja radiata; assembly: GCF_010909765.2. Taxonomy (NCBI): domain Eukaryota; kingdom Metazoa; phylum Chordata; class Chondrichthyes; order Rajiformes; family Rajidae; genus Amblyraja; species Amblyraja radiata. The sequence goes on from NC_045966.1 coordinate 55,697,065, forward strand.
TGTAGCACCTGAGTCCGAGTGAGTGACAAGTCCAACAGTATCCCTCTCTGTCAGTGCAATGCACAAAAGTACAATTTTAACTGATTTAAACCCATAATCATCATAATCATAATCATACTTTATTAGCCAAGTATGTTTTGCAACATATGAGGAATTTGATTTGCCATACAGTCATACCAATAAAAAGCAACAGAACACACAAAATCCATTTTAACATAAACATCCACCACAGTGACTCCTCCGCATTCCTCACTGTGATGGAAGGCGAAAAAAAGTTCAATCTCTTCCCTTCTTTGTTTTCCCGCGGTCAGGGAGCCTCGAGCCTTCTGTTGATGGGGTGATCTTGGCTCCCGTTGCCGGTGGCATTTGGGCCCTCACGTCGGGGTGATCAAGCTCCTGCTTTAGGGGGGTATCTCAGCTCCCCTACGCCGGGCGATTTGACCCCAGGTCGGGGTTGGTCGAAATCTTTTGTGTTGTTTGGAGCTCCCGACATCAGTCTCTACCCGAGACTGCGATCTCCTCGATGGTGAAATCCGCAGGCCGCGGTTGGTGCTTTGATCCCAGGCAAGGGATTGCAGGGCTCCGATGGTAAGTCCAGGTCCCCGCGGTGGGGCTCAAAGTCAGTCCCGAGCAAGGCCGCCCGCTCCATGATGTTAGGCCGCAGAGTGACCGGAGATATGATCCGGAAAACAATCACATCATTGATAGATCGTCAACAGAGCGCAGCGGATCATCGGGACAGAGCTGCCAGCCTTGGAGGGCATCTACCACACGCGGTGCCTCAGGAAGGCCCTCAGCATCCATAAGGACTCATCACACCCCTGCCACGGTCTGTTTCAACTACTTCCCTCCGGCAGACGTTACAAGGCCTTCTACGCCCGAACCTCCAGACTCAGGAACAGTTTTATCCCAAGAGCTATAGCGGCTCTGAACTGGCCCTAATGAGTGCCCCCCCCCACCCACCCCCTTTGGACAGTCTCCCTCAGATGGTCACGTCAATCAATTCAGCTTGTTTATTTATGTATTGTATTTATTTACCTTTCTTGTACATCAGTGGAGCTGCATACTAAATCTCGTTGCACTGACGTGCAATGACAATAAAAGATATATTATTATTATTATTATAGGGTAAGTGATTAATGTGAGGATCTCAGCTTCTGTCCCCATCCTCTGTCCCAGCTCCTTATCATTACTTCAACATGGAGTCTCAGTGAACTTAAAAGTAAAAAATGGCACTATGTTGAAAGGAGAAGATCAGATGACTTCTTGCTGCAAGTAAGAATGAACTACAGGTGTTGAAATCGTGCATAGAATACAAAGTGCTGGGGTAACTCAGCAGTTCAGGCTGCATCTCCGGAGGATATGGACAGGCGACGTTTCGGGTCCTTCTTCAGACTCCAGTGTATGTAAGATACTTAGAGGAATGCGTTAGGCAATATATAAATACAATGCCTACAATGAAAGTGAAGGATTGGGAAAGAAACAGGATTATAGGAAAAGTGGTATAGATGAAACAAATCACGGATGTAAAGATGGGAGGAAGAGAGAGGGAGGCAGGAGGAGGAATCAAGTGATGATTGATTCATTAGTGACGATGTGAAAAAACAAATCTCATAATTTGTATTCAAGATGATAAAACTGCTGACATAGAGATGGTATTTTCACAATGTCAGACTATTTGTGGACCTGTCAAATAAGAATAAAGGGTGCGTAATTGAATCAGAAACAAAATGTTGGAGGAACTTAGTGGGTTGAGCAGTATCTGTGATGGCAAACAGTATGGTCAACCTTTCAGGTCTGTCCCTATATCAGTTCCCCGTTCCTGCCTTCTCCCCATTTCCCTTGACTCCGCTATCTGCAAGAGCCCTATCTAGCTCTCCGTTGAGAGTATCCTGAGAACCGGCCTCGGGAACATGTTTCCTGCCTCTAGCATGTCCAAACCCTTAATAATCTTATGTTTCAATATGATCAGAGGGAAGATAGCCAATTTAAAGAGGTAATAGTCAATGGTTCTTTATTTGTCAGATGTACAGACCTACAGTGATTTTTTTGTTTTGTTTTGCATTCAGTTCAGTAAAGTATTGCCGCACCTAAGCACAATCCTTGATTAGTACAGAGTGCAAAGAAATAGTCTCCTGAGACCACGTGCCAGGTTTTGGCACTTTAAAAAAAAAGTCCAGTCCCATCCGCACGCTCGGTCTCCTGAAGCGGAGGGAATGGAACCTGGCCGGGAGGTGATAGGTGTTCTAGGTGCAGCAAAGACAAGTGGAAGTCTGAAAATTTAAGCTTCCAGTTGTTAAATCTACTTTAGGCTTTGAATCATCTCCCCGCACTGAGTTGACCAATCTTCAATTCCCAGGATGGTGGGACTGTCAGATACTGAGAGAATGGAGTGGCTGGGCTTGTATACTCTGGAATTTAGAAGGATGAGAGGATATCTTATTGAAACATATACGATTATTAAGGGTTTGGACACGCTAGAGTCCAAACCCAGGGGCCACAGTTTAAGAATAAAGGGTAAGCCATTTAGAACAGAGATGAGGAAACACTTTTTCACACAGAGAATTGTGAATCTGTGGAATTCTCTGCATCAGAGGGCGGTGGAGGCCGGGTCTTTGGATACTTTCAAGAGAGAGCTAGATAGGGTTCTTGCAAATAGCGGAGTCAGGGGATATGGGGAGAAGGCAGGAACGGGGTACTGATTGTGAATGATCAGCGATGATCACATTGAATGGCGGTGCTGGCTCGAAGGGCCGAATAGCCTACTCCTGCACCTATTGTCTATTGTCTATTGTCTATTGTTTATTGTCTATTGTTCAACCCCAGGAAATACATCGCTGACTCAAGGTTTGGGTTTTGCTCTCTCTGCCCAGACTTAAATATCATTTCAAGGAGAAGTTAGTAATCAGATTAACGGACACAAAATATATCTTCTTTATCTTTCATTCAAACAAATTTGATTTGGAATTTGTGCATGTGAGGCAATGAGAAATGGACTTGTCTACCAGTGTAGCACAGTGGTATGGTGCCATCCAATAATGGCATTTAGTGCTACAATGACCAGCTGATATGACAGTGTTTGTTTCGCACGAGAAAACAAAGACAAGTTTGCATCCCAGTGCATTTTATCATTTTATTTCCACCAGGTCTATTCAACTTCAGTCAGAGGGTGGTGAATCTGTAGAATTCTTTGCCACAGAAGGCTGTGGAGGCCGTCAATTGATATTTTTAAGGCAGAGATCGATAGATTCTTGATTAGTACGGGTGTCAGAGGTTATGGGGAGAAGGCAGGAGAATGGGGTTAGAAGGGAGAGTAATTCAGCCATGATTGAATGGTAGAGGAGACTGGATGGACCAAATCGCCTCATTCTGCTCCTATCACTTATGAATTTATGAACTACTAGTTCAAGTTCAAGTTTAAGTTTGCGTTTATTGTCACTTAACCGATTAGGGTACAGTGCAATTTGAGTTACCATACGGTCATACTAAGTTCGGGGCCTTTGAATCCTCCGCAGTTCGTCGCTGTCGACCGTTCGACGTCCAAGCCCTCGCGTCGGGATGATCGAAACACCGGTGTCGGGGTGGATCGGAACACTCCGTGGGGTGGAGCTCCCGAGTCGGCCTCTTCTTACTGCGGCTTCACGGTGTTAAAATCCACAGGCCCCACGGTCGGAGCCCTTTCACTGGCGTTCCTTGGCAAAGGATCGCAGCCTCTGCGATGGTAAGTCTTGAAGTTCCGGTGTCGGTCTCCAGGAAAGGCCGCATCGCTGCACGTTGTAGGCCACGGGGGGGGGGGACGGAGATCCGACGGGGAAAAGTTGCATCTCCGTCGTGGTAAGTGACTGAAAAAAGTTCCCCCGATACCCATCCCCCCCCCCCCCCCACCCCCCACTCCAAACATAAAACATACCAAGAAACATTGAAACATACATTTAAGACATACTTAAAATAATAAAAACAGGGAAGGGACGAGACTGACTGTTGGCGAGGCTATGAAGGATCCATGCTGCAAGCAAATGCTAAACAAGGTTTTTTCATTGCATTTCAAAAAGGCAAATCCGGAAATAATTTAATTGCAACACTACATCTGAGGTGGAGGGGTTTGATCCTTGGCTGAGAGTTGAGAATGTGAAACCGAGAAGGTAGGATGTGATTGAATTGCCTAAAGGGTTGATAAAGATCGTCCTGTAATTCTCCATCAATGTCTAACAATTGGTTGCTGAGTAAACAAGTGTGCTGGTTGCAGGAGGTACAGGGTCAAGGTCAGACTTAACCTTGGAACAAGTCCCTGAATAGATAGCTTGCTGACATCATACAAACTCCCACTCGGAGAGAGACTATGGGAGATACCTTGGAAGAGGACATCAACTCAGCACATTTGGGGTTGATTTTAGAGGTCAGGGTAAAATTAGAAATTATAAGAGCGAATACAAGGAAGGCAACAAGAAGAAGGGTCTCAACCAAAAACGTTACCGTTCCTTCTGTCCAGAGTTGCTGACTGACCCGCTGAGTTACTCCATCATTTTGTGTCTATCTTCAAGATAATAAGACAGCTATGTTTACAATTACCCAATTAAAAATATAGATTATGAAGTTAATGCTGTAGAATTTCATTAATTAGATCTTGCCTTATCCTGCAGTAATTGACACAGTTTCAGTATCACATTGGATAATTATTTAATATTGGAAAGTTGTTACTTTTTCTATTTGCATTATTAATGACCAATTTAGTTAGTTGTGGACTCCATTAGACTGGTTGCCAGCTGGCTTGATGGATATATTGGGATGTATTATTAATTAATCATGAGAACAAGACCATTCAGCTTGTCGAACCCTTATACTGGATACATGTGAGAGAAATCCATCTAGTTGTACTCTTCTGCCCTCCCTTTCTCTCCCTCTCCACACACCCATGCATACCATCCTTGTAGATGCTTATCCAGGTCACGCTAACCTCAAAATGCATCAATGTGTTCATAGTTCAATTACGCTGAGTTTGAATTGTGTGCTTTTGCGGTCCTGTGCTTTATCTGATGTTTAATAATTGCACTCACACATTTTTACGGCTGTGCTACCCTGCGGTATCTGTGGTGATATCATTTTTCTGCCGCGTAATTTCCCCAGGTGGTGTGTTTGGTTATCAAGTTTGTGTACTATGCCTTCTGCCAGCCTGTTTATTTCACTTTAATGACTGTGTTAAAGCAATGCAGCAAGGAATTAGGCACAAACATATTAATCAACGTGATTCCAGAACAAATTAGCCTGTTGTCTGGTTCAGAGCCTTTGTTCTGTCCCCAACTGTGATGTTAGCAGTTCTAATGTGTCCCACTATAATTCTTAGTCATAGAGAGATTCAGCATGGAAACAGGCTCTGTGGCCAACCATCAAGCATACATTTTTACACTATTCCATAACAAAGTTCCTGCTCACATTCCCACCAGCTCCCCCTAATTCTACCTCTCTCCGACACACAATTGCCGCTTAATGCTGATCGAGAATGGAGAGTTTTCAGGACAATCGGCCCCGCCAATTAACCCAGCAGCCCTCTCATTTTTCAGATATGGGAGGAAAACTCAATCGCCTGGACACAGGAAGAACGTGCCAACTTCACATAGAAAGCTAGAGCTGTGAGTCAACGGGTCCACCAGCAGCATCACAGTGCCACCTAATTCTTCTTCATTCTCAGCTTCCTACACTATTCAGCTGGAGGGACAGATCCTCACTGTTGTTCTGAGAATGCCACAATTTTCGAGTCTCACCATTGCCTGCACTGTAATGCAAAACCACACTTTCTTTCAGGCAATTGGTAGGGGCTTCCTGGAAAGGTGCATGGCTGCTCGGATGGTTCACAGCCACGGTTATACTTGCCTATTTAGTTCAGTTTAGTTTAGTTAAGAGATACAGCGCAGAAACAGGCCCACCGAGCCCACACTGACCAGCGATCCCCTGCACACTATCCTACACCAGGGACAATTTTGACATTTTTATACCAAGCCAATTAACCTACAAACTCATCCGTCTTTTTTCTTTTTCTTCACACACTATATATCTCACGTCTTTCTATCCTTTACTATCTAATCTCTTTTTCTTATTCTAATCTTTCTTTAATATATAAAAAAAGAAGAAGCTGTACATAAAATGTATTATGAAAATATATATTAGGCACTTTGGTGCCATATGATTGTACTTACTTCTAATAAAATTAAAATTTTTAAAAATTTTTAAAAAATTAACCAACAAACCTGTACATTTTTGGAATGTGGGAGGAAACCAAAGGTCTCAGAGAAAACCCACACAGATCATGGGGAGAACGCACAAACTCTGCACAGACAAGCACCCGTAGCCAGGATCGAACACAGGTCTCTGGCGCTGTATGCGCTGTAAGGCAGCAACTTTACTGCTGCGCCACCATGCTGCTCATCACACCAGCAGACCACAGAAGCCTTGTCCATATTGTCAGATTTCCCACATGACGTTTAATTCTATCCTTTGAGCATCACCTACCTTTATTTCTCCCAGTCCTCCTCTCACCTTCTGTCTCCATCACTGTTTCCATCTTTGCCTGACCACTTGTGTCCTTCTTTACTACTTCTTTACTTTTTCTTCAGTTCTGATGAAAGGTTCCTGACACAGAACATTGACCGCCTATCCCTCCAAAGATGCTGCCCAACGTACTGAACGTTTGTTTCAGATTTCCAGTATTTGCATTGTTATTTTCCTTTGATTTACACTGAGAGACTAGGCGGTATTGAACAGTGTAGGGTAGACAGTCAAATCCTTTTTCCCAGGGTGGAAATGTCAAATACTAGAGAACATAGCTTTAAGGTGAGAGGGGCAACGCTTAAAAGGAGATGGTTGGGCAACTTTTTACAAGGAGAATGATGGATGCCTGGCCCATGCTTCCAGTGGTGATGGCGGAGACAGATACAACAGTGGCATTTAAGATATTTTTGAACAGGCACTAGGATATGCAGAGAATGAAAGGACATGCATCGCGTGCAAGCAGAGATTAGTTTAACTTGGCATCATGTTTGACATGGACATTGTTGGCCAAAGAGCCTATTCTCATGCTGTCCTGTTCTACGGAGTCTCAACGAACTGCAGATGCGAGTTTACAAAAAAAAAAGACACAAAGTGCTGGAGAAACTCAGCAGGTCTGGCAGCATCTCTGGAGAACCTGGATAGGTGACGCTTGGGGTTGGGTTTGAAGAAGGGTCCCAGAACAAACACGACCCAAAGATGCTGCCTGACCTGAGTTATTCCAACACTTTGTGTCTGTACTGTTCTATATGCTTTCCTGCCCAACCATTGCACCTTTCCCCATAAGCCTCCTTCCTATGAGTGCTGCGGTATAAAACAGGCTATTCAGCCCACTTTGTCCATGCTGACCATCAATTACCCATCTACATTAATCTCAATTGCCAGCAATTAATCAATAGTTAATTTTTTTCTGTTGAGAAGCTGTTTATTTGTAACAGATCCCAGTCATCTGCAGACTTCCCCAGCCCTGGTCTTGAGTCCTTACGGCACTCCTTTTGCTTAAGTGGGATGAAACCATGGCTTTTGTGCAAGGCCGATTGTCTTGACAACCCTTCGGTCTTGTTCAGCATTTAAGTGGCATCCGGCAGAGTGTGGGCTTATGTTTAAAGATACAAGCATCCAGCGCTGCCTGCTTGGTCAAAGCATCATGTGGAGACAATATCCCACCTCAGCACTGCTTCCACTTCAACACCATGGGGAAACCTCCTTCATCAGATAATGACTCATTTTATATGCAAGGCAAAGCAGGTTGTCAATAATTAATGAAACATTGTTGATGTATAATACATAGCAAGATTGCTCCATTTTGCTTTCAAGAAAACAGTGATTTAAAGATATGTTGCTGAGAAAGCATGAGACATGGACAGATAAAAGCAGTGCGTAAGTCTGAGCCAATCCATGACTAAACTAGGTTTAAAACTCAATAGGATGACAGTCCCCATTGCTGCCCCATTGAATCTGTTGATACACGGATTGCCTGTTAGTAAATGGGCTGTGAGACCAAACCAATATTTCTCGTCATTCATCCATTTGCCTATTTGAAGACCAACATTGTGCACATATTAATGGCTAGAATTGTCACCATAATAATATAAAGTCAACAGCATAAGTATATGGGGCAGCACAGTGGTGCAGAAGGGTGGCATAGTGGTGCAGCGGTAGAGTTGCTGCCTTATAGCGCCAGAGTCTCGGGTTCGATCCTGACTACGGGTGCTGTCTGTACGGAGTTTGAACGTTCTCTCTGTGACTACGTGGGTTGTCTCTGGGTGCTCTGGTTTCCTCCCACATTCCAAAGACATGCAGGTTTGTAGGTTTGTAGGTTTGTAGGTCTGAAGAAGGGTTTCGGCCCGAAACGTCGCCTATTTCCTTCGCTCCATAGATGCTGCTGCACCCGCTGAGTTTCCCCAGCAATTTTGTGTACCTTCGATATTCCAGCATCTGCAGTCCCCTTTTGAACACAGGTTTGTAGGTTAATAAGGCTCTGTGAATTGACCCAAGTGTGTAGGATAGATCCAATGTATGGGTGATCACTGGTCGGTATGGACTTGGTGGGCCGAAGGGCCTGTTTCCACGCTGTATCTCTAAACCAGTCCATTTGTTGTAAAGGGTTTGAGGAAGCAAATATCTAAATAGAAAATCATTGTTTCTGACTTCTATCCAATGCAGGTTTGAGGAGCAAGACCTTATCTCCTGTTATGTAGGAAGGAACTGCAGTTGCTGGTTCAAACCGAAGATAGACACAAAATGTTAGAGTAACTCAGTCTCGACCCGAAAGGTCACCCACTCCTTCTCTCCAGAGATGCTGCCTGTCCCGCTGAGTTACCCCAGCATTTATACGTCTTTATCTTCTGCCTGTGTACCATAAAATCTATTGGGTTCAATGTCAAATTCTCCAACTTCCAGATCTCACTCTATCTTCTGGCTGTACCAGAACAAGCCATTTCTGCCGGTCATCATTGTGCCTTAATTTTCCTATTTTACTTGTTCTTCCTTGTTTGCTGGGCATGTCCCAGACATGGAAGCTTAAGGTGCTCTCAAATGTGCCATTTTGACAGCCTATTAGCGATGTTCCCTTTGTGCTAGCATTAGTTCCCCACCTCCTCTCTTACTGAAAACTCATATATATTTCCCTCTCTCTCAGTTCTGATGAAAGTTTCCACACTTTCCATACCTGTCCTGGGCCTCCTCCACTTTCAGAGTCAGGCCACACTCATATTGGAGGAACAACATATTTTGATTGGGCAGCTTACAAACCAGTGGTATGAACATTGATTTATCTACTTTCAAATAACCCTAGCATTCCCTGTTCTACGCCCCCATCCTAGTCATCCTACCAGTTCCACTGTTCACATCCCTGCATCCCTCTTGTTATCACTTCCCCAGCCAACAATGGGGCATTATGGACTCCACCCTAGGCCTACGTGATCTCCCCGCTTGCTAAACACTTTAAATACCCTTGTAGACAAAAGTGCTGGAGAAACTCAGCGGGTGAGGCAGCATCCATGGAGCGAAAGAAATAGGCAGCGTTTCGGGCTGAAACCCTTCTTCAGACTTTAAATACCCGTCCCATTCCCAATTTCTTTCCTGGGCCGTCTCCACACAAATTGGAGGAACAGCCCCTCATATTTCGCTTGGGCAGCTTACAACCCAACGGTATAAAAGTCGATTTCTCTAACTTCAAATTACCCTTGCTTTCCCTCTCTCTCCATCCCTCCCCAATTCTCTGACTAGCTTCGTTGGCCTTCTGATTAATTTTACTGATTGCATGCCTCCCTGCCATCTTCTCCTCAACTAACAATCAACTATTCTATATTTACTTAACTTCATCTGCTTCGATCTGTCATTTTCACACCTTACCCTTCCATATCTCTACTCCCGCTCACTGACTGTCAGTCTGAAGAAGGGTCTCGACCTGAACCGTCACCCATTCCTTCTCTCCAAAGATGCTGCCTGTCCCGCTGAGCTACTCCAGCATTTAGTGTCTATCTTTGGTGTATAACCAGCATCTGCAGTTCCTTTCTACACATTTTTGTTGCCTCCCCTGCGTACAACATGCCTGAAGCCCTGTTATATTATCCATACTCTGAGTCTAACCAGGAGAACAGTATTCAGTCCCCCTATGGATGATGCCTTCCTCAAAAGTTTGGAGCAGATTCATATTATAGTTTCTTCTAGGACTCTTTTAAATATTTAATGTTTCCCCAGGCATGTAGGCATGGAGACACATACGAAATACAAGTACGGAACCACAGTCAGCAGTGGAAGCCAAGATATTGGGTATTTTAAAGTGGAGATTGATAGGTTTTTGATTAGCAAGGCCTTCAAAGGTTACAGAGAGAAGGCAGGAGAAAGAGGTTGAAAGGGAATAAAAGATCTGCCATGATCGAAAGGCGGAGTAGACTCAATGCGCAGAATGGCTTACTTCTGCTCCTATGTCTTATGGTTTTATGGTCTTCTAATAAAAGCCTTGTTCGGAAACTAAGAGGCCGGTCCACACTAGCTCTGCCCTCCTAACTGATGGCAGAGTAAAAAACTAATTGTTAATTTAAACAATGGAAATCTCATCATTTATGGGATCATATTATGTGTGATGAGCATCATATTCATTTTTAGCTTCACCAGTTTTGTCTTTTTGAAACAAACCTCCAGCGTATGGCCAGCACACAGGATGGGTGGAGATAATTTATTTCAAATTTTAAAAAATCATTTTTTGAAACTGTCAGTTTACAGGTAGGCAAATTCATCATTGGGAAGGTATTGAAGATTGATTTTGGATGGATTTGCCAAAAGCCGCCAAGAGCCATGCAAAATATATCATGCACGCAGAGGTATAGGGCTTATATCTGAACAATCCTTGAAGTCATGTGTATCACGTTTACACAGGAGCATTGTCCAGCCAATTGTGGCCCACAACTCCATCTCCACGGTCAAATAAACATGTACTTTACGAGTTCCTTTTGCTCATGAACGCATGCTTCCTATCTTTTATTTGGGTAATTTCACATATAACTACACTCTCCTTTGTCTGAGGAGCGGTCCCAACCCAAAATAATCATCTGTCCATTTCCCTCCATAGTTGCTGCCTGGCCTGCTAAATTCCTCCAGCAGTTTGTTTTTTGCTCGAGCTTTCAGCATCTGCAGACTATTGTGTCTCTCTTCCATTAATCTTTTTCCTTCTACGCTTTTGACTTTCTCACATGTCTGGAACAACTTTTCCCTTGGAATTAATGATGTATGGAGATGAGCTTTCTTTCTCCCGGGCTGATTTTTCACAGACTTGAGGATATGGTTACCTCATGCATAATTGTCAAGGATGACATGGTTCCTTGAGTATCCTCTGCAAGTCCTTACACAAGAAAGTTTGGCATGTCCTCAACAACCCTCACCAACTTCTACAGATGCGCCGCAGAAAGCATTTTATCGGGATGCATCACAGCATGGTTTGGGAACAGCCCCATTGAAGGCCGCAAGAAATTGCAGAGAGTTGTGGGCCTAGCACCGACCATCACGCCAACTCACCTTCCTTCCATTAACACCATCTACACTTCACGCTGCATCAGCAAGGCCAGCAGCATACTCTCACCCCAGTCACTCCCACTTCTCCCCTCCCCTATCAGGCAAGAGGTACAAAAGTTTGAAAATTCAAACCTCCAGATTCTGGAACAGTTTCTGCCCAGCTGTTATTAGGATACTGAACCATTCTTTCACAACTAGAGGACGGCACTGACCTCCCATCTACCTCAGTGAAGACCTTCAAACCATCTATCATTAATCAGACTCTATCTTGCATTACACGGTGTGCCCTTTATCTGCCCACTGTGGATGGCTTGATTGAAATCATGAATAGTCTTTTCATTGACTGGATAGCACATAACAGAAAGCTTTTCGCTATTCCTGAGTACACATGACAATGAAAAACTAAACTAAACTAAGCACTGAACAGTAATGCGCTTTGTGTATTTCCTGAGAGAACTCCAAGCTTTTGAAAACTGCTTTCAAAATTCCTTCTGAGTGAAGCTGATTTCTGTCCTCCCATGACCCAGTATTTCTCTACACTTGCACTTAAAGTCTTTGGTTAATTATTTAAAGTTGAGATCAATTATTGCTTAACCGTTCGCATTGAAGAGAAGTAACATTATTGACACATCACAGAGTGGTGCCTCGACAAGAGAAATATCTCAGGCATGAAGTGAAATTAGGCTTTTTTTGTGCTGATAACAGTGTGCAGGCACTTCTGTCTGATTCCCAAGCTAAAAGAAGCTCCAACTATGTTATTTCCATTGTTTTTGCTGTATCTTACCATGACCTAGAGCAATACATAGTGTTAAAGTCTATATGTGGACAAAGAGGGAGCTGAATTAAAGCACCCTTTCACAACCTCAGAATTCCCCACAGAAATTAATACCTAAAATACTGCATCTTCAAATAATGTTGCAGGTTTATTAACATTCACTTGATGTGTCAGATCAGACCTCTCTGTATGACACAGTGAGGCATGGCACTGTGGAGCAGCGGTAGAGTTGGTACTTTACAGCACCAGAGACTCAGGATCCAAATCCTGACCAGTACGGAGTTTGTACGTTCTTCCTGTGACTGCGTGGGTTTTCTCCGGGTGCTTCGGTTTCATCCCACACCCCAAAGACGTGCAGATTTGTTGGTTAATTGGCTTCGGTACAATTGTAAATGGTCCGTAGTTTGTGTAGGATAGTGTTCGTGTGCGGGGATCGCTGGTCGGCATGGACTCGGTGGGCCAAAGGGCCTGTTTCCGCGCTGCATCTCGAAACTAAACTAAACATTCCATTCGAAAGGAACCACATGAGCACTCCCTCTGGTATTTTGTTGACAGGGAAGATTGGACTATGTGCTGGGGTATCTGAACTGAGACGTGAACCTTTAAGTATTATAGCTCAGAGACAAGGAGAATTCACCAAGTAACACACAGCTGACATAAAAGAAAGGGGCAATAGAACAGTTCCTACCTGTTTTGCACCATACTCATAGCCATCCAGTCAGCAGGGTAGACACTCTTTTTTATCAAAGCCATGAACAAGATGAAGGTTTCCATGAAGAAATCCTAAGGGGAAAATCCATTGGTTAGGAACAAGTGACAAAATCAGTGACTCAGATTCAGATTCAGATTCAGATTCAACTTTATTGTCATTGTGCAGTGTACAGTACAGAGACAACGAAATGCAGTTTGCATCTCCCTAGAAGAGCGACATAAATATGACCAATAAATAAAACTATTTACGTGCATACAGTCATAGTATATTTTTCCTGGTTGGAGGAGTGTCCGGGGGGGGGGGTGATTGGCAATCACCGAGGTACAGTGTTGAGTAGTGTAACAGCTGCAGGGAAGAAGCTGTTCCTGGACCTGCTGGTCCGGCAACGGAGAGACCTGTAGCGCCTCCTGATAGGGGGTGGCGGGGAGAAGGAAGGAAAAAGGAGGAGGAGGAGCCCGAGGGCTGGGGGATGGGAGGAGACAGCCCGAGGGCTAACATAATTGGGAGAGTTGTCGTAGGTTGTCGCTACGTGATGTAGGTTGTCGCCGGTGCTGACTTTGTTTTTCTTTTGTTGTAAAGGAATGATTCTATTTCAAATTTTATGTCGAAGGGGGGTCCAGTCGCCGGCTTTTTGGCGATGACAGTCACTGGCAGTCACATAAAAATAGGCCCTTTGGACTCCCTGAGATGTTTGAAACTAGTTCAAGGGACAGCTGTCACTCTCCTTTACAGCACATTTACCACTTGATGAGGTCCAGCGTTGACACAAGTTGGCTCATGCTGGAAGAGCTAAGGGAATGTAGTTCAGTTTAGTTTAGTTTATTGTCACGTGTCGCTACAGTAAAAGCTTTTTGCTGTGAGCTAACTGGTGAGCAGAAAGACAATACATGATTACAATCGATCCATTTACAGTGCATAGATACATAAGGGAATAATGTTTAGTGCAAGGTAAAGCCAGCATAGTCTGATCAAGGATAGTCCGAGGGGCATCACAGAGGTAGATAGTAGTTCAACAGAGCGCAGCGGATCATCGGGACAGAGCTACCAGCCTTGGAGGGCATCTACCACACGCGGTGCCTCAGGAAGGCCCTCAGCATCCATAAGGACTCATCACCCCCCTGCCACGGTCTGTTTCAACTACTTCCCTCCGGCAGACGTTACAAGGCCTTCTACGCCCGAACCTCTAGAATCAGGAACAGTTTTATCCCAAGAGCTATAGCGGCTCTGAACCGGCCCAAATGAGTGCCCCCCCCCACCCACTCCCTTTGGACAGTCTCCCTCAGATGGTCACGTCAATCAATTCAGCTTGCCTATTTATGTATTGTATTTATTTACCTTTCTTGTACATCAGTGGAGCTGCACACTAAATCTCGTTGCACTGACGTGCAATGACAATAAAAGATATATTATTATTATTATTATATTATTATATTATTCAGCACTGCTCTCTGATTGTGGTAGGTTGATTCAGTTCCCTGATAACAGCTGGGAAGAAACTGTTCCTTAATCTGATGGTGTGCGCTTTCACACTTCTATATCTTTTGCCTGATGGGAGAGGGGTGAAGAGGGAGTGACCCGGGTGCGACTCATCCTTGATTATGCTGCTGGCCTTGCCAAGCCAATAGAAGGGAGGTTGGTTTGTGTGATGGTCTGGGCTGCATCCACAATTTGCTGCATTTCCTTACAGTCCTGGATGGAGCTGTTCCCAAACCAAGCTATGATGCATCCCGATAAAATGCTTTCTGTAGCTTACATCTCAGGCATCAAAGCAACATTATTTCCTCTTGTGCCCAGCAAGTTATTCAACTGCAGAAAGCATCAACTGAATCCTGCAAAACCCTCCTCAATTTTAACTCATGCACACTCCCAAAAGAAAATATTGGATCTGAAAATAGAATATGTTCTATTAAACATTATTATTGCCTCCCCTGCATATAAGATGCCTGAAGCCCTGATATATTATCCATACTCTGAGTCTAACCAAGAGAACAATATTCAGTCCTCCTATGGATGATGCCTTTCTCAAAAGTTTGGAGTAGATTCATTTTGTAGTTCCTTGTGAATGTTGAATGTTTTCCCCAGGCATAAAGGCATGGAGACAAGTTTTGAAATATGACAAGTATGGAGTACAGACGGCAGTGGAAGCCAAGACATTGGGTATTTTTAAATCAGAGATTGAAAGGTTTTTGACTCATAGGCATGTCAAAATTACAGAGAGAAGGCAGGAGAATGGGGTTGAAAGGGAAAAATAGATCAGCCATGATCGAATGGCGGACTAGACCAGATGGGCCGAATGTCTAACTTCTGCTTCTGTCTTATGGTCTTTTAATAAAAGTCTTGTTTGGAAACTAAGAGGCTGGTCCACCCTAGCACTGCCATCCTACCCTGATGGCAGAGTAAGAAGCTGAGTGTCAATTTAAACAATGGGAATCTCATCATGGTCAAATAGCACCTTCATTTCTGCCTCTTTTGAGCAGGCTTCGATTTTCTATCCCTTTCCCTCTTCCCCAATGTGACATTTTCTCTTCTTATTCTTTTGTGAAACGCCTTTGGATGTTTCATGATGTTATAAACACTATGGAGGCATAATATTCTTCTAGAATGGGTTCATTTTTGTTCCATGTAGGAAGGAACTGCAGTTGCTGGTATA
This sequence comes from Amblyraja radiata, assembly GCF_010909765.2. Classification (NCBI taxonomy): domain Eukaryota; kingdom Metazoa; phylum Chordata; class Chondrichthyes; order Rajiformes; family Rajidae; genus Amblyraja; species Amblyraja radiata. The sequence continues at coordinate 55,712,758 of NC_045966.1, forward strand.
GACCGAATATAGACACAAAATGCTGGAGGAACTCAGCGGGACCGGCAGCATCTCTGGAGAGAAGGAACGGGTGACGTTTCAGGTCGAGACACCTCATTGTATTCTCTCCCCATTTGCTCCCCCAGATCCTACCACTCATTCACAATGGCCAATTATACTCCTCATTCTTTTGTCTTTGGGCCATTGGGGGAAACTCGCACAATTACAGGGAGAATGTGCAAACCACGCACGGCACTACCACGCTCGTCGGAAGAAGGGTCTCAACCCGAAACGTCACCCGGAGATGCTGCCTGTCCCGCTAAGTTACTCCGGCTTTTTGGATCTATCTTCATTTTTGTTCCACTGTGTTTCTCTGTTGAGGTGAAATGACATTGGTGGCAGTATTGATCCTCTCCATGTTATAACAGGGTTCCGTTCGAGTGAACTGATTGTAAACTGTGGGGCTGGCAGGTAATATATATAAATAAAAACATAGACCAACCAAAGGCAATGTGTAGTTGAACCAGGGCATTTAACTTCAGCCCTTGAGCTATTGCAGTGAACCTAGTTCACACATGGCAGACGATGCCTGCAGCCCTGCTACAACCATCCCGTTGGTCTCTCAAAATGCTCATTTGTATGTACGAGCTGTCCATATGTGGGGAGCTCATAACCTGTAGATTACCTGTACATAAAATCACAGGCCAATTTCTCCTGAAAATAGACACAAAGAGCTGGAGTAACTCAGCGATTCAAAGACAGCATCTCTGGAGAAAAGGAATAGGTGACGTTTTGGGTGGAGACCCTTTTCCTGACAAGCCCTGCCTCCTATTAGGACCATAAGGATGTCTCTCCCAAGATATATATTCCCATATTTAAGCACCCACCTTCCCTTTTTAAATTGATTTTATTTCGACTTTGCGGTTTTTAGGCCAATATTTTTGCTTTGCTTTCATCTTTTATTCGTATAACCTTTCATGCGCAAAACTAAAACTTATTCTTCTATTAAATATTCAAGAATAATACAAAAAATATTGATGTTTACAGATTCAAAAGTAAAACATTTCCCTCAGGACTTCAAATTGAATTGAACTACCGTGGATCTGCCATGGTTGGATTTAATGTGCAGAAGAATGTAACACAAGAAGGCAAGGAAGCGGAGGCCATTCATCCCTTCCTACCTTCTCTGGCACTCAGGCAGCTTTATCTCAGCACCACTTTCTAGCCTAATTCCATATTTCTCGATTCTAATAATATTAAAAAATCTAACAATTCCTTTCTTGATCCTTCTTGGATAGAGAACCCTCTTAGCTAGACAGTTCCAAAGAGTGGTCCGCCTCTTGGTGAAGACATCTCTTCCCATGTTGGACCAGAATGGACAACTGATTCTGAAAAGCCTGGAGATGCAACATCTATGTTTTCACCTCTTTTCTTTCCATCAGCCAGGGACACAAATAGTCCTTACAGAGAAGAAGGGATCCATCTCATCTGCTGAATTGTATCCAACATTGGGATCTGTGGTTCCAAGTCCATAGCTTCCTGAGTGTGGCAACACAAGTAGATAGAGTGGTAAAGAAGGTTGCCTTCTTTGATGTGTTCAAAAAGGAACTGCAGATGCTGGAATATCGAAGGTACACAAAATTGCTGGAGAAACTCAGTGGGTGCAGCAGCATCTATGGAGCGAAGGAAATAGGCGACGTTTCGGACTTTGATTACCTGTAGATTACCTGTACATAAAATCACAGGCCAATTTCTCCTGAAGATAGACACAAAGAGCTGGAGTAACTCAGCGATTCAAAGACAGCATCTCTGGAGAAAAGGAATAGGTGACGTTTTGGGTGGAGACCCTTTTCCTGACAAGCCCTGCCTCCTATTAGGACCATAAGGATGTGAAACGTCGCCTATTTCCTTCGCTCCATAGATGCTGCTGCACCCGCTGAGTTTCTCCAGCAATTTTGTGGACCTGCCTTCTTTGATGTGCTTGCCTTTGTTTGTCGAGGCATTGTGTATAAGGGCGGCACGGTGGCGCAGCGGTAGAGTTGCTGCATTTTAGCGGCAGTAGGCCCGGGCTCGATCCAAACCACAGGTTCTGTCTGTACGGAATACGTACGTTCTCCCCGAGACCGTGTGGCTTTACTCCGAGATCTTTGTTTTCCTCACACATTCCAAAGACGTACAGATTTGTAAATTAATTGGCTTGGCATAATGTAATTTGTCCCTAGTGTGTATAGGATAGTGTTAATGTGCGGGGATCGCTGGTCAGTGCAGACTCGGTGGGCCGAAGGGCCTGAACTAAAAAAAAATAAAAGGTCATGATGCAGCTTTATAAACCTTTGGTGAGATCGTAACTGTGTGCAATTCTGGTTTCACACAGATAAAATTATGTGGAGGCTTTGGAAAAGGTGCAAAAAAGGTTTACCAGAATGCTGCCTGAAATAAAAGCTATTAGCTTACAAGAAGAAGGTTCTCGACCCGAAGAGTCACCTTCTCTCCAGTGATGCTGCCTGTCCCGCTGAGTTATTCCAGCATTTTGTGTCTGACGACAAGGATAAGTTGGACCAACTTGGATTGTTTCCTCTGGAGCATATTGGTGGTTGAGTAGAGAACATGTTGAAAGGATAGAAAATTATGAGGAAAATAGAGGGTGAACAGTCAGAACTTTCCCAGGGTGGAAATGTCAAAACCAGAGGGCATAACTTAAGGCCAGAGGGGGAACTTTAAAGGAGATGTACGGGGCAAATTTTGTACATGATGTGGCTTCCACCACATCCCAAGCTGCCAGGGATGATGGTGGAAGCACACAGAAAAGTGATGTTCAAGAGACTTTTTGATAAGCATGTGGCTATGCAGCGAATTAAGGAAATTGCTCACATGCAGGCAGCTAAACATGGTATCATTTTTAGCACAGACATTGTTGGTCAAAGGATATATTCCCATGCGGTACTGTTTATTGTTCTAATTTACATCTTCATAATGTAGTTCCTTCTAATTGGAGGTTGGGCGATCTCTTTATGGAGCATCTGCATTCAGTCCACCGGGGCAAGTCAGAGCACCTAGTTGTCAACTATTTAACGTCTCCAGCCCATTCCTGATCTGTAGCCTCGTGCACTGTTATAATGAAACTCCGTGTAAGTTTGACTCATCTTATGTGTGGGTTTGCAGTACGTCGTCTTTCTGAACTCAACATCAAATTTTATGACCTTGGAAACTCACTTTCTCAGCATCAGAACTGACCATTCCTATTCTAACTCATCCATTTGTGACATTGGCTAATGTTTCTCTCTCCGTTAGGGCATCCTGATCTGCTGTGCAAGTCCCACAGCCCTGCAATCCACACCTTTTCACATTGTTTTGTTAGTATTGTCACACTTTAACTTATTTCATTGTTTTTGTTCATTTTCTCTCCCTTTCCTGCTCCCATTAACCAAAATACCCCTCTCCGAGACCACTATAGATTCACCCCATCAGTGATATTCCCTATCACCCATCGTGTCTATTCCTCCCTCACTCCTTCTACAACTTAAAACAAATTTGTTTTCTCTCTTTCCTTCTACAGGTACACAGTAGAGAGCATGCTGACCGGTTGGCTTGGTTCGGCAACTTGAGCGCCCAGGAGCGGAAAAGACTACAAAAGTAGTAAACACTGACCAGTCCATCATCGGCTCTGACCTCCCTACCATCGAGGGGATCTATCGCAGTCGCTGCCTCAAAAAGGCTGCCAACATCATCAAGGACCCACACCATCCTGGCCACACACTCATCTCCCCTCTACCTTCAGGTAGAAGGTACAGGAGCCTGAAGACTGCAACGTCCAGGTTCAGAAACAGCTACTTCCCCTCAGCCATCAGGCTATTGAACCCAACTCAAACAAAACTCTGAATATTAATAGCCCATTATCTGTTTATTTGCACTTTATCTGTTTTATTTATTCATGTGTGTATATATTTATACAATAGTATATGGATACACTGATCTGTTCTGTATTCATGCCTTCTATATTCTGTTGTGAAGAAAGCAAGAATTTCATTGTCCTATCTGGGACACATGACAATAAACTCTCTTGAATCTCTTGTTTTGATGAAGGGTCTCCAAGCCGAAATGTTAACTATGTTCCACTCCCCACAGATGCTGGCTGACTTGCTGAGTGCTTCCAGCATGTCCAGTTTTATTTCAGGTTTCCAACATCTAAACGTTTTGATTTCCAGTTATCCAGGACTGCTAAATGCTTGTTTCTCAGACTGAAAGATAGTAGATGGTAATGTTCAGAGATAGAGACGAGGTGTGTCAGTGTTATTTTTTTTAATATATATTAATGACTTGGCAAATGGTAAGTGAATAATATTTTTAAATTTGCGGATAACATAAATCTTGAAAGTAATTTAAACATGTGGAGGATAGCTACTGCCTCACAGCTGCAGAGGCCCAGGTTTAATCCTCAACGTAGGTGTAATCTTACGTGGATGGGCACCTTCCACTGTGTGCTCTCCCCTCATCCCAGAAATGTGCAGGTTGGTAGATTAATTGGCCATTGTAAATTGTCCCCAGTGTGTAGGTGAGTGGTAAAATCTAGGGAAACCTGAGGGGAATGTAGGAATATGTTTTTTAAATGGGATGAATGTAGGATAAGTGTAAATGGGTAGTTGATTGTTGGTGGGCCGAAGAGCCTGTTTACATACTGTGTCTTTCATTGACTATCAGCTGAAAGGGCAGACAAATGATAAGTAAAAATGAAACTAAGAAGAGTGTGAGGTAATACACTTGAGCAGCAAGAATATCCCAACACAATGAGACAATGATAAAGGTTGTGCGAGAGTCAGATCTGACATTAGTGGTGCATGCAACCTTGTAGTTCACAGCCACATTCAGAGAGGTTAGGCAAGCATAAGGAATCCTGTGATTGATACACAGATGTATAAAACCAGTATAGCAGGGAATGGAGACACTGAGACGGCAGATGCTGGAATCTTGAGCAAAAAAACTAAGTGTTGAAGGTACTCAGCAGGACAGGCAGCATCCGTGGAGAGAATGGGGAGATGACATTTTGGATTGGGATAGGTCAGAAGATGAGTCCGGACCTGAAACATCAACTTTCCATTCCCTCCAAAGATGTTGCTTGGCCCACTGAGTTCTGCCAGTGCTCGCTCGCTCTGTCTGTCTGTCTGTCTGTCTGTCTGTCTGTCTGTCTGTCTGTCTGTCTGTCTGTCTGTCTGTCTGTCTGTCTGTCTGTCTGTCTACCTACCTACCTGCCTACCTACCCACCTACCTACCTATCCATCTCGCTATCCATCTATCTATCCATCCATCTATCCGCCCACCAATCCACCCATCTATCCACCCATCCACCCATCCATCTATCCATCCATCTATCCATCCATCCATCCATCCATCAATCCATCCATCCAAACTTTCATCTTGTCCTCTTCCGTTTTGCGTTGTTTTCAAATTTGCGCAAAAACAATCCCCCATAGTGCTCCGATTTTTTGCCACCTTACTCACCATTCTCCTCTGCTGCAAGTGAAATAGGGTTTGTTCCAATCGGTGATATAGTACAAAAGTTATGAAGGTTTAAAAATCATAAAATACGCCCCTTCCGGCACCCGCTGTCAATCACGGCGGCGAGGAGAATAAAAAGCTGAAGGAGCGGAGTGTGTTGAGCAGCGTGCGGGCAGAGAGCAGCTTGTGGGCTGCTTCTGCGGTGATCAGCACGATGAGCCGGAAGTTACTGAGTTGAACCGGAAGCCTCTGAGTGAAGCCGGAGTGGGAGGGGGATCTGGTGCGTGTGGCCGAAAGCTGAAGGTGCGAGCTGCGTCTGCTGCGACCACCACCCCTCCCCACACCCCCCTTCCCCCTCTGCTCCCCACAACCCACTTCCCCCATCTCCCCCCTCCCCCACCCCCCCCCCCCACTTCCCCCACCCCCCTTCCCCCACCCCACACCCCCCCCACTTCCCCCACACCCCTCCTCCCCCACAACACCCTCTCCCCCACTACTCCCTCTCCCTTATTGATCAATAGGCTTTGTAAAATATGTGGTCCTGGAGAAGGTGCAGAACTACAGGAATAATTCTGGATAAGAGACTTCAACTCGTAGAATGGGGAAGCTAGAATTTTTATCTTAAGATACAATAGTTTAAAAGAAGATTTAATAGGTGTGTACAAGATCATGATAAGTTTAAGTAGAGAGAAGATGTTGTCATCATTGGGTTGTTTGTGGACCGCAGTGGTGCAGAGAGAAAAAATACATGGAAAAAGATGCAAAAAACAATAATAGAAATTAAGCGTTTTACCTGGAGTAGTTAGGATCTGGAGATCCATTCCCTGATAGAGGGAGAGTCACATTCACGACTGGTAAAATGGCAGAAATCATTTAAGTGTATCACCAGCAGCGATACACTTAAAAAGAACACAAAATACGCAATAAGATTTAACTAAAACATCCACCACAGCATTCTTCACTGTGGTGGAAGGTACAAAGTTCAGCCAGTCCTCCCTTATAGGCCTTTCTCACGGGGCGACTTGACGCAAGAGGTAACCAGAGTTGAACATCGTGGGAACCTCGTACGATAACCGTACGGCATTCATGGACCACCGTGGAGCTAACGGCAGGTACTCGTGTAACTTGTTGACTCGGGAGAAAATTCAAGCAAGCTTGAATTTCTCCAAGAGTGACTTGTACACTTGTGGTTGAACATTGAAACATTATATGCACGTAGTGGCCAGTGCGATATCCGTAATAACTCTTGCGTTTACCGTGGGAACTCCTGCGAACGGTGAACCCGGAAGCTGGACAGAGGGGACAGAAGGTGAGTAATCTGGAATGAACATGCTGGTCGTTCACTGCCCACACGATCTCTACAGAGCTTCCAGGCTGTTTATATATAAAAGAGCATTCCAAAAGTGTCTCACCAGCAATCTGCAGCCTTCAAGAGGTCTTTTTAAATGAAGTATTTATTTCCAACGTCTGGTAAGTTTCGGTAGAATTGCCACCAGCGTTTAGAGAATATGTACCTGTGATTTTGTCCTATTTTTTTCTAATACTCATTAAATCAACGGGAGACTAAAAGTGGCATTTAGATAAACAAAGTTGCTGCCTTGGCGAATATCGATGCTATTATCTTTATGTAAACTGTGAGGGTTCGCAGCTGCCACAATTTGTCTGACGAGTTATACCAATGTAATTTGGCACAAGCTGGTTTAATTGTGGGAAAAACTCTTCAAAGACCTTCCAAGATGGAGGAATTCCCCAGAAAGTAGCTCGTTTTCTTTTGTAGAACTTTCCTCTGTCAACGCATAGATCTACAGTTAGTGAACCAACTGCCGGTACTGATGTATTTGAGTGTTTCAGGGAATTTCCTCTGATTATTTTCAAGCTTTGTCCATCTCTTTTGAACTCATTTGATTCGATACTATTTGATTTTGGAATGGTGGTTACTTATTATATAAATTATGTGACCTATTTTCTGTTCCTATGATTCTCTAAGTACTTTGTTTATAAATTCTGAACTCGTGAATTCGAGATTTCAGTGGTTTTCTGTATGCGGCTCACTGAGATACACTTGGCACAAACCGGCTTTTCCCATTTGGACTGTATAAGCCGTTTACAATCGCGTTGGACTCACTACATTTCTATGATCTGTAATCGTTTAACATTGAGATTAAACGATTATATTTAATACTCGGAATGCATATTGATTTTAGTGATGCCATATAACTTTCTCTGTATGTGAAGGGAATGATCGCTTCTAGTATGTTTACACTTCTCTGTAAAACATCCATTCTTAAAAAGGTGGTCTCAATATCGCCAATGGAACATGTGTCAATGTGTCAAAGCACTTGTAATGCTTGTCTAAAAAAAGTGACATAATTTGTGCCACGTGATGATTTAACAACACTTCACAGTTAACAATGTTCATTCAAGATTTAACGGGAAAGCTCGGGAGACGGACAAGTCAGTCGCACAAATAACAGAAATGCCGAGTACCCGTGGGAACTCTTTATCTACCCCCCGTTATATCGTGTGATATCGTGCTAGACCACGACCACTTCACTCTGGTTACATCTTGCGTCGTCGCCCCGTGAGAATGTCCTATTATTCACCCATGGTCGGGGCCATGAACGGTCGAACACACTCTGCGACTTGGAGTGCCCGAATCAGCGTTCCTACTGGAGTCCGCGGCTTCAGGATGTTATAGGCCGAAGGCTGGCGGTCGGAGCTCTTCTCTGGCGAGGGATCCCAGGCTTCAGATGTTAAGTCCACACCCTGCCAGCGGCTAAAAGCTCCGCACACCGCGGCAACAGGATGTAATAGGCTGGAGGTCGGAGCTCTTCTCCGGCGAGGGATCCCAAGCTCCGCGATGACAAGTCCACGCCGCGCCCGCGGTTAGAAGCTCCGCAGATCGCGGCTTCACGATGTCGTAGTCCGCGGGCCGGCGGTCGGAGCACTCCTCTCTGGAGACCCCTGGCAAGGGTTCGCCCGCTTCGCGATGGAAAAAGTCCACGCTGCGCCCGCTGCTGATACTCCGGGCCCGACTCCCGGAAAGGCCTTTCCAATCCAAGCTGTTAGGCCGCGAGAGGAGAGGCAGAAAAGCGACATGGAAAAAGTTGCCTCTCCGTCGAGGGTGACTGAAGAACGGTTTCCCCCTTTCTCCCCCCCCCCCACCCCCACCCCCTCCACACAAGACACACTGAGAAACACCCAAAACAAACACTTAGACAGACAAAAATCAGCAAAAAAAAGTCAAAATAACGGACAGGCTGCTGACAGGGCAGCCGACTTGCAGTGCCCCCACCGACCAACCGACCGCTGACAGGAGGCTCTACAAAGAGATAGCATAGACCCAATGGGTTGAATGGTCCATTTATTCCTGACAACAATTCCATGATTCCCCTAAGTGGCCTATATTGATGAAAATGTTAATGGAACACTTTCCACTTTTTAATCATTGATGTGATGCACTTAGAATATCGTTAACACCGTTGCCTCAAATAAAACAGGAATTGAAAGAGAACAGGAGGGAGCAAGCAAAATGGCTGAGGGAACAGTAGGGCTACGCAGGTGGTTGGATATGTTCACAGTGAAAGGGAAGATTGAGGGGTGATGTACATTAGGCCACGAATCTAACAGAACAAGATAATTATGTCAGTGACAATTTATTTTGTCTTGTTCCGGGTAGCAGTACTGGAGAATGCAGCTGATATTATTGAGTCATAATATTTCTCCAAGTGAGCTGTCAGCCATTAACAGGTTCCTAATGCACAATCCGTAAGTATTGATTAATTCAAATGGAAATTAGATGGATTTACATCAGCTAAAGGCTCCAGCACCCTCTACTTGTTGGACTATGTCCTGCCCCCACCCCTTTCAGCTTTCTCCCCCCAGTACAAATAGTCTGAAGAAGGATCCTGACCCTGAATATGACCTATCCATGATCACCACAGATGCTGCCTGGCCCGCTGAGTCATTTTTCGCCCGAGATAAAGTTAGTCAGGATTTGTCTGCCGAATATCAAACTTCCAAAATAATTTGTGTGGAAACTCTGCTATTGGAAGTGATTGCCGGGAAGATGGAGAAAAAGATTCAAGGATGTGTTTGAAACTTCCTTGGAAAAAATACAACATCCTCGCTCCCATGAGACTGCCGAAGAAGATCAGAAGTAAGACAGAGATTTATTCGGGAGAACTGATGGCCAAGAATCTGGGTCGGCACAGTGGCGCAGTGGTAGAGTTACTGCCTTACAGTGCCAGAGACCCAGGTTTGATCCCAACCATGGGTGCTGTATGTACAGAGTTTGTACGTTCTCCCCGTGACAGCGAGGGTTTTCTTTGAAATCTTCCGTTTCCTCCCACACTCAAAAGACATACAGGTTTGTAGATAAATTGGCTTGGTATAAAAAAATGTAAATTGTCCCTAGTGTGCGTAGGATAGTGTTAATGTGTGGGGAACACTGGTTGGCATGGCCTAAGGACCTGTTTCCGCGCTGTTTCTCTAAACTAAACTAAACTAAATCTATGATTCTCAAAGCTGGCATATTTTCTTTATGTGGGATTGTTGTTGACCAATTGATAGAGATAGATCCCTTCGTTTAGTTATTAATATCATCGCTGTGTTATGCAAATACTCTGATGGAGGATGGTAGGTTTGTCGAACCTTAATCATTCTGCATCTTGGTATTGTAATATTCCTCTGAGACTATATACCCACCATATATGGGGGTATATATATACTGGAGTTGCTTCCTAATGCCCCTGTCCCACTTAGGAAACCTGAACGGAAACCTCTGGAGACTTTGCGCCCCACCCAAGGTTTCCGTGCGGTTCCCGGAGGTTGCAGGTCTTACCTTCCACTAGCTGCAACCTCCGGCAACCACCTTCAACTAGCATCGCAACCGGCTTCGACTAAAAAATTACCAATTTTTAAAACGGCAACCTATCCTTAGTCGCGGCCGGTATTGAATGTTTTGAAATAATCGCCGGAACATAGAAGAAGCGGAAACCACTTTCGACCATTAGGGAGACTGACAAAAACCTCCGGGAACCGCATGGAAACCTTGGGTGGGACGCAAAGTCTCCAGAGGTTTCGGTTCAGGTTTCCTAAGTGGGACAGGGGCATTACAGCACTTGCATTGCCGGAGACCTGGGTTCGATACCGACTACTGTCGGGTGCTCTCTGTACGGAGTTTGTACATTCTCCCCGTGACCTGCGTGGGTTTTTTCCGAGGTCTTCGGTTTCCTTCCACACTCCAAAGACGTGAAGATATGTAGGTTAATTTGCTTGGTAAATGTAGAAATTGTCCCTAGTGTGTGTAGGATAGTGTAATATGTGGGGGTCGCTGCTTGGCGCGGACCCAGTGGGCCGAAGGGCCTGTTTCCATGCTACATCTCTAAAACTACAACTAAATACCCTATCGGGAAAGAATGCTACTGTGTGGAATAGCTACTGTGTGGAATCAATTATGATATCCGATGGTCTTCTTTAGGACTTACATTTTTTTCATGGCCCTGATAAAAATTCTTTGTTATCTGAAAACAGACAAACTATACATAACTTTTATTGTGGTGTGCAGTTCAGCTTATCATGTATCTACATTGGTGAGAGTCACTGCTTTCTGAAAAGTTATTGTTCAGTTTACTTTGACATATTTTCATTGTGCGATATAAATTCATGCATTACTGTATATTGGCAAGAAACCAAGGCAGATCCCATTAAACACATGCTCCTTCCATAAACTGAGATTAGTCCATTTTCCACCACTATTGCCTATTGAAAGCTGGTCACTATACTTAGCATGGAGGCTTCGGTTTTAGTTTAGTTTAAAGGTTTAGCATGGAAACAGACAAACGATCCACACACACTAACACTATCCTACACACACTAGGGACCAAGCTAATTAACCTGCAAACCTGGACATCTTTGGATTGTGGCAGGAAACTGGAGCTCCCTGAGAAAACCCATGCAAGTCACCGGGAGATCGTACAAAATTTATACAGAGATCACCCGTAGTCAGGATTGAATCTAGGTCTCTGGCGCTGGAAGGCAGAAACTCTACCACTACACCACTGGACCTTCCAATTTCTCAGACTTCAGAAGATTGTTTTAAGGATTTTTATGTTCCTGTTATCCAAAGTGTGGAAATCAATTTCCTTGGCAGCTCGGATATGAACTCAATAAATTTGAGCTCAGAAATATTGATCAATGCATGAAAATAGAAGTGCAATTGCTAACAATTGCCTTCTATTATCAAATTAGGATTTCCAGGGATCTGTGCTAATGTGTTTTAATCTGTCAGATGGTGGCATGACCTTCTGAATGAAGAACCTTTGCACAGGGGATGGCTGTATAATGTGGATGTTGGATGAGGTAAACTGGGGAACTGTAGATTAACAGTGCTTAATCATAAGCTCAACAAACTGAGGATTTTCATGAGGAGGTAGACAAAAATGCTGGAGAAACTCAGCGGGTGAGGCAGCATCTATGGAGCAAAGGAACCTCAGGGTCTCCACCCGAAATGTCGCCTATTCCTTTGCTCCATAGATGCTGCCTCAACCGCTGAGTTTCTCCAGCATTTTTGTCTACCTTCGATTTTTCTGCTGTTCTTTCTTGAACACTTTCTTAAGGAAGTATTTGGATTTTGGTTTTCTCCTCTGCTCCCCTTTACTCATTGACTGTCGCTTTGTGCCTTTTTGGGATTACCCAATGTTTTTCTGAAGGCTGTGCAAGCGGCCAATTATCCTGAACGAATCTTAACAATATGAGAGCAATATCCTCAAGCATGTCCAAGTTATTCCTTTAGCTCTCTTTTCTATTGTTTAAAAACATTTATAATAAATCACATTTCCATCTGATATTTCCTCTTCTTATTTTTTTCATCTTCTTCTGTCCCTCTCACTTAAGAACTTCTCTCGGCCTATATATCTATCTCAAGAAAATGGGAGCAAAAAGCAGACCACTGCAGGAACTCAGGACCTTTGCCCCAACAGAAAATGTTGTCTGTCCATTTCCCTCCACGGATGCTGCCTGATGCACTGTTCTTCCAGCTGTTAGCTTTTGCTCAGGTTTCCAACATCTGCAATCCCTAATGTCTCTGGAAAAATAAGAGCAGGGGAAGGTCACTCAGCCCCTCAAGCCTGTCCCATCTTTCAATATGATCATGGCTGTTCTACCTCTTTAACTCCTGCATTAACTCCTGCTCTTTATCAAATCCCAACAGCCCTCAATCCCCCGAACTTTCAGAAATGTTGTTACCTTCCCCTTAAATATTTGTAATGAGCTGGCCTCCACAACTCTTCCAGTAGAGAAATCCAGATATGCACTGCCTATGCAAGGTTCAATTTCTACACAGCTCGGTTTAAAAAGACCAGCTTCTGACCCTGAAACTGCATCCTATTGTTTGAAAATTTCCCGCTGCTGAAAAATCTCCTCCATAGGGGATATTTTAAAGTATGTTTGCCCATTTTCACCGATTCTGTGAAGATCGCAGCACCAGAGACCCGGGTTCCATCCTGACTACTGGTGCTGTCTGTATGGAGTTTGTACGTTCTCTCCGTGACCGCGTGGGTTTTCTCCAAGTGCTCTGGTTCCCTCCCACACTCCATAGACGTACAGGTTTGTAGGTTAATTAGCTTTGGTAAAATTGTAAATTATCCCTAGTGTGTTGGATGGCGTTAATGTGTGGGGAACACTGGTTGGCGCGGAACCGGTGGGCCGAAGGGCCTGTTTCCAGCTAGATCTCAGTACAAATCTTCCCCGAAGTTCTTTCCCTTTTTTTTCTCTCCATTTATCTTTCCATTCGCATGTTTTTGGTCATTCGTTCTCTCTTTGTTTACTCTGCCTCATTCAAACTATCTCCATCTTGCATTCCCCCCTCCCCCCGGTCTCCTTTCTTGCATGACTCCATCTCCCTGCTCTGTTGCCTTCCTTCCCTCTTGCACTCTTTTTGCTTTTCACTTGTTTCTCTCTTGCACCCTTTCCCCTTTTTTCTCCTTTCTTCTCTGCTCTCTCACACTGACAGAGCCTGAGAGTCAAGGAAACAGGGTCAGTTCTTCCCATTCTATATCCTGGACATCCTTTTCACGATAGGTAAATTATTTACTGGCATTCTGGCTCAGCTGGCTTTGTTTGCACCGACTGGTATTTACTGGAATAGAGAAGTAAATTACTTATTTTTGAGGGAACAGTATCAGGTAACACGTGGTTTCAGAAGGGGAGGTTGAACAGTCAGCAATATAGTGAGCACAGAGGCAAGGCCCATTAACTTCTACCCAGAGATGCTGCCTCACCCGCTGAGTTTCCCCAGCATTTTGTGTCTACCTTCGAGGCAAGGGATAAGATGGATCTTACAAAAAAAATATGGCTTTAGGTTAAAAGAAAGCAGGTTAAAGAAATCAGTTCAGAGCAAGGATTGGTGGGGATTGGTTCTATGTTTCTATGGAAGGGTATTGCTAGACATTAGACACTAGACAAGGGAGGGAAGAAAATAGCAGGAAACATTCTTTCCACTCCACTAAACCTCTGCATTCAACACATCGTTCCCCAACATTTCCGCAACCTTCAATGTGATCCCACCACCAGTCACATCTTCTCATCCCCACCCTTTTCCAAGTTTCACAGAGATCACTCACTCCACAACACAGGTCAGGTTGGGGGGAGTTCCCACCGCCACGGGTACCATGTAATACCGTTGGATAGTCGGCGACTAAACCGTCTCCCCCACCTGGTTTGCCAGGTGAGGAGGGGGCTGTGGACCCCCAGCAGGACCAAAAACAAGACCTGTCCAAGGGCGGATGAGCTCCTAGCGAGCCAACGGCCATCCACACTTCAGTGGAACTTGCGATCACAGTCGTACATAGCATTGTAAGGCACCGTGCCCGTTGATGTTTTCAACGATGATGATGATGATGATGATGATGACAACTCCTTGGTCCACTGATCCCTTCCTACAGAAATCACCCCCTCCCCAGGTATGTTCCCCTGCAACTGCAGGAGAGGTGACACCTGTATCTATACCTCCTCCCTCACATCCCTCCAGGTACCCTAGCAGTCCATCCAGATGTGACAGACGTGCATGTGCTCCACCTCTAACCTGTTGAAAAAACGCCCCAACCTACTTGATGCCACGAGTACCTACGACTAGCATCACAACCTACCTACGACCTCCTACAACCTTGTGATGACCATGCTGTGAGTACGAGTCAAGGGCAAACTCGGCACAGGTCGTTAATTAGTTTGTGAAAGTGGGACAGGCCCTTAAGGAGTTAAAAATGTAATAGCACATTGTACACTCATTCTTCATTCTGACTATTTGCTGACAGGAAGGCCATTGATGAAACAGGTGAAAATGGTTGGGCCTAGGAGGGTGGCCGATGTAACTTCAGTAGTGAGGGGCTGAACTGACCTCCACCACCCATAGATAGACTCAAAATGGTGGAGTTACTCAGCAGGACAGCAGCATCTCTGGATGGAAGGAATGGGTGACATTTTGGGTCAAGACCCTTCTTCAGACTCTCTCCAACACACATAACCATGTTCCTTCATATGATCTGATATCAACCATTTTTTTTTTGAAGCTCATTGCCTTTAGCTTTAGAAGAGCTCCTTGGCCCCACACGATCACATGCGGTACTTATGACAGGGGCAACCACTGTTATCTCCCCTCTGCAATTCTGCTCTTTGGTCTCTGTGGGGATCATTCCCGCAATGTACACATCAAACCTCATCAAATCTCCGTGAATGAAGTTTCTGGTTCAAATCCAATTCTCATTTGAATGACAAGCCACCTGGAGATACTTAGTTGTTGTGGTTTCAGGTTTGCAGCTAAATCGCCCTGAGATCTTATCTGATTTTGAAAGCTAAGCACAGTAGCAATTGGCTGCTATTTAGACAACTGCCTGGAGCTGTAAACTGTGAGGGAAACAGTGCTTTTTGATTCTCTGCACATCTCAAAATTCTTGTTCCAACATACACTCTTATTTTTATCCACTGTAACAGCCATCTGCTTGTCATCCAGAAATTTGTGATTGGAACATTATGTGGGCACTGAAGCAAGTACATACACAAGCTCATAACTGAGGGTTAGTCAGTACTTAGAAATAGAATGGAACCATTCCAAGTTCAAGCCCCTGATGCCAAGTAGAGTTTTCCCTGCAACTTCGTAGCATTTGAATCATGAAATTCTGGATTACAATACAAAAAGGAATACCAGATGGTTATTAAAGTGGATAAAAATAAGAGACTACACATTGGAACGGGAATTTTGAAATGTGTACAGAATGAAAAGATACTGTTCCTCCGACAGCCTGCCGCTCCAGGCTATCTCCCGTCCAAATACCAGCCAAGCACAGCTGTGCTCTTCTTTCAAAATAAAACAAGATTGCAGGGTGATTTGGCCAAAGACTTGCAACTGCAGCAACTAAGCATCTCCAGGTGGAGCAGATGGATCGAACCTATCTCGCTCGTCGGCACTGGATTCACCAGGAATTAAAAATTAATCTCTTCGAGACCAATATAAGCAATCCATTGTAAAAATCTTTGTGGAAAGGAAGGAATATTGGACTGAGGGGAGGAACTGTTCATCCAATTGGGGATAGAAAGTGTCACTGAGCCAGAGAGATGTATAGCATAGAAACAGGCCCTTCAGCTCACTGAGTTTGTGGCAACTATAAGCCACCCACTTACCCTTATACTTCATCAATTCCATTTTTCTTCTCCGCACATTCTTGTTAACATCCCCCTGGATTCTCTCACTCAGCTGCACATTAGGGATAACCTATGTGGCCAATTAAACCACCAACCTGAAGATGGGTCTCAACCTGAAATGTTACCCATTCCTTCTAGCCAGAGATGCTGCCTGGCCCGCTGAGTTACTCCAGCATTTTGTACCTATCTTCGGTGTAAATCAGCATCTGCAGTTCCTTCCTAAACTACCAACCTGCTCGTCTTTGGGATGTGGGAGGAAACTGGACCACCCATGCTTTCAAATTGCTGTGGGGGAGTATGATCATCTTGAAGGATAGTTTCAATCACAGTTGGCAGCTTCAGGCCCAGCAGAAAGTAGTCCCCGACCAGGTGTAGCATAGACAATCACAAGAGCACTGGGTCCTCTATTGCCTTACTTCCAACCAAGCAATGTCTACACTGTGCTCCCTTTTCCCTTGAACTGCAATCCCACAAGCTTCCCCGTGCCAAAGATAGGTCATGGAGGGATATTTCAAATACCTTTCACCTCAGACCCAACCAACCACCAGAGGGAGCAGAATTTCACGGGAAACAGAGGAAATGGACTGGGATATTTAGATTTTTGAGCTTGTTTCGTTATTTGATTAGATCTTGGCTGCAGGGCACTTTAGCCATACCAGATCCATAAGCCCAAACACTTGGTAACAAAAATATTAGTCTTGTTCATTTTAACTGAGCCTCTTGAGTGAGAGAGAGAAAGAGAAAGAAAGAGAAAGAAAGAGAGTGAGAGAGGAGAAAGAAAGAGAGAGAAAGAGAAAGAAAGAAAGAAAGAAAGAAAGAAAGAAAGAAGGTGAGGTAGAGAGCGAGAGCGAGAGCGAGAGAGAGACAGAGAGAGAGAGAGAGACACACACAGAGAGAGCATTCCAGATTTTGCACATCACCCCTTCTTAGCTTATTATTAATTTTACAGCCATCCTTCAAGTTATCCGTCAGTGAAAATAATTTGAATCCACCTTGCAAAATCATTTAATTATTTTAAACACCTCAGCTATGTCTCACCTTAGTTACATCATTAATTCTCTCCAAATGTAAGTTTTTTAGACTGAGATGGAGTTCAATGAGATGTAATATTCTTCTTGAAGTGCATGTAGAATTGAATATAATTCCCCCAGCTGAGTTCTCACCAGTTTAATTAATTATAATTACCTTCCGCTTATTTACATTTCAATCTCTTTTAGAGAATTGTTAGCAGTAAACTTTGTAAAATTTACTTTTGAATCTATTCACTTGCCTTCAGTGAAATTACTGACTTTTAAATATCATTCTCTTCTCCAGATTTCCTCATTTATGATGCCAACTGATCTACCTTTAAGCAATTCAAAGTGGACCAGCATTGAACTCCAACTACTAAGATGTTGTCCCAGACTTAATATAAGGTCAAGCCAAGTCAAGTCGAGTTTGTTCTCCCATAGAGTGATACAGTGTGGAAACAGACCCTTCGGCTCAACTGGCCCACACCGGCCAACATGTCCCAGCTACACTAGTCCCACCTGCCTGTATTTGGTCCATATCCCTCCAAACGTGTCCTATCCATGTACCTATCTAACTGTTTCTTAAACGTTGGGATAGTCCCATCTTCAACTACCTCCTCTGGCAGCTTGTTCTATACTCCCACCACCCT
Organism: Amblyraja radiata; assembly: GCF_010909765.2. Lineage (NCBI taxonomy): Eukaryota > Metazoa > Chordata > Chondrichthyes > Rajiformes > Rajidae > Amblyraja > Amblyraja radiata. The sequence goes on from NC_045966.1 coordinate 55,730,588, forward strand.
TTGTGTACAAATACGGTGAGTACAGGTGCAATAACAATCTTGCTTAAGGCCTGTCCCACTTTCACGATCTAATTCACGACCTCAGCCAAGTTTGCCCTTGACTCATACTCGCGGCATGGGCGTCACAAGATCGTAGGAGGTCGTAGGTAGGAGGGGGGGGAGGAGGAGAGGGGGAGGAGGAGAGGGGGGAGGAGGAGAGGGGGGGAGAGGAGAGGGGGGAGAGGAGAGGGGGGAGAGGAGAGGGGGGAGAGGAGAGGGGGGAGAGGAGAGGGGGGAGAGGAGAGGGGGGAGAGGAGAGGGGGGGAGGAGAGGAGGGGGGGAGAGGAGAGGGGGGGGAGGAGAGGAGAGGGGGGGCGAGGAGAGGGGGGGGAGAGGAGAGGGGGGGAGAGGAGAGGGGGGAGGAGGAGAGGGGGGAGAGGAGAGGGGGGAGAGGAGAGGGGGGAGAGGAGAGGGGGGAGAGGAGAGGGGGGAGAGGAGAGGGGGGAGAGGAGAGGGGGGGAGGAGAGGGGGGGAGGAGGGGAGGGGGAGAGGAGAGGGGGGGGAGGAGAGGAGAGGGGGAGAGGAGAGGGGGGGAGAGGAGAGGGGGGGAGAGGAGAGGGGGGAGAGGAGAGGGGGGGAGAGGAGAAGGGGGGGGAGAGGAGAGGGGGGGAGAGGAGAGGGAGGGGGGAGAGGAGAGGGAGGGGGGAAAGGAGAGGGAAGGGGGGAGAGGAGAGGGAGGGAGGGAGAGAGAGAGAGGAGAGGGAGAGGGGGAGAGGAGAGGGGGGGGAGGAGAGGAGAGGGGGAGAGGAGAGGGGGGGGAGAGGAGAGGGGGGTAGAGGAGAGGGGGGGTAGGAGAGGGGGGGAGAGGAGAGGAGAGGGGGGGAGGAGAGGGGGGGGGAAAGGAGAGGGGGGGAAGAGGAGAGGGAGGGGGGAAGAGGAGGAGGAGGAGGGGGGGGGGAGAGGAGAGGGAGGGGGGGAGAGGAGAGGGACGAGGGGGAGAGAGAGAGTGCCATTTTACTTCAACCCAAACCCAAACAACCATTTGCAGGCAGTGCTTTTTTACCTCTAACCATATTTTCATTTTCAAACCAAATTAAGGGTACTCACAGTGCTGTAGACATTTGTCAGTGTCATTCAAAGCTCTGATTGAGGCACACCACTTGCAGAGACTGATTGAGGCACACCACTTCCTTATTTTATTGTCCCTCCCCCTTCCCTCCAGCAGGGGCAGCAGAGAGAATGGGGAATGTTGTAAAAACATTAATATCTCTGTCAATTTTCATCGACGGGAAAAATCCTCGGCACACATGCGGCGGAGGGGGGCTCTGAGCGAGGTGGCCAAAAGTGACGGCCGTAGGTGGCGGTGTACTTTCGGAAACCGCAGCACAGAAAGCCAAAACCGGTCAAGAACAGAGTTTTGGTAATATAGATTATTGTAAATTGTAGCACAATAAAATGGCATCAACAATCACCCATGTCATACTACGCTTTTTTCGCTCTGCTCTATAATCTTTGGTTGAGGTGGGATTAGAGTTGTAGAGATTGGTTCAAGAACCTGATACTTGCAGGGAAGTAGTTGTTCATGAACTTGATGGTGTGGGTCTTCAGGCTTCTGGGTCCCCATGGAAGCAGTGAGCATACAGTATGACCCAGATGGTCCTTGGTGACAGATGCTGCTTTCTTGTGGCAGCTCCTCATGTAGATGCTTTCGATGAAGGGAAGGCATGTGCCCATGATGGAACAGGGTTCATTCCATCATTCCATAGTCTGAAGATGGGCCTCGACCCAAAATATCACCCGTTCCTTCTCTCCAGAGATGCTGCCTGCCCTGCTGAGTTACTCCAGCATTTTGTGTCTATCTTAGACTATAGACAATAGACAATAGGTGCAGGAGTAGACCATTCAGCCCTTCAAGCCAGCACCGCCATTCAATATGATTCATGGCTGATCATCCCCAATCATTACCCCGTTCCTGCCTTCTCCCCATATCCCCTGACAACGCTATTTTTAAGAGCCCTATCTAGCTCTCTCTAGAAAGCATCCAGAGAACCTGCCTCCACCGCCATCTGAGGCAGAGAATTCCACAGACTCACCACTCTCTGTGAGAAAAAGTGTTTTCTCGTCTCCGTTCTAAATGGTTTACTCCTTATTCTTAAACTGTGGCCCCTGGTTCTGGACTCCCCCAACATCGGGAACATGTTTCCTGCCTCTAGCATGTCCAAACCCTTAACAATCTTATATGTTTCAAAGAGATACCCTCTCATCCTTCTAAACTCAAGAGTGTACAAGCCCAGCTGCTCCATTCTCTCCTATCTTCATTCCATCACTCTCTACATCCGCTTGTGTCCCTGCAGATTGAAAATGCGTACTAGGCCATATTGTAACTAGTCAAGACACTTTCTACATGAGATCTGAGAAAGATTGTAGAAGTATCCAGTAACATGATGAATCTCTTTAAACGTCCATGAAAGTAGAGGCACTTTCATGCCCTCAGCGTGATCACATCTATGTGCTGGAGAAATTTGAAGCTGCTAATGCTGCCCACCACCGATTCACCAAAGACATCCCAACTTCCCCTTTCTGATGCCAAGGATTAGTTCCTTAGGCTTGATGTCGTTGAGTGAGAAGTTGTTGTGTTGCAGCACCAATCACCAAGTGCTTTACTTTGCATCAAGTTTGCAACTTGCTATCACTTATCAGTGGCCATTAACTGAGGCATGTGCATTGGAAGGACCTTCCAAGTTGACGTATAATGAAAAGTTTGTGCAGTCACAGACTTTCATGTTGCATGCAACTCGTACAAACACAGCATATTGTCTCAGCGTGTGCAGTTCATGACTGGATAACGTGACTGGGTTTTACTAAGGAGTCATCTTTTTGAAGCCTTGGTTGCATTAAGAATGTACAGTATGACTGTTACTTAAAACGACATCAAAGTGCGCAGGGTGTACAATACAACAAGCAACAAACTGAACTCACAATGGTGACTTCGTAGCAACTCTCCCAAGCAGGCACTGTGCACAGTGGTGCAGCTGGTGGAGATGCTGCTTCACAGCTCCAGTCACCGTGGCCAATCCTGAACTCTGGCTCTGCATCGGTGACATTTATACTTCCCTCCTGTGACAATGTAGGTTTGCCCGAGATGCTCCAGTTTTCTCCCATATCCCAAAGATTTTTGTCTGGTAGCTTAATTTTGCCATCAAGTGTGCAGGTATGTGGTAGAATCTCAGGAGATATTGATGGGAATGTGGAGAGAATAGGTTACTGGCAAAACTATTGGGGGAATGAGATTGCTTTGTGAGCTAACATTGACTCACTGCACTACATTTGTTTTCCTCTATGTCTTAAGGAATTATGGAACACATTTTAGTTTTAGATGGCATGGTGGTGCAGCAGTAGAGCTGCTGCCTTACAGAGTCAGAGACCCGGGTTCGATCCTGACTACGGGTGCAGTCTGTATGGAGTTTGTACATTCTTCCTGTGAGCTGTGTGGGTTTCCTCTGAGATCTTCGGTTTCCTCCCACACTCCCAAAGACATACAGGTTTGTAGGTTAATTGGCTTGGTAAAAATGTATAAATGTTAAATTGTCCCTAATGTGTAGGGTGATATTAATGTGCAGGGATCACTGGTCGGTGCGGACTCGGTTGGCTAAAGGGCCTGTTTCCGTGCTGTATCTCTAAACTAAACAAAACTAAACTGGTCCATATCAGCATCTTCTGACAGAGGGTCTTAAAATGTAATTATTTGTGTGCAATTGGGTCAATGCCAAATCCATGCCACTATTTCTGCTTTCACCTCAGACTGACATAAGAAAATAGGAAATTAAGAAATGGCATTACATTTCTCTTCTCTACCACCAGCTTTGTAAATAACACATTAAAATGAAGATGGCTTTTCTTACTTAGAGAAAGAATCAAGTTAGCAATATCATATGGATCAATGCATAAACACTTCATTGCTCACTGATCAGTAAATTAAAGTTTACTCACAACCAAGTCTCGGTTTGTGCGGAAAGATTCCAGGTAACAGGAATAATGTTCATTGGTCATCTGTTTGAGTATTGCAGTCATGCATGCCACAAAGTTACTCTGTAGTGGAGAGAAAGAATCATCCATCAACAACATTATACTATTTCAAGCACTCTTTCCTTATCATTATTTTTATTTATTTCTGAAGGAGGTACCCACTTGATTGACCCAATGATGGATTTGCATCTACAGGTACACAATTCGTTTTTATGTGCTTATTATTACATATGGAGCTAGATATTATTCATACCATAAATGTGTATACGTAGTTTAGATACTACTTTGGCTTTGCGCTTTGTTTTCTTGGTTGAGTGCTTATCCTGGTGTTATAGCACTTTGTGTTTTTATAGTAATTTTATATTGACAACTGTCCAGAGGGGCCTTTAAAACCACAATGTTTTGTTCTGGCAACATGGATCACAAAGATATTAACCTACTTATGCTTTTTATTGTCTTTGGTAGAGGGTGAAGTAATGGGCCTGTCCCACTTGGTGAATTTCTTTAGGCTACTGCCGGCGACTGTCATAGTTGTAGCAGGTGGCCGAAAAACCGTTGACAACCTACGACAGCACCTACGTCAGGAGAAGTCAAGCTACGCTCATTGGCGTCAAACCCACTGTCGCCGAAATGTTTTCAACATGTTCAAAATTTAGCGGCAACCAGAAAGACGCTACGACTTTTTGCGCAACTGAGGAGACTACTCCCGGCGACCACCGGCGAACATGTGGCAGCAAACTAGTCGCCTGTAGTTGCCTAAAAAATTGCCTAAGTGAGACAGGCCCATAACTCTATGTGTGGAATGAGGAGTCTGATAAAATAGACACATTACCCTCTCCACTGCTAGTTTGCACCCTTCAACGTGTTACACCCACTCCTCTTCCTGCACTGAACAGGCTACATTGCCCACTAATCCCATCTGGGAAGTTGAAAATTAATCTTTAACACAAGTAGTAATTATGTGAAAGACAATAGCACCCATGGAAGTTACACTTTAAATTTAGCAGGCTTCTGAAAAACACTGCATAAATATCATCAGGCTTTGCATCACTATGCTGAAATATTTTGATTATTGCCAGAATTACATTTCCAAACTTCTGGAGTGGGAGAAAATGCTTAATCAGGAGTTGTGTGAGGTTGGTATTTCAAGCTGGTATAGCAATGTGTTGTGAAATCTCTCTGCCTTACTCGACATTCACTCACTGATCTCCTGGAAGTAACAAGATCATGGGCTATCTCACTAGTGGATGCCAAGAGGAGTGTCTTGAGCCACACAGCATGAATATTTAGCAGTGGTAGAACGGAAAACACACAAAGATCCAAGAAACAAAAAATGGAGTAGGTTGTGTAGGCAGGAGCTGCAGATGCTGGTTTACACTGAAGATAGACACAAAATGCTGGAGTAACTCAGCGGGCCAGGCAGCATCTCTAGATAGAAGGAATGGATGATGTTATGGGTCGAGACCTTTCAGTCAAAAGAAGGGTCTCGATCCGAAACCTCACCCATTCATTCTATCCAGAGATGCTACATGTCCCGCTGTTATTCCAGAATGTTGTGTCAATTGTAGTAGGTTACGAGGCTTCTGTAGTCTGCCCCTTCATTCAACATGATCATGGCTGATATAAACTGGCCTTAACTCTTCTTCAGTGCTAGATCTCTATAACCCTCAATGCCTCGACCTTTCAAATTTTTATCAATTTCTACTTTAAATATATTCCATGAGACTTCCGGTTGGCGCCACGATGTGAGTGGAATCGCGCCATTACAGCTCCGCAAAAAACAGAATTTAAAACGGGGGTAAAAGGGTCAAACAAACGCACTTACCACAGGAGATCGATTGCGAACGGCTCCGGCAGCGTTTAAAAGGTGCGTGACGTCATCAGGCGCGCGATTTTAAGAAGAAATTATGACCCAGCGCTCCCCTCCCCCCACCACTGGAAAAAAAGCTACGAGAAGGGAAACTGGCCTCAGCTCGGGAGCTGCTGCTGCTGCTGCTTCTCAAGAAGATATCTCACAGAGGAAAGCTGAAATGGAGGAACTTAAGACTACCATTCTAGGTGAGATAAAGAAGCAGAGGAAGGAGTATATGGAGGAGATAAAGAAGCAGAGGAAGGAGTATATGGAGGAGATAAAAAGTTTAAAAGCGGATATGCTGGTGTCTCACGAGAAAAATAAAGAAGATAAAGAAGACTTAATAAAACAAGTTATAACGACGGTAAAAAGTATGATGGATGAGTGGAAGGAAAAGGCTAATGCCGAGTTACAAACTCAAATTGAGGATGTAAAGGATATAGCTGCTGGGATGGAAAGAAATCTGGATGACAAGATAGATCCTACTAAAATTTCGCTAGACCAACAAGGCGAAGCAATTAAAGTGCTAACTAAAATTGCTGAAGTGAATACTAAGGAGACTGAAAAACTCCGTGCCGAGAACAAACGCCTCTTAGAATTATTACGTAAAACAAACGAGAAATGTATTGATCTGGAGGGACGCCAACGCCGTAAAAATTTGCGTATAGTTGGTCTGAGCGAAGGTCGTGAGGGGAGTCAAGATCCTCGAAAATTTGTTGCAAAACTTTTAATGGATATTCTGAATTTGGATCATGAACCCCTGTTGAGCCGTGCACATAGGGCTCTAAGACGGGCCCCTGGGATAGGTTCATCGCCCAGACAAATGATTGTAAAAGTCGCCTTTGACCATGTCTTCGAAGAAATGATGAAGATAATAATAAAAAGAGAAACCTGAAATACGAGGGAGACAACATCAGTATTTTTAGAGACTTCCCAGCAGAAGTGGCCAAGAAAAGAGCACTATTTAAAGAAACAAAAGGTATCCTGAGGAATGTACAGAATACTAAGAATCTGAGATATGGCTTGATGTACCCAGCAATACTGAGAGTAACTTATGATGACAAGGAATATCGTTTCGTTAAGCATACTGAAGCATTGAAATTCGCCCGAGACATACAGCAGAAGCCAGAAGATGAAGAGAGAGATGATGCGGAGGAAGAACCCGAGGGAGAAGGAGAAGGAGAGGACTGAACTTTTATCATCGACCTGTGGTTATGAAATATTCACTTAGAAGGAAGTGGAATAATGGGCATTTAGTAGTAGTTCTGTATTAATTATTAGAAAATATTTAATTATTCCATGATAATAGTATTACATATTATAGTATTAAATATAATTGATATTAGTAATTAGCAAATAGTAATATGAATAATAGAAATAATTACTAAGTACTAAGTATATAAAGTTAGTACCCCACCCCAATATATATAGCATTTGAGATAGGAGCTGGTATAATCAACATCTTTTTTTTTTATTAAAAAAACGGAAGTCTTTAGATTAATGGCCACGTTAGTGTGGCTTTCACCTTCACATACTACACACTATACAAGTGTAGTTTCTTTTTTTTCTGAGCACCCTATTAACACCCTTTACTTTTTTTTTATTATTGATATTTCTTATTGTTTTTGTTTTTTATTGATCTTATATTATATATTATTTGAATGTAGATGTGAAGGATATTGTGTATTTAGTTTAAGAAGACATAGATGCGGATTAAGGTGGATAGAAATTCTCATTGGATTGATGTCCGGGTGCAACGGGGAGCTGAGGGAGTCAAGAAGGCTACTCCAAAAAAAGCCGCCCTAATAGTAAAATGCATGATATAAAGGTGAAGACTGGGGGTGATGGAGTAACCTTCTGCAGTTGGAATGTAAAAGGAATTAATGAACCAATTAAAAGGGGAAAGGTGTTAGCTCAGTTGAACAGATTGAAGACAGATGTCATTTTCCTTCAAGAGACTCATCTTAAAAAAGATGCTCAACATAGATTAACAGCTAAATGGATTTCTAAGGTGTATCATTCTACATTTATTCATAAATCTAGAGGAGTTGCAATAATTATTCGCAAAGGTATACCTTTCATACAAAGTTCTATTATAGAGGATAAAGAAGGCAGATATGTAATAATTACAGGGGAATTATATTCAAAAAAGGTAATTTTAATGAATATATATGCCCCTAATTTTGATAATCCATTATTTTTTAAGAAAATATTTAATAATATTCCTATATCCACTCAACACAATTTAATAATTGGAGGTGATTTAAATTGTACTTTAGATAACTATCTAGATAGATCATCTGCAAAAAGGAAAGCCGCCTCGAAATCAAGTAAATTCATAAATGCTTTTATCAATACATCTAATATTAAAGACATCTGGAGGTTAGATAATCCATCCGGACGAGAATATTCCTTTTTCTCGCCCGTACATGGAACCTATTCGAGGATAGATTATTTTTTAATAGATTCTAAATTACTTCCTTTTACGTATGATGCAAAATATCATAATATTATCATCTCGGATCATGCGCCATTAACATTTAAGATAAAATTAAAAGATATATCTAATAAAACTACTACCTGGAGATTTAACCCTCAGATATTAAAGGACAATGACTGTTGTAAATATGTGATGGATCAGATTAAATTATTTTTTGAAACTAATGATAATCCTGAAACTTCTCCATCACTATTTTGGGACACATTTAAGGCATTCATGCGTGGCGCAATAATATCCGCACAAGCACATCTCAATAAAGAAAATCGAAAAATAGAACAAAATTTAGAAAATGAGATAAAACGTCTAGATAATGAAAATATAAAACAGCCTTCCAAAGAGTTAAGTAATAAAATTGCATCAGTAAAATATAGATTAAATAAAATATATTCTAATCAAGTGATTAAACTTTTTCAACAAACTAAGCAAGTGTATTTTGAATTTGGAGATAAGCCACAAAAATTACTAGCACGACAGCTTAGAAAATTAGAAGATGAGAAGATGATACACGGAATTAGATCTGAGTATGGAAATATATTAATTACTCCAAAAGATATTAATGATAGATTTTTACAATATTATAAAAATCTTTATTCGTCAAAACTAACAGGACAAACAGATAGTATGGAAATATTTTTACAAGAATGTCAAATCAATAGCTTAGATCAGGAAGGTAGAGAATTGTTAAATGCTGAAATAACAGTAAAAGACATTATAGAATCAATTAGTTCGCTAAAGAACGGAAAAGCAGCGGGCCCAGATGGCCTGAGTGCAGAATTTTATAAAAATTTCAAGATCTGATTTCCCCAAGATTACAAATAATGTATAGATATGCATATGACCAAGGAAAATTACCAGAATCTTTAAATGAATCCACAATTACACTCATCCCTAAAGTAGATAAGGATTTGGAAGATCCTGGATCATATAGAGCGATTGCCCTTTTAAATACAGACCAAAAAATATTAACTAAGGTCTTATCTAGGAGATTAAGTTTAGTGATCTCTAAATTAATACATTATGATCAAACAGGTTTTATCCCAAAACGTTACTCATCCCATAATCTCAGACGTTTGTTTAATATTATATATTCAAAAAGAATACGAGATACGGAACTAGCGGTTATATCACTAGATGCAGAAAAAGCGTTTGATCAGGTGGAATGGATGTATTTATTTAATATAATGGAAAAGTTTCAATTGGGGGATAGATTTTGTAAATGGGTAAGAATTTTATACTCGAATCCTATGGCAAGAATTTTGACTAACCAAATTTTATCAGCCAAATTCAAACTCTCTAGGGGATGCAGACAGGGATGTCCGTTATCACCCTTATTGTTCGCATTGGTGATAGAACCATTGGCGGAAAAAATTAGATCTGAACCTGAAATATATGGCTATAATACTGATACAACAATTAATAAAATTTCTTTATATGCAGATGATGTTTTAATTTACATTACAAAACCGGAAATTAGTATTCCCAACCTGCTAAACATTATAACTAAGTTTGGTGCATTTTCTGGGTATAGGATTAATTGGGATAAAAGCGAGATTATGCCAATAACAGGAATAAATCTAAATACATTACAACAATACCCATTAAAAGTAGTTACAGACAAACTTAAATATTTAGGGATTAACGTAACTAAAACTCATAACTCATTAATAAAATCCAACTATCCTCAACTATTAGATAAACTTAGAAAAAATATTTTATATTGGAAAACACTTCCTATATCCATGATTGGTAGAATAAGTGCCATAAAGATGGTATTTCTACCGCAGTTGTTATATTTGTTTCAGGCTATTCCTTTTTTTCTTCCGAAAACTTTTTTTAAAAAAATTGATAATATTGTCAATAGTTTTATTTGGGATTATAAAAATCACAGAATAAATAAAAAACATCTATGCAAAGCTAAGATAAATGGAGGATTAGCACTTCCAAACTTTTTATATTATTTCTGGGCTGTTCAGATTAAGAATATGAATTTCTGGTGGGTAAATATGGATCATGAACCGACATGGTTAAATATAGAAAAGGAAGACTGTCTACCTTTCAATGTAGGTTCGATAATTTTTGCACCAACGGAAGTACAAAAAAAATATTATAAAGACAACCTAATAATATATAATAATAGACGTATTTGGAAACAAATAGTTAAGACTCTACACTTGGATAATCTCTCATTTAGATTACCAATTATGAATAATCCATCGTTTAAACCTGCTATATTAGATGGGGGGTTTAAACAATGGGATGATTTAGGAATTACAAGGATAGAACACCTTTATAGAAAAGGAAAATTTCTTTTATTCCAGGAGTTACAAGATATTTATGGATTGTCTCCACAACATTTGTTTAGGTATTTACAAATTAGAGATTATATTAAATCCAATACACAAGATTATAAAAATAAAGAAGCAGGACTGTTAGACGAACTGTTTAATTTACATCCAAATACAGAAAAATTAATAGCCTATATATATAACATCATTTTGGATAAGGAGAATCCAATAACGGAAACATATCGTCAAGCATGGGAAAATGAAATGGGATTGGCTATAACAAAAGAAAACTGGGAAGAAAGTCTACAACGAATACACCGGTGTTCATTAAACGCCAGACATATACTGATACAATTTAAAGTATTATATAGGTTACACTATTCGAAAACTAAATTAAATAGTATTTTTCCGAATCTCTCCGCTATTTGTGATAAGTGCAAGAAAGCAGAGGCAAATTTAATACATAGTTTCGTTACATGTCCTAAATTGAATTATTACTGGACAGAAATTTTTAAAGTTATTTCTGAAGTCATCAAAGTTAAATTGGACCCTAACCCAAAGCTAATAATATTTGGAATTCCGGATTTACATCTATCACTTACAGTAAATCAAAGAAATTTCTTTGATTACTGTTTGATAATTGGGAAAAAAATCATATTGAAATTTTGGAAGGGAACATTATCCCCCACAACCAAAATGTGGGCAACAGAGATGATGGAGACGTTACATCTGGAAAGAATTAGATTTGTCCTATTGGACAAGTATAATTCTTTTGAACAGATATGGTCTCCATATATACAGTATTTAGAGAAGTAGCTGTTCTTGGCAACACAGCTCGGCGTGCACCCTGCGGGATTTGGTGAGAATAATTCATTTTTGGAATTAACATATATGTCTTTATTGATACTATCACTTGTAGTAGTGTTATTAATAATACATATTGTGGTTACTCAAATTTTTTTTTTTTTTTTCGTTTCTCTTTTCTTTCTTATATATAATCAAATTATTATTTAATCACTCTCTTAATGATTTATAACTGTTCTATTCTTTCTCTATCATTATTTCTAAAAAAATAGTAGATAAGTATTACTAGTGTTTTACTTAATGCAAATTGAATTAATTTGATATAAAGTTGTTTGAAGCATTGTAATTGATTATCTTTAATAAAAAAATATATCAAAAAAAATAAATATATTCCATGATCTGGCCTCTACCTTGCTCAGGACCAGACAATTCCAGAGCTTCACTACCCACTGAGAGAAGAAATACCTCGGTTTTAAATGAGCAGCCCCTTCTTTGCAGTTCTGTCTCCTTGTTGCACTTAGCGGCTTAAAACAAATAATGAGAGAAGGAGAAGATTGTGTAGAGAAAGCAATTTGTGTTAACAGAACAGAAATGAATGACTTCAAAGTTAAATGATGTTGAAGGACTTGAAGGGGACTCAGATGGAAAATGCTATTTTCAGAGACAAATACTGTTCATGGCAGATAGGTGTTCCAAAGAGTTGACCAGGCTAACACTGATGGGATGGGAGATGATAGGATATATATGTTAATTAAGTTTTAAAGCTAAACGAGCCAACTTAGCTAACCTCCAATTACAGATGCTGGTTTAAACTGAAAGTAGACACAAAATGCTCGAGTAACTCAGCGGGACAGGCAGCATCTCTGGAGGGAAGGAATGGGTGACTTTTCTAGTCGAGGCCCTTATTTCGGGTCCAGAGATGCTGCCTGTCCCACTGAGTTACTCCAGCATGTTGTGTCTATCTTCAGCAAACCTCCATAACTGGTGTTTAAACTGATAAGTGGCTTTATTGCAAATATATTTTTCTTCACAATCTTACACCTGCAGGCTTATCGAAAATGATAGAGGGAATACGGATGATGCATTGCTCTTCCATGAATGGTTGTAGAGTCGAAGGACTGAATGGTCCTATTTGTGTTGTTACAATTCTCTATCTTAAATACCAATGGGCCCAGTCCTGGATGACATTACTTACTGACTGACACTTCATCAAACTCTTATTTTTTTACACACTAGATTTATTTTGCTTACTTTGGAAAATAGTAACATGAAAATTGGATCTTCAAATCTTTTCCACCACTCAGCAAGTTCATAGTTGATGAACTAAACCTACATCGTTATATTTTTCCCAGTTATCTCAATTGCTTTGCTTTCCAGAAGCACGTCAATCACAGATTTAATATTAACAATAAACCAAATGAAAATTGCCTCTTGAGGATAGCCCCTAATTTTTGCCATCCTCAAAATATATTTCTTCATTGCACTTCTAAAAAGCCAGTCTTTTACGTTTATGCAATGAATTCCAATCGCCAGTTGTTTCAGCAGCAAGTTTCTTCTAACACCTCCTGTCTCTGTCTCTTCCCACCTACATTTTCTGTTTCTTCCTCTCTCTTTCTCCCTATCCTCCCGATCTCTCACTCTCTCTCTCTTTCTTTTTCTCTCTCTCTCTCACTCTCTCTCTTTCTCCTTCTCTGTCTCACTCTGTGCTTCCTTTGTCTTGCATTTTCACATGTCTACCGTATCTCAGAGGTGCTTGTGATGCTGGTTTAATTGCCCAATGTGTCGTGAGTGGTAAATTCTGGAGGTGGGTTGTGGTGGGCAGTTGATGGGAATGACCAAGGATAAACTGGATCAGTTTAAATAAGGGCTTGATAGCTAACAGGAAGGCAGTGGAACAAAGGTCCTTTTTTCCATGCTTCCATGACTTCAGTTCTTCAAAACATCTTGAAAACAATAGGTTTTCTATATTGGGTCCAGCTCTTAGTAGATGTAGATCTGCAAAGAAGATCTGGAAATGTTGCATGTCTTCTAGTTGAGGTTCACCCTGAGCAGATGCCTAACAGAGGTCTCTCTGATCTACAAGCACTTCCCAGGGATGAGCACCAAGATGAAAGAGGCTTTTTGGTCAGCCCAAAACCTGTTGGCATTCCAGTGCAATATGATGTTCCTGAGGGACTTTGAGATTTCAGATTGCTGAGGGACACACTGAAAGGCCTTGTGGAGAAGGTTTGCAATCTAAGCTCCTGCTGCTACTGGGCATTGAAGGTCTGAGGTCCTGTGGAACAGCCATGCAAGTAGCCAAAGGGTATATTGTTCAATGAGGCATTGATCATTTAAAGATAGAGCATACTAACTTGATGACACTACAAATATATTAACTTGACGACAGTACAGATGTAAATAATGGGTAGTTAATTTGGAAAATAAAAGTAACGAGAATTTTACGTGAATGATCCCAGGAATGATTGGGTTAACATATGATGAGCATTTGAAGTCACTGGGCCTGTACTCACTCGCTGGAGTTTAAAAGTATGAGGGGGGACCTCATTGCAACTTATCGAATAGTGAAAGGTCTGAATGGAGTGGACGTGGAGAGGATGTTTCCACTAGTGGGGATATCTTGGACCAGAGGCCATAGCCTCAGAATAAAAGGTTGTACCTTTAGAAAGGAGATGAGAAGGAATTTATTTAGTTAGAGGGTGGTGAGTCTGTGGAATTCATTACCACATAAGGCTGTGGAGGCTGTCAATGGATATTTTTTAAGTCAGAGATTGACAGATTTTTGATTAGTACAGCTGTCAGGGGTTATAGGGTTAAGGCAGGAGAATGGGGTTGAGAGGGAGAGATAGATCAGCCATGATAGAATTGATGGGCTGAATGACATTATTCTGCTCCTAGAACTTTGGAAATTATGATCTTATAAAAACTGTTCATATTGGGAAGCCTTTGGTCGGGGACTCCTGCCGCTGATTTGCTGCTCATGAAAAGTGTGCAGGCGAAAGATGCATCCAACAATTGTTTTTGATCGGAATGGGTCCACAGCTGAACGCTTGCTGACGTGCAGCACGAGTACAAATGAAAAGTCAACGCTGCGGTGAAATACCACAGACTGCTCGACCCCATCCATGGCCTGAGCCAAGAGCAATCTTCCACAGGTGAAGTGTTAAAGTGTCGGCATTGTATTTAATGAAAAATCACCTTTCAGATGCGGATATCACTAACGGAAAGAACATTTATCACACATCCCCAATAGGCTTAGAGCAGGTATTGCTGAACTGTCTTCTTCTTGAATTGTAAAGTGTTGTGTGGTGGTAAGATTCCCAAATTACTGTGAGTTCTGGAAACTTGACTTGGTGACGATGAACGAACACTGATATATCGTCGAAGTCAAGCCAGTGTGTCATTTGGAAGTGGCTGTGCTCCATGTACCTGTAGCCTTTGTTTTAGATAACAGAGATATGGGTTTTGAGCCACGGTTAAAAAAAGGCTGAGTGCATTGAATTGCTTATGTTGTAGGCACTGCACAGATAATCATTCATGAAAGCAGCCCAACTGTGCCTTCATTAAATGCAACTGAAGTTGTTTGGGAATAAAATACTCTTCTAATATTTCTGTAGCTCTGTCCCCTCTCACGGGGACCTGTCTGCATTTAGTTTCATGAAAGGCATGCAGCATAAAGGCTTAAAATAGGTGCATTAATAAGCACCTATTACAATTCGTTTGATAACTTCACCAGCTACAAAATAGAGACATAAGACGCGGAGTTTGACAGCACAGAGTCGACAGCAGACTAACAAGTTAAATTGATCTTCTGAAGCTGCCTTTGCACTGGAGAGTTAACAGGAGCAATTCAATGGGAAGCTGAGGTAAAATCAGGACATGACTTGGAAACGCAGTGCAAAAAACAAAAGTTTGATGTTACTAATGAGCCACAGCGGGAGAAAACATGATTCGTCGGCAGGCAACAACTTGAAAAGTGAAAGCCATGGACAGTGGATTGACATGTGATGATTTCCCTCGTAAGAGAGCACTTCAATATTGATAACGTGTACATCACAGAACACAGATATATTGCAGTCAGCTATTTAGCGTTCTAAGCTTGTTCTGCCTTTCAATGCGAATGTGGCTAATGTGTTATCTGATGGTATATACCCACCATTCTACTATAATACATTGGTTGACATAAAGCTACCCATCTCTAATTTAAAATTAGTAATTGGGCAAGGCATCACTGTTTTTTTGAAGCATCTCCACCTCACATTCCAACTCAATAATTTTGAGGAAGAGAAGCTCAAAGTAATGAGATTGCATGAATACTTCTTCACTTGGAATTGTGTTGCATTACAAAAATACCAACAATCAGCAATCCCAACACACAAAATGTTGGAGTAAATCAACGGGACTGGCAGCATATCTGGATGGAAGGAATGGGTGACATTTCAGATCAAGACCCTTCTTCAGACTGAAGCTCAGACCCGCTCAACTTGAAGAAGGGCCTCGACCTGAAATGTCACCCATTCCTTCTATTCAGAGATGCTGCCTATCCCACTGCGTTACTCCAACATTTTGTGCCTATCTTCGGTGTAATCCAGCATCTGCAGTTCCTTCCTACACATCCCAAAACACAATGCACTCTCTCATGTTTAATTATTTTTATCACTCCAGGTCTGTCATAAGTCTTTTATTTTAATGCATTAAGCCAGCAAATAAAATATTGACACCCCATGCCACAATCTTACATTTCCACTGTGGGTCCTAGTAAGTAGAAACTTTATTTCTCGTCTTCATCAAGACTCCATCAACAATGCAATCTCTTCAAGCCAATCTCATAGAAGCACCACCGTTACAATTGGCATTTTGGGATAAAAGCAGCAATGTCTTTAAGTTTGATCAGCACCTTTGTTGATGACCCTTTCCAGCCTCAGTTACCCCATAATCACACAAGTGAAGTCGCAGTTCATAAAACTATGATGGTATTACAATGCGATCTCTGGGATCTTGCTGGGCATAAACTGAGTGCAGCAAGTCCTGTACAATAATGGTGATAAGACATTTATAATATTCACCTTGCTGTAAAGTACTTGGGATATTCCTTGGACAAGTTCATTGCTGTTGTTACATCGCCCCCTCCCATGGATAGCACTCTGATTCCTATCACTGGCTGACAGGCCAGGAGAGGCCAACATCCAGCATCATTGGTAACAGGTAACGGAGAGAGAGAGGATCAAAATCATGGCTGCTTATGTTTCATTTCAGTTCCAAAATCCCTTAATGTCTGCAAGTCCAGGATACATACACGTCGTATATTGTTCTTACATTTCCATAGCTCTAACTAATCAGTATTTTGTTGATTTGTATAATATTAATGGCTATCTTGTTATAAATGAGGATAAATAACCATTTCCGATAATTGCTAAACAAGCAAAGGTACAGTATGTTGTCCACCAGACTGGAAGATCGGCACATGTTAAATAATGAATGGGTTATCTATTAATTTAATCTGCCCAGTAGTCCATAACAAACCCAGATGTGGTGTGAGGAACTACATTGGTGGGAAGCTCTATGAATCTTAATTCGAGAATCATCAATTGTCCCAAAGCATGTTGGCATGGCTCATGTTTCAAACTGTGCTCGTGCGGCATCTCAAGATTTTACTCCATGAAAGTCATTTACTCTCCATTTGAATACATCAATACTAGCTGCTTTTGTTTTCTTTTGAAAGATGAACCACTTTCTCAATGAAATAATGTTTCTCCAGATTGTCTCTGATGTTCCCCAGTTTTACAGCCCACGATCATCTTCAACTACTCTTGCTGCATTTGCAAAGAATAATTTGAAGAAGGGTCAAGAACTCAATACAGGCTTTTCGGGGATTTATCTTACTTAACCAGCAGAATATCATTCCTGCACATTTGGTGTAATGAGAAACATTACAGAGACTGTCCAATTGTGATTTTTAATAATATTCATCATCTCTAAAAGCTGGCTTCCCTGAGGGAATCTGGGTTGGAGTTACAATAATGGATGGCACTTAATTAAGTATGATTTTTTAAAATGTTTTAGTATTTTTTCCAACCTCCGATATGTTCTCTCCCTCTCATACCCCCCTGCTCCCTGTCATTCTTTTACTTTCATTATTCTCTAGGTATTATTAGCTAGGTGGGTGGGACAGTAAGTCTGCCAAATCTTTTTTTTTTTAAGTACATAAACATTTTTTTACTAACACTTTGAGGCTGCCCCAGTAATCACTTCAGTGGGTGGAAAGGGTCTGCATGTGACAGAGGAACATCGAATTGAGTTCAGGTACAGTTATCCAGTCCCTTGCTCAGTTTTGCACATAAAGATGAAGTTACATGTAAGTAAGTTCCTTGATCTGTTTGCAGCTGTTTAGACTCTTGGCTATGAAAATGTCTAAATTAACATGCCTATCTCTCTGTACTCCTTTACAGTGACCGTTCTAATCTATCCCTTATTAAAACCAATTGTTACCCATGTGTGCGGAATTTGGACTTTCTCCCTATGACTGCAGGAGTTTTTTCTGTTTTCCTCTTACACCTCAAAGTCTTGCGGGTTGGTAAATTATTTGTGTAGGAAGGAACCAAAGATAGACACAAAATGCTGGAGTAACTCAGCAGGTCAGGCATGATCTCTGGAGAGAAGGAATGGGTTACATTTTGGGTTGAGACCCTTCCTCAGATTAGGTGTCCACTGTAATTTGTCCCTGGTATGTTGGTGAAGGCTTGAGACTGCGGGGATCTGTTTGGACTATGGGAGAATAACGTGGTGTTTGTATAGGATAGGTGTAAATCGGTAGCTGAGAGTTGGCAGAGATTCAGTGGTGGCTGGTGGACCTGTTTCCATGCTGTATGACTCTTGACTTTGAGATCTTCTACAGTTTACTTTCTAATCATCTTCTTTGATTTCTGATTTTTCTTAGCTATTGTTACTGGCATCAAGATTATTTGACTGTGATCCTGGGGATGGAAAAATCATCCTAGGTCTATCCAAAAGCAAATGAATTGGAAGAAGCACAAGGGACAGTGACCAGCTCGGATGATCTGGCAGGCTAAACCGGGTGATGGAGACATTGTCAGCCTGCTAGACCTTTCCGAAGTGCCGCGCTGTGGAGGACTACCTGAGGGGCCGTGGCCATGATGCGGGAACCTGCTCAAAGGCTCGTCGGTCAGCGGGATGGGAAATCTGCCTGAAGGCTCGCGGATCAGTGGTGTCTGGAACCCACCTGACGGCTCAGCAGATGGCATAACTCGGAGGGAGCTGGAGAAGTTGGACGCAAGGAGCAAGGACTGGTTGGAGCGTGAACCAGGGTAATGTCTCCAGATCCTTCAGATCGGCTGCATGAGGCGACCCTGGGATACAGAGATGGCCAGGCCAGGAGAGGAGAAGGACATTGGTTCGCGGGAACTGCTCCAGTACATCGAGCGTGCGGGCAGACCGGACTTTGGACTTTGAATAATTGCAGCAAAAATGGCGGTGCCCATATGTGTAATATAGGCAAAAGGAATGTCAGTGTGCAGTTGCATGAGTGACAAATATAGCATTATTGGTTATTGGTTAATGTTCTGCCCTAAGATTTGTTCAGCAAGCACTTACATCAAAACACAAGAAAACAGGAGCAGGGCAAGACTGCTCAGCCCCTCAAGCCTGCCCGGACAATTAACATGATGTTATTGATGTTATAGATATAATTCTATGCTGGTTCCCCACAGCACTCAATTCCATGTTCTATCAATGTATCTACTCCTCTTTAAGTACCTCCAGTGATCTTTCCTCTGCAGCCTCCTGCTGTGGTCAAGACTAGCAATTTTCCACCCCCTCTGAGAAGAAACTCAATTGCATGATACAATACGATAGAACTTTATTTTTCCCAGGAGGGAAATTAATCTGCCAATGGTCATAAAACACAAGATACATGAAACATTAAATTAAAGAGACGAATGGAAAGGATTGGGGAGGGGGGGGGGGGGGGGGGGGGGGGAGTCAGTCTACCCCACAACATAAGGCGGAGGAGTTGTACAGTTTGATAGCCACAGGGAAGAAAGATCTGCTGCGGCGTTCTGAGCTGCATCTTGATGGAACCCTTCTGTGGTTGAAGGTACTCCTCAGGTTGATCAGTGTGTCATGGACTGGGTGAAGTGTATTGTCCAAGATGTCCCCTTATCTATTGACTATCTCACCATATTCAGGAATCTATTATTAGTGAAAGTATCTCAATATCTACTCTGCATGAACCCAGTTTAAGCATTGTGCTGGTACCAGGAGCCTATTGAGTTTCAGGGCAGCATGGATATCATCGCCTGCAAGCCAGATGCCAAATCATTGACATTTTCAAATAGTTAGATGTTAGATTATCAGGGTGTTGATCTGCTGCAGAGTGAATGCTTCATGTGATTGCAATGAAGTGTTGGAATTTCATTAGGTCAGC
The DNA here is from genome assembly GCF_010909765.2 of Amblyraja radiata. Taxonomy (NCBI): domain Eukaryota; kingdom Metazoa; phylum Chordata; class Chondrichthyes; order Rajiformes; family Rajidae; genus Amblyraja; species Amblyraja radiata. The sequence continues at coordinate 55,750,477 of NC_045966.1, forward strand.
TGATATTAAATGCTCATATTCTAAATTGGGAGTGCATGGCTATTATTTGACAATTCAAGCTGCCATTACTGAGTGAATGTTTTATAGTCGGAGATACTGATTTTCAAATGAGATGTTCCATCGGCTCACCTCAGCAAAGAAGATTATTTTAGGCATTTGGCCAATGCGTTTCCACTGAACCATCAATGAAAAGTTAATAAAGCATTCATCGCATGACTATTGTCTGAGTGTGCTATATGGGAAATGACAACCAAATTGATATCGCCATCAGAATTCCAGTCTGACTTATTACCAGTGAATTTGAATTGCTTTGATAAGATAGACATTGCATAAATGCGAGTTTCTTATTTGCTGTCTTTCATGTGTAAGCAGTGCGTTAGCTTTATTGAGATGAAATGGTTTTGTCGAATTGCTAGATTTTAATCTTATGTGCTTAATTAAGCAATTATGTGCTTAATTCAGCTGTCTTCTATTTCACACAGCAAAATGCTACCCACCTGTTTAAATTGGCCCTCATTCTTAATACGATCTTTGGAAGATATAAACAATAGACAATAGGTGCAGGTGTAGGCCATTTGGCCCTTCGGGCCAGCACCGCCATTCAATGTAATCATGGCTGATCATCCACAATCAGTACCCCGTTCCTGCCTTCTCCCCATATCCCCTGACTCCGCTATCTTTAAGAGCCCTATCTAGCTCTCTCTTGAAAGTATCCAGAGAACTGGCCTCCACCGCCCTCTGAGGCAGAGAATTCCACAGACTCACAAGCTTCTGTGTGAAAAAGTGTTTTCTTATCTCCATTCTAAATGGCTTAACCCTTATTCTTAAACTGTAGCCCCTGGTTCTGGACTCCCCCGACATCGGGAATATGTTTCCTGCCTCTAGTGTGTCTAAACCTTTAATGTTTCAATAAGATAGCCTCTCATCCTTCTAAATTTCAGAGTATACAATCCCAGCCACTCCATTCTCTCAGCATATGACAGTCCCGCCATCCCGGGATTTAATCTTGTGAACCTACACTGCACTCCCTCAATAGCAAGAATGTCCTTCCTCAAATTTGGAGACCAAAACTGCACACAATACTCCAGATGTGGTCTCACTAGGGCTCTGTACAACTGCAGAAGGACCTCTTTGCTCCAATATTCAACTCCTCTTGTTATAAAGGCCAACATGCCATTCGCTTTCTTCACTGCCTGCTGTACCTGCATGCTTACTTTCATTGACTGATGAACAAGGACCCTCAGATCCCGTTGTACTTCCCCTTTTCCCAACTTGACACCATTTAGATAATAATCTGCCTTCCTGTTTTTGCTACCAAAGTGGATAACCTCACATTTATCCACATTAAACTGCCATCTGTCATGCATCTGCCCACTCCCCCAACCTGTCCAAGTCACCCTGCATTCTCACAGCATCCTCCTCACAGTTCACACTGCCACTCAGTTTTGTGTCATCTGCAAATTTGCTAATGTTACTTTGAATCGCTTCATCTAAATAATTGATGTATATTGTAAATAGCTGCTGTCCCAGCACTAAGCCTTGCGGTACACCACTAGTCACTGCCTGCCATTCTGAAAGGGACCCTTTAATCTCTACTCGTTGTTTCCTGTCTGTCAACCAATTTTTTATCCATGTCAGCATTCTACCCCAATACCATGTGCCCTAATTTTGCCCACTAATTTTCTATGTGGGACCTTATCAAATGCTTTCTGAAAGTCCAGGTACACTACACCCACTGGCTCTCCCTTGTCCATTTTCCTAGTTACATCCTCAAAAAATCCTGAAGATTAGTCAAGCATGATTTCCCCTTCGTAAATCCATGCTGGCTCGGACCGATCCTGTAAGATCACCCACCTGCAACTTTAGCTCAGTTCTACTCTCTCTACAGATGATACATGATCAGCTAGGTATTTTCACCATTCTTTTTTAATTTCAGGTTGCCAACAATTGTGATGTTTTGCATCTCTCGGTTCCATCCTTAACCCCCCCCCCCCCCCCCCCCCCCACCCCTAATCTAACAAAGGCTTGCCAACCTGAAAAAAACGTGCCTGAAATATTTAAACTCTGGGGTAGACAAAAAATGCTGGAGTAACTCAGTGGGACAGGCAGCATCTCTGGAGTGAAGGAATGGGTGACGATTCGGGTCCAGACTCTTCTTCAAGCGTCTCAACCCAAAACATCACCCATTCCTCCTATCCAGAGATGCTGCCTGTCCCGCTGAGTTACTTCAGCATTTTGTGTCTGCCTTTGATTTAAACCAGCATCTGTAGTTCTTTCCTATGTACTTAAAGCTCTGTTAATTTTGGAATAAATTTAGTCATAAAACCTTGCTCTGGTCAATAACGACTCCGCTTCAGAACACAAGCATACAACATACATTCTCACCTACCACATAACTAGCAATGGCCTTTATCATCGTTACTGTTTTGCATATCTTTCATTCACTTATTCTCTCTCTCTCCATAACTGTCTGTATTTCTCGTTTTCCTCTCCCCTGACTCTCAGTCTGAAGAAGGGTCTTGACCCGAAACATCTCTACCCAAATTCTTCTTCTCCCAGAGATGCTGTCTGACCCGCTGAGTTTCTCCAGCTTTTTGTGTCTATCTTCATACAACTTACAAGCCTGCTGCATGGATTGCTGTAGCTCACAATCTCATATTAACATTATCCCATTATACAATGTAGCACTCCATAGAAATAATTTTAAACAAGGAATCAATGTGACACTAATATTCCGCTTATGCAAACACCTGCAGAGACCAAAGAAAGCTTTGAAAAAATAGCTAAAGGAGGTATTATATCTTTCTAAATTCCAGGGCCACAATGCCCATGCTCTCTCGTTAAATAGCTGCCCAATTTGTCTCAGCCTTGATTACACTCAACAATTGAGAATTCACATTCTCTGAGATAAATAATTCCATAGATTTTTAGCCTACAATACAAACAAATGGATCATCTTTGTCCTAAATGCACTGAGACTGTGCCCCCGAGTTCTGGATTCTTCAGCCTGGGGAAACAATCAGTCAGCATCATTCTTGTTAATTCCTCTCGATCAGATCAGTTCACGCTCCTCCAATACACCAGTGAGAGTTGAATAATCATAAGATCATATGATGAGGCATAGGAGCACAATTAGCCTATTAGGTCCATCGAGCCTACTCTAACATTCGATCATTAGGTCTGGAGAACATTAACATTATGTCTGAAGAAGGGTCTCAACCCGAAATGTTACTTATTCCTCCTCTCCAGGGATGCTGCCTGACACACTGAGTTACTCCAGCATTTTGTGTCTATCTTCGATGTAAACCAGCATCTGCTGTTCCTTCCTACACAATCGATCATGACTGATCTGTATTTCCCTCTCAACCCCATTCTCCTGCCTTCTCCCCATTACCTTTAACTTTAAGGCTGATCAAGAACCTACCAATGTCCACTTTAAAAGTGCCCAACGACTTGGCTTCCAGTACTGTCTGCGGCAATTAATTCCACAGATTCATCACCCTCTGGCTAAAGAAATTCCTCTTTATGTCCTTTTTCATTGGGCAACTCCTAATCCGTGGAATAAACATACAGTGTCTATTCATCTTTCACCACAAGACTTCAGTTAAAAGTAAATAGACCAAAACTACAAAACCTAATGTGATTTCATTAAAATCTTGCAATGCCTCAGCAATCTCTTCTGGTTGTTGTCCTCCAGTACAATGAAGGCTAACTTCACTACTGCATAGGATGAGGACAAAGTGGGAGAGAATACAAGAGTTTTAAATACCAATTATTGTCGGACCAGGAGCTAATATAGGTCACCAGGCAAAGGGGTAATGGGGCAAGTCTGATTAAAAGCCAAGCAAGGAGCCCTCGAGCTACTAGACACTACGGGCAGACAATTAGCCTTCGTATTTGCTCTTAAATACGTTTTTGCTTTGAAATTCATACAGTGATATAGCTTTGTGCTTAATTCAGCATAAAAATATGAACCATAATCAAGGAAGCCTTTGAACTATTCTCTTGCCATCCAATCCTTCTGATTCCTCTTTCCACCTCATTAATCTCGCTACTTAAGTGAAGTACCAACATTACTTACAGAGCAGTGGCGCTCAGGGTTATTGTCCCTGTATCTGTATTTTTAGTTCATTAGTTAACGTTCTGTCAATTTTCTTTTGGTGCACTTTGTTAATCCAAGTTTTGTTTTTGTTTTTCAAAAGCAGATATGAGTATTTTTCCCATAGCAACCCCATCTTCATTTGGAATCATATCTTCTGAGTTTGAATGTCTATTACTTCAAGAGCCAATCCAGAACCCCAACAACATTAAAAAAAATCCAAGAAGAAGGCCATTTGGCCCATCGTGTCTCTTCACCATTCAATATGACCTTGGTTGATTATTTACCTCAGCACAACTTCAATTGCACAAACCTCATACCCTTGATCCCCTCAATACCTAAAAATCTGCGGGCCTCTGCCTTGAATATTCTCAGTGATTGTGCTTCTGACATCTTCTTGCTTAGAAAATTCCAAATATCCACTATCACCTAAGTGAAGATTTTTTTTTCTCATCCCTGTGTTGAATAGCTGATCTTCTATTATGAGGCTGTGTCTCGTGCCTCCAGACACTGAACCCAAAGAGAATATCAACCTTGCACTTACCCTGTTAAACCACTTAAAAATGTACTTTTCAAAGAACTTACCTCCCATTTTACTTAACTTGGGAGAGTATAGGCATAGTCTACTTAATTTCTCATCATACAATAAAGCCACCACCCCAGGAATCAATCGGTGCATCTTTACTGCTTTATCCCTACTGAAAATACATCCTTCCTTAACTAGAAGATAGACACAAAATGCTGGAGTAACTCAGCGGGACATGCAGAATCTTTGGAGAGAAGGAATGGGTGACAGTTTGGGTCGGGACCCATTTTCAGACTCAAACCGAAATGTCACCCAATCCTTCTCTCCAGAGATGTTGCCTGTCCCACAAGTTACTCCAGCTTTTTGTGTCTATCTTCAGTGTAAACCAGCATCTGCAGTTCCTTCCTATACATCCTTCCTTAACTAGGCAGGTGTTTGTAAGGGTCTACTGAAGATAGCAAATGCCTTTATAATCACTCATTATATTATTATTATTATCAAAGCTTAATGTTTCATGTACAAGGGCACCCAGGTCCCTTTGAATACCATTAACTTTTAATCTCACGCCATTTAATAAATACTGCCATTCTATATTTTTCTACCACATTTTTACATGTATTACATCTAGCATATCTTTATTTATTCACCTATGTAATACATAATTACCCATTTTACATTCTCCTAACAGCTCACCTATCATCCAGCTTTGCACCATATTTAGGATTTGATCCTTTTACCAAATCACTCATATAGATGATACAAAGCTGGGCGCAGTAGCTTGTCACAACCTCCCAACTTAAAGATTCTTTTTTTACTCCTCTTCACTTTTTTTGCTTATTTATAAACTCTCAACACATGCCCATATATTATCTGCAACACCATGCACTCTAATCATTTCTTGAGCAGCACCTTATAACTGGTTCAGGTAGAACCTGTGAGAGGGAAATGGACAATGTTGTTTTGGCTCGACACCCTTCTTCAATCTGAAAAAGGGGTCCTGACCCAAAATGCCTCTGTCAAGAATATTTCCCTCCACCAATGCTGCCTGACACTGAGTTCCCCCACAGTTTATATTTTGCTGAAGATTCCAGTACTATTCTCTTGTGCTTCCACTGCAGCAATGGTTAAAGTCCAAATTCCAAGGGTCCAAATTCATCACACCAACAGTTTCACCCTGACCTATTTTGCTAATTACAACTTTAAAAAATAAATTTGTCAAACATAATTTCCTTTTCTTAAATCCTTGTTGATTATGCTCATTCTTATTATTAGGACACATTCTCATTGTTATGACTTTCTTAATAATAGCATTAAGTGTTTCCACTCCTACAGATTTAAGCCATCTGATTTATTTTCTCATGATTTCTCTCTCTCGCTCCCTTCTTAAAAGGCCGAGTTACATTTGTTATCTTTAAATCAATAGGATCCATCATAAAATTTATGGAATGCTGTGAAATGGCAACCAATGCATCCTATAACTCCATAGCTACCTCCCTTAAAAACCCAGGATATCAATGATCAGATTTGGGAGATTTATTATCATCAGTCTATTGATTTCTCCTGTACTTGTTTTTAATTGATCACAATTTCTCTGAGCTCCTCATTTGCTCGTGAACCCTAGTTCTCTATTATTTCCAAGAGGTTTCCTTGTGCCTTCTATGAAGTCAGCTACTAAATATTTGTTTACTTTCTCTGTTATTTCCTGATTTGACAACAAAATCACCCATGTCTCAATCTGTAATTTTATCATTAGATAATCATTTTCTTCGATGCAAAGTCCAGTAAAATACTGAGAGCAATACCGTTTGGCTAATGGTAACTTAATGAGAAACTAAACCAAGTTCATGTCCTCTCAGACGGATATAAGGTAAATCCTACCTTGTACATATTTATGCCAGGTAGGATTTCTTTCTAGTAATCTTGTCAATATTTACCCATTAGCTAAGGCCACTTAGAGCCCATGGACCTTGCTGCGTACAAACTGAATATTACATTTTTTAATGTTACAGCAGTAACTTCAAAGGACTTCAAGGGTTGTAATGTGCTTTAGGACATGCTGAGGTTGTGAAAGATGATAAACAAAGGGGACATTTGTGCATTATTTTCATGTCTAATACCATCAATTTCTAACATTGCATATAATAATTATGTTATCCTAAGGCCATTGCATCTGCAAATCTCCAGTCCTCTGGCACAATTTTTCAATTCAAACACATTTAGAAGTTTTTGTGAAGAGCTTTTTTGATATTGATTTATAATTGTCATATGTATTGAGATTCAGTGAAAAAATCATGCCCTTAGTTTGTTTGCATTCTTAGAAAACTGACTGACTTGGCTACTTTAGAGACTGTCCGTCTTTCTTTGATATTCATCTTATACAATTTACATGATCTGTATAACATCTTTGTTTATAATTATTTTTGTTAAGTCCTGAATCATCATAAACAAATGATTCAGTTACCACCTCAAACTAAGAGATCTTTATTGTAACCCAAAATTGGGCTGCCAAATGTTTTACAGACAAACTTAATCTGAAGATCTTCCAGCATCTGCAGTTCCTTCTTGAACACTTAATCTGAAGATACATGGATTTTTTTTTTTTTTTTAAATGTCATTCACTTCTTGTGTGTAGGAACAAGAAACTACAGATGCTAGTTTACAAAAAAAATGACAGACAATGTTGGAGTAACTCTGCAGGTCAGACAGCATCTCTGGAGAACATGGATCAGTGACATTTCGGGTCAGGACCATTATCCGCTGAATAGTTTGTTTATGACGGGTCCCAATCCAAAACTTCAACCATCAATGGATTCCAGAGATGCTGACTGACCTGCTGAGTTACTCCAGTACTTTGTGGCTTATTTGTCTATCGGTCCTTTTGTATTTCCTGTTTATATTTTGTACTCTGTATACAAGAGTACACTTGTATAGTCTGGAATTTAGAAGGATGAGAGGGAATGTTATTGAAACATATAAGATTATTAAAGGTTTGGACACGCTAGAGGCAGGAAACATGTTCCCGATGTTGGGGGAGTCCAGAACCAGGGGCCACATTTTAAGAATAAGGGGTAAGCCATTTAGAACGGAGATGAGGAAACACTTTTTCACACAGAGAGTTGCGAATCTGTGGAATTCTCCGCCTCAAAGGGCAGTGGAGGCCGGTTCTCTGGATACTTTCAAGAGAGAAGCTAGATAGGGCTCTTGAAGATAGTGGAGTCAGGGGATATGGGGAAAAGGCAGGAACGGGGTACTGATTGTGGATGAATAGCCATCACATTGAATGGTGGTGCTGGCTTGAAGGACCAAATGGCCTACTCCTGCACCTATTGTCTATTATTATCTATTATTCACCATCACACTGTCCACGTGATGGTTAAAACAGGCTTTCTTTTACTGTCTCTTTTGCCAATTCCTTGGGGTTTTAACTTTGTCTTGGCAATCTTGCATAGAGGGACCTTGTCAAAAAACCTTGCAAAAATCTGCAGACTACATTAAACAAGCATATCCCGCACTGAACCACCTACAGAAATCCAATCAAATTAGTACCTCGACATTCCTTCAACAAATCCATGCTGGCTGTCCATGATTAGCTCTGCCCATCTAAATGAGGATGACACATGAAGGTTTGAAAAATTACAGACGGATTCTCTGTAACTTTCCCTATCGCAATGTAATAAACATCTGAATATAAATGTTGTCCAGGCCTGGTATAAATTTTATCCACCTTCAAAGATATTGTTAATAATATTATTAAAAATCCTTTTATTATGTTTATCTAATCCAATACTCACACCATAACACCAGCATCACACCTTCTGCTGTGAAGATAATTGCAAAAGATTCTTTGAAAACTTTTATTTATTGTCCATCTCCACACTCCTTTTCCATTCTTAAATTAGCTCTGCTCTTTTCTTGGTTCTCCTTTTAATTTGTTTCCACAACATCTTTGGATTGTCTTTAATTTTGTATTACAATATATTTTCATATATTTTCATATATTCTTTGCTTTCCTAATTTCACTCCTACGATTTCCATGATCTTACTAGCCATCTGCTCTTTGAAGCTCTTGTTTTCCCGATATTAGTGTTCCTTTTCCACCTTTTGTACACTTTGTACATTGTACACTGTGCATAAGGTGTTCTGGATTTGACAACTTTACCCTTTATTTTTGTGAGAAGATGTCCACCTTCAATCCTCCAAATCTCCTTCCTGAATGCCTCCCTTTACCCTGAGAGATTTACCATCACACTGCTGTTATCAATACTCTTTAACTAAATCACATCTCATTCTGATAAAATTGGCTTTACCCCAATTTAAAATCTTTGTTCCTATCTAATTGTTATTGTTTTCTATAATTGTTCTAAACCTAACTGAATGATGGTAATTTACCACAAAAACATTCCTTCCACCCAGCCCAAATTAGGGTGGAAGGAATGTTTTTGTGGTAAATGATCATTTGCCACAAAAGTGCACTTATTAGTTTGTACATACTCACTGAAAAAAATACTTCAAGGTTCAAGATCAGGTTATTGTCACATGTACCAATTAAGGTACGCTGAAATTTGAGTTACCAGACAGCCATACTAAGTGAAAAGCAACGATACACACAACCACATAAAATGTAACATAAACATCCATCACAGTGGATTCCACATTCCTCACTGTGATGGAAGGCAATAAAGTTCAAACTTCTTCCTCGTTATTCTCCCGCGGACGGGGCAGTCAAACTATCTGCAGTCGGGCAATCAAAGCCCTCGCAGCCGATGATCGAAGCCCCCGTCGGGGTGATTGAAACTCCTGCGTTGGGGCAATTGAAACTTTCTCCGCGGCATGGAGCTCCCGGGTCGGCTGCTTCTTACTAGAGACCGCGGGCTTCACCATGTTAAAGTCCACAGGCCCCGCGGTTGGAGCTCCAATTCCCGGCAAAAGGATCGCAAGTTCCACTATGTCAATCTCCCGCAGACTCCTGTGGCTTGGAGCGCCATCCAGTCTCCAGGAAAGGCCGCCAACTCCACGATGTTAGGCCGCAGAAGGGACGGAGATACAATAAGGGAAAAAAATTGCATCTTCGTCGAGGTTAGAGATTGAAAAAATGTTTTCCCACCCCCCACCTCTCACATAAAACATACTTTTAAACACATACTAAAAGTAACAAAAAGAAGAAAAGACAGACAGACTGTTGGAGAGGCAGTCACTGCTGGTGGCGCCACCTGGTGTTTTCAAACACCCGGTGTTTTACTTTGAATACATTTCTGGAATTCTGCACTTTCTGTACTTTGCTTCTCTTAATATTTAATTAAAGTCTCCCAATATTCCTGCACAAATGCATACATATTAGTTAAGAATTTGCTTTCATATTTTCGCTTCTGGGTCTCTCAGACTGTGTGGAGGTCTGAACTTTATTCATTATTTAATGCAGCCCATTCAGACTCATTAGTTGTTCCTTACATCACCACATTGCTTTTTATTGTTATGAAGAAAAACTTTTTCACCCAGAGAGTTGTCAATCCGTGGAATTCTCTGCCTCAGAAGGCAGTGGAGGCCAATTCTCTGGATGCTTTCAATAGAGAGTTAGATAGAACTTTTAAAGATAGAGGAGTCAGGCGATATGGGGAGAAGGCATGATCAGGGTACTGATCGTGGATGATCAGCCACGATCACATTAAATGGCGGTGCTGGCTCGAAGGGCAGAAGGGCCTACTCCTGCACCTATTGTCTATTGAATATACTGCCCCCCCCCTCCCACACCCTTCCTTTTATATCTCTGTCTTTATCTCACCTAAATACTCTGTAAGCAGGAATGTTAAATTGCCATCCCTGCCTGTTCTGTAATAGCTAGCATTTCACACTTCCTTCAGTCTAACAGTTTTTCTCCGTTCAGATTACTTGCTCAGCTTTCCAATCCCCTGTCGAGCTAATTGTTTCTCTCTCCAAAAACAAACCAAAAAGCCTGTCTGTAGGAAGTGTAGTCCCAGTAGTGAACTGGTAAAACATATCCGGCCATATGTGGCAGCTTCCCCATCATGGTCCCTGGAATCTAAACTCTCTTCCATATCCAGGATCCCACTGACCTACAGGCCCATCCCACATTACAGCAGGGTTCTGTTACTGAGAATTGTCTGTCACCCGAACAGTACAAAAGTCGGATATACGGCTGCCTACAATATTTCTAAATTAGAAACATAAGCCAACCAAGAGCAATCTGTAGTTAAACCAGGAGATTTAACTCAATCATTCAGATATTGTCCTGAACATGGCAGAAGATGCCTACAGCTCCGGAGCAAACAGCAAATCCATCCCATCAGTCTCTCAAATGCTTGTTCGTATGTGTACAGTCCATACACAAATTGGGTATTTGTAACCGGGGAAGGAGCTGTACCATTGTATCTATTTTTACTAGCATCTTCATTCTAGGTCCAAACAATATGCCATTTAAATTATTATTTCTTCATTGGTTCCTTGGGTAATTTGTTGATGGTTCGAATCTTTTCTATATTGCATTGCTGTTGTTGTCCACGACACCCTTCTTTCATTTCATGTTGCCGGCTAATCTCGGTCCAATCATTACCTTTTGATTGCTTGCGGGATTTTGTTGTATGTAAATTGTCAACCGCTTTTCAATAATACATTTCAAAATAGTTTTTCCCATGTTATGCGACTTGAGAGTCCTGTCATCAGGAAATCAAAGTCCTTTACACTAGACCTTTGTTTCTCGGAGGACTTCGTACCTGAACCATGCTCTGAATTAAATATGTTATTCCATGCATGTAATCTTCTCCACTTTAATGTCCTGTTTGGACCAACTGACGGTGTTGATCTGAGATTAACTTCAAGTGATTGCTGGAATAATAAACCAACATAGAGCTTTGACACTGCGACTAAATCCATTTTAGTTAAATTGAGACCACAAGCCTGCAGAACACAGCTAATACCAGATTAATCAAATGGCTTGATACTTCATTAATCTTAATAAATAAGATCTTAATTTCTTTTCAAATAACCACATCCCTCTGCAGCATTCACGGAGCCCTTCCTTAACTCCGCTTTTGTCTGCGGAAAGCTATTCAGTCGACAAGAGAGAGATGTCACACAAAAGGAACATAGGCACAAAAAGCTGCAGTGACTCAGTGAGTCAGACAACATCTCTGGAGGTGATGTTTCACAGTCGAGACCTTTCTTCAGACTGGTGTGGGTGGTAAAATATGATTGAACCAAGGAGTTCCAAAGGGAGCGGTCTCCATGGAAGGCAGAAGGCAGAGCCTTCGTCAGACTGTCACACAAGCCTCACAAAACTTTGGTAGTAAGGAAGGCAAATTCAATGCTAGCATTTATATCAAGAGGGCTGTATACAAAACAGAAATGTAGCGCTGAGGCTCTATAAGGTGCAGGTCAGGCTGCACTTGGAGTACTGTGAGCAAATTTGGGCCCCATATCTGAGGAAGGATGGGTTGGCTCTGGAGAGGGTCCAGAGGAGGTTTACCAGACTGATTCCAGGAATGAGTGGGTTAGCATATGATGAGCGCTTGAAGTCATAACCTCAGAATTAAAGGGCACTCTTTTAGAAATGAGGTGAGGAGGAACTCCTTTAGTCAGAGGATAATTTTACTCTGTGGAACCCATTGCCACAGAGGTGCTGTGGAGGCCAAGTTAGTGGATATTTTTAAGGCAGAGATTGACAAATTCATGATTCGAACGGGTGTCAAGGGTTGTGGGGAGAAGGCAGGAAAATGGGATTAGGAGGCAGAGATCAGCCACGATCGAATGGCAGAGTAGACTCGATGGGCCGAATGGCCTTATTATACTCCTGTAACTTGTGAACTTGTGAAAACATTTAGAGTGGTGTATGTATGCAGATTTGTGATACACCGTTATGACTGATCACAGAAGATTTAATCCATTTGTTTGTGTATGCTTCTGTAGCCCAGTCAGTTCAGAACATCCTTTGACTGCTGCTGTCAAGTGGAAATACAAATCATACCCACACCGACACAGATTTGTGCTGCCAACATGCTCCATCACACTTTGCTTTCTATGACTAAGAGCCTTCTAATTGCTGTCTCTATAGGCCTAGCCCACACTTCATTATGTCCTGGTGTTCTAGATTGCTTCATCACAGGACGTTATTTTTTCTGTATTTACCCCTAATTAATTTATCTTTAAATTAGGTAAAATCTCGACATTTTAATGCAGGGGAATACCAGCAAATAGTCCTTATTATTTAACCCCAGTAGGTTTGAAATAATATGCTGCTAAATCTGCTCTGTATCCTCTGGAAAGCTAATACTGATTAGTGGTGTACAAAGCAGGGGCTGGCACTCCTGGTACTGGAGTATCAAATATCATTTTGAAAGCCTAGACATGTTGGAGATAAAGGCCGACATTGTATCAGCCCATCTGAATGCTTGTTGAACCTTTCTGCACTCTCTCCTCGTTATCTACCCCAGGCATCAACTCAAGATTTTTGCAAATGAATAAATATCAACGTACATGTATATATTAAGGAACCAATGTTAGTCTATGTAAATATGGTGATCAGTTGCCAGACCATTTTATCGAGTGGCTTCCTGCTATGTGTTTGCTTAAAAAGCAAAGATGCCTCACAGCATTATCACAGAAGAGACCTGGGTTCGATCCTGACTACTGCTGCTCTCTGTATGGAGTTTGCACATTCTCCCTTTGAACGCGTGGGTTTCCTCTGGATGCTCTGGTTGCTTTCCACATCCCAAAGACGTGCGTGTTTTGGGGGTTAATTGGGCTCTGTAAATTGCCCCTAGTGTTTAGTTTAGTTTAGTTTAGAGATACAGTGCGGAAACAGGCCCTTCGGCCCAATAGGTCCGCACCGCCCAGCGATCCCTGCACATTAACACCATCCTACACATCACTAGGGACAATTTACATGTACACCAAGCCATTTAACCTACAAACCTGTATGTCTTTGGAACGTGGGGGATCTCACAGAAAACCAACGCAGTCACGAGGAGAACGTACAAGCTCCGTAGTGTGTAGGAGGTGGATGAGAAAGTGGAATAGCGTAGAACTAGTGTGAACGGGTGAGCCATGGTTGGCATGGACCCAATGGGCTGAAGGGCCGGTTTTCATCCTGGATTTCTACACAAAACTAAACTATGCACTGCCCATATGGAGGGCCGTCTTTATTTAAACAGCTACACCTTAATGAGTTCAAAATCTCCCACTGCTTGTCAGTTTCAATGGAAGTAGGCTATATCATTTTCCTTTAGACATTTAAATGTGTTAATGTGTTCATTAATGCATGCTAATGCTTTTAGAATATTATCTTTATTCAGAGTGGCGCACTGCTTACAAAGGAAGAGGGCTTCAGTGCTTTTATTATTAGTGGAAATCTGTGCCCCTATTTCTTGTCGAAAATGAGGACTTATAGTGTTCTAGCCTTTAGAGCGCGCATGCATATCTCAATTCTTTCCATAACTTTAGCCATTAAGGAAACATTTAATCTATTTTTCTTCAAACACAAAGCAAACAGTCCTGCTGTTCTGCACATCGAATTCCACCTGCAATAGTTGGCACATTCAGTTTAGCTCTTCCCACTCACACAACGTACAATGCTTATTAATGTGCTTACAGTGATATCAGATATTCCTTTAACTGAGTCTTTAGCGGTGAATATCTGAAGCTCCAGTACAGATCCTGTCAATCACAAATAAACAAATCTTTTATATCCACAATCGTTTAAATCAATATCAATCCTTTCCACGTTGCCTTATTTTTCCTGTTATCTCTCCTCTTTTACACACTTTCTTCCACACTCCCTCTCAGACCACTACCCAGTTCAACCCTTCCTCTTCTCGCATCTATCCTTTGCTTCCCTTCCTCTCACTTATCCCCAAATGGCCCGAAAACATTTTTGCTGGAAACACGAGATCGCAGGCGCTGGGATCCTCAGCAAAAAAACAAAGTGCTGGAGGAGCTCAGCTGAGGAGTGCAATGGCCAGGTAATGCTTTAGGTCAGGGCCCTTGGTCCCGACCCGAAACTTTGTTTGTCTATTTAGTTGAGTTTAGTTTAGAGATACAGCGCAGAAACAGGCCCTTCGGTCTACCGAGTCCATTCAACCAGCGATCCCCGCTCATTAGCACTATCCTGCACACCGCTAGGGACAATTTACACATACACCAAGCCAATTAACCTACAAACCTGCACATCTTAGGAGTATGGGAGGAAACAGAAGATCTCGAAGAAAACCCCAGCGGTCACGGGTAGAACGTACAAACCCTATACAGCACTACAAGCGCTGTAATGCCCCTGTCCCACTTAGGAAACCTGAACGGAAACCTCTGGAGACTTTGCGCCCCACCCAAAGTTTCCGTGCGGTTCCCGGATGTTGCAGGGGGTTGCCGGAGGTTGCAGGTAGTGGAAGCAGGTAGGGAGACTGACAAAAACCTCCGGGAACCTCCGGGAACCGCATTAAAACCTTGGGTGGGGCACAAAGTCTCCAGAGGTTTCTGTTCAGGTTTCCTAAGTGGGACAGGGGCATAAGGCAGCAACCCCAGCGCTGCACCATCCGTTGCCGCCCTTTTTCCTCCACAGATGCTGCATGACCAGCTGAGTTCCTCGAGCATTCAAATGCTTTTGTTCTGGTGAGCTTCCCAGCTGACATCACCCCATCAGTAATTGTCAAAAGTCACCACTTTTCTGCCCTCTGTGAAATCTCCTCCACACTACAGGAGAGTTGCATTGAAAACACAAATGAGAAACCATAAGCTAAATCAAAAATAGAATAACACTATGAAAAAATGTGGTAAGAAAAAATAACCCCCTCAACCATCCTTTGTTTATTCACCAGCTGGGATATAGGAATTAATTTTCTAACTTACATAAAAGCAAGAGGATTTGTGGCAAGATGCCGGCTCAGTCTGTTTATAGGAATGAAGAGATGACAGCACTCAGTTTGCAGCGGGTTGGTGATATGTTCCACAACGGCACTCTGCTCAGGATGGAGAACAGGGTTCTCATTCACGTTCATAAATGATAGGAGTGATATTAGGCTATTCAGCCCATCAAGTCTATTCTGCCATTCAAATACGGCTGATCTATATTTGAATGGCAGAATAGACTTGCAGAGAATTGCTAAGGACAAACTGCACCCCCTCCACATACACCTGGATCTCCTGCCATCAGGCAAGAGATATCGAAGCATCAAAGCCCGGACCACAAGACTGCTAAACAGTTTCCTACCACAGGCTGTGAGGCTGCTAAACAGTCACTCTGTACTCACAGTCACTTGATTCTGCGGCTTGCACGGACACTATTAACTGGCACTGGCCACTTTAATAACTGGCATTGGCCACTCAAATCAGCTGCCCCGGACATTTTTATGATTGGTTTATTGTATTTTAACATTGTGTTTTACCTGCTTTTAACTATTTATACTGTTCCATCAGGGACTGGATTGTTTTTAGTGTTATTATGTGTGAAATGTTTTAAATATCATGTGCGATGCTCCGCTATTCCCTGGGAAACGTCTTTTCATTTTGCACTGTACAACTGTTGCTTGCAAGATGACAATAAAGGTTGATTGATTGATATCTCTCCCTCCTAACCCCATTCTCCTGCCTTCTCCCCAAAACCCCTGACACCCGTACTAATCAAAAATCTATCTATCTCTGCTTTAAAAATATCCATACACTTGACCTGCACAACCTTGTGCGGCAAAGAATTCCACACATTCACCACCCTCTGGCTAAATAAATTCCTTCCCAATTCCTACTAAAGGTACGTCCTTTAATTCTGAGGCTTTGACCTCTTGTCCCAGACTTTCCCGCCAGTGGAAACATCCTCTCCACATCCACTCTATCCAAGTCTTTCAATATTCAGTTTGTTTCAATGAGGTTCCCCCACATTCTTATAAACTCCAATGCCTGTCCCCTCATTCATCTATGTTGAAAGGAGAGACCAAACGAGTCTTATGGGTGGAGGCATATGTGATCTTGTTAAGGCCACATGCCAGTCTTCAATGTTGTTTCAACAGGACAGTAAAGTGTTTACAGTGAGGCTGACAGTTGAGATATGGCAGTGATTAAAGAAAGACCTGCTTCCTTACAAGGCATCTCTCACAAACTCAGTATTTGCCAGTGCATATTATGTTCAGTGAAATTGCTGTGAAGGGTAGTTGCTCTTGCGGGCAGGAGCCAAATGAAACACACAGAGCAAGAACCCACAAACAGCAATCTATAATAGATCTCACTGAGTGTCACACTGGGATTGGCATGAACATGGTTCGTCAGAAGACTTAAAAGATTTATTCACCTAACTACCATTAACAGACTCAGAATATAGATCTATTTTGTTGGGCTTAAAATCACATTCTCATCTCCACCCTCAACCTTACTTGCTGTTTCCAAAAAAGAAAGCAAGTTGTCCCACAAGAGGCGGCACGGTGGCACAGAGGTAGAGCTACACCCTGACAGCGGCAGAGACCTGGGTTCGAACCTGACTACGGGTGCTGTCTGTACGGAGTTTGTACGTTCTCCCCGTAACCTGCATGGGTTTTCTCCAAGATCTTTGGTTGCCTCCCACACTCCAAAGACATACATGTTTGTAGGTTAATTAGCTTGGTGTAAACATCAAAAGATTGTCCCTTCTGCATGTAGGAAAGTGTTAATGTGCAGGGATCGACGGTCGGTGCGTACTCGGTGGGCCAAAGGGGATGTTTCAGTGCTGTATCTCGAAACTAAATTAAATTAAATTTTGTTTCTGGTGTAGCAAAGTGCCCAACCCATTTTGAGCCAACAGCCAACTATTACGCTATTGAACACCACAAACCCAAATTAAACTCCATACTATTGTTAATTCTGGCCAAATTGGAGATGCCATGGACACTAAAATCAAGTAAAGGCTTCTGTGCTGCTAGGCCATTTGGTCAATTTAAATGTGCCTTTTGCAGAACTGGGACAAGCTGCAGAATGGTGCCAGCTTGTCTGGAGCCCAGATAAGAGTTGCAGGGAAAGAATGAGACGTCTGCAGATTCTTACAATTAGGTGTAAATTGCATGAAACGGATTGGTTGAATGCAAACCAGACATACACATTGTAAATAATGTTGCAAAGCTTTACTTTGCCAGAAGGTACACAAAAATGCTGGAGAAACTCAGCGGGTGCAGCAGCATCTATGGAGCGAAGGAAATAGGTGACGTTTCGGGCCGAAACCCTTCTTCAGACTGATGGGGGGTGGGGGGGAGAAGGAAGGAAAAAGGGAGGAGGAGGCGCCCGAGGGCGGGGGGATGGGAGGAGACAGTTCGAGGGTTAAGGAAGGGGAGGCGACAGCAAGGGCTAGCAAAATTGGGAGAATTCAATGTTCATGCCATCCGGACGCAAGCAACCCAGGCGGAATATGAGATGCTGTTCCTCCAATTTCCGGTGTTGCTCACTCTGGCAATGGAGGAGACCCAGGACAGAGAGGTCGGATTGGGAATGGGAGGGGGAGTTGAAGTGCTGAGCCACCGGGAGTTCAGGTAGGTTATTGCGGACTGAGCGGAGGTGTTCGGCGAAACGATCGCCCAACCTCCGCTTAGTCTCACCGATGTAAATCAGCTGACATCTAGAGCAGCGGATGCAGTAGATGAGGTTGGAGGAGATACAGGTGAACCTTTGTCGCACCTGGAACGACTGCTTGGGTCCTTGAATGGGGTCGAGGGGGGAGGTGAAGGGACATGTGTTGCATTTCTTGCGATTGCAACGGAAAGTGCCCGGGGAGGGGGTGGTACGGGAGGGAAGGGAAGAATTGACAAGAGAGTTGCGGAGGGAGCGGTCTTTGCGGAAGGCAGACATAGGGGGAGATGGGAAGATGTGGCGAGTGGTGGGGTCATGTTGGACGTGGCGGAAATGGCGGAGGATTATTTGTTGTATGCCGGCTGGTGGGGTGAAAGGTGAGGACTAGGGGGACTCTGCCCTTGTTGCGAGTGCGGGGATGGGGAGAGAGAGCAGTGTTGCGGGGTATGGACGAGACCCTGGTGCGAGCCTCATCTATGGTGGAGGAGAGGAATCACCGTTCCCTGAAGAGCAAGGACATTTCTGATGCCCTGGTGTGGAACGTCTCATCCTGGGAACAGATGCGGTGTAGACGGAGGAATTGGGAGTAGGGGATGGAGTCTTTACAGGGGTAGGGTGGGAAGACGTGTAGTCCAGATAGCCATGTGAGTCAGTGGGTTTGTAGTGTATGTCGGTCAGAAGTCTGTCCCCTGCGATGGAGATGGTGAGGTCAAGGAATGGTAGGGAACATACTTTGCCAGATGTTGATTGGGTTAAGTGTTGAGCCTTGTCTGGTTTTCCTGAATATCCAGGCACATGTTGCATAATTCATCTCCGTTAACTTGCATCTAGAAACTTCATCAGATACATTGTATTAGTCATTGTATTACTGGGTTAGGGAAATGCCTATCATGTAGGCATTGTTCCCGATGTTGGGGAAGTCCAGGACAAGGGGTCACAGCTTAAGGATAAGGGGGAAATCCTTTAAGGCATTTTTCACACAGAGAGTGGTGAATCTCTGGAACTCTCTGCCACAGAGGGTATTGAGGCCAGTTCATTGGCTATATTTAAGAGGGAGTTAGATGTGGCCCTTGTGGCTAAAGGGATCAGGGGGTATGGAGAGAAGGCAGGTACGGGATACTGAGTTGGATGATCAGCCATGATCATATTGAATGGCGGTGCAGGCTCGAAGGGCCGAATGGCCTACTCCTGCACCTATTTTCTATGTTTCTATGTATCTATGTACTGTGTTAATTGATATTTGTTATTGGACTGTCTAGAGACCACCACCATATGGTTCAGCCCCTCTAGGTTTGGGGACCTATAAAAGGTAGCTCCTACGAGGTCCTGTATCGATCTTCTGGAAGAATGCTTGGGACTGTGTGACCTTTTGGAGTGTCTCTGCTTGCACAAGGCTAGGAGGGCTTGGCCAAGCAGATACAAGGATCGAACCTGCGGTGGTTAGATATAGTAGAGGGGAACTGTTATTGTGCTTTTCCAAAATAAAGTTTAATTGCGCACGTGCTTGACTCAGTATTTTATTGACTGAAACTAGACTGGGGGGGGGAGCTTAGAACAAGCTATTTACACTATGAACTGGCTTGCTGGCACTAGTGACTTTGAACTTTGTTTAGTTTTGCAATATGTTGTTTGTGTTTAATTTTTTGTCTGCTCATTAGGTTATCTATTGAGTACAGCGTTTACAAACCAGTCGTGCTGCAAGTAAGAATTTTATTGCTCCATTTCGGTACATGTGGCAATTGACCACTCTTGACTCTTGAGGATGAAGCAAGTGATGAGCGAGGGGGCCAATGTAAGAAATGGGATTAAACAAACACAATAGAAAAATAGTGCTTGATTTGTCAGGTGTAGAAAGGCCTACAGCCTTGTGAGAGAACAAACCTTTCCAGAATAAACCATCTCTGTTGAGTTAAATTATTTTTACAGAACTCTCAAGTTGCTTCAACCTAAAGGAAAACGACATTGCCAAATAATAGAGAAAGCAAGAGCTTGGCATCTTAACTAAAGCCTCTCATAGCATTCTACTGCCATCAGGTTATATTGAATGAAGCTCCCTGCTTTCTGTCAACCATGGTTTCTACTCAGTCACTCTTGTCATTTTTTAAATTCAGACAAGCGCAAATAGGGCCAATTTTCTCTTTCTCTTGAAAGTGCTTGTCAGTCGACATGCTGACTGGAATAAACTCGCCAATGCAAAGCATTTCTATCTGGCAGACATCTGTCTACTGATTATTGTACTGCCTCTTGCACACAGAATCATATTGAGCAGCAAGTTTAAAAGCAAATCTGACATAACATTAAGGTGAGTAGATATACATAATATATCACTTCAATTCTAATGAGGTGCCAACATGAGTAACCTTGTATAACAGATGGCTGTTCAATCCAATAAGTTTGAAACAGTTGTAAATATTATCCAGATCCATTTATCTATTTACTTATTTATTGGAATCACTTGCACTCTGTGGCACTTCCCCACAAAATCCCAGCATTACTGAATTTTTAGGCTGGAAGACGACTAATTCATCTTGCAAACTGGTTCACAGTAAGTGCTAATTGAGCACTGAAGCCTGGGGTTTATTCATCTTAGGGGATCTCTCCTCTATAATGGTGTCTAATTCAACAGTCTGCCCCTGTCGAACTGGAGATTAACAGGAAGCTCCCATGGAGATTGGGATGGGTTAGGATTCACGGTTGCTCTTTGTGAAAAAAAGTGAAGGTGAATGCTGCTGGAATCCTGCAGGCTGCAACCAACGGAACCAGGGTAGGAGGGGGCGGAATTTGATGTGATAGACAACTAGTTAGCAAAGAATGGCTGCACAATGACTTGAGACATTGATCTAAATGTTATCTCATGCCAGGAGCTCAAGTCACATCTGTTGAAGGCATGCACCTGTATAGGCAGACTTTCCATTCAGTTCACCAGTTAGTCACTTTCTGTGCATATCAGGAGACACCAAGTGGCAGGTATCATAAGCTCACAAGGACTTAAGGTCATAAGGTATAGGAGTAGATTTAAGCCATTCGGCCCATCAAGTCTACTCCGCCATTCAATCATGGCTGATCTATCTCTCCCTCCTAACCCCATTCTCCTGCCTTCTCCCCATAACATCTGACACCTGTACAAATCAATAATCTATCTATCTATGCCTTTTAAAAAAACCCAGCCATCTGTGGCAAAGAATTCCACAGATTCACCACCCTCTGACTAAAGAAATGTCTCTTCATTTCTCCTCGTTCTTCACAGAAGAACATCCTTTAATTCTGAATTATCGTGGGGCAATCCATTGACCAGCTAAGTCTGAACAGAGAGCTTGGCCTGATGAAGGGAGACTCACTCATCTCAGATCAATGGTCGGAAGTGCCAGATAACAGAATAATAAAAGACATGAGACGATAAATAGGGCAGTGTGTCATATTTATAATGCACCTTATTCCCAATGGAATAGAACGAATCTAGTTGTGGAATTGAATTCTAAAAATTACTCATTTTGCTCATGTGCCATATCTACAGTAAAACAGTGTCAGGGATTGTGTTTGGTCTTGACCCAATGAAATGTTTCCAGTCCACTTTCAGAAAATGTGGGCAAGACTTCATAATCATGGCAGAATTAAGTCATTCAACCCATTGAATCTGCTCTGCCATTTGATCATGGCTGGTCTATTTTTCCCTCTCAACCCCATTATTTTGCCTACTCCCTGTAACCTTTGATATTCTCATTAATCAGGAGCCTACCACAATCTACTTTAAAAATACCCGATGACTTGGCCTCGATAGACATTTGTGGTAATGAATTCCACATACCCACCACCTTCTGGCTAAAGAAATTCCTCCACATCCCCATACTAAAGTACGTCCTTTTATTCTGAAGCTATTCCCTCTGGTCCTAGACTCTCCCACGACTGGAAACATCCTCCCCACATTCACCCTATCTAGATCTTAACCTAGAACTTAACCGAGTTCAGCTGTGAATGGTGCAGGCCATGAACAAAGGTAGTCTGTGTCTCTGCACACCACAATATATCTGAGGAAGCCTCAAAATAGAACATTGAATGAAGCTTTGCCTCCATGGAACTTTCTTTGCTCTGTTAGGACGACTATTCATTCATGAACCCCCCGTGTCATTCACCTCTGGACCCGATTGCCTCAGTGTTCAGCACAGTGTAGGTATGTTGCAAAGCCTACCTGAAGCGTCGCTGAAAATCTGTCGCTGCGGGTGTGCGCGATTTTGGCGCCGTTTAGAGGGGGGCGGGTTTAAAACGCGATTTTCTCTAGGCTGTTCAAATCGAAGATGTTCAGCCTAGTTAATTATTAACGAAAAATCGCTGAAAGACCCCGTCGCAAAAGCTATTATTAGTTTTAAAGGCCTCGTATAATAGTTATAGTAGTTTAAAAATCAATCTCTAAACCCACGAGCACCAGCAACCGCAGGGTCTCATAAAGCAAATATCTGAAGGTATGCTGTATATTTTTACATTAAAAAGGGCTTCTAAAGATCCCTTTATACAAAGTTTAATATTGCGAGGAGCTCATTTTGGGCCCATTATATCCCGCAGTATTTTTCTGGGCATTTGGGGGCACAAATCTACCGCAATGTGAACGTTCTAAACCAGCGCGTTCACAGGGACCCACTGGAAAGCTGATTTAAATGGGCATTTATTTACAGCAATTGAACACTGAATTCCTTCCATTTGGTCTATAAATTAATGTAAAAGATTTAAAAATCATGTTTTATTGTGAATTATTTGTGAATATTATTTGGACATTTAGGCTATTTAAAAATGTTAATCATTTATTAAGAAATGGATAGATGTTTAGATCTAGTAATTGAAGTCTGAAATTAGCTACAGTTAGGTAACTAACTAATTATATGCTTTAATTTCAGGTCATCCAAGTAAGATTATTTTATATTTGTTTCAGAATGCTTCAATCTATGATAACTGAAAATTTCATTCAGTTCTCTTAATTTTTAAGAAAGTTATGGGCTTTTGACTGTTCACGATCACAGCTTTTCTGTTATGTCCATAGAAAATCAATAGGGAACAAGATGCTCATTTCCCAGTATGAAAATGGCCATAACTTTTTAAATACTTGAGATATGAAAGTGAATTAGGTGTCAAATTAAACTTATTTTTATGCCTTATCTGATGGGATAAATTACAGACTTGATTTTTAAAATCTCAAAATTTTGTAACATTGCTACACAGTGGTGCAGCAGTTAGTACTGTTGCCACAGAGGACCGATACAGGGCAAGTATTGCTACATTTCCATTCACCATCACTGTTTGCATGCACAGATGAGTTCTGTGTTCTCAATAAGCAGGATTTTACCTTAATTGGCCTATATAAATTATAAGATAGCTGGACTGAAGCTGTACATCAAGGGATCCCTTGTTATTGAAACTGCATTACAATCTACATTTCCACTTCCCCAAAAGATGGATGGGTAATTACTCATGGGTGACATGGCCAATTATAAACCAATGAGCCAATTTAATTTCATATTCTAAGTCATTTTTGATAAAGGTGCACAATGTATTTCATCATATTCTTAATCTCGTGTGATAAAGAAAAGCCCTGATACTTTTGTTAATAGTCTTGGATATTCTGATTACATTCTTTTTGCACACATGGACTAGAGTCTGATCTAGATTTAGGCAGAGTGCACTTCACTTAATTTCCAGCTCATTGGCTTCACTGGAAAAATCAGCACTAATTTCTCTAGAGCACTGGATGGTCAGCTGGCCCACTTGAAGTGGTCCAGTTTTGTTTAGTTTAGAGATACAGTGCGGAAACAGGCCCTTCAGCCCACTGAGTCCACGCCGACAAGCAATCCCCGCACATTAACACAATCCTACACACACTAGGGACAATTTACACATACACCAAACCAATTAACCTGCATACATGATTGTCTTTGGAGTGTGGGAGGAAACCGAAGATCTCAGAGAAAATCCATGCGGTCACGTGGAGAACGTACAAACTCCTTACAGACAGCACCCGTAGTCGGGATCGAACCCGGGTCTCTGGCACTGCAAGTGCTGTAAGGCAGCAACTTTACCACTGAGCCACCATGCCACACACAGTTGTGTGCAGGGAATTGAGGAATGTTGATGCAAGGTATAGAAAGGAATGTAAATGCATTTCAAAATGGGAATGGTGCGTATCCTGCGGGGACAATGGCAGAGCGTGGTGCTTGCTGGGAGACAAGTTATCTACTGCATGTGTTTTGACCTCTTATAGCCATGGAGTTTAACTGTCTGCTCAACATTACATTTCTGGTCATCAGTGGCCCCTCCCTGCCACCCCTTGGAAATTCAAGGTGGGAGAGTCAGAATGGCATGGATAGCTGATTGCATTATTTCTTTGTGAAGACATCCACTGCCTTATTAGCCTTATCATTGCCTTATCAAGTCTAAAGAAGGGTCTCAACCTGAAACATCACCCATTCTTTCTCTCCCGAGATGCTGCCTGTCCCACTGAGTTACTCCAGCATCTTGTGTCTATCTTGGGTGTAAACCTGCATCTGCAGTTCCTCCCTACACCTTATCAGCCCTTGCTAGAATGTTATCTGGGCCTTGCAGCACAGGCTGCGTCATTTGCAGAGGGGTTATATATGGAACTGTACATCATATGACCACCTGATCACGTCCCTATTTGTGATCTTTCTCTTTCTGAGATTTGTTGCCTTTATCATCTCCCTCGGGATGCATCTGACCTGGATAAGGGTAAAGGATAAAGTTCCAACTAATCCCTGATCTTTATATGTAAACATCTACCCGTAAGCAGAATATTCCCCTGCCATGTGGCCCACATGGACCTCTGTTACACTATGGAAGGAGAGCTTTGTAGGTTTTGCGGATCATCTGGTCATGCTGGGCTCAGCATTGCATTGAGCCGATGTGAAAATCAGTTCAGAGGAATCGACAAGCAAAGAGCAAACTGCTGGACAAACTCAACGGGTCAGGCTGCATCTGTGGATCGGTGACATACTGGTCAACCTGAGGAACACATTCAGAAACAGACTGGTTCCACCAAGATGCAGGACAGAACACGGCAGGAGATCATTCTTCCCTGCGGCTATCAAACTGTACAACTCCCCCCCCCACTTCTGTTGTGGGGTAGACTGACACCCCCCCTCCCCAATCCTTTCCACTCGTCACTTTAATTTCATGTTTCATGTATTTTGTGTTTTGTGACTGTTGGCAGATCAATTTTCCTCCTGGGATAAAGAAAGTTCTATCATATCATAATGTATCATAATGTTTCGGTTCGGGAGCCTTCTTGTCTCAGATGAGGGAAGTGTCACCATTTTTGCAAAACTCACTAAGAACCCTTCATTGCCATTTTACATTGATGTAGTGCCTTTATTATATTACAATGCCAAGCTAAAGGTGGTACAAGGGTAGTAGAGGGGCTGGGGGGGGTTATGAAGGAAGACGTGAAGAGGCAGAGATTTTGGGGAAAAAAGTCATGAGCTCCTGGCTTTGGCAGCCACAGAGGTTAAAGCAAAATGGGGAGTGGGTAAAAGCTAAACCTGCACATTAACACTACCCTACACACATCAGGGACTATTTACATTTATACCAAGCCAATTAACATACTAACCTGTACATCTTTGAAGTGTGGGGGGAACCGGAGCACCCGGAGAAAACCCACGTGGTCATGGTGAGAACGTATAAACTCCATATAGAGAGCACCCGTAGTCGTGATCGAACACGGGTCTCTAGCGCTGTAAGGCAGCAACTCTACTGCTGCGCCACCATGCTGCCCCAGTTGTAGTTCTACAGGAGGTTACAGAGATAGGAAGCAAGAGGCCA
Source organism: Amblyraja radiata (assembly GCF_010909765.2). Lineage (NCBI taxonomy): Eukaryota > Metazoa > Chordata > Chondrichthyes > Rajiformes > Rajidae > Amblyraja > Amblyraja radiata. Next base: position 55,776,447 of record NC_045966.1, read on the forward strand.
TCAAGGGATGAGTAGTATAAAATAAAAGGCATGTCGAAATGGATCCAGTATCAATTAATGAGAGTAATTGTTGAAGGATGTTGGGGCAAGCCAGCAAAGAGACAGCAGGCATTCGGAGAAGGTGAAGATTATGGAGGCTTGGTGAAGACAAAGGACAACTTTCCATTTCTTCTCTCGCCCCTTTAAATAAAAATTCATTACATCAGCTAACCACAGCTTTGAGGAAAACAAATTATTGCATAGTTGAGTTGTAATGTACCTGCAGTTTGTTAGATCAGTTGTCACACAGTATGTACCTGTCAAGCACTCTGCTATGCAATGAGTCGTGCTTGTCTCTTGCTAAAAGAACATCACAGTCTTGAGAGCAAGTGTGGCTACATGCCTTGATAGAAAAATGTTAAGTTCCATCCACATTATAGTTGGGGATGGAGACGACCTCATGCTGTACACACAAAACATTTCTAATTAATAGCTCCGGTAAAATACATTTAAAATTGAGATCCTGTGGCATTCTAGCACATCCACAGTATTGTGTTGTATTCGCTATTTTTGTCATGTGTACTGAAATACAGTGAAAAGCTTTGTTTTTTTTTTGTCCTATCCAGTCAAACCATATCATACTCTGCATTAGTGCAATCAAGCCATGCACAAGGGAGAGCAAGTGGGTAAAATGCCTGAATGCTCAATTTACAGGTGAGGGAAAGGCTGGGGTGAAAAGATAGAAGATAGACACAAAATGTTGGAGTAACTCAGCGGGACGGGCAGCGTCTCTCGGTAGAAGGAATGGGCAAAGTTTTGCGTCGAGACCCTTCTTCAGACTTCTGTTGGCTGCTTGGGTGTTTTACCGTGGTGAACTTGACGTACTGTGAAAGTCAGTGACTGGTTTAGGTAGACGAATCTAGCAGCAGCTTGTACGGTAATAGATACCACAAAGATGTGCAAGCTCGTTTGAATCAACTCATCCAACATATTTAGCACTTGCTCAACACTGAGCTGTCAGCCCACATTCTGTGCCACATTGTGTGGCCTCAACACATGAATTCCATCATCAGAGGCAAGAGTGCGACCAACTCAGCCATGGGTCAACAACAGAATTAAATTATTGGCAGCCTTTGATAATTAAAGAATCCACATTTTCCTTTCCTGCATTTGTGATTTGTGGGTTCCTCACTATAATTAATGATGACACTTCTAGCTGAATTATTAATTGAACACTTTTTAAGTATGTTATTATAAATCTGTCTATGCGGTTCATTAGCAACCCCACTGCAGACCGGCTGACAGAAAGCAACACAATTAGCCAAAATGCATATTAGAACTTATTTCGTGTGAATTTAAAAGAAGTAAACGTGGCGCCCTTTTTGTACGGCCTCTTTAAGATCTCCGCTGGCAAACGACTCAAACTGTGCTTAGTGTGATATCTTACCTTGAGCATTGGCAATCATAACAGCCCGTCAGAACACAGTCAAACCCCACACACAGTGAAGGGATTTTCCGATCAGTTCATTGTCGAATTAGTGTCGGTTAAAGATACAATAGTGGTATTTAAGAGGCTTTTGAATAGGCACATGGATAGTCCGGGAATGGAGGGATATGGATTATTATGCAGGCAGCATTATGTAAGGCACAGACATTGTGGGCTGAAGGGCCTGAGAGACGTCCTCCATGCTTGTTTTTTTCAGTTGCACCTTTTATATCAACATGGGAGTGTGGTGTGTATCTGTTGAACATTATAATCAAGAACCCCACTCTTTCAATTCATGTTCTTAGTTTAGATGAACCACTATGTGCTAACATCCTCCCTACCTCTACTTTCCCTAATGGTTGTGTGAATTCAAGCATCACATGATGTGGAGTGGACCCTGATCTCACGCTTATTCTGTGCTGAACTGCCTGTTTTTCATTAGAATGCCATCTAACAAGTTTTAGTTTAAAGATACGGCATAGATACAGTCCCTTCAGCCAACTGAGTACATGCTGACCTTCGATCACCCATCAACACTAGTTCTATGTAATCCCACTGCCTACACATTAGAAGCAAATTTACAGAGGCCAATTAACCTGAAGAAGGGTCTCGACCCAAAACGTCACCCATTCCTTCTCACAAGAGACGCTGCCTGTCCCGCTGTGTTACTCCAGCATTTTGGGTTTGTCGTTGTTGCAAACCAGCATCTGTAGTTCGTTCCTACCCAATTAACCTACAAACCAGCATGACTTTGGGATGTGAGAGGAAACTGGAGCACCCAGAGAAACCCTCGCGGTCATAGGGAGAGTGAGCAAACTTCACACAGACATCAGCTGAGGTCGGGATCGAAACCGGGTCTCTGGTGCTGTGAGGCAGCACGTCTACCAGCTGCGTTACTGTACTGTCCATAAGGAAGAGAGAAATATATATAATCTTAAAAATGCAGAGGGACGGAAACAGTGGCTGGGGGGGCAGGAGTGAGATCTGCTGCTTCTGATTTCCATCAGTCTGCCCGGTTTGTAGTTCCTTTGAGCTTTGGCTCTGATGCCTTTGAGAAGATGGACAACATTCATTTACACGGGTTGCATGAGAGAAGAGGAAATAATGATTCTGTAAGATCCAAACCCTGCGAGAATCGTTTTCCTCAGAAGAAAAAGAGACAAAATAATTAGCAAAAAAAAGAAATCAAGAGTGAATGGTGTGAGATGGAATGAATCTGGCAGCCAGGACCACAACACCAATAAATCACAGGCAGGTCTAAAGCTCCTTTTATTAACAGATGTTCATTACGCTTAATTGAAGTGTTTATGATAAAGCAGCACCTGTCTTTAAAACAATTGAGTAAACAATGGCTGCTTTCGCAAAATGATAAAGAATCGTTTAATGCAGAGGTTTGGAATAGCACAACCTTATAAAGCTGAAGAATTGCCTCCACATGTGGAAAATGTCTATGTGTGTGAGGGGTTCCACGTGTAACTGTGTTGGTAGGAAGGAACTACAGGTGCTGGTTTCAACCGAACATAGACACAAAAAGCTGGAGTAACTCAGTGAGTCAGACAGCATCAGTGGAGAGAAGGAATTGGTGATGTCTTGGGTCGAGACCCTTCTTCAGACTGAGAGTCACGCCACCTATTCCTTTTCTCCATAGATGCTGTCTGACCCGCTGTGTTACTCCAGCTTTTTGTAACCGCGTGGGTCTGGATCACTGCGATCCATGAGTCTCAGTCTCTGTGGGAGTTGGTGAATGTTTAAGGGTCTGTGTGTGCCTGTGTGGATGGATGTGTGTTTTTATGGGCGCGTAGCTGTGTGGGTGTTTATCAGAGTTCGTGCCTCCATGTGGTGCTTGCATGGAAATATCCATGTATCTGTGTAAACACATATGTTAGTCTGACAAGCATTCGAAATCATAAACCCTCAGAGAAATAATATCTAATGGACCTGTGCAACATTCCTCTTTCTCTCCTAAGTCATTCCACCACCTAGACAATTGAGATTACCAACTTAATATCAATTACTGCTGGATTGATTTCAAATGGAAGCCAGGAGAATGATCCTTACAATGGTTGTGAGATGCATTTCACTAACATTTCTGGTGTCTTATGGAAGATCAGCACCATTGCCAATGTACTTGCATTGAGAATGGATCTCATATTACAGAAAGCGGGTATGTGTAACTCCAAAGCAAGAATCAATATTAAACCTCATGTCTAGGAAGGAACTGCAGATGTTGGTTTACACCGAAGACGCACACAAACTGCTGGAGTAACTCAGCGGGTCAGGCAGCATCTCTGGAGAAAAGGGATAGGTGACTTTTCGGGGCGGGACCCTTCTTCAGACCGAGAGTCAGGAACGTCACCTATTCCTTTTCTCCAGAGATGCTGCCTGACCTGCTGAGTTACTGCAGCATTTGAAACCAGGTGTTCTCTGACCACTGGCCACCTCTAAGTTCCTCAGTTGATGAGCATTTATTTCCTACACGTCTGAGAGATAGTGAAGGAGGGTGGGGGACAGGATGAGAGAGAGAAGGAAAAGACTGGATCCCGTTGATGCCATCCTATCTTTCACTACTCTCCAACCATAATGACTGGTTAGTGAATAAGAAAAAATAATCCCATTCTCTAAATCTTTAAATCTGCAGTTCTCAGCAGCAGGGTGCAATTGACTGCCTGTTTGAGATTAACATTTCACATCCTAACTCAGCTCAGTTTCAATGGACTGCAAGTAGTTCATTTCAGCTGAAAAGATTCTCAGGACAGATCACAGTTGATCCGTAGAGATTTATTCTGTGGATTATTGAACCATGCAGGATATCAGTCCCTGGAACCATCAGCGCTGAGTGAGCTGAGCTGAATCACACACAGTTGGCCTCAGTGCTGAGATCACTCCTGCTGGTGCACTGTCCAAGGTATGGTTGGGTGGAAGAATCTTGCTGAGTGTTTGACCCTAAAGTCAATAGTAATAACTTTCCCCCATGAAGTAGAAGCTGGGAAGAAGATGGTCCAAAGAACTCTATCTGAGTCACATCATTCAGCATCAAATTCAAAGGGATAAAAATTAAAGAATAGTAGGAAAAGTCTTAGCTCAAGGTTGGAGACACTCACTGCCTTCAGCTTCACAGTTTAAGGAGCACTTATACGAGGTGGGCTAGACTATACAAGTGAACCTATCACAGTTAGGGGTGTCCACCCACTCCCACTTGACATGTGAACCCACGGTACATTATCGTAGCATTTGGTGCCAGTATTCTGATCTCTGCTTCTTGGGAAATGTCTGAGGTATTGCAGAAATTCAACCTGCCTCTTTCAAAGTGAGGAGCGAATGCACAATCCCCTCCGGACATCATCCCAGCAGTTGGATATTAGACACCAACCCCCACCCTCTGTCTGGAGTCACTCAAGGGGCAGCAATGAGGCCAGCGAGTCAGAGACTCCCTCCACAGTATGAAGTATTGCATTGCAGCATATTTAATGATAGATCATGCTTGTGATGCTTTGGGGAAAATAGCAGCCAGCGCATGGCAGGAAAACCGGGACCTGCTGTAATCATGGAATCAACAGGAACAAACGTACAGCTTCATTGCCCTTTTAATGGTGTACAGGAATGAACAGATTGCACTGATAGGCAGACTGTGGAACAGATTGAGACTGGATGGAGTGAACAGTATTTACAAAAGCACCAGCAATTTAAAATCTCAGACAGACTTGGCGAGGCTGAACTGACTGACTCACTGATAATTAGTTACCAAAAGCCCACCTCTACACCTGACCCAGAACCCCTCTGGTCTGAATGTGGTGCACAGTCCTCACGTGGAATGTGTAGGGAAAAGAGAGAGAGGGGAGAGAGAGAGAGAGAGAGAGAGAGAGAGAGAGATAGAGAGAGAGAGAGAGAGACAGACACAGCGACAGCATTGTGAGTTTGCCTCTGCTTTATTTGCTACCAGCGCTGCAGCTCAGATTGTAAATATTCTAAAGCTGTTTCTTGGTGGCATGGTACAGTACCATTGAACGGAGCTCTGATGAGATTTTTTTTTCCTCTGCTTCATGCTCCACCAGGACGAAGTCACGATTTGACCGAATTACACCTTGCTGTGATAAAATGAGTGCTGGGGGTGGGGAAGGGGTGACTGTGGAGCTGGTCTCACTAAAGCCTGTGCTGCTTTCGTCAGGTTGCTAACTTCAGAGGTCTCCTCGAGAGAAGAGTTGAAAATGGACTCCTGCGTTCGCTCTCGTAGCATGTCATGGATATCGCACAACGGTGGAAAATTAGCAGGTGAGGAGCATTTCAGTAACATTATTAACCTGAAGAACTTGCAATGTAATCCAAAAGCATGTTGCTTGTAAAAGGGGGCAACTCCTGATATGCTTTTAAACTGCCTTGTCAAGGTGCATTAACCTCGACGTATGAGTCAAATCAGCATCTTAAATCAGTGTTAAGCCTACAGCTTTAATGATCTATGAGGTGACAGAGAGGCTCTGCATTTTAATCACTTCATCTTCACATCTGCTTCCTGCTCTGTATCTGCTGAGTTATTCTGGTGCTTGATCTAATATATCATATAAACAGTGGCTCGTTCAAGGTTGTTCAGTCCCGTCTCCCCTGCCCGGCCTAAACCACTCCGCTCTATCCGTGGCAGCCGCAAGGCACCTCACGCACCCATGATCCACACCCAGCCAGAGGAACTGCTATGGCAGGGTGAGACAGAGAGACAGATACAGTGACAGAAAGAAGGAGAACCAGAGACAGGGGCTGAAAGAGAGACGGAGTGAGAAAGAGAAACACAGGGGGAGACAAGGAGAGTTGGGGGAGAAACAGAGAGGGAGACTGTAGTGTTGAATCAAGGGGAAGTGAGACAGGAATCCTTGTCTGAATAAGGGTCTCGACCCGAAACGTCACCCATTCCTTCGCTCCATAGATGCTGCCTCACCCGCTGAGTTTCTCCAGGATTTTTGTCCACCAGGAATCCTTGTCAGTATTTCCTTCGTGGCTTGCCCTGAACAACTTGCTAATGGCACTTTGCAACTACTTGGAGGAAGAGTGTAGGGATAGTTAAAAGTGAATAACAATTGATATATTTTTCTACTGATGCAATACCCAACTTTTACATTGGCCCTGTATTTGTTCTCTGAAGATGTTCCGAAACAGGTCTGTGGATGATTGGAAGTGCAGTGGTGGCCATGTAAATATGCATTAATACCTCATTTCAATCCCTCAGGCTTCACTGAAGTATTGCAGGTGGGAATTTATCAGACCTCATGTAGTTCTGTTAAAGTCTTTTCACTTTAAATTTAAGTCAAAATGAAGAGTAACAGGAAGCAGAGACTGAATTTTTTTTTTAAATGAGAGAGGAACACTTCAATTTGCACCATTCCTCCCACTGCCCACTGCCCAAAATACTGGAAACGTTGCAGAGGCAACTGGGTGCCTTGAAGAGAAACAGAGATAGGAATAGAAATGCAGCATAGACTGGTTAGTTGGGCCAAATGGTCTCCCTCATCTCTACTAATTTGACAATCCTCTTGAGAGCTGACCCATTTCTAAGAGATCCTAATGATAGGTTTACTTTCCAGTTAATATATGGCTGGCAAAGATTGAGAACATGGTAGATTATTTCCCTTTAAAATGGTAATTTAAGAAGCCTTTATTAGCTCTGAGCATGCAGAGCTTGCAAAGATGCCAACAGTTCTGTATGGGTTTCAGGCAAAAGCTTGATATCTCTAACAGTTTCAGCACAGTCGAAGCTTCCTTCTTATCTCGATTCTTCACCCCTCCCTGAGATGTCCATCTTTGCTGGGGTTAGGCACCAGGGAGATCAGGGCTAGAAATTCCACTTAGTCAACTGGCAATAAGTATGTGTGAGAATATGAAACTTCAGTGGAACTGAATGTGTAGAGGTGAGTCAAAACTGTGGCCATTATTCTCATGTGAAATTAGTCTGGGTGATCAAGGACAATTTCTCCCCGAGGTCTTTTTCTTCATTAGCCTTTCTTCATTCCAAGTCTAGACAATAAATAGTGGCAATGGTCCAGTCCCATCCTGTTTATATCCTGACACCCATATACCAGCAGAGGTCAGTGAACAGTGATCAGAAGCTTTTCTCCGCTTAACCCTGGTTATTAAGTCCAGTTGTAGTATTTAAGAGCATACTCAGATCAGATGAGGATTTGCTTAGGCAATCTAATTTCCAATCCATGCTTATATTGAACATAAACAGTAACAAAAAATATTTAACCACATATGAAACATCCTTTATATTAAAAGTAATTTTCAAAAGGGTGGTAGATGCACTGGATAAATGCAGTAACAACCTTTGCTATAAAATGGTAAACTGATTGTTTTTCTAACAGCTTTTCCTTATGCTGTCTGAATTAGGCAAAAAGTAACACTAGCCTTTAAGGAGGTTTATCATTTCATGAGGATCTATTGGCATAAAATATGCTAATGCATCCCCTTGCCTTTAACTAGACCTGGTCTGTTCAATGTTTTCTACACAGTTATAACTGTGAACAGAGTCACAAGTCTGGTGTTGGTACTTGGTTATACATCTAGTAATGGTGTACAAGACCCACCCAACCAGCACTGCACTAACAAAGGCATGTTTGGGTCAAGCATTGGTGTCAGCTATTACTTAACCTTGGTGGACCTGCTAAAGATTTCACGTCAAGGTTAACTGTCTTTAATCACCTCAAGAGTCCAACAGCATAGTTTTAGTTAACAAATGAAGTATTCCATGGAATGGAACTAGAAATGTTTATTTTAATGGCCTTTGTCCTTTAAAGTGGGTTTCCGATTGCTCCAATCCTGCAGATAAACTTGGAACGTCAGCAACACTTCTACAACTGAACCTCCAGTGAATGTACTTGAGTCAATAATTTTACTGCATTATCCTGCATTACTATAACGAGAAAAATAGTTCAGTTAAGTACTTGGCATCCGAACCCTCTGGGACATTCTGAAATTGTTAAATGTTCTACATTTTCCAAGTTCTCTCTTCATATTCCTACTTAAAGTCAAAATACAAAACAGTGGATTGTGGGCAATGATTCAATTTTAACTCTTTGCCGTTCAGCTTAAAAAACTATTTTAAAATGCTCTACACTCTTGTTTTCAATTCTCTTTCCCTTAGACTCCTATTGTTCAAATATAGTCATGCTGGTACCATTCAACCCCTCAGTACTGGCCCCAACTCATCACTCCTCATTAACTGGTGACACAGTGATCGCAGATAGAATCCAGAGCAACACACAATCTGCTGGAGGAACTCACTTGTACAGACAGCATCAGTGACCAAGGAGTGGTCAACGTTTTGGTCGATACCTTGTATCAGCGTTCTCCAGCCCTGATCATAAGGTCATAAGTGATAGGCAGAATTAGGCCATTCGGCCCATCAAATCTCCTCCGCCATTCAAACATGAGCGATCTATCTCTCCCTCCTTTCCCCATTCTCCTACCATCTCCCCATAACCCCTGACACCCGTACTAATAAAGAATCTATCTATCTCTGCCTAAAAAATATCCATTGATTTGGCCTCCACAGCCTTTTGTGGCAAAGAATTCCACAGATAAGGCTATGACCTGATGCAGGGTTTTGATTCAAAACATTGACCATTCCATCCCTCTCCCCACCGCTGCTCAACCAGCCGTGTATCCTCTTGCAAAATTGTTTGTCACTCTTCATTGACTGTCCCTGCCAGAGTACTGAGCACCTGGTGGACTTTGAGAGCCATCGCTGTAGAGTTATTCCCATCCTTGCTGACGCGACATTGACCACCAACAACTCCAGCGGCGGTTGCTGGAAACAAATCCCAACTATTTATTCCCAAATCTAATCCTGATTGTAGTTTTCTGGCTAATACTGAATAATTGGTACATCGGATAGCATGTCTGATCTGTGTAGGAAGGAACTGCAGATGCTGGTTTAAACTGAAGATAGACACAAAATGCTGGAGCAACTCAGCGGGAATGGCAGCATCTCTGGAGAGAAGGAATGGGTGAAGTTCTGAAGAAGGGTCTTGACCCGAAATGTCAACCAGTCTTTCTCTCCAGAGATGCTGCCTGTCCCGCTGAGCATATCTGATTTATTTGGATACCATGCAAAACAAAGCTTTTCACTGTACCTCGGTACATGTGGTAATAAACATAAACCTGAACCTTATACCAAACACTGTAAATGGAAGCTAGAAATTTGTAGGACAAAAAAACAAAATCCTTCAGCAACTGAGCCTTTGGTGATTGAGATATGGCTTTGAAGGAAATGAAAGAGAACCAACTTAGAAGGTGATTTAGAATTGGAAATCACATTATCCTTTTTCTTAAATTGAAATGTTCACCCCGAGTAAGACATTAAATGCTTTACCTTTTGTATTCCATTTCTAGAAACAACTGTGATTTTCCACAACCAATTGTCCACAGTGTTCTCAAGTCTCCAGCTCTGTTTTTAAGGGCCTGCCTCCACATTTGAGAGTTACTGAAGATTGCCTCAGCAGTCTGCACCTGGCATGCACCAGAAACCAATGGGATCTATTCCAATAGACCTCGCTCTGATTTAATTTCCCGGCACTGATCTCTCTCTCCTCCCACCCCCTGACTCGGAGCTGATTGGGATTCTCCGGCTGAGGAGGAAAAGACTTGGCGGAATGGAGACTGTTCTCGGCGGGACCCACTGGAACCTATCGCCACGAGTAAGGGAGCCCACCCAAGGAACTTATCACAGGAACTGTTGTGGCTTCTCAATTTGCAGAGTCCAAGCCTTCCCTGAAACTTGAGAAACTCTCGCTCTCTGAGAACGACTGCGCAGAATTGCTTTCTTTGTTACAGTTTTGTTCAGTGGTCATGTGGCAGTCCCGAAAATAGCTTTTGTATCATTTTACAATGGGGGCCAGGATGCATTGCAAAGCCACAAAGCACAGTTTGTACAGTTTCAATTAAACCCAGAGATGTCAAGGTCTTTACTTCTCTTTTCTGATTCGCACTTCAACTTTTGACAGAATGTTTTTTTCCTCGTCCGCCTACCTATCTGTCAGCTGTTACACATCCTTCAGTTTACTAAGCATTATGAACAATTTCGATCTTAACCATTGATCTTTCGTTGTGGTTCAGTCTGAGACTCACTGACTTTAGTTGTTTTGTCCAGGGAGTTATTTTCACCTGCAACTCACAGCCACGATTCTGCCCCTTGTCATCGAGCACGGTGATGGGTCGTAAAGAAAGCAATTGCTTGCAAGCTTCGAGGTGTCATAGTGCTCCACTCCAGGACTCAAAGGTTCGCTCCCTTGAGCTCAAACAAGGCCAAACATCAGGTGACCCCACCAACCAAGTGCAAGAGAGCAAGGGCAAAGTTCAGCAAGTGCACTTCAAGGAGGAACAGGCATCCAACATGAGGGAGAAGACTGAAGGAAAGCCTGCACCAAAAGGCAAAGCACAACGTCCCAGGCCACAGGGACTGGCCAGCTGCTCGCTGGTGATACCCAAGAGACAAGGGGTTCTCAAAAGCATCGCCATTCAGACCTCGCCAAGTCTGAGAAAGCACCTTCCAAGATTCAAAGGCAAATTGAGGAACAGCAGCAAATCAGCCAAGGGCTCCATGTTAATGGAGTCGGTTAAAGATGCAGGGGCCACCGCCACTGGCAAAGGCCTGGCCTTGGATGTGACCAATGCCGCGACACAGGTTGAAAGGACTGAGCCCAGCTTAACCCAGGTGAAAGGAGCTGTGAGGGGATCTTCTGAGCCGAGCACCTGTAGCATGGTCAGGAGGAAGCCCTCATCAAAATCACCAGAGCCCAAACTACCAGAGACACAGTGCGAGGGGTCAGCTTCATGCCACTGCCCAGATATCTCCGCCGAAGCACACAACTCTGGGAAATTAATGGTTTTGGACCATCCATCGGATCCTGGATATCCTCATTCCAACGCTGGTGACTCCTTGACTGAAAGTACACCGAGTGGGAATGGTTCACATCCAAATTGCTCTGGTCTGCACAAACTGGAATCAGTGTCGGCACAGCCGTCTATTGCAGCCGAGCCTGGAGGGGAAGGCCAGTGCAAGGATAAGGTTTGGCCAGAGTGTTCAGACTGTCCTCCCGAGTGTGTCGGCAAGAGCGAACAAGTGGGCAGAGATGTTCCAAAATCCACGTCATGCACACTAAATGAAGACAAGGCAGGCATCTCAGGCACTGATCCTGCTTCAGACAATGTTCCTAATCACACAGCCTCCTGTAACATGGAAATAAAAGCTGAAACAAGCAAAAGGATTAAGGAAATTAATCAAATCCATCTGACACAAGGGGACTTATTTGATCTACAAGGCAGGATGCAGTTCATTGAGGACACCCTACAATCAAATGAACACCAGATCAAAGTCCTTCTGAATGTAATTCAGGACATGGAGAAAACAAAAGCACTTAATGAAGGGTACGATGGCTTTTATTACATTTTCCGTTCCTTGTAACATTTGTCTCCCTGTCTCCCCCCACCCCCCCCCCCCCCCCCCCCCCCCCCCCCCCCCACATTTATTTCCCAATTGTTTTGACATTTTGAGGTTTGGTGGTGTTCAGTCACAAACCAATGTGTCCTATTCTGCTGAGGTCTGATGGTTTACAAGGTGGATATGTGCAGCAAGATGACTGAATTGAGCACACTGTGAGAGCAGGAAAAGTAAAACAGTTCTTCAACATGTTTCCTTAATCAACCAGACACTGTGCCTCTCAGGCTCAACCTCAATTAAAAACCATATCTCCACATCCTTTGGAACAGTGGGGGGAGTAGAAATCCACCACTAAAGCTCTTATAAATGCCAATTAACTTCACATTACAATCCTTTGGGGTAAAAGTTCTCAATTTTTATGACCCTTGGTGTAAGAGAGTGATTCCTTATGATTTGCCTCATTAGTTAATCTTTAAATTTAACACCGTTCAAATCCTTATTTCCCCACTAGAGGAAATAGTTCCTCTACAACGCGCCCTTTTATTTTCACCTATTGCTTTAATCACCTTTAACACTTTTTGCCCAAGTGATACAATCCCTTTATAGATCAGTCAACATAATGTAACACACCAATCCCATTCGCTTATCGGTGATTCAACATAATGCCTATTCTGGATGTCATATTAATATGAGATGCTCAGATATAAACATAGTAGTCCAGATAGGGTATTATATGGACGGGAAAGGAATGGAGGGTTATGGTGTGAGCGCAGGTATATGGGACTAGGGGAGAATACGTGTTCGGCACGGACTAGAAGGGTCGAGATGGCCTGTTTCCGTGCTGTAATTGTTATATGGTTATATGGTTATAAGATACCATATAACTTTGGTGTCACTTTGCGTTCCAGTGTGACTCGGGTAAAATATGATGTCCACCTAGGACAAAGGCTTTCAAATACATAGGCAGGACAAATGGGATTAGATGCCCATGCATCTTTAAATGTTAAGCAATGGCAATGAAGGATAAATAAACCTAATTAAGTTGGTATAATTGAACCAATAATTTATCCAAATTGTTATAAAATATGGTGGAAATACTAAACATGTTAGGTAGCATCTGTGGAGAAAGTAGCAGTTAACATTTCGGGTTGCTCCCATGTTTTTCCATGACATGGAGAGATGCCATCAGGCCCATGGAACATATGCAAGCCTCAGCAAAATGCCACTCCCCACTTATTTCCCAATTTTCCAACTCTCCCACAATCACATCAACTCCCCCTTTGTTCCCACAGACAACAATGACACTTGAGGCAATTTACACTGGCTAATTAACCTATCAACCCCAAACCTCAACCCAGCACAAAAGCCGAGCATCAGGAGGAAACGCCCCTAGTCCAAGTCCACCTAACCCACCAAAATTTATATACATTGGGTATGCAAGCAAAGAATTTCACTGTGTCTCGTCACAGGTGACAAGAAAGCATTCCATTCCATTCCATTCCATAGTCTCAGGAGAATGTGCCAACATTGCAAGGATAGGACCGGTGCTGGGGATTAAATCGTAGTTGTATAAGCTGCGATCCAGCTGCATGCACCACTGCTGCACCACAGGTCCACCTCTCAGAAATTGACGAAAGATCTTTGACCTGAAATGCTGGTGTTGATTCTCTTACCGCAAATGCCATCTGACTCATTGTTATTTCAGATTTCCAGTTTTTTTAACTTTTCAATTGCTTGGTTTTAAATTAGCCATGTCAGGTTGAGATCCAGTATGCAGAGGATAGAGCATTGAAACTGGTCATTGAGGCATTCTCCGACCTTCTTTCCTTGATGATATATTCCTTGATTACCTATTCCAATGAGTCCTTAAATATGAGCTCCATGTGTACCCTCTGTAGGGTTGCAAATCCTCATCATTCCTGTAACTACTTCCTTTTTAATGCCTTTTATAATATTATACTCTTTTATAATTATGGCCCTTATTCCAATTCCCCTTCAACTGTGCTTCTAATGTTTGAAAGCATAATAAAAAAGTAATTTTACTAGTGTTCCCAAGCCTTCCAATGTCTCGAGAAAGAAGCCCTAGCCTGGTTAGTCTTTCTTTAGAGTTATCAGCACTTCTGGTATCTTCTTTGTAAGACTTTTCTACACCCATCCTGGTGTCTTCTTTGTGACAAGAAGAACTCTTTAGGTTTGTTCAGCTTAGTTTGGAGATGAAGCATGGAAACAGGCTCTCCGGCCCACGTAGTCTATGCAGACTATGAATCACCCCGCCACACTAGTTCAATGTTATCTCACTTTCTCATCCACTCCTTACACACCAGGGGCAATTTATAGAGGCCAGTTAACTTACAAACACACACATTTTGGGGGATGTGGGAGGAAACCAGGCCACCCGGAGGAAATCCAGGCAGTCACAGGGAGAACATGCAAACTCCACTCGGAAAGCACTTAGAGTCAGGACCAAATCCCGGTCTCTGGTGCTGCGAGGTAGCAGCTTTATCCGATGTACCATTGTGCTGCCTATCCACGCACACAGACATAAATTGCCAAAAATATTGACCAGAAATGGGTATGTTTTATTTAAAGTCCATATATAAGCCATTCATAGTGAACACCATTGGATTGCATAATTCACGTATGAACCAATATATCATCTGCATCATGTGTTTTTGCAGTGTGTCTTGATGTGCGTGACCCTCCGCATCCCTTTCTGTTCACCCACTGGGCAATCCCAAGAGATTTTTGAACATTTGGAAATGTCAGATTTGCATTTGGGGGGGGGGGGGGGGGGGGGGGGTGCACAACAGTAACTGCGAGAAGCCCAAATGTGTCATCAAAAGAGAAAGTTTAAGTAGAATAATCGTTCTTCTTTGCTCTCACATTTGCAATGGTAACAGATGACTGCAATGTACTATTAAACCTTCTATAAGTAGACCCCATCTGTTGATGAAGAACGTTATATAACATTGATAGAAATGGGTTACAGGCAATTGCAAGTTTCTGCAACCCGTATCGCATCCCTAAGTTATCATCAAATTAAAAAATTAGGAGCCTTCGAGATGGTCTGCCAACACTAGTTTTACAATATCACACAAAATCAGCATCCACTGTACCATAACCGTTGAACAACACTTGACAAATCCCATAATTTGCATAAAGACAATGCCAGAAATTATAGGGTGTATAGTGTGATAATTACAGTGTAATTATAAAAAATAGATTTTTTTTGCCTATACACCAATTAGTTTTCCCATCTGGGCTTTGCATGTTTTATTGATTCTACTTTTTTATTTAAACTTGTTTCAGAGAAGTGTCCAGCATGGGGCAGGCATAATTTATAGGCCGTTTCTAATTAACAGTGAGCCTTCATAAAGTTTTACAACCCTCAGGTGGTCAGGTTTGCTCCCACCTTCCAGTAATGTGCCAGTTGTAGATTAATTGGCCACTGTATATGATCCTAAACGTGTTGATGGATGGCAGGAGAGTTGGGATTTGTGGGAATTAATGAACATGCGAGCGACGGGGTTACAGGGAAATAAGTGAGGGAATGGGATCGACGTGATTGTTCTGAGAGCCAGGAGAGACTTGATGGGCTAAATGGTCTCCAAAGTTGTTAGAAAAGATGAAAAATAACTTACTCATATAGACCAAACAAATTGAGCTGTGTCATCACCAAGGACCCAAGGGCTATGATGTTGGTGGCAGGACTAGAGGTCACAGCCTCAGAATTAAAGGACTTTCTTTTAGGAAGGAGATGAAGAGGAATTTCTTCAGTCAGAGGGTGGTAAATCTGTGGAATTATTTGCCACAGAAGGCTGTGGAGGCCAAGTCAATGGATATTTTTAAGGCAGAGATATATAAATGATTGATTAGTACGGATGTCAGGAGTTATGAGGAGAAGGCAGGAGAATGGGGTTAAGAGGGAGAGATAGATCAGCCATGATTGAATGGTGGAGTTGACTTGATGGGCTGAATGGCCTCATTCTGTTCCTATCACTTATGACCTTATGATTTTTTTAGTTTAGTTTAGAGATACAGTGCGGGAACAGGCCCTTCGGCCCACCGAGTCTGCTCCGACCAGCGATCCCCACACATCAGCACTACACACACTAGGGACAATTTACATTCACACCAAGCCAATTAACCTACATTCCTGTATGTCTTTGGAGTGTGGGAGAAAACTGAAGATCATGGAGAAAACTCACGCAGGTCACGGGGAGAATGTACAAACTCCGTACAGACAGCACCTGTAGTCGTGATCAAACATGGGTCTCTGGTGCTGCAAGCGCTGTAAGGCAGCAGCTCTACTGGTGCACCATCGTGATCTTCTTAAGATGTATGACATTCACAATGACTTTATCATATGGATTCAAAACAAGCTTATTCATAGAAGAAAGAGGGTTGTGGAGTAAAGTAGATATTCTGGCAGGACGTCAGTGACCAGTGGAGTTCCTTAGGGATCTGTGCTGGACTCCTGCTGTTTGTAATATATATATATATATATATATATATACATGATTACAACATAAATGTAGATGGATTGGTGAATAAGTTTACTGACAACACCAACATTGGAGGAGTTGCAGGAATGCTGGCCGAACATACAGCATGATATAGATCAGCGGCAAAAATGGCCAGAGAAATGGCAGAAGGAGTTGAACCCAAGCAAGTGTAAGACATTGCACTTTGAGAGGTTGAATGTAAGGGTGTATGACCATTAACCGCATTGATGTGCAGAGGGACCTTGGAGTCCAAGTTCATAGCCCACTGAAGGTGGCAGCATAAGTAGATAGGGTAGGAAAGTAGGCTTATGGTTGGGTTGCCTTCATTGCGAGGAGCATTGAATATAAGAGTCAGGAATTCATGGTGCAGCTCTATAGAACTTTGGTGAGGCTGCATTTAGAGTATCACACGCAGTTCTGGTCTTCTTACAGGCTTCTCCCTGCAGACTAGATCTATGGATTTTGGGGATTTATGGACCTGACACCTTTTCCCTCATGCTTGTGTTCAAATTGTTGTTATAAATTGAAACCACCAGAGAGACCAGGCATGCAGCCACCCGCATCCCAGTTATAGGTGACATTCGACCATTACCACCTGAGCCTATATCTCCACATCTACTCAGCACCAGCCTCTACGTGCAGCCACAACACCAACAACTTGTGTTAAATATATCATCACTAATTAAATGTCCCAAAGGATTTACAAGTATGTAATCAGACTAAATTTAACGATGACCCATATCATAAATTATCAGGACCAAAAATACTTTGACAAGGAGATCAGTTTTTGGCATCTTTTGTTGAAGGAGAGGCAGAGAGGTTTCTGGAGAGGACTGTGTGCAAGCCAGCAATGGTGACTGGAAATATGGAAAAGACATGAGACCAAAATTGAATGTTTATAAAGGCTATGCGGTTGGTGATACCTTCAGAGGTAGGGAGGGCAAGACAATGGAAGGTCTGAAAATGGAAATAACAGTTTCCGTCCCAGTAATTGATCCACCTAATTTCATAACATGTGCTCCCATTTTATTGTAGGTTATGGGGTCATGCACTGATCTTTGGTGGTGAATCCGTGGAATTCTTTGCCGGGGAAAGCTGTGGAGGCCAAGTCAGTGGATATTTTTAAGGCAGAGATAGATAGATTTTTGATTAGGTGTCAGAGGTTTTTGTTTATTTCCCGCTATTTATTAAAAAAACATCTAAAACAATGCACACTGTATCTCACACATTCCTTTAGTCTGCTACTCCCAAGAAGTCCATGCCAATTAATCAAGCTGGAGCTGCACTTTGTGGGATCTCCTGGGCTCTCAATCCTCCCATGGTGCTCACACATTAGCTCCTGACCAGTCTGAAGAAGGGTCTCGACCCAAAACGTCACCCATTCCTTCTCTCCAGAGATGCTGCCTGTCCTGCTGAGTTACTCTAGCAGTTTGTGTCTCGCTCGTGACCTTTATCAGTTAGGATCCTCTGTTATGCTCTCCCACAAGCCTACTGTCTCTGCCTCTTCCTTTCTTTCCTCCCCCTTCCCCCCCCCCCCCCCCCCGGCCTGACATCAGTCTGAAGAAGGGTCTCGACCCGAAACGTCGCCTATTCCTTCTCTACATAGAAGTATGTATTTTCTCCAGCATTTTTGTCTACCTATGATCCTCTTAACTGATCATCAAATTTGCAACAGAACATGGAAGTGGTGTCTATATCACCCGCTCTGCATTAGAAGCCTGGCCAGATCTTCAGCCCTATTGATTTGAAATTGGACAGAGATTCTTACATTTGCTGCCGTCAACAGCAGTCATTTAAAACAATTAGGTTAACATCTCCTTTGTTTCCTCCCTTCCCTTCCTCATTCTTCTGAGTTGAAAACCATCCAGTACTGTCTGTATACATTTTCAGTGCAGCATCTTCTAGATATTGGCTTCCCGTAAAAGCTCTTCACATCCCACTCAAGTATCCTATAGTTCTACTTCCACCTGCCCTTGTCAAAAACACTTTAAAGTGCATATCAATCAAGCTCCTTGTTCTCATGTGCAACGTGGCACCATTAATGCTTTAGTGAGCCCTTTGCCTTCCTTGATTTTTTTTTGTGTCCTAATGGCTGTGTAAAAGCTTTTGCTATTTTTTTTATTTTGGAGGTCGTTAAATCTTTTTCATGCACCTTCTTAACAATGCTTATCTTTGCTTTCGTACTAACACATTTCTGTGAGTTTCTTCTATGTCATTAGTCTCAGATGTAAATTTGCTTTTGCTTGTGTGCTTTAAATGAATGATATAGTGGTGAATGCTTGTCGTTCTTCACTTATGAAATTTCTTTCCATTTGTAGTCTGAGAGCTAAATTTCGTCAGTTATTACCAATGACATTTAGAGCAGGTGACTAAAGCAAAAAAAACCCACTTCATTGTGCTTCAAGCCTCCATCCACAGAATCGCTTTCCCGTTTGCTGTATTTTTATACATTAAAGTTACACTTGTTATTTAACCTGCACTGCGGAGTAAGTCACGATACTCCTGTTTTGTTGTGCAGGTAGGATGCAGGTGGCTGGACAGGAGTCGGAGTTGTTATTGCTGAGAAATGGCCATTTGAGGAAGTGTGCAAGGACATAGCAGGGAAAGTGGAATCAATGAATGGTCTTTAGTCAAAAGTAATACTCTAGGAGAGAGCTGAAAATCACAATAACAATTTAGGGTGGCCACAGTGGCGCAGCGGTAGAGTTGCTGCCTCACAGCGCTTGCTACGCCAAAGACCCGGGTGCTGTCTGTACGGAGTTTGTACGTTCTCCCTGTGATCACATGGGCTTTCTCAACATCTTCAGTTTAGACAATAGACAATAGGTGCAGGAGTAGGCCATTTGGCCCTTCGAGCCAGCACCGCCATTCAATGTGATGATGGCTGATCATCCCCAATCAGTACCCCGTTCCTGCCTTCTCCCCATATCCCCTGACTGCTATTTTTAAGAGCCCTATCTAGCTCTCTCTTGAAAGCATCTTGAAACCCACCTCCACCGCCCTCTGAGGCAGAGAATTCTACAGACTCACCACTCTCTGTGAGAAAAAGTGTTTCCTCATCTCCGTTCTAAATGGCTTACTCCTTATTCTTAAACTGTGGCCCCTGGTTCTGGATTCCCCCAACATCGGGAACATGTTTCCTGCCTCTAGTGTGTCCAAGCCCTTAACAATCTTATATGTTTCAATGAGATCCCTTCTTATCCTTCTAAACTCCAGAGGATACAAGCCCAGCTGCTCCATTCTCTCAGCAATGACAGTCCCGCCATCCCGGGAATTAACCTACTAAACCTACGCTGCACTCCCTCAATAGCAAGAATGTCCTTCCTCAAATTAGGGGACCATGTTTCCTCCCACGCTCCAAAGACGTACAGTTTTGCAGGTTAATTGGCTTGGTTTATGTGTAAATTGGCCCCAGTGTGTGTAGGATAGTTATAATGTCGCTGGTCAGTGCGGACTCGGTGGGCCGAAGGGCCTGTTTTCGCACTGTATCCCTAAACAATACTAAACTTAACTGCAGATGCTGGAATTCCAAAATAAAAACAGAAAGTGCAGGAAACCCTTCACAAGACAGGGAGCATTAGTGGAGAGAAAAACAGAGTTAAACAAATCAGGTGTGAAGGTCGTGAGCAATACTGGGAAAGAGAGAGAATAGCACACGAAGGACCCACTCAGCTCTTCATGTCTTTGCTGACTCTCTACAAGAACTGCTGTCTACTTCCAGCCACCATCTCTTTCCTACAACTTCCTTTTGAAGGACACAATTGAACCTGCCTCCACCACAACCACCGGCAGTATATCCCAGATTCCAACATGACAACTTTTTCCTCATATCACCCTTCACTCTCTTCCGCATTACTTTATCCCTGTGACCTTCAGTCTGTGACCCCCCCCCCCCCATCAATGGGAACAGTCCCACATTGCCCACTCTGTCCAGACCCCTCATCATCTGATATATTTCTGCTAATTCTCCTCTCAGGCTTCTCCTTTACATAGCAAACAGTTCCAGCTTCTCTATTCTATCCTTGCAACTGTAGGCCATCATCCCAGGAAATACGTTTTCTGGATCCTCTTCAATGCCCTCATGTCCATTCTACAATGAGGAGAGCACAACTGAATGCAATACTCTGTTTGAGGTCAGACCAATGTTTAATAAAAGTTTATTACTTTCCAACTTTATGCCTCCATTGATAAAGTTTAGAATTGTGTTTGGTTTATTCCTTCACTCCTTGTGAGTGAAGGAGTAACATTTGCCTTACATGACATATTTTCATCTGACTCTGATTTTCATCTAACTTGTTAAGTTAAACATTCAACATGTTATTCAAAAATCAAGCTGGTGGATAATACTTAGAATTTTACTCATAGCCAAATTGTAAATCTATATCCTTTATTATTCTGAAGAAGGGTCTGAAGAAGGGTCTTGACCCGAAACGTCACAACCATCTCTCCAGAGATGCTGTCTGTCCCGCTGAGTAACTCCAGCTTTTTGTGTCTATCCTTTCTTATTATTTGCTTGTTGCCTAGTTTTTTTTATTTCTTCCCATTTTGAAAATCACAACACATATAATAGTAAACATGACTGCTTTAATAAACCTTGCATGTCCAAACACTTTATTTTTCACGTGAAAAAAAACCTCATAAAACATTTGAAAGTGAAAATTCTTGGGCAGGAGTTACTCAACGCTAATTGTATGGTTCAAGGAAAATAAGTGCTTTCCTCACTCATTATTACTTTATAAACTAAAATTGTGCAATAACGATTATTTTGGAGTTAACAATTTAGATAAACGCTTGCATCGAATATTTCCACACATTTATATATTAGTTACTCCCTCTCTGTTCACAAGATGTTTACTTGGAATAACTTCTTAAATTCATGTTGGAGCATTTAATTCCAATTCAATCTAATGGATAATGTATATTGCTGCCAACACGGTTACCATAGTAACATTCACCGAGCTTACTACCAGAAAGCTGGGGAGGACCTCAGGCTGTTGTCAGTTGAGATGCCTCTGATAAAATTAGGAGCCCATTCACATTTTACCAGTGAACTGGCCAGAGGGAATATCATCAGTAAATTTCTCACTATTTATTTGTGAACTGATCAGCTGCCTTCCTCAAGGAACCAGCCAGAGCCACAGGGACTCCACATCCGCCTGCATCCTCTACAAAAATATGGCTTCCTTTGGTATGGTCTAATATTGTTTGGGGCTTACCTGGATCACTGGTCATAAGCCATCATTTCTTTACCAACGGTAGACAAAAATGCTGGAGAAACTCAGCGGGTGAGGCAGCATCTATGGAGCAAAGGAAATAGGCAACGTTTCGGGCCGAAACCCTTCTTCAGACTCTATTTCCTATATCCTTCGCTCCATAGATGCTGCCTCACCCGCTGAGTTTCTCCAGCATTTTTGTCTACCTTCGAATTACCAGCATCTGCAGTTCCTTCTTAAACATTTTTACCAACGTAGTTCGCCACAGAAAAAGTATTGGCTCTTTCACATTGATGATATTCACTCAGCCAGCCCACGTGATACACTCCTGAAGAAAATCAGCTTCACTTTTTTTGCAACATTTCTCATTGTAAATTCCTGAGTCCACACTCTTAATATTTGAACGTTATATTCCAATTTTGTTTTATGCATTTCAAATAGCTACTTCTGCCCTCATTCCATGTTTTCTGTACATATCTCCTTTTGACACAGAGGAAGGTTATTCAGCCTGTTGAGTCTATGCTGATTTTCAGAGCATTCCCATTCCCCAACTAACTTTCACTGTAACTCACAATTCTATTCTCACAACATTGCCATCATCCCTCCTCCTTCCTGAACATTCTGGTACTTTCCTACAAATTTGGGCAGTTAACGGTGTAAAATTAACTTTCCATTTCATAAATCTTTTTAATGCATGGGGATATTGAGGAAACCCAGGCACATTAATTTAGTTTAGAGATACAACATGGAATATGGCCCTTCAGCCCACTGAGTCCATGCCAACCATACACACTCAACCCCCATACATTCGAGTTCTATGTTTCTCATCCATTCCATAAACACCAGGGCAAATTTCCAGGTGCCAATATAACGCATCTTTGGGATATGGGAGGAAGCAGGAAACATGTGATCACAAGTCCAATATGCAAGCTCAAGGCGAAGTGCACCAAAGGTGAAGATCAAACCTAGATCAGTGGACGTGTCACAGCTCTACCAGCTGGAATGGGATGGCAGATGGCGCAATGGACTAAGTGTTCGGCTGGCAACCGGAAGGTAGCCGGTTCGAATCCCGCTTGGAGTGCATACTGTCGTTGTGTCCTTGGGCAAGACACTTCACCCACCTTTGCCTGTGTGTGAATGTGTGTGAATGTGTGTGAGTGATTGGTGGTGGTCGGAGGGGCCGTAGGCGCAGATTGGCAGCCACGCTTCCGTCAGTCTGCCCCAGGGCAGCTGTGGCTACAGAAGTAGCTTACCACCACCGAGTGTGACTGAGGAGTGAATGAATAACGCGATGTAAAGCGCCTTGAGTATTAGAAAGGCGCTATATAAATCCCATCCATTATTATTACCAGCTACACCACTCTGCCTCCCCAGGGAAAACTTCCAGTTTTCCAATGCACACCTATTCACACTATATTTTAAGTTACCTCTGACAGGAAAATGTAATTCCAGTGTGACAGGTTTATCAGCAGAGCATCAACATAATATTAGAAGTTGTACATGTAAGATTGAACTCGTGCAGATATGCGATTTTTGGGGGGAGATAAATGTAGTTACGACCATGACCAATCATGATCTGTAGTCGGGAGTGATACGTGTGGAAAGAGCTGAAAATCACAATAACTGCAGATGCTGGAATACTGAAATAAAAACAGAAAGTGCAGGTAACCCTCCACAAGTCAGGGAGCATTAGGGGAGAGGAAAGTAGAATTAACATTTCAGGTCCGAAGCCCTTGAACAGAACTGGGGAAAGAGAGAGAACACATTATTTTTAAATTGGAGATAGAGGACGGGGATTAAATTTAAAATAATTTTTTCACCCTCCTTCTCACTTCTAGTCTCGGGCCTTAAATGATCACTGTTTCTTTTGCCGCCGATGCTATCTCCAATTTAAAAATAATGCGTTCTCTCTCTTTCCCGAGTGTACGCAGCATTTTCTGGTATTGTTTTAAGAGAGCGCTTACTGCCAGCATTGCTAAGGAAGAATTGAGCCCTTTCATATATTTTTAATGGTTTCACCGTTTGCATGGTTGAACTTTCCTGAGACAGTTTCATATTACTGACCTTATGCCCCACAGTACAAATAAGAAAGCATCACTATAATCATTTAAAAATTCCAACTTGTCTGTGAATCAAGTATGCATTAGTGAGTCCAGCACTGCACTGTTCCCACTGAAGTTAATATTGATCCAGACATATAGATTTGCACCGCATATCTCACTAGAGCACAAAGCACTGCCCTGTCATCACCAAAACACAACGTTGCCACTCAACCACATAGAATGGCTAACGCAGTAAGAGAGAACTTCTAGAGCAGCACCGAAGATAGACGCAAAATGCTGGAGAAACTCAGCGGGACAGGCATCATCAATGGATAGAAGGAATGGGTGACGTTTCGGGTCGAGACCCTTCTTCAGACTAAGAGGCAGGGAAAAGGGAGACACAGAGAGCAGCACTCATCACACTAGGGTTTTCTAAAGTGCTAGACGACCAATTAACTATTCCTGACGCATGATGCCACAAACTCCATAATGGTAACGGCTGAAAATCTCTTATTTTAGTGGTCACTTGAATGCTAAATATTGACCAGGTCTCTGGGGAAGAATTAATTTGGTCTTTATCGAAAGATATGTGGGATCATCTGCTTCCACCTGAGGGGGCGTGTGGAGAGAAGAGATGAATGAGATACCATCAAGTGAAATTTGGATGAGCTTTCAGACCCTCAAGTCAAGTCAAGTCACTTTTATTTCTATAGCACATTTAAAAAACAACTCTCATTGACCAAAGTGCTTTACATTAGTGGAGGTACTAACGTTATACAACCCTGGTTATATAGAGTTCAAAAGGGAACTGCAGATGCTGGAATATCGAAGGTACACAAAATTGCTGGGGAAACTCTGAGTCTGAAGAAGGGTTTCGGCCCGAAACGTCGCCTATTTCCTTCGCTCCATAGATGCTGCTGCACCCGCTGAGTTTCCCCAGCAATTTTGTGTACCCTGGTTATATAGACCCTGGCTTCCCCATCACCATAACCTTGCTCTTGACCTCATTGTAAGAATGTACCTAATTTCATGGGAGTGCTTATGAATTGTAGAGGGAGCAGGAAGAGGAGATGTCAAAGGAACACAGGGAAGTCCAATGTATGCATTGTTCACTGCTGGGCCTGTGCAGATGATGAAAATCAGAAATTAATTCAGGAAATACTGCAAATAATTAAAAAATCAAGCAGTATCATTACAAAGAGAAACAAATTTAACATTTCAAGTGGATGATTTCCCTTGAGAAGGAGGTAGTTAGTGGTGTCGCTAATTTTTCAAGATGGAATTCCAAGAAGACTGGTATTATTGCCCATTTCTAGTTGCCCTTGAGTACATCACTTCCCTGAACTGCAACCTGAGTAGAGCCCTTGGGTGGGAAGTTCCAGGATTTAAATCCTGCATAACAAAGGAATAGCTTAATATTTTCAAATTAAGGAAGGAGGGAACTTTATGCCTGCTGTCCTTATTCTCCTTGTGGGTTGGACCAACAAGTTTGGCCATCAGAGTAGTTCTGGGTAAATAACTGCAATACATTTTGTAGAATGCATCTGACAGTATCAGTAATAAAAATGTGAGGCTACCTGGCAAGGTCAAAACTAGATGTGACGACTCACAGATGGTCACCATTAGTTCTAATGAGGGATTCAGGAGAAAGTTCCTTATTAAGGAAGAGATTGTAATTAATGTGCAAAGCAGCATAGTTATGGTTAAACTGCAATGATTTGTTTTAGTAGAAGTGGGATATCTACAGAAAAAAAAGAAAGGGATAGGGACATAGAATCATAAAGCAAGCAGTCCAACAGCTTGGAGAAAAGTCAAAAGCCCTTCACCCCAGCTCATCCAGTGCTTCGTCTAAGCTCATCCATTTGCCCGCATTTGGTCTTTATTCCTCTAAATGTTTATGATCCACGTACCTTTTCATTTGACTTTTAAGTGCTGTTATTTTGCCTGCAGAGAAAGTAGTTAACTTTCTCTGCCAGTTTGTTCAGTATATCCACCACAATTTGTGTGAATAAGTTGCCCTTCATGTTCCTATTCAATCTTTTCCCTCTCACCTTAAATCTGTCCTCTAATCCTTGATTCCCCAACTCTGGGAAAATGTCAATTCACCTTTTCTATGCCCGTCATTATTTTATAAACTTGTATAAGGTTACCCTTCAGTCTGCTGTGCTCCAACAAACAAAGTCCTAGTCTGCCCAACCTCTCCCTGTGACTCAGTCTCTTGAGTCCTAACCACATCCCCATAAATCCTCTCCGCACTCTTGCCTTCATTATGGCAGGTGGAACAAAACGGAACACAATACTCCGAGTATATAATCACCAACATTTGTACAAGTGTGAAATAACATCCCAACCTCTATATTCAATTCCCTGACTAATGAAGTCAGATTGTGTCTTCATCATCCTATCTATTGCGGCATCATAAATGTTGTAACATTGCTACATAATGTTACAACATTTTGAGATTTTAAAATTCGTCTGCAATTTATCCCATCAGATAAAGCACAAAAATAAGTTTAATTTGACACCTAATTCACTTTCATATCTTCAGTATTAAATAAGTTATGGCCATTTTCATACTCGGAAATTAGCATCTTGTTCCCTATTGATTTTCCATTGACTTAACACAAAAGCTGTGATCGAGGACAGTGAAATGGCCATAACTTTCTTAAAAATTAAGAGAACTGAAAGAAATGTTCAGTTATTATAGATTGAAGCATTCTGAAACTTCAATTACTAGATCTAAACATCTATCCATTTCTTAAGAAAAGGTTAACATTTTTAAATAGCCTAAGTGTCCAAATAACATTCACAAAGAATTCACCATAAAACATGATTTTTAAATCTCATTGACATTAATTTATAGGCCAAATGGAAGGAATTTAGTGTTCAATTGCTGTAAATTAATGGCCATTTAAATCAGCTTTCGAGTGGGATCCTGTGGAACTCTGTGGCACGCGCTGGTTTAGAACGTTCCCATTGCGGTAGATTTGTACCCCATAAGCCCAGAAAAATACGGCGGGATTTAATGGGGCCCCAAATTAGCTACTCGCAACATTAAACTTTGTATAAAGGGATCTTAAGAAGGCCTTTTTAATGTAAAAATAAACAACCTACCTTCCGTTGTCCGCTGTATGAGATCTGTCCCGTTGTCGGCGGTCGCGGGTTTAGAGGATAATTTTTAACTTACTATAACAACTAAATTAACCAATATAGTTTAAAAATAGCTCCAGCGAACCAACGTCCCAGCGATTTTTCGTCAGCAACTAAGTAGGCTGAACAACCTCGATAACCTAGGGAAAATCGCGTTTTAAACCCGCCCCCCTCTCAACAGCGCCTAAATCACGCACACGGGCTTGGACAGATCTGCAGCGACGCTGAAGGTAGGTTTTGCAACATACCTAAAATATGGCTGTATATCGTTCAGGCTGATCAGCCTCTTGTCAAGTACCTTCTATATAATTATTAAATCGCAGCAGAGAGATGTTGTTACACACTGCGGTTTAATCGAGAGATTTGATATCAACAGAAGGGGTTTTGAGAAAGAAAGGGTTAGAGTAGAAGATGCATACGCAAATGGTGAAACCGGGTGCCAGTTCAAATTGAAGTCCTTTAGAACCCATCATAAGGCGGTTCTCATGTTTTCATGACAAAGAGTGCCTTGACTAACATGCTCTCTGTAAACTGGTGACTATTGATTCTGCAGATGCACCAGACCTATCTCAGTGAAGAAAATAACAAAAATACAAAATCCAGATGCTGTAAGTCTGAAAGACAAACTGAAAATGAAAAAAAAACAGATCAGGCAGCATCTATGGAGAAAGAGAAAGGTTGAAGTTCACCATTTTCCATCTCGGTGATGTGTAGGAAGGAACTGCAGGTGCTGGTTTACACCGAAGATAGACACAAAGTGCTGGAGTAACTCAGAGACAGGCAGCATCTCTGGATAGAAGGAATGGGTGATGTTTCGGGTTGAGACACTTCTTCAGACTGGGAGTCTCAGATACAAATGAGGATGTAGAGGTGTTTGTATAGGACGGAACTGCAGATGCTGGTTTACACCAAAGATAGACACCCTTCCATATCTCTAGACTCCCTCTCCCTTAACACTCAGTCAGAAGAAGGGTGCCATGCCGAAACATCACTCATTCCTTCTTTCCAAAGATGCTGCATCTTAGTGATGGTCATCTCACCAAGGGTGAATGGATGGGGTTGGTGCTCAGGCAATTTGATTCAGTACTTGTCTGGCTGTGAGACTGCGAGGAGTATGATCTGCAAATCTGTCCTCCAGTAGCGCATGTACACAGATGACGCTCCAGTGAGGACAGTCCAAATATTCAGACACTAATGTGAAATGGAGCTTGAATGTCACGTCTTTCAGCTCAGCACGAAGCTCTGGACAGGAGAGGCCGCTGATACGGTAATGTAATAACATTAGCATAATGGGAGTTTTATAACTTTATCCCCTCCCCCTGTTTATCGCCCTCCCTTCTCCTTACTCCTTCCTTCATCTGCATAATCTTTCCTTAGGAAGAGCTTCAATAATTCACTGACTCTCGTCAACGTATCTGGGTCAGAACACAGCCACATTCTGTGAATGTGAAGCAGCCAGCAGCTCCCAATGCTTTCTGTTTTATTATTGACTCCTCTGTTCCATCTTAATACATCCTTTGTGTGTTTGCTATGAAAAATACTGTTACACACTAAAAGCCCCGGCTGCAGAAACAAATCTTCGTTCACACTGCAACACAGATTTATAGTTTGTCGTTGATTTGTTCAACTCTGCACCATACTCCTAAACAAAAAGTTGGTTGAAATATCATCTTCACCTCCCCATAGCCACCCCCACAAGTTATAGACAGGGAAACGATATAACATCACGCAACAATTTCTTCCACTAATATCATCAGCACTAATATCAGAACAGAGTGTTAGTGGAAAGGATTCAGTACAGACATAATTTTTTGTTTTATCGCTTACACCAGTTAATTGGTGATATAATTTCACAAGGTGAGAGAATTGAACTGGGGGGTCATGATGCAGATTTATGGGCTATATTCCATTGAGTTCTGAGGGTTGAAGAGTTGGTAGGTCTGAACAGTGATATTCGGGTCATAAGTAATAGGAGCAGAATTAGGGCATTCTGCCCATCAAGTCTACTCCACTATTCATTAATGGCTGGTCTATCTCTCCCTCCTAACCCCATTCTCCTGCCTTCTCCACATAGCCCTTGACACACATACTAATCAAGAATCTATCAATCTCTGCCTTAAAAATATTCATTGAGGTGGCCGCCACAGTCGTCTGTGGCAATGAATTCTACAGATTCATCAACCTCTGGCTAAAGAAATCCCGCCTGATCTCTTCCCTAGAGGAATGTCTAATTCTGAGGCTATGACCTCTGGTCCTAGACTCAACCACTTGCAGAAACATCCTCTCCACATCCACTCTATCCAAGCCTTTCACTATTTAGCTAATGATACAGTTAGAAAAGGTTCTACTTCACAGCTCCAATGATCTGGTTCAATCTGCCGCTGAGTGCATGGAGTTTGTATGTCCTTCGTGTAACACCATAGGTTTTCCAGGGTGCACCTATTTCTGACCACACCTCAAAGATTTGAGGTTTGGTCGACCAACTGCCCACTTTAAATCCCCACACTGTGGTGGAATTTGGGGTGAGTTGATGGGAATGAGGAGAGAATAAAATGGGATGAGCATAAACATATGCTTCACGGTCAGCTTGGACCCAAAGGGTCAAGGAGCTAAAGGGCTTGTTTTCTTGCAGTCTGATTCAATGATCAATTCAAAGCATTTAAATTGTGCAGAAGGTAGACAAAAATGCTGGAAAACTCAGCGGGTGAGGCAGCACACATGGAGCAAAGGAATAGGTGACATTTCGGTTCGAGACCCTTCTTCTAAACATCACCTATTCCTTCGTTCCATAGATGCTGCCTCACCTGCTGAATTTCTCCAGCATTTTTGTCTACCTTCAATTTTTCCAGCATCTGCAGTTCTTTCTTAAACATTTAAATTGTGCAAATTCATTTTGATCAATACATGAAATTCAGTTCTGTGGAGAGCAATCAAGAGATACCATTATCTTTACTTCAAGGCAAGGCCTTGATGTGTAAATTAGAGTGACTTTTATCTTTCCACTTAAAGGGTTCATGAAAATCTGGAACTCCCTATTAGTTTAGTTTAGTTTAGTTTTGAGATACAGCACAGAAACAGGCCCTTCGGGCCACCGGGTCCATGCCGACCAGCGATCCCCGCACATTAACACTATCCTACACACTAGGGACAATTTGTAAATACCATATTTTCCTTCGCTCCATAGATGCTGCTGCCCCCGCTGAGTTTCTCCAACATTTTTGTACGTACCAAGCCAATTAACCTACACGTGCAATGACAATAAAAGATATATTATTATTATTATTATTATAACCTGTGCATCTTTGGTGTCTGTAGGTTGAGGGTTAATTGAAGCCTTTGAGATCGATATATTTTGTTAGGTGATGGCATCAAAGGTTATGAGGGATATGATGAAAAAATAGAGATACAGGGAGATCTGTGATCTAATTGAATAACTGACCAAACCTAAGTAATTCATAGTCTATCCCATTCCTGTTTTTTGATAAGCTGTTCCACGGTAGGTTTTTTTAAATCAATTGAATCCCATTTGCCAGGTTTAAAAACAATGCTACTTTAACATGCTTTTATGTTTTGCCAGTCTATTTTTTTATCATGTTGTTGACATTCTTTTGAAGGTAGAGTACATTGAAGAAGCAGGAAGCTGACTTGTGGCAGCGCGATGCGGATAAATTAATGGGGCAAGAGATACAGTCATTAATCCAAAATCCTGTCAGTGAATTAGTCAGTTCACCTCTGCACATTAATTAATGATCGGGCATAACAGTTCCTCAAAGTTAATAACATGAACCATGGAGTACCTGGCGTAGGGGGACCACCATAAGGAGGGGCTGGGAGGGCGAACAAAGGGGGACCCGGCACAAATACTTTGTAACTTTGTAAGCGGCCTTTATGGGCGACTATTTGCATACCTTGGCTGTGCAAGCAAAGAATTTCACTTTGACTTGTCACATGTGAAAATAAAGTATTAATTCATAAAGTGTTCATTCACTCATGTCATCCATCATCAGGAAAAGAAACTTGGATTTCTTTGGCAATTTCTTATAATGTTAGAACACGCCAAAAGTTAATGAGGCTCCTCTGGAACGGTGTCGTAGTTGCATAATGATAGCCAATCTCTCACAAATCAATATGATGATCATGAGATAATCTGCGCTCCCTAATGTTGCTTGGAGGCTGAATGCTGATCAGATCAATTATTTCTGTCACCAACCACCAACTCCGTCTGTTTTTAGACACACGTGTTCTCTCTGTGGCTGCATGGTTTCCCCACATATCTTAAAGATATGCATGTGTGGGAAGGAACTGCAGATGCTGGTTTAAACCGAAGGTAGACACAAAATGCTGGAGCAACTCAGTGGGACAGGCAGCATCTCTGGAGAGAAGGAAACGTCACCCATTCCTTCTCTTAAATACATGCAAGTCGGTAGCATAATTGGCCAGAGTACATTGCCCCCAAAATGTGAATAAGTGGTGTAATCGAGGAATGAGGGGGTGAATTGAGAGAATTTAGAAAAGTGAGATTAATATTAGTTTAGTATAATTAGGTAGATGATGGTTGACATGGACTCAATGAATCAACAGGCCTGTTTTCCATGCTGTATCCCTGATTCCCTGACTCCCTGTGATATGACTCCCTGATTCCTGTTTAACTGTGCTCTGAACGCAGTCCATCATGTTCCTGCAGATACAAGGAGTATTTTAGTCTTTCCCTGATTTAGAATGTATTGATCCTCTACAGATTCTGGATACAGACAGGAGACAGGAGACAAGAGAGGTGCCGATGTGTTTTCAGATTTAAAAAAGACACTGAAAATCACCTACTCCTCACCATTCTCCCATGACCCATAATTAATCTATGCCTCTTCTCGCACACATGATGGCCACTCATCAACAATTGAGAGTATAGCTTTAACACTGTTCTCTGCCATGAAGCTCACCGTTTGTTCCACCACCCTCCTCCACCCATGTCCCTGAACCATCTAATCTCTCCCTATTTTGTCCAGTCTCTCAAAGGTTATCCCTTTTATCTTAAGTATATATTCAATCTTTAAATTAATGTATTGATGTGGTTTTCTTTCCTTCAAACAGTTGCTTTTTATTCAATATACGGTTGGACATTCAACTTCCATTTTGTTCATGCCACTTGAATGTATAATCATCCCCAGATTCATTATCACTGAACGTCCTGTTTAACCTCATTATAGCATATGCCACAGATTTGACTGTATCTATGGACACCAGTGTGTCAGCCAATGAACTTATTTACTCACTAATGTTTGTATTTGAACAGAATACTGTTGCAATTGTTTAATTACTAAATAGTCAAAGTTTATTCTCATTACCTATTACAGCAACTTATTTATTTTCTCAATAACAGGACATTATTTAAATTCACAGCAGAACTGTAGCAAACTGCAGCCATGACTAAAATTATTGTAACATCACCTGATACAAAATTAGGCCATTTTCTCCAGTAAAATACTGAAAGTAACGGACAGGTATCTAAGGTAAAAAATCAATTGTTGTCATTTGCAGTAGAATGTTATTGAGACAGGAATGACCAAATCACCTGCATTCTCACCAGGTACTTGTTTTCTGAATGCTGTTATCTCATCATTCTCCTATTGTATCCCCATCTGCTCTGACCCAATATGGAATCATGTCTCAATCCTTCCGAAAACATGAAATAACGTGACAACCCTGCCTAAAACTGCCATTACTCTGTTTCTCCAAGAGCACTGACAAACGCGCGCACACACACACACATGAACGTACACACAAACACACCACAAGTGCACATGCACATGCACACACATACACACGCACATGTACACGAACATGCATGCACACGCGCGCACACATACACGAGCGTACACACATACGCGCACACACACATGCACGCACATAAACTCACACTCACGCACACGTACGCACACATGCGCATACACACACCAACTTACATAGACATACACACCGCAGGCGCACACACACACACAGTGTGCAGAAGTCACGTTTATTCCTCTTAGATTCTTTTGAACTACTCGACATACAGCAACTACTCATCTATTTCCATAATTCTTTAAATCACAATGAGATTAACAGCTTAAAAGATGCCAAAGCCAACCAGGGAGCTGTAAAGTAGATTTTCTTGGAAAAGGACTATGAATGTTTCAAACAGATGTTTGCGAGCAGATTGAATGGTGCACCTGTCTCCACATTACATTACTGCCCACTCCAGTGCAATCATTTAGTGTGAAACTCTGTTTCCCTTTATTTACATTGATTGTCTTTCCATTAAAGGAGGAACTTCTATCGGACTGGCCAGGACCTGAGTAACTGCAGCACATGTCAGAACACCGCCTGTATCATCTACAGGTACAGCAGTTCACTCATTTATTATAATTATCTCATGTTTGTTGACAACAACTTGCATTTATGCTGTGTCTTTGATGCAGAAAAACATCCCAAAGCCCTTCTCAGGTTAACTCTCTTCATCAGTCAACTCATTAACCATGTGAGGAGATGTCATCACCACGCATGAACTTGGTCAAAGGGGGGACTTTTAAAAGGCATTGTAAAGGAGGAGAAATACACCAAAAGTTTAGATGCAGAATTCAAATGCTTAAACAATTGTTGCTCACGGTATGTTTATATGTTTAGTCAATTCACAGTGCATCGTATGATTTACCCATACTAAAGTGCACAGAATTTGTTCATAGAATACCATCAAAGGTATCTTAATGTATCTGTTTATTTGACTGACATGTGAAAGCTTGAGGGCTTTGGTTCTACAAGAGGGAATGGAGTCTATAATATCAGGGCTGCTCCTGACTGTACTAATGTGGGCACATGCTATCAGAGCTTTTGCCCTTAGGACAAACTATCGATTAGGCGGCATCTACATTGACAACTGGATATGAAAGATCAAATGATACGTCAAGAAGAGCAGAAGAGTTATCCT
Source organism: Amblyraja radiata (assembly GCF_010909765.2). Taxonomy (NCBI): domain Eukaryota; kingdom Metazoa; phylum Chordata; class Chondrichthyes; order Rajiformes; family Rajidae; genus Amblyraja; species Amblyraja radiata. Next base: position 55,810,203 of record NC_045966.1, read on the forward strand.
AATGCCCTATCCAATAATGCTTCAATAGTTAATAAATGATCCAAGCTGCAAACTGCCTTGATTGCATTAGGGACTGGGGGGGGGGGGGGGGGGGAGAGGAGGTGGAGGAAGGGAGGAGATGGGGAGGGGGGGGGAGAGATGGAATGGGGGGGGGGGGGGGTGGTGGTGGGGAGATGGGGGAGGGGGGGCATTGATTGTATCGTCCACAATATTGTTTGTTTTTTAAACATGTATTGAACCTATTTTTGTTGCCTATGATGGTGTCCACCACAATGTTTACAACGTTAAGAATGTTTTGGGGCAGCACGGTGGCACAGTGCTAGAGTTGCTGCCTTGCAGCGGCAGAAACCCAGGTTCGATCCTGACTATGGGTGCTGTCTGTACGGAGTTTGCACATTTTCCCTGTGACCACATGGGTTTTCTCCAGGTGCTCCACATTCCTCCCACATTCCAAAGACGTACAGGTTGGAAGATTGGCTTCTTTAAATTGTTCCCGGTGTGTAGGATAGAACTAGTGTATGGATGATTGTGGTTGGCGCGAACTCGGTGGGTCTGTTTCCGCACTGTATCTCTAAACTAAACATCTGTAGTAAGAATGTCATTGTTCCGTTTCAGGACAAATGACAATAAAATACCCTATACCTCTGACCTCTTGGATCTATTGTTACCGCTACTTGTTAGTACTCGTGCAATGAATGGCTGCCCCATTCTCTGCATTTAAGCGGTGACATTGCAAACGTACTTTATTGGCAACAAACTATTTCGGTCATTCTTAAGATCGTGAAACCTTAAGTGATGGAAATAATCACCAGATCAAGCAGCATCTGTGTTCCTGTGTGTCTTGATGTTGCTTGACCTGCTCATTATTACCAGCATTTATTGTTTGTATTTCAAATATTCACTGCCTGGAACTTTTTGTATTTGAACTACGGTCGGGATAGATGCTATATAAATGTAAAATCTTCTTTAGCATGCCAATGTGTAGCAAAGTGTGAACATAGGAACAAAAATGTCATGGTATTATGAGAAGAGTAAGAATAATGTCTACAGTTAAACCATGGTTGAGGAGATACTGAAGGTTATAGGTGGCAAATTTAATCATTCTGAATGCTTTTTCCCTGGATCGCAACTCATAGTAATGTTACACTGAGGCATGTAGAAATTACAGTGGAAAACTATCAATTCTGAAGTGCAATTGTGTTTAATATTTTTGTATTAAATGCATATAATAAGTTCCAGCACACAGGGGTGGCACAGTGGTAGAGTTGCTGCCTTACGGCACCAGAGACCCGGGTTCAATCCTGGCTATGGGTCCTGTCGGTACAGAGTTTGTACGTTCTCCCTGTGACCTTGATGGTTTTCTCCGGGTGCTCCAGTTTTCTCCCACAATCCAAAGACATGCAGGTTCACATGTTAATTAGCTTCTGTAAATTGTCCCGAGTGTGTAGGATAGAACTATTGTATGGATGATTGTTGGTCAGCATGAACTCGGTGGGCCGAAGGGCCTGTTTCCCTGCCATATCTCTTAACTAAAATAAATGATACTACTCCCGACCCCAAGTTTCTACTCCTCATTCAATTACTGGGATTCTCATCCAATTTAGTTTAGTTTAGTTTAGTTTAGAGATACAGCGTGGAAACAGGCCCTTCGGCCCACCGGGTCCATGCCGACCAGCGATCGCACATTAACACTATCCTACACCCACTAGGGCCAATTTTTAAATTTACCAAGCCAATAAACCTACACACCTGTATGTCTTTGGAGTAGTTGATTATGTCCCTGTCCCACTTAGGAAACCTGAACGGAAACCTCTGAAGACTTTGCGTCCCACCCAAGGTTTCCGTGCGGTTCCCAGAGGTCCCCGGAGGTTTTTGTCAGTCTCCCTTCCTGCTTCCATTACCTACAACCTCCGGCAACCACCTGCAACCTCCGGGAACCGCACAGAAACCTTGGGTGGGGCGCAAAGTCTCCAGAGGTTTCCGTTCAGGTTTCCTAAGTGGGACAGGGGCATTAGTCTTTGCCTCAGTTGACACGTTGGTGTAATGTTGAGGGAGTGACAAACCATTAGATGCAGACACAAGAAACTGCAGATGATGAAATCTTGAGCAAAAACTCAAAGTGTTGGAGGATCTCAATGGGTCAGGCAGCATCTCTGCAGGACATGGATAGGTGACGTTCCAGGTCAGGAATATTTGGATACTATTTGGTTTAGTTTAGCTTAGTTTAAAGACACAGTGAAAACAGACCCTTCGACCCACCTAACAATACTCTTCACACACAAGGGACAATTTTACATTTATACCAAGCCAATTAACCTACAAACCTTGGAGTGTGGGAGGAAACCAAAGATCTCAGAGAAAACCCACGCAGGTCACAGAGAGAATGTACAAACTCTGTACTGACATCACCCGTAGTCAGGATCAAGACCGGGTCTCTGGTGCTGTAAGGCAGTAGCTCTACCACTATGCCACCCATTTGGTGTGTTAGCTTTCACATAGGCATCAACTGTGGTTCAGATGGTAACACCACTATTAGTCCAAGAGACTGTTTACTCTCCAAAGCAATTACTATCTAAATCTACACTGACTCGCTGGTGCAGTGCTGAGAGAATCCACTTTAAAATGAGCATGAAAATTCAAGTCATTGTTTTAAGTACATGCAGAGAAACCGTTTCCATTTCCAGTATCATTGCCAAGATGAAATCTACAAGCAATATTACTGAACACAAACAACCTTATCATTTTCATATTTTTGTTTGTGGGAATCTGCAGTGCAAATTTTTTTTACTGTGTTTCCTTAGTTCCCAGAGTGGCAATACTTCAAACGTTCATAGGCTGCAAAGGACATTCAGAGAAGCCAAGAGCTTGATAAATGGATATTTTCTCATCATGAAACATTGAACCAAGTTACCATCCCCACTCTCAGACAGGCATTGTCACAATCTAAGGAGGAGCAAGGAATTTCCCGCAAAGTGCAGTCTGATATTTACCCACAACCAACACCACAAAATCAGACTAAAACTGCTCCGCAATGTGGGTTCTAGTCCTGTGCAGATTGAGCTTTCCTGTTCTCTATCACTTTCCAATGACTCTAATTTGAGATTTTTAGATACAAGGTCTAGTAAAACTGAATACCTTGAGCGATGTCAGTTTCTCGGTTGAACTTTAACATGTTCCATGATTGAAAAGCACGCACAGATTTAGGTCACAAATGCAGAACCAAAAATGATAAACAGAATTGAACTGTAAAAGGTGCAAAGGACATTCATCAGAATGTTGCCTTGATTACTTGATAACTAAAGTCTATAGAGAGTGATTGAACAGATGGGGCTTGTTCATCCTGGAGCGAAGGAGGTTGAGGGGTAACCTGAGAAAGGGATATAAAATGATGAGGACCATAGTTCATGTTCATAAGTGATAGGAGCAGAATTAGGCCATTTAGGCCATCAAGGCTACTCTGCCATTCAATCATGGCTGATCTATCTCTCCCTCCTGACCCCATTCTCCTGCCTTCTCCCCATAACCCCTGACACCTGCACTAATCAAGAATCTATCTATCTCTGCCTTAAAGTATATCAATTGACTTGGCCTCCATAGCCTTCTGTGGCAATGAATTCCACAGATTCACCACCCTCTGACTAAAGAAATTCCTCCTCATCTTCCTAATGGATGGCCTTTAATTCTGAGGCTATAGCCTCTGGTCCTAGGCTCTCCCACTAGTGGAAAAAATCCTCTCCACATCCACTCTATCCAGGCCTTTCAGTATTCGAGTAGATAGGGTAGATAGTCTGAATTATTTTCCTGCATTAGTGGTGTTTAATGTGAGTGGGAGAAGAATTAAAGTGGATTTGTTGGGTACGTATCTCAGAGAGTCATTGGTATCTGGAGCATGCTGCCAGTGGAGGTGGTGGTCAGATATATGCAATATACTTAAACAGCATTTTGACAGGTACTTGAATTGGCAGGTGACAGAAGGAGTCAGATCTAAAGAGGCAATATGGAATTAGTTTTGATCAGCAAAATGGGACTTGGGTAGACTGGCAAAATATTTAGCAATTTAGTTCTTAATTTTAGAGATACAGTGTGGAAACAGGTCCTTTGGACCACCAAATCCACACTGACCATTGATCTGTACACCAGGTCTATGCTCTCCCATCCTACACACTAGGACCAATTAAAGAGGCTAATTAACCTACAAACCTGCACATCTTTGGAGCGTGTGAGGAAATTGGAGCAACAGAAGGAAACCCACGTGGTCTCAGGGAGAACGTACCAACTCCGCACGGACAGCACCAGTGGTGAGGATCAAACCCGGGTCTTTGGCACTCTGAGGCATCAGCTCTACCTCTGCGCCACTGTGCCAGATATGGTGGATCAAAGAGTCTGTTTCCATACTGTATGATGCTATATTTGTATGAACATCTGAGATGACTTTCCCAACAGTGGGTAGCTTTGTTTGCTCCGTAAGACAATCTGTTTAATTAAGAAAGCATGAGTCGAAACATTGACCGCTAAAAACAGCGAAGGTCTCATTTTGTTATTCAACCGCCCACAAAACACTTGGCATTTAAAAAAAACCCCCAATGTTATATCAATTCAAATCATCTCAGTCAAGTTCGCAATGGATGTTATAACACAGCATATAAAATGCTTTCAGCTTCACTGCTTGTCTGATTAGAACTATGTCAAAGAGAAGGATTGAAGGAAATGGTAATCTCAAGCTGGAGAAGTAGGTCAGTGTGTTTGAGTTTCAGACTCATGTACAAGGGGGCCTTATAATAAGAGTGCAATATCTTTAAAAGAAAATAAATGTTCTTCTATCGCTCTGCGCTCTTCCCTTGGTACAACTAAAAATAGCTGAAGATAATGTTATAAAGTCAAGGTTAGTTTTGATGAGAGAAATAGGCTCAGATGATTGACGATCATGCTTTTGATTTCTTGTTTTAATGGCAGGAAATCAGGTAAACAAAGAAATAAATATCTGTGCTAAATACGATACACCGTGTCCCTAAATTGACGTTTCTGAGATTGATTAACGAACCAAGTCATGTACGTTTGTCTTTTTGAGCGTGAGGCACTAATTAATCCTGACCTATATCTTCCAGTTAGATTGTGGCTGAGTGCCAATAACTTGGCTCAGTTTCCTGTGATTCACAGAGATTCCCCGTTCTGCGCACCTGAAGAAGGCGGATGTAACTATCTGAAGAATGGCCGGGTGGGTTGAACTTCAAAGCACCCGTTTCTTATGCTTAAATCCAGCCCAAGTCAAACTGGAAGAAAGCATTTTGATACCTATCCTCATAGGAATGCTGGGCCAGCTCACAAACAATCCCAAGTGTTCCAGGGTCTGAATTCAAAAGCTGCAAATGCTAAATTAGTAACTTCATCCAGCAAGATGAACTGGAAAATGGGAAGTCTGGTACCGTGGAATCAGAGAACGGAAGAAACAGGAGCAGGACTAGGTCATCCACCAGTTCGAGTCCACTCCACCAGCCATCAAGTTCATGGCTCATCCTCTACCTCAGCGTCATTTTCCACCACCGTCCTCATATCCCAGAGAGTCGCACCATTGGAGGAGGAGGGGTGGGGTGGGGGGTGATGTAGGTCATTGGAGGTCAGACCGGGTTGTGAAAACATGAGATAGACACAAAAAGCTGGAGTAACTCAACGGGTCAGACAGCATCTCTGGAGAAAAGGAATGGCTGACTTCTTCTGACTTTTTTGGGGAGAAAATAAAACCGGGCCGTACGGGGCTGGGAAACGATAAGGCAAGAGGCTTTGAAGGGCAGACAGCTGGAATTGAAAATATTAGTGGGAATGACTGAATTAAGGAGAAGCCCAAACTTTAAGCTACCCCTGACTCATCTCCATATTTATTGTGTGCCCTAGCATCCTTACCTAAAAGGAAATATGGGTAGTTCTGCTGTAACATGTGGCTCCATTAAACAAATTGGATATTATGCAACAGATGAATTAGGGAACACAATTTGTATTACATGGGCCTCATTGGGCCTCATTGGTTATTACATTATTACACTGTTTCGGTTGGGAATTTAATTTAATTTAAAAACTAAAATTCCCAATGGTACTTCGGAAATTGGCAACCAAAAAAAAGTTGTTTTGGGGAAAAATATATTTCCATATAATCTCCTCGCAATAGACACCATTGTCTCATAAGAACACAATGTCCCACCACAGGAGATCATAGATATTGATAAGCAATCACTTTTATTGCCACTTGTGCAGTGATGCTCTACTAAACAATGTATAACATATAGTCCTTATTATTTTTAGCTTGCGTTAACAAAAATAAACATAGCTATTAAAAACACTTGTTTTTAAAAATCCTATGGGGGAAGAAAAACATTGTTATTGTAAAGGGCCTGTCCCACTTTCACAACCCAATTCATGACCTCTGCCGAGTTTGCCCTTGACTCATACTCGCAGCATGGTCGTCACGAAGTCCTAGGAGGTCGTAGGTAGGTCGGAGCGGGCCGTGATGCTAGTCGTAGGTACTCGTGGCATCAAGCAGGTCGGGGCATTTTTCTAAAATGATGAAAAATGTCCACGAGTAAAAAAGGTCGTGAATTAGGTCGTGAAAGTGGGACAGGCCCTTAAGCCTGAAACCCTGCAGCCCCTAATACCCTTTTATGCATTAACATAATTTATTTTCTAACGTGATATTCTATAACACAAGGTTTCTTAGGAACACAATTATCTCATTATAACATAACTATATGTGCATTACATCATTTCTAACCTATTATAATCTGTTATTAAATATACCTTATATATTTAATTATGCAGGGAATGTGGCAAAGATTTGTAATGGTTTCTGGGATGATGTGACATGCCTCCATTCTATTCAGGTTAGAATAATGAGAATCATTGAAACATACAAAACTTGTGGGCAAGGGTGGAGGGGGGGGGGGGGGTGTTTCCCCTAACTAAGGAACTGGGAGTAGGGATCCCACTCTCAATATAGGAGTTTGCTTATTTAGTACTGAAATGTGGAGGAATTTCTTCTTTCTTAGGGTGATGAATCATTGGAATTCTCCACCTCAGGGGACTATGAGGACTCCATCTTTGACTAGATTCAAAACAGAGAACATTATAGTCCTAAGATAGACACAAAATGCTGGAGTAACTCAGCGGGACCGGCAGCATTGCTGGCGAGAATGCATGGGTGACGTTTTGGGTCGAGACCCTTCTTCAGACAAGAGACAATAGACAATGGAGAATAGGTGCAGGAGTAGGCCATTCAGCCCTTTCAGCATTCAGCCCAACACCGTCATTCACCGTGATCATGGCTGATCATCCACAATCAGTACCCCATTCCTGCCTTCAGACTCCAGCATTTTGTGTCTATCTTCAGTGTAAACCAGCATCTGCAGTTCTTCCTACTCATTATATTCTTAGCTCTACAAGGAATAAAGGGATAAGGGGATGGGGATGAAAAATAAGATATTCTGGGAGGAGATTAGCCACGATCTTAATAAGTGGGGGAACAACGTTAAATAATTGGTTGCGTATTCCTGTCCCTATTTGTTATAGTAGATAACACACAGTAGATTGGTAGAGCCATAGAATCACAGTGATACGGCGTGGAAACAGGCCCTTCAGCTCAACTTGCCCACACCGACCAATATATCCCAGCTACACTAGTCCTACCTGCCCATGTTTGACCCATATCCCTCCAAACCTGTCCGATCCATGTACCTGTCCAACTTTTTCTTAAATGTTGGGATAATCCCTGTATATAAAATACAGTGGACTACTTACAATAGATAAACTTCTCATGATTGACATGGAAGGGACCAGGAACCTAAGGTGATGGCACACAGTGTGTGAATTTATTGTCTAACCTTGCCTTGTGTTCTGCAGCAGTCTGTCCCAGTTCAGTGTGAGAATGCACAGCCAACTCCAGTCCCACCACACAGGGTGTCAACAAAGCTAATGTCAGGCACACAGAAGGAACAGCACTCCTCTTAGCGAGGTTGATGCTTCTTGTGGTAGATCAATACAGCACTGAGAACATGATGCATTGACCGCTTTGGACTCCAGCCACTTCTCAACCCTCTTGGAATCAAAGATTCATGCAGCATAGAACCAAACCCTTCAGCCCACCATGTCAATGCTGACCATCAAGCACCGATTTACATCAAACTGTTTGATTCTCCGCACATTCCCAGCAAGTTGCCCCTGACTCCACTACCTACCTGCAGAGTAGAGGTAATACAAAGTAGCCATACATATTTGGGCTTGGGAGAAAACCAGGGCATCCAGAGAAACATAGTAAACAGGTGCAGGGGTAGGTCATTCGGCCCTTCGAGCTATTCAATATGATCATGGCTGATCATACAAAATCAGTACCCCGTTCCTGCTTTTTCCCCATATCCCTTGATTCCGATAGCCCGAAGAGCTATATCTAACTCTCTCTTGAATACACCCAGTGAATTGGCCTCCACTGCCTTCTGTGGCATTGAATTCCACAGATTCACAACTCTCTGGGTGAAAAAGTTTTTCCTCATCTCAGTCTTAAATGGCCTACCCCTTCTTCAGTCTGAAGAAGTGTCTCGACCCGAAATATCGCCTACTCCTTTTCTCCATAGATGCTGGCTCACACGCTGAGTTTCTCCAGCATTTTTTGTCTACTTTCGATTTTTACAGCATCTGCAGTTTCTTCTTAAAAATACCCCATATTCTTAAAATGTGACCCCCTGGTTCTGGACACCACTAACATTGGGAACATGTTTCCTGCATCAAGCCTGTCCAATATTTAAGAATTTTATGTGTTTCTATCAGATATCCTCTCATCCTTCTAAATTACAGTGAGTATATAGAAGCCCAGAGGAATGGTCAAAGTCACATGGAAAGCACACATCATTCGCGCAAGCAGCGCCAGCTATCAGAATTGAACACAAATCAATGGAGCTCCATATAGGTCCCAACATGACTTATGTCAAGTTACATCTTCACTCCAGCTTTAAAACTGAAATTAATACAACCAAATCAAGGTTTCCTTGGGCAATTTTGTAAATTTCCATCTAAGTGTTTGAAAAATATTGCATCCACCTTTGAAATTCCACATTATCCAACAGGCTTGTTCATTCAGTGCTATCATTTCTCCAGCATCCTTGACATTCATCAAATCTCTTGACCCCTTGTGTGAAATATTTATGCCGAATTTCCCAAAGAGATCCATGAGATTTGAGTGAATTGTAAATAGACTGGAGATTGTGTACTCCTCAGCCCACAAATAATTAGTCTCAAGGCAATAGCAAGATAATTGTGTGTATATATATGTGAGTGTGTGTATACATACATATATTTATTTAAATATTTAAACAGACACAAAAAGTTGTAGTAGCTCAACGGTTCAGACAGCATCTCTGGAGAAAACGAATAAGTGATGTTTCGGGTGGAGAACCTTCTTCAGACTGAGATCCAGGGAAACGGAAACAAGAGACATAAACAGTGATGTCGAGAGATATAGAATAAATTAATGAAAGAAATGCAAAAATATAACAATGATAATGGAAAAAGGCCATTGGTAGCTGTTAGCTAGGTGAAAACATGTTTCAGACAATGAAACTCACCAAGACGACAGTGAAACTAGTACAATGACTGGGGTAGGGGAGAGGGGATGCAAGGGTTACGAAGTTCTATATCTCGCTGTATTTTAAATTATTTTAGGAAATATGTCATTCTTTATCATCACACTAAGGTGACACTATCTTGTATATTAATAATAGGTAGACTTAAACGTCAAACTGTTCTCTCCATTAAAATGCAAGTGGCAATCAAATGAGGGGTGCTGAAGGCAAGTATCCAAACGCTGGGGAATTCCTGCTCATCTCCTAATTCAAATGCAAGATGACTGTCAATTCTCCATTGAATGACTACAGTATAAAAGAGAGAAATAGGGCAATGCATTTCCTTTTATTAACATTTACAGGAATAGCATCTTCATCGTTAAGCTAAACCTTTCAAAACCATTGGGTAGACTGTAATTAAAGCTCTGCATCAGATGTCAGGTGTCCCACTTTAAGAGGGATAGCAAGGTCTGGATAAGAGGTATTAATGAGTAGTGCCAGACATGAAGGCATTCAGCTATGTAGAGTAATAGAGGTGCAGTAAGTGTGGAGCAGAGAAGGTTGGAGTGAGATTTAGTAGAGCCGTTCAAAAAATATGGAAGGCAGTAGAGAGAAATGATCTCCATTGGCAGATGGGCACATACTGTATATAAAGGACGGGGTTTTAAGATATCTGAGTAAAAGGTTGATTTACAATGGAAGTTATGAAGCTACAAAATGTGATGGAAGCAAATTCAGTTATATCTTTCAGAAATGTATTTCTTTCTCTACTGGGAATTGGTACACACTTGATGTAAAGGCATTGTATTCAGTGGGAACATATGAGAGAGTTGGAGTAAATGGATATATGAGGATGTGTGTACAATTTTCAATTCCCCATCTCCATTTCTGAACTAATTAAGCAAATGTAAGCCTTAGGTAATAATTAGGCAAGGGGTGACAATTGGCCAGTAACATGCACACCACAGCAAAGGCCATATCCTCAAGAGAAAGCTGCATTGATTTAATGGCATTACCATCACCGAGACCCTACCATCATCATCAACAGGGCAGTGTGGGAATGGGAAAGTGGTTAGCAACCGGGAGATCAGGTAGATCTGACCTTTCTGTCCTAGGCCTCCTCCATTGTCAGAGTGAGGCCAAATGCAAATTGGAGGACCAGCATCTCATATTTTGCTTGGGCAGCTTACAACCCAGGGGTATGAATATTGATTTCTCAAACTTCAGGTAACCCTTGCATTCCCTCTCTCTCCATCCCTCCCACACCCAAGTAACACCAACCTTTCATTCTCACCTAACAAACAGCTAACTATGACCTATTTTCCTTTTCGTTTTTACATTTTTGCATATCTTTCATTCATTTGTTCGATATCTCTCCACACCATCGTCTATATCTCTCGTTTCCCTTTCCCTTGAATTTCAGTCTGAAGAAGGGCCTAGACCCGAAATGTGACCAATCCCTTCTCTCTAGAGATGCTACCTGTCCCGCTGAGTTACTCCAGCATTTTGTGTTGTCTTCCCTCCGACACCAACCTTGTCTGCTCCACATTCATGGCATTAGTCTAACCAGGCATCTCTAGTTACTCCACTTTCCTGAACACTCTTGTGCCTGGCATTATTCAGTAATTCTCCTGGTCCTGTCCTTGCTATCCAGAAACTTAACTGGACCAACCATATTCATATTATGATTACAAAAGTTGTCAGAGAATGGGTGTGCTGCAAAGATTGACTCACTTCCTGACACCCCAAAGCCTTTCTACCTTCTACAAGAAACAAGCTGGGACCACGATGCAGTACTCTCCTCTTGCCTGGATGAGTACAGCTTCAAAAACATTCAAAAATCTCAACACCACTCAGGACAAGGAGCCCCTTGATTTCACACCCCATTCACAAACCAGGTCCATGCCCTCCACTGATGGGCCATGTTTAGTTTAGTTTAGTTTAGTCTAGTTTAGAGATAGAGCGTGGAAACAGGCCCTTCGGCCCTCTGAGTCTGCACCGACCAGCAATCCCCACGCATTAACACTATCCTGCACATACTAAGGACAATTTACATTTATACCAAGCCAATTAACCCAGAAATCTGTACGTCTTTAGAATGTGGGAGGAAACCGAAGATCGTGGAGAAAACCCACGCAGGTCATGAGAAGAATGTACTAACAAACAGACAGCAGCCAGAGTCAGGATCGAACCTGGGTCTCTGGCAGCAACTCTATCGCTGCGCCACTGTGCTGCCCGATGATGATTACTGAGTGGATTTAATCCTGGAACTCCTGATTCATACCGCATTTATCGTAGTGCCTTCAGCAGAGGAGATGAATCAGTTCCAGAATATATTCACCAACTCCATCTTGAGGACAATTATAGATGGGCAGTAAATGCTGACATTGATAGCAATACCCACATTCATAAAACTGAATTAAAAAATAAACCTTTAGAGATACTAGATTTCTGTAGCATTATGCAACTGGAACCTGAAAGGGTTCAAGCACCAAGGTGGCTACTGTACATAGCTCTTAATCCTGAATGCAAAGCAACTGGCCCTATTCCAATGATACAGGATTGTAAACACTAACAACTGACTTGACTGCGACCTAATTAGTTGCTGTCATGAACAGATTGCTCACAGTATAGGCTTGTGTTTTTAAAAGAAAACAGGAAACCAGATGGTTTGATTGAGGATTAATGCGTGGCACTGGGTAAACAAAATGTGTACCACTGAAATTGTTTCCAAAGTGATCTGGGGTGCAGTTCATGCCAGCAAAAGTACTTGTTGCAGCTTGCTGGCATTTTGCCAGTGGCTTTACTCGCAGAATCAGCTCTGACAGTAGCAACGCTGGGTCTGAGAAATAAATTGCTTCTATGTATCGCTCTTAATTTCCACAGGACATCCAATATTGCTTTACAAGCCATGAACTGTGGCCTCTACAAAAGAGAGTACCAGAAATGTCAAGCAGACCGATGAAAAGATACTTGATATTTGGTGATGTTGACAATAATTCCACAGATGTTCTGTGAAAAGCATCATGTAGTCTTCCCTGACATCTTGAGTGGCCTTACGAGGCCTTTGTTAACGCTTCAGCTGGGAGCCATATCCAGATTCTGTACTGTGCCAGCCTGCCAAAAGAGCTCTCAGTTCTCTTGAGTAGGACAAGCTTCTGACTTGGGAGAGTGCCTGGCAAGCTTCAGTTAACATCAAGAACTCTCACTGAGTTCTGGTGCACTGCAGATGGCATGATGATGTGCCTCATTTAAATGTTCAAGAGCTTAATAGAATAGTACATGGAGATCTGTGAGAGTGCTCCTTCCTATTGCTGCCCAATGTAGTCAGCCCAGCATTGGTAGAGATCAGGACCCATTGATAAGCTGGGAAAACCTATGGGTAGGGGGGGTTTAGTTTTGTTTAATTTTGAAATACAGCACGGAAACAGGCCCTTCGGCCTACCGTGGCCATGCCGACCATTGAACCCCCGCACCTAACACTATCCTACACACACTAGGGACAATTTAGAATTATACCAAACCAATTGACCTACGAACCTGTACATCTTTGGAGTGTGGGAGGAAACCATAGATCCTGGATAAAACCCACGCAGGTCATGGGGAGAACGTACAAACTCTAGCATTTGTGAGGGAACTGGAAGGAAGGATGGAAAGAAGGAAGGAAAACTGTGGAATGGGCCCAACATGTCTGTCAATGTCTGTCTATGTCTGTCAATATGCCCAGTCATAGAAACTAAGACCTTCAGCAAAGCCAAGAACAATGAGACCACAGGAGAGGAGGACACATCCAATAACTGGGTTTGTGACTTCTGAAATCTTTAGTATGGATACATAGAGTTCCCACAGGAATGTAAAAGAGCATGAGGCGAATAAAGCAAAATGCTTTGGGCCATTAGAAGATTGAACGTTTCACTGCAGTAAAGTTGGTTAGACAGACCATTTAACCATTTAAAAGCTTTTAGGATTTATGTAAAAATGATCTTCAGGGAACTGCATTGCCACTTTCTCAGCACATCTCCAATGATGTTTATATACTTCTACCGATGCACAAGAGAAAGCATACGGTCAGGTTGCATCACGGCTTGGTTTGGGAACAGCCTTGCACAAGACCGCAAGAAATTGCAGAGAGTAGTAGATGGAGCCCCATCCATCTCACAGGCCAGACCTCCCGCCATTGATTCCATCTACACTTCACGCTGCCTCAGAAAAGCAGCCAACATAATCAAAGACTTGACCCACTCCGGTCATTCCTTTTTCTCCCTGCTCCCGTCCATCGGAATATACAGGCTTGAAACGTGCACCACCAGACTCAGGAACAGCTTCTTCCACTCAATTATCAGGCTTCTGAATGATCCTTCCATTAGCTAGGCCACTGTCCAATTGACTTCCACCCCATTGTGCATATTGGACTGTCTATGGAGCTGATATACAACAAGACTGAGATATATTCTGCACTCTGTACCTTCCTATTTGCTCTGTCTATTGCATTTGAGTTTGTCTTGATTGTATGTATGTAATATAATTTATGTTTTTTGGTAGAACTGATCTTTATTTTAGACTTCATACTTTAGTGATAGAGTGCAGAAACAGGCCCTTTGGCCCATCGAGTCTGTGCCGACCAGTGATCACTGCATACACTAACCCCATCCTACACACTGGGGACAATTTACAATTTTTTACCGAAGCCAATTAACCTACAAACGTGTAGATGTTTGAAGTGTGGGAGGAAAACAGAGCACCTGGAGAAAACCCCATGCAGGAAGTATGGAAAAACCTTACAGATAGTGCTCATAGTCTGGGTCGAACCTGTATGTTTGGTGCAACAGCTCTACCGTTGCACCACTGTGCCACCCCAGATCTGTTTGGATAGCATGCAAAACAAAGCTTTTCATTGTGACAATAATACATTTAAACCTAAACCTCCGTTTAGACCATTCTCTCCTAAATCCTTCCCTCTCCATCTCTCCTGATTTGTAAATCACTTCAAAAACTACCTCTTTGAGAAAATTTTAGTTTGCCCAAATAATCCATGTGAGCTAATGTCAAATTTTATTTAATTACATTTTGAATGAAGCTGCCTGTATGGTTTACATTGTTAAAGGCATGATAAAAATATTAATCATTGCCAGCCTGATCTGTTTTGTCATCTTAAATTTGAGCCTCAAACAGACACCCACTTCAAAGTTGCCATCTTCAAACAACTTCAGTGCAGAAAGTAAAGAGACAGAATCGAGATGGAATTCATTGAAACGGGGGTATACAGGGAAACATCACAAGACCATGTGCAGTGCAGAACAATTCTTGCACGCCATAGAATAAGGATTGGTGTAGGAAGGAACTGCAGATGCTGATTTAAACTGAAGATAGACACAAAAAGCTGGAGTAACTCAGCGATTCAGACAGCAACTCTGGAGAAATGGAATAAATGATGTTTCGGATTGAGATCCTTCTTCAGATCCTTCTTACGTTTATAGAGTCTGAAGAAGGGTCTTGACCTGAAACGGCACCCATTACTTTTCTCCAGAGATGCTGCCTGACCCGCTGAGTAACTCCAGTTTTCTGTCTCTATCGAAGGATTGGTCTATTTGGGTTTGCAACCTTTATTATTATTTGCATTTGAGGTATTATTAAGATAAAAGGGAAATCTAAGGGTTATAAAGTTAAACAAAATAATTCCCATCACAGTGAATTGTTCTATCATCTCCTGCCTCCCCTCTGTGTTCATTCACAACAGCCCCAAGAAAAAAGAAACACTTGTAGGGTACCCTAATGTCCCTGTCCCACTTAAGAAACCTGAACGGAAACCTCTGGAGACTTTGCGCCCCTACCCAAGGTTTCTGTGCAGTTCCCGGAGGTTCCCAGAGGTTTATGTCAGTCTCCCTACCTGCTTCCACTACCTGCAACCTCCAGCGACCACCTGCAACCTCCGGGAACTGCACGGAAACCTTGGGTGGGGCGCAAAGTCTCCAGAGGTTTCCGTTCAGGTTTCCGAAGTGGGACAGGGGCATAAGGCTAAAATGTGGAAATGTTATGTGACCAACTTTTTGGTTGGATATCACGGGGTCAGAACACAAGATGATCACATTTCCAGTACTGCTTTGAACAGGATTCAGCAGCGTTAGCTCATTGAAGAACCACTATGTGTCAGACCCAGGCTTATTCCGATAATCACACACCTCCACTTTATGACCAGTATCAATGCTCGTCAGATTGAAGCCTGACTTACCTCCCCTTCCCAGCATCACTCCCAGCCAAACCTACACCTTTGCCCAAAGATACTAATGCTGGTAGAAGCTTGACAAGAGTTGCCTTCTATCGGTTGGATAACTTGTGGAGGCGTTCTTACGTTTATACATCAATGCGGACGACTTGATGCATTCTATTAAGGTGATGTTTAAGATGTGTGAATTATTTTAACGTGGATTCTGGAAGAGTGGCCCTGTTAAATGAATAAATATATATTTTAACCATGAAAGTAATGTTGCTGCAAATATATTTTAGTGGAGCCCAGCCATTGGATTTGCTTTAATGCAGCACACTCTGTGCAGACAAGCAGAAAGTATGTAGGGATAACGCAATATTATTTACCTCTATGGACAGTCAATCATGTAAACGTCAATGAACTAAGATTAGGATTAATTTCACGAATGATGTCCCAGAGCATCTGAGCTGGCCCCTGAGCCCTTAAAGCTATTCATCTGGTAGTTTCATGGAAGTGCCAAAATCTTCAATAAAGCTGATATAAAAAGAGAAGCAACATCTGTTGGGAAAAATGCCACGTCAACATTCCAGGTCAAAGACATACCATCAACATCAAGAAGTTAATGTTTCAAGTCTGTGACCCTGTCTTTCTCTATTTGAATGTTCTCTGACCTACTGAGTGTTTCCAACATTTTCTATTTTTTTTCTCAGATTTCTGGCATTTACATTTATTTTTCCTTTCCAACAATTCTGTCCTTGCTCTTCTGAAAAGCATACACAGGTATTGTAAAGGAGGGTTAATGGAATCAAGCATTACAGGAGGAGAACATTTGACCCATCTTTCCTCTCCTGGATCTGTGAAGGAGAAGATTACTATTCTCCAATTTTTCCCTATGCAATACATTTCCACTTGGAAAAAATATGTTGCCCAACTATCTGTTAACTTGTTTTCTGTGCAATGTATCATAAAATCACTTAAAATCAATGTATCATAAAATCAGAAGAAAGAAATTGCGATTCTCATGATGAAACAAGCCACACTAGAAATTTGTCGAGATATTTCTGATCATGAATAATCCTGACAGTAATAACGTGATTTCTGTATAGAAAGAAGGGATGACGTTTCGGGTCGAGACCCTTCTTCAGTCTCGACCTGAAACGTCCTCAGTCTGAAGAAGGGTCTCGACCCAAACTTTCACCAATTCCTTCTATCCGGACATGCTGCCTGTTCTGCAGTGTTACTCCAGCATTTTGTGTCTATCTTCAGTGTAAACCGGCATCTGCAGTCCCCTCATACACAACCTGATTTCTGTATCACTTCTAAACGAGATAGAAACACCAGAACAACCCTGGTTCTAGGCTGATAAGTGATCAGTAGCAGAAATCGACGTACTAGGCATTTATTTAAAGACTTACCTTCTATCCATGCCTTCCCTCCAAACCATCCCTGATCTATTTCCTCCAACTGTGATGAAATCCAGGCGGCCATGAACTCCTGATGCTCTCCCGATTTCTGATTTGTCCACCCTCATCCCAAGGCCTCAAACATCAGACCTCAAACTCTGGGTATCCCCACACCCCAGACCAGAAACCCTAATCTTTGGACTCAACATCTCCTCCAACCATGGTCTCCAGACCCCATTTTATCAGCCCCAATCTCTAGATATATGCCTTGACTCGTGAAACCTGCAAAGTCAGTATCTACAGAACTCATCATCCCCCCATCCCACAAAAATAACCCAATTTCTGAACATTTTCACATCATGCCCCCAGTACTCTGCACCTCACCAATGTGATTCGGATTGCCACACTACCTCCTTCCAACATGTTACCAAGGCTGTGAATTCTAAAACCTCTCTAACACCATTAGACCCCAATCAGAATCCTCCAATAACCCCTTACCAACAAACTCCTCCATTCCTACCCACCAACAAGTCTTCCAGATCTAATTTTGTTCCAGGTTCTCCTATTTACTTCTCCCAACTGCAGGGCATGTGAGATAGCAGGTAAGCAGCCAACCTTAGTCATCTGATAGCTTGTGGATGCAAGGAACTACAGATGTTGGCGTACAAAAATAGACACAAAGTGCCGGAGTAACTCAGCGGGTCAAGCACCATCTCTGCAGAAAGTGGATAGGTGAATTTCGGGTCAAGATTCTTCTTCCGAATACATTCCCGATATGTTACCTATTCATGATAGATACAAAATGCTGGAGGAACTCAGTGGGGTAGGCAGCAGAGAAGGAATGGGTGACTTCTTCAGAAGAAGGGTCTCAATCCGAAATGTCACCCATTCCTTCTCTGCAGAGATGCTGCCTGTCCTGCTGGGTTACCCCAGCATTTTGTTTCTATCTTTGCTTTAAACCAGCATCTGCAGTTCCTTCCTACACACTTGTTACCTATTCATGATCTCCAAAGATGCTGCCTAACCTGCTAAGTTACTTAGCAGAAAGGTAGACACAAAATGCTGGAATAACTCAGCGGGACAGGCAGCATCTCTGGAGAGGAATGGGTGATGTTTCTGGTCGAGACTCTTCATTAGACTAATGTCTGGGGAGTGGGCGGAACAGAGATAGAATGTAGTCTGAGACAGTAAGACGGTGGGAGAACTGGGAACGGGGAGGTGATGGAGAGTGAGGAAAAGCAAAGGCTATTTAAAGTTAGAGAAGTCAATGTACATAGTGCTGGGGTGTACGCTGCCCCAGCAAAATATGAGGTACTGTTCCTCCAATTTGCGCTTGGCCTCACTCAGACAATGGAGGAGGCCCAGGACAGAAAGGTCAGATTGGGAATGGGAGGGGGAGTTAAAGTGCTGAGCAACCGGGAGATCAGGTAGGTTAAGGTGGACTGAGCGGAGGTGTTCAGCGAAACGATCGGCGAGCCTGCGCTTGGTCTCGCCGATGTAAAGGAGTTGACACCTGGAACAGCGGATACAGTAGATTAGGTTGGAGGAGGTGCAAGTGAATGTTTGTCTCACCTGGAAAGATTGTCGGGGTCCTTGGATGGAGTCAAAGGAGTAGATAAAGGGACATGTGTTGCATCTCCTGCAGTTGCAGGGGAAAGTACCCGGGGAGGGGGTGGTTTGGGTGGGAAGGGACGAGTTGACCAGGGAGTTACGGAGGGAACGGTCTTTGTTGAAAGCAGAAATGGGTGGAGATGAGAAGATGTGGCCAGTAGTGGGATCCCGTTGGAGGTGGCGGAAATGTTGGAGGATTATATATTGTATGCGACGACTGATGAGGTGGAAGGTGAGGACAAGGGGGGCTCTGTACTTGTTACAATTGGGGGAGGGGGAGCAAGGGCGGAGCTGCGAGATATCGAGGCTAGTGAGAGCCCCATCAATAATGGAAGAGAGGAATCCCCATTACCTAAAGAATGAGGACATCTCCGATGACCTGATATTGAAAGCCTCATCCTGGGCGCAGATGCGGCATAGATGGAGGAATTGGAAGTAGGGGATAGAGTTACTTTCGCACGATGTGTCTTTTTTTTCCATCTGATAACTTAAGGGGCTGTCCCACTTGGGCGACCTAATTGGCGAGTTTAGAAAAGTTTAACAAAATGACATGTTGAAGACCTCCTTCGACTATGTAGAAGACCTCCTTCGATCTCCTTCGACTATGTTGAAGACTAGCTTCGACTAGCTACGACTAGCTATGACTAACTTCGGGAAAATTGGACACCGAACAGTGGGGAGTGAAGACGACCTCCTTTGATCTCCTTCGACCTCCCTTCGACCTCCCTTCGACTATGATGAAGACTATCTACGACTACCTTTGATAACCTATGACTAACATGAAGACCATACCATGGCTTTCTACGACTAAACCTAGGAGTAAAAAAAGTATCGCTTTTTTCCATGGCAACCTTTTTTTACTCGTGGGCATTTTTTAACATATTGAAAAAAACGCTGCGACCCAGCTGAGGTCTCGAGTACGCGGAGACTACTCTCGAGCATGAAGGAGAGTTACGAAGACCTCCTACGACCTCGTGTCGACCATGCTATGAGTATGAGTCGAGGGCAAACTTCCAGAACTAGCGGATTAGGTCGCCCAAGTGGGACCTCCACTTGGCCTTCATTTGCGCCTCATTTACGCGTCATATGTAAAATAGGTTGGCGCGTCGTGATGCGCGACGTCTTGCGCAAATCATGGTCGTCTGGTGCACATGACGTCATTAGAGTACCCTGTGGCGCGCGGCCGGACATTGACGTAAGGACGTAAGGACGGTGACTAACCATGCGTCACCACGTGATACACATGAGACGTCGGGACGCCAGCGTATGACGCCAATGCCTCAGCGTGCGTACGTGATACGTCACGCAGGTGGCGCATGAGGATTTTGTTCCTGTACTAAATCCTGGAGTGCTGCGCGATACCACGCATACAATTCCACGCCTCACCATGCGCAACGCATGTGCACCCCACGCGTCATGACGCGTCGACCTAATCTATAATGCGTAAAAGAGGACTAATGACGGCCAAGTGGGACAGGCCCTTTAAGATATTGTCATAGTTTCTTCCTGCAGCCCGATGTTGCCGTTGCTTGTAACAGCCCTTTCATCATAACGATGAACTCCCAGACCCTTTCTTAAAGTATTGATCCTTGTGAAAGTTAATACTGAATCTGTCTGCATCAGCTTTCCATCTGTGCGTTCCAGACCATAATGCCTCATTAAATATAAAATATTTCTCCTCATCTCTGCTCTGTCAGCTACCAGAATGTTCTGAATTTTGGCTACTGTCCCAACTGCTGGTGAAAACATATTTTCCATCCCCATCAAAATGTTCTTGTCATTTTAAACACCACTAATCTTCAACGTCCCACTTCTAACTGAGATGATCTATTTCCGTTTTCATTTTCGTGACTCCAAAGCAAAATGTTGGGGATAAAGGAAATCCAAGCTAAAAATAAAATTCTTGGAAATATTCAGTCAGCTGAACGAAGGCGGCCTTGCTGAGGAGAAAAACAGAGTCTAGCTTTGGAGTCAATGATATTTGGACAGAAGTGGGTCAAGATAAGGTGAAAGCAGTGCGGTGCGTGGAAATCAGACAGCGAGTCTGTTACGGTAAAAGCACGTTGGTTTATATAAGAAATAGTCAACAGAGGAGAGAGAAGGGGGTAGTTAAGAGAACAGAAGATCATTTGGTGGATAAGTAAATAGTTATCGATAATTAACAAAGATACGTGCTGGGAATTATAAATGCTGATCTGAAATTGTTAATCTATATGTACAGTATTCACTACAGTGGAGAAGGGAGGTATTTGGCACATCATGTCAATGCTGGCTCCCAGAAGATCTATCCCAACAGCCCCATTTCCTTTCTTGTTATTTCCTTGCAGTCCGGCAACTTATTCTGATTCTCACAAGGGTATCATCTCCCTGTGTTTGCTTCTTACTCGTATTAAGATGTAACTTGTCATAGCCTGCTAATTTACCAGCATATCTTTGGGAAATGGGGAGGAAACTGGAGCGGCAGGCAGATGGAGCCACAGGGAGAATGTGCAAACTCCACACAGAATGGACCAGAGGTTAGATGTGTAGGAAGGAACTGCAGATGCTGGTTTAAACCGAAGATAGACCCAAAATGCTGGAGTAACTCAGCGGGTCAGACAGCATCTCTGGAGAGAAGGAATAGGTGTAAACCTATTCCTTTTCTCCAGAGATGCTGACTGACTCGCTGAGTTACTCCAGAATTTTGTGTCAACCTTCGGACCAGAGATTAGGACCAGGGTCATTGGAGCTGTGAGGTGCCTAACTGCTCTGCCAGCATGACTAATCGCAACAGGTCTGATGTGTTGTCAGAAAGTACAGGTGAGATTCCTTGATGCTGTAGCGGATACAGGTTGTAAACCTGTCCACTAAGATCGGGGCAAAGAAGTCAATGAAGAGGAGACTCAGAAATGAACTGTGTGAGAGGGAGAAGAGGAGAGAAATTAGAAGCAGAGATTATACCACTCTCTGGTTCAAGATAAAAGCAGGAAGCTTTGGTCAAAGAGTCAGGAGTAATAGAATCATACAACATGGAAACGGACCATTTGATTTAGCAAGTCCACACCAACCAGTGGGCACATAACTATATTAATCCCATCTTTGCTCATAGCCTCCTATTTCTGTGTGATTCAAATGCTCATCAAGACCCCTCTTAAATGCTGTCAGTGACTCTACTTCCACTGCTATCTCAGACAGTGTATTCTAGATGAAGAAACCTTGAAAAGATGTGAGAGAGGTTGCCTTAGTGGACACAACATAAGAACTATTCTATTCAAGAAGGAACTGCAGATGCTGGAAGATCGAAGGTACACAAAATTGCTGGAGAAACTCAGTGGGTGCAGCAGCATCTATGGAGCGAAGGAAATAGGCGACGTTTCGGGCCGAAACCCTTCTTCAGAAATCCTTCTTCTGAAGAAGAAATCCTTCTTCTGAAGAAGGGTTTCGGCCCGAAACATCGCCTATTTCCTTCGCTCCATAGATGCTGCTGCACCTGCTGAGTTTCTCCAGCAATTTTGTGTACCATAAGAACTATTCTATTCACCCCCCAAAGACATGGGTGTACCTTGGATACGAGCTCCCACAAGAATGCCTCTATTTACAGTAAAGTTAAAGAAGAACATTTTTAAAGTGAGAACCAGTTCAGCCAGGTAAAGGAGGAGGCATCTGTTAAACAAAAATACAAAGGGCCCTTGTGCCATCCTGGTGTGGGCTCGAAATAACATGAGATTGGACATCCAAGTCAAAAATAAGATGTTCGGAATCATGCTCAGTCTATCTATTCCCCTCAAGATCATGAGGGGAATAGATAGGGAATAGATATGGTGAGTGCATAGAATCTTTTACTCAGAATCAGGAACCAGAGAACATTGGTTTAATGTGAGAGGGGAAAGGTTTAATAGGACGTCAAGGGGAAACTTTTTCAGGCAGAGGGTGGTGAGTATATGTAACAAGGTGTCTGAGGAGGAGGTTGAGGCAGGTAGTATAATAATATTTAAAATATATTTGGACGTATAAGAAACATTTTGAGGGATATGGGCCAAATGCAAGCAGGTGGGACTAGTAAAGATGTAGAATCTTGTTCAGCATCGTCAAGTATGAATGTGCTGTATAAGTATGACTGTAACTATAAATTATCATTCTAACACAGTCTGAAAAGGGGCCCGACCCAAAACGTCACCTGTCCATGTCTTCCAGAGTTGCTTAAGAAGGAACTGCAGATGCTGGAAAATCGAAGGTACACAAAAATGCTGGAGAAACTCAGCGGGTGCTTCCTTCGCTCCATAGATGCTGCTGCACCCACTGAGTTTCTCCAGCATTTTTGTGTACCTTCCAGAGTTGCTGCTTGACCGACTAATTTACTCCTGCACTTTATGTTTTTTTATAAACTCATCTTTCACCCTCTTGGCTTAGCATCTCAACATGGGGTCAATCCTAGATTCCACATGAATTGTACAGCAACATGGTGTTCAGACCCAAACCATCCAAGTTGGTTTCCTGATTGAAAATAAGTGCCCAGTATTATTGCTTATTTTAACCACATTTCTCAGATTGGCACATATGCTGACCAGTATCCAGTATAAGGCAAAATGGAGTCAAAAGTCTCAGTCCAAAACCAAAGCATATACTCTAGAGCTGATTCTTCAGTACTTTACTGAACGACTAATCTATTGACATATGTGCTGTCTTGAAATGGGGTTTCAAACCATAGTGGATGTACAAAGCATGAGATAAAGAAGGAATGGACAGGGAGTTCCTAAGTTGCACATTCACCACTCAACTAATATTGTGGATTCATGGAGACTTAGAGCATTGAAGGGGCTCATTTGACCTGTCATTTTCTCATGGGCCAAAAATGGAGCTACAGGTCGACCATCGATTTTCCAGCACCCTTGGTTCCACATCCTTGCCGGATTATCCATTTTGCCGGACCGACAGAGGTCACGTAATTATAATTCAGCAATACACCTCCAAGCCACTAATTATGCCCCTCCCGTGTCTCTATAGCATCATGGACTGCTGGATACTTAAATAAAGAATCAACAATGAACATAGAAGTAAAGAACTAACTATTTCAGGTAGGAGGTATACGTCCCGAAAGAGCGTGCGCCAGCCACACGGAATGCACCCGCGACTTTGTCTGGATTAAAGAAGATGTCGGACCATCAGTTGGTGGAAAGTCAGTGGTGGGCCTGTATTCGGTTATGCTCGGCCCATAGCTCTTTAAATTACAATCTTCAAGCAACAACAGTTCCCCCCTCCACCATTATGTCAGGCATTGAGACCCCATACCTTTTTGGGTGAAATATTTGAGATTGCTCTCTTATTTTTCCAGCAATTAATTTCAATCCATATTCCCATGGTTAGTACTCTCACTTACACGGTAAATAGATCTTTCCTGTTCACTTTCTCGAAGCCTCTCATTAGTTTATTTGCTGCAATTAGATCTTTTCTTTCTTTGCTCCAGAAAAAAAACAGCCCGAACCTAAGCATTCTCTTCATAACGACAGTCCTACAGCCTTGGCAATGTCCTCATAAATCTTCTCAGTACTTTCCATAGTCTTATCACATCCTTTCTTCAGAGCCAAAACTGGGAGTGTGGTTGGTTGTGGAAATGAAAATTCTACATTGCAGAAAGATTTCAATGATTGAGAGGGCACATGAAATACAATTGAATCCAAAATGTGCAATTCATTGCCTTTGAAAACAAGGAAAGGACAGGTACAGTAAATGTAGAATACCAAGGAGAAGAGAGGAAAAGAAGAGTGTTGCAAAGCATCCCGTGCCAATTTTAGTATTATCTCCAATATTCTTAATTATAGCCCCAATATTTGAATATAAATCTTAAATATTTTTCATAAAAGCAAGGAGCAAGCACTGAAACACTTGAAAGGCAATTGCATACATTCTCCCAACAAAATAAAAAGTCCCATCAATTATTATTCACAACCTCTTTTAAATTAATTTTAATACAAACAGACATGGATACAAACTTGGATCCCATATTATTTTGCTTTCCTAATCGATCTGCCATGTGGGACTTCATCAATAGACCATGGGGACCCGGCGGGGGGGAACCGCCATGAAGAACAATGAACAATGGAGGAGCCAGCTTAGGGGGAAATGCCGTTGTGGGGAGGGGGAGGTGCAGAAAGAACAAAGGGGGAACTGAGTGGGGGAGAATTTGTAGCTTTGTAAATGCCCTTTATGGGCGACTGTTTACATACCTTGGCAAGGTATGCAAGCAAAGAATTTCACTGTGACTTGCCACGTGACAATAAAGTTTTCAATTTAAATCAATTCATTTAAATTCAATCAAATGTTCATCTCGGAGACATCAAATGTTCCTTCCTCAGAACAGATGAGGGGCCTGAGATCTGAAATGCTATATCTCTTTCCACAGATTGCCACTTGACCTGCTGACTGCAGCATTTCATCATCAACCGATTTTTGTTTTATTTTTATTCCCTTTATCAACTCTTCTTCTTAATTCCTCAACAATTTCAACCAATTTAATTCAAAAGGCATAGAATAGTGTCGATACTTGAAATCTTTTCCCCATGCTGCGGGTATCAAAAACAAGATAGCATAGCCTTAAGGATAGAGGAATGAGTTTTAAAGGGAATTTAAGGGGAACTTTATGTATCGGGAATATTTGAAATCTGGGACAAGCTGCCAGAGGAGGTAGTAAATCCAGTTCTCTCCACCCTCTTATTGCTTTTGCAGATAACCATCTACCAACTGCAGATAAGTTATCCTGAATGCTTATTTGTTTATTTTGATTTAGAAGGCAACTTATATGGCCTGGCCAGACTATGCCAACTCTCAGAGTATTCCCAATAAAACTGAACAATTACAATAAGCCAACCAACACTTCTTTGGGCCAAAAGAGGAAACCCAAGCTCCCAAAAGGAAACCAAGGTGGTGCCACAGAACATATGCAAACTCCACACAAACATAACTTGGTCAAGATCAAAGCCAGGTCATTTGAGGTGTGAGTTATTTCAAGGTTTGCATTAATATCCTTCACTCTGTTACTGTTTTTGTCAAGGTTAGAGCAGTTGAAATTTAGTTTAGTTTAGTTTAGAGATGCAGCGTGGAAACAGTCCCTTCAACCCCGACCAATGATCCCTGCACACTAACACTATCCTAGACACGCTTGGGACAATTTACAATTTTACCGTCAATTAACCTACAAACCTACGCGTTTTTAGAGTGCGGATGGAAACTGGAGGCAAACCCACGCAGGTCAAGGGGAGGACGCACAAACTCTGTACAGACAAGCACCTGCAGTCAGTATCAAACCCGGGTCTTTGACGTTGTAAGGCAGTAACTCTACTGCTGCACCACTGTGCCGCCCAACCATCTTCAACAATAATGTCCTTGTTATGTTCCTCGTCTCAGTATCTTGCCTATTTACATCTGCTTCTCTGTGTGAATGTTAAGAGTACACCATGGTGCCTTATGGCTGTTACACTCTCCCGGTAATGAGATTGTTCCATTTTTATGGTCTTTTCATCCCATAGTGCCTCATTTACAGCATATTATTACTCCTCAAAGATGCAATTGTGTGCAGACACAACATTACAACACTCCTCCTTTTTAACTACTACCCTATCTGAGAAAACTGTAACTGTGTGGGAATTGGACTTGCCAATCCTGTCCATGATTCAGTATCGACCACAGTGTCCATATTCCCAATTACTATCTATGCCTCAGAACATCTCATTTCTTTCCTGAACTCGGTGCTTCCCCAACTAAATTCTGCCAAACTTTCTTCAGACTGGGTTTCTTTGCCTTCCAACATCATTCTTCTGCCTCCCAAACTCATTTTCTAGATCTCAGCGTTCCATGTCCTCTCCTTGAGCTACTGTGTTCCCGCACAGTTTAAACCTTTGCCAATAATAAGGGTATTCCATCAGGGTTAGGATTAGAGCCCTGTTGAGATACAAAATATCCATGTTTGCACAGGACCCATTTTCCCTGAATTGGTCCAAAAATCCCAGGAATCCAAACCCATCCCATCGGGACCACGTCTCCAGCCACAAATCTATCTACAACATCATGGATAATAACTTGCAACCCATTATCAACCTTCACTTTGAAGCTCGCTGCAACATTTCTCTACACTACAGGAGCAACTGCCCATGAAAGATTTGACAGCATTTAAGTAACAAGGTCATAAAGTGTACATAACACCATGTTTTTATTTGCTATAATTCAATTTTAATGGGAAATACATTAAAAATAACACAATTGTGAAGTTAGCTTCAATGTGAACAAGTCCCAAGCCGGCACCAGGGAACCCGAGTCAGATGGGTCCACTTCATGTTTCACTAGTTCTCCTTCAGTGACATCCCACCCTGCACCCTTTCACCCACTCCCTTAAACTGAAACAACACCCACTTGTCCAAAAGCATACAATACGTTCAACAATCACCAATGCTGGGTCCGATCTGATCTTACATTCCCCTCCCTTTCTGCTGCAACCTCCTCTTACAGATCATAACAACTTTGCAACAGGACTATCATCCTTAGCCCTGAATAGCAATGCTACTCAACAATGCCTCATGGCCAACCTTCGCCACGATACCCTCTCAAGATTCAAGATTCAAGATTCAAGAAGTTTATTGCCATGTCAACAAGTTGATAGGAATGTGTCTTGGTTCGCTCTCAGACAGATACAATACAGTACAATACAACCACCACATACACCACAATAAATAATACAGACAATACCGTACGAAGGACAATATATACAGGAAGGACAGTACCCAGCAGCGTCATGTTAAGCGTAAGTGCAAGTGCAAAAGAAAGTGCAGAGTGATTAGTGCAAATTCAAATATCTGATGGCTTGGAGGTAGGTGCTGTCTCTGAAGCGAGATGTTTTACTTTTAATGCTTCTATATCTCCTTCCTGATGGGAGGAGATTAAAGAGGTAATGTGCCGGGTGAAAGTGGTCTGCTATGATTCTTTTGGCCTTTCTGGTGAGTCTTGTTGAGTAAAGTGATGTCACTGAGGGAAGTCTGCTTCAACCGATGATCTTAGAAGCTCGGCGCACTATTCTCTCCAGCCGAATCTTATCCTGCGAGGTTGTGTGACCATACCAGACAAGCATGGAGAATGTGAGTATGCTTTCTATGGTAGACCTATAGAAGTGGGTCATGGCTGGTCGACTGACCCTGAATTTTTTAAGCTGCCGCAGGAAGTAGAGTCTCTGGTGGCACTTACTGATTATGAGACTGGTGTTGTTCTCAACAATGAAAAGCTTTGAAAACCTCCACCCCACTTCTGAATATCTCTTTCACATGACCACCATCCTCCTCCCATCCCCATTCCAACTCTGGCCCTGGACTCACCTGCTTTCTTTGGTAAAAAGAGTGGAACAGAAGGCATATGGTATGCTTATCTGCATTGGTTGAGACACAGCATACAAGAGACAGGAAGTCATGATGTAGCTCTATAAGCTTTGATTAGGCTGCATTTAGAGCATTGCATACAGTTCTAGTCTCTCCAGTATAGGATAAATGAGGTAGCTTTGGAGAGTGTGCAGAAGAGATTTACCAGCATGCTGCCTGGATTAGCGGGTATTAGGTAAAGGGGAGGGTGGACATATTTGGATTGTTTTCTCTGCATTGTCGGAGGTTGAGCAGAGACCTGATAGAAGTATATCAAATTATGAGAGGCTAGGTTAGACAATCAGAACCTTTTTTCCACAGGGTGAAAATGCCAAAGATGAGAGGGCATAGCTTTGAGAGAGGGGCAAAGTTTCAAGCAGATATGTGGGCCAGGTTTTGTACAGAGGGGGTGGTGGGTGCCTGGAACGTGTTGCCAGGGTCAAAGTGTAGGTTGGTACAATAGTGGTGTTTTAGAGGCTTTGGGTTATAGACCATGTGCAGGCAGAGTAGATTAGTTTAACTTGGCATCAGGTTCACTATGGACATTGTAATAAGGAAAATATCATCAACATGAAACATTATCTCACTTCACAAATAATGCTAAATATTCAGTGTTTTTCACATTACATTTTTTTTTTTTTAATTTCGGCACCTGTGCTCTTTTATTTTCATTTGAAGTTGCTGCCCACAACAGCCCCATCGATTAATTCACTATTGCATTATTAATATGAATCTATAATTTTCTACAGAAGTATATTATCCTTTGAGAATTTCCTTTCATTAAGTGAGAAACTGTAAAAACAATATACAGCCAAGTGAACCTCAGAGACATAGGTAAATGTACTCCCATGATCCCACCATCTTGACCCATAGGACCAGAATTAGGCCGTTCGGTCCATCGAGTCTGCTCTACCATTCTATTGGCTGATTTATTTTTCCTTCTCTACACCATTCTCCTGCCTTCTCCCCATGAACTTTAACATCCTTACTTATCAAGTCCCTATCAATCTCCAATTCAAAAATGCCCAATGACTTGGTCTTCACTGCTGTATGTGGCAATGAATTCCATAGATTCACCACCTTCTAGCTAAAGAAATTAAAGACATCCCTCCTTATCTCCATTCTAAAGGTATGTCTTTTCATTCTAAGGCTGTGCTCTATGATTCTAAACTCTGCCACAATTGGAAACATCCTCTCCACATCCACTCTATCTAGGCCTTTCATTATTCAGTAGGTTTCAATAAGACCCCCCCCCCCCCCCACTGCCCCACCCACCCCTCAGCCTTCTAAACTCTAGAGAGTACAAGCCCAGAGGAATCAAATGCACCTCATAAACTTATTGTCCTCAGGATCATTCTTGTAAACCCCCTCTGTATCCTCTCCAACTCCAACACATCTTTCCTCAAATAATATGGGGCCCTAAGCAGTTCTCAATATTCCAGATGCCATTTCTGTACTATCCCTGTACTCACCAGTGAACAGCACAATTGTCTTATCGGCATCTCCATGGAAAATGTCCCACAACTTCCATTGTGGATTGGAAGATTTACACTTTAAGACTTTCGAGATACAGCATGGAAACAGGCCCTTCGGACCACCGAGTCTGTGCCGACCAGCGATCGCCCCTTATACTGGCACTTTAACTACACACCAGGGACAATGCACAATTATCACCAAAGCTAATTAACCTCCAACCCTGCACATCTTTGGAGTGTGGGAGGAAACCGGAGTACCCGGAGAAAAACAAACGTGGTCACAGGGACAAGCCCCGTGCAGACAGCAGCCGAGGACAGGATCGAACCAGTTGTCTGGCGCTGTAAGGCAGCAACTCTACTGCAGCACCACTGTGCCACCCTCAAGATGCAGGGATTTAACTCCAAATAACACAGGGTCTAAATTCTGGGTTGGCATCTGGTAGGAATGGGTATGGGAGAAGGGCTCCCATGGAGAGGCAATCAGTTGGATGGAGCCCATAAAATATCTCCCTATATTGAATCATTGGTCCTGCTGTGTACCAGAGGGAGAGTTACAGTAGTGAAAGGAACATTAATTTTGCACAGTCACGGCTCAAATCCATCACACAAAGAAAGTGCTAAAAATTTCAAAATGATAGTCGCTGCTTTAAATCAGTTGACTAACTCCATTTAACAGAAAGTAAAACCAATGTTTTCCAATAGAAAGAACAACCATCCCTGCAAGAATTTACTGCTTCAGAAGTAATTCCAGCAATGGTGAACATTGGCCCTAGCTACATATAACTACGGGGGGGTTTTGTCAGATAGCAAGCCTGGGCAGGAGATAATTGATAAGGGTGTTATAAATAACCCTGCCTGTTGAAGAATTTGTATTGAGGAATTATTTCTGCCAGTGCGGGCAACTGAAGAGGAAAATTAATATTCTTTTAAAAAAAGAAATGTAAAGTTTTTGAATAACGGGGCGATAGAAAAGATGGGGAGTAAATGAAGAGGGCGTGAAGGAGGCGTTCAGAAGACCCAGTGAGACTAATTGCCAAGTAACTGCACTTGAAATATTACATCAGCTGTTTAGCAGCCAAATTGTACATAGTAAGGTCTCGCAAACAGCACTGTGATAATACGGTTATCTATTTTTAGTGTTTCTGCTGAGATGTAAATACTAGCAGACCCTCTCTATTTTTGTTTAATAGTTCCAAAGGGATCTTTTACATTTACCAGACACGGCCATACAGAACTTTGTTTGATATGTTTTGGTTTCTACCCATGCTTCAGCTCGAGTGGGTTAACTGGGACTTCCTGTGTTATCTCGGAGCACTAGTGCCACGAGTTGTTGAACATCCAGAGCAAGGACATAGGTGATGGCACCACTTTCCCATCCATGGCCTCGATGCATCAGAACAGAAGGGTCACCCATTGAAAACCAATATGTTTCCGAAGACAGACACCAAATGCTGGAGTAACTCAGCGGGACAGGCAACATTTCTGGTGAGAAGGAATGGGTGATGTTCCGGATCGAGACCCTTCTTCTGAAATGTCATCCATTCCTTCTCTTCAGAGATTCTGCCTGTCCCGCTGAGTTACTCCAGCATTTTGTGTCTATTTTCGGAAACCTATTGGCGATGGGTTTTGCACCAGTGGTCATTCACAGACCAGTGAAACTTGTGGAAATTTCAAGGTATACATTGTAGCAATTAGAGAGAACGTGTGGACCAGGACACCATCAGTATTCTTCACCCTCCACTCCCCACCAATCCACCTCAGTCATCATCCAACATTTAGGCATTGGAGCCCCTGAAATTAGTAAATTTGCCACATGTACAAGAGCTAATATTCCAGATCTTGCAGCACGGTGCAAATAAAACTTCAATCCCTTGCACACTATGTTGCAGAGATAGTTTTTAAACAGTCACTGGGCATCAAGCTATCAGTTACGTTTCTTGACTTTAATAAAATGCCACAGGGCAGATTCTAAACTTCACACTATTAGATCATTATTGTAGATCGGTCAACTGTAGAAGCATACAGATTTTTATTACAATTTAAATTAATTGAATAAATTTGTGATGTCTGTCCAACCTTTCATGCTGACTTACACCCAGGAGAAAGGTTCAAAGATCTACCGTAAAGTTAGATTGAAGACAACAGGATACTATTGGCAGTGTTTAAAATCTTTCTTCATGGTTAATTTCCTATTCTGCACAGTGCTATTCAAAGGCAGAGTAGGGTTTGTGTATTTGGGATAATTTGAGACTATTTTTAGGTGGTTTCTTTTCTGAACTTGCTGTGCTAAGCGTGGATTCTGGGAGACTTTCGCACATTGCAAATGGAATGTGTAACAATTAGGAAGATTGGACTATCTTGTCACTGAGGCACCATTGATGCACGGACTACAATTGGATTCACGAGCTCTGAGCACCAGGGCAAACAGAAAAGATGAACTTAAGACCCTGATCATGTCAGATCCTAGATGTCCCTTTACAAAATAGACAAATAGACGGAGCACTACAGCAGAGCATTGACATACAGAAGGATATTGAGGTACAAGTAAGTCCACAGCTCCCAGAAAGTGGCAATGCAAGTAGATAGGGTGGCAATAGGACATATTTGCCTTCTTTGGTTGAGGCATTAAGTTTAAGAGTCAGCAAGACATGTTGCAGCAGTATAAAATGTTAGTTAGGTTGCATTTATCATTTGGAATACTATGTGCAGTTCTGGTTGCCCTGATACAGGAAGCAGATAGAGGGCTTGGTGAGACTAGTGAAGGGGTTCCCCAGGGGCACTGCTTGAATTGGACAATACTAACTATATGGAAATGTTGGACACATATCGATTATTTTCTCCAGCGCACTGGAGGCTGTTAGAAGTTTATAAAATTATGAGAGGTGTTGATAAGGTAACCAGTCAGAATCTTTTTCCCAGGGGAAAAGGTAATAGACTATAGGGCATAGGTTGAAGGTCAGAGGGAGAAAGTTTACAGGAGACAAACGGAACAAGTATTTTATACACAAATTAATGGGTGCCTGAAATTCACTATCAGGATGTTGGGGGGGAGGGGGGGAGGGAGGGGGGGGGGGGGGGGAGAGGGGGGGGAAAGAAGAGGACATGAAAGTGATGTTTCAGGGTCATTTAAACAGACACACAGGCAGGGAATGGGAGGTTATAGGTCATGCACAGGCAGATGTTTTCATGGTGCTGCTGGAGGGCTAATCATTGGCCAGGCCACTTGGCCTAATTCCTCTGCTCCTGGCCAATATTTATCCCACAAGTAATGACATTATGTTCACACTTGAATGGACAGAGTCTTGGCTTAATGTCTCGTTCAGAGGCCTCCACTTCTGACAATTCAGTATTTCTCACTATACCACCACAGGATCCGTCTCGGTTATTATGCACAATTTCTGAAATGAATATCAATGCCCAGGCTTTTGGCTTGGAGACAAGCTGCTGCCATCTAAGTCTCATTTTCACACCATTTATCATCAGTTTGATGAACATAAAACTCTGCGAACTGTGGTGATGGCAATTATTTGCAAATCAGATGACAGGGACTTGCATTTCTGAAAAATATTCGAGGCACGGTGGTGCCTCTTAATTAATCTTCTCGAACTAAAACATATAAGATGGTTTCAATTTTACTTCTTTCTGCTTTATTGATCCCTATATTTTCCAATAGCTTGTTTCTCATCTATCTTAATCTTACTCTGGCATGAATCTTTCTGCCCATTTTTAAGTGTCCTCTTTTAAACCATTTAATGACTACTGGGATTTTGACAATAATGAGCTCTTAACTGACAATGCAACCTATGGTCTTTTATGACCAACCTCACCACCAACAAATTGAACTGGAAATATGGCCCTCAAGGGCTATGGTTTTGGCATAATGAAGCCATTAATGTGGCTGCCCCACTCCACGAGATAATTCAAGAGTTCTCCCGAGTTTCCCCTGATTCGAACTCGGAGAATTACTGTAATAGCCACTCGTAGGTACTCGGGGCTCTCGTGGACATTTTTCAACAATGTTGAAAAATCTTCCCGAGTCTTCACGAGCTTACTGCATTTCCCGAGGACCTGCCGTTAGCGGCAAGAGCTGCAAAGAGATGTCCCGAGTTCCGACGTACCCGCTACGTACATGCTACGTACTTACCACGAGTTTAATTTGTTTTTAAACTCGGGAGAGCTCTTGAATTACCTCATACAGTGGGATAGGCCCTTTAGTCTAGGATAGAGAGATGTGCAAGAGAGTGCAGATGCTGCAATCATGAGCAAAAAACAAAGGGTTGGAAGAAGAAGGGATCAGACAGCATCTGTGGACAGATGACACTTCAGGACGACACACTGATGGAGTAGGGAGGAGAAAGCAGGAAAAGAGAGGTAGGGGTGGGGCAAAGCCGGGCAAGTGATGGATAGATACAGGTGAATGGCAGATAGAAAAGGATTGTGACAAAGGTGATGTTTAATAGTTACTCGTGTACTCCATGTACAGGGATAGAATTGTTACGTTTGCTATAATTCCATTCTTAAATTCATCCAAACTGTTTCAGGATAAGAGGTTTTTCATTTAGGAATGAGAAGGATCAATGCTTTGGAATTTTCTTTCACAGTATATGTAGATATATACAATACATACAAAGGCGAGAAAGGGTTTTGATAAATCAGAGGACATAAGGATTGTGCCTTAGTGCGGATGAGACACAGGATAAGTGATGATAGTACTGAGAACTGGAACATATTGAAACAGACACTTGATCTATCCCTGCTCTTCATTCATGCTCTCGTGGGAATGGTATATTAAGGGCAAACGATTATGTGGAGATGGGACAAAGTTAGGTAAATGAAAGATAGACACAAAATGCTGGAGTAACTCAGCAGGACAGGCAACATCTCTGGATAGAGGGAATGGGTGACATTTTTGGTCGAGGCCCTTCTTCAGACTGAGAATCAGGGGAGAGGGAGACACAGAGATAAGGAGGGGAAGGTGTGAAAATGAGACATCAAAGGGGACGGAGAATAAGGAAAATGTAGAATAGCTCATTGTTAGCTCGGGATATCTGGTACATAGCTTTTAAAAACGAACCGAATCCCGGAGAAAAAGCTTTTTATTTGACCATTGCAAGTTAACCAGGGTGGTGAATGCCCTTCATTTGTTCTTCTCGTTTCAAAGAAATATATTCAACTAATCTCAGGAAAAATATTTCTCCTACAAAGTGCCGATAACGACCCCCTGAGAAACTAGCTTATTGAGGGATATTGGCCTAACAAGTAATCAGTGCATCACACTTCAGTGCTGAGATAAGGGAAGATCTGGAGCCCATTGAAAAGGTCATGGAGACATTGACTGGAACAATAGCGATAACCTTTCCTGATTAATGACCAATGTCATATTTTCAAGGAGCCTAATTTAAAGCTGCTTCAAAATCAACTGGTAAAGTACAGCTATAACCATAAATATAATCAGTTACAAAGCCCAGAACCTAAACCTCCCATGCTGATGGTGACAGGCTCGTATTTAAATAACTGTAAGCATTTCAAAGCAGAAAGCAACTGCTGTTCATGTTTATGTGGCACATTTGACAGGGAAAAAAAGGTCGCAATGTGCTTCACATGTGCATAATCTTTCAAAGTCTAGTTGCTGAACCAAAGAAGAAAATAATAAGATAAATCAAAAGCATCTTAAAAGTGGGCATCCAAGAGAGAATATTGTACAGTTGCACAAATGCTATAGAAACATAGAAAAATAGGTACAGGAGGAGGCCATTCAGCCCTTTGAATCAGCACTGCCATGCAATATGATCATGGCTGATCATCTAAAATCAGTACCCCGTTCATGCTTTTCCCCCATATCCCTTGATTCCTTTAGCCCTAAGAGCTAAATCAAATGGGCCTGTCCCACTTAAGCGACTTTTTCGGCAACTGCAGGAGACTATGCAGTCGCCACATGGTCGCCACATGTTGCCAGGGAGTCGCCTTCATGGTCGTGAGGAGTTCCCGCACTCTGGGAACTAGTCGCGGCCTCATTATGGTCGCCGCTAATTTTTCAAGATGTTGAAAAATTAGCGTCGACTAGAATGAAGCCGCCATGGAGAGTAGCGAGAATTCTCGAGCCGTAGGTGGGTCGCCAGGAGGTTCTGTTGGCTGCCAGGTGGTCGAAGGTTCTCGGAGGTTCTCGTAGTTTGTAGCCGGTGAATTTCATTGGCTCATTGGGAAAACAAAAAAGGTAAGCAGTAGTTTTCAGAACATTGGATAACCGACCGGTAATGTTAAATGTCCACCGAGCTTGTGTGTGTGTGTGTGTGTGTTCCACTCTGACTGTCGCTGTTCCAGTTCCTGTTTTTTCAGGCGACTGCTGGCAACTTGACAGTCGCTGGCAGTCCTCTGAAAAATCACCTAAGTGGGACAGGCCCATGACTCTCCGTTGAAAACATCCAGTGAATTGGCCTCCACTGCCTTCTGTGGCAGAGAATTCTGCAGATTCACAACTCTGCGTGAAAAAGTTTTTCCTCATCTCAGTCCTAAATGGCCTACCCCTGATTCCTTTTTTTTTTCCTCTTATGGATAAGAAAGTCCTCCAGCGCCTGCACTTCCTCAGATGACTAAGAAAGTCTGGCATGTTTCTAACAACCCTTACCATCTTATACACATGCACATAGAAAGCATCCCTACTGGGAAGTCTCACAGCTTGGCAACAGCTCTACCTAAGACCGTAAGAATTGGAAATGAGTTGTGGATGTAGCCCAACCCACAACAAAATCCAACCAGCCTCCTCCCTCCCCTGCACCCCTCAACCACCATTGATTACATCTACGCTTCACACTACCTTGGGAAAGCAGCCAGTATATTCAAGGGCCATTTTCACCCCGGTCATTGTCTTTTCTACCCTCACCCATCAGGCAGAAAATACAAAAGTTTGAAAGCACGTACTACCAGATTCAGGAACAGTTTCTCCCCCACTGTTATCAGACTACCGAACGATTTTCCCATGAACTGGGTGTGATCCTAATCTTCCAATCTATCTCATTGCACTTTTATAAAATCTGTATTTTCTCTGCGACACTAACACTATAAAACTCTAACACATTCTGCTTTCAGGTATTTTTCTCCTTGCCCACTGTATTTGTTTGATTGTACTCATACATGTGCAGGAAGCAACTGCAGATATTGGTTTACACTGAAGACTAGAGAGATCATGACAACCTATCCATAACACTCATTATCCATACCTTCATAAAACCTCCACCTGCAATGTAGGGT
Source organism: Amblyraja radiata (assembly GCF_010909765.2). Classification (NCBI taxonomy): domain Eukaryota; kingdom Metazoa; phylum Chordata; class Chondrichthyes; order Rajiformes; family Rajidae; genus Amblyraja; species Amblyraja radiata. The sequence goes on from NC_045966.1 coordinate 55,847,115, forward strand.
CATAGTTGACCAGAAACTGAAATGTACCAGTCATATTTATATTGTGGATACAAGAACAGCAAGAACGAGTCAAAGTCTAGTATCCTGAAATGAGTAAATCATTGCCTGATATCAATATATCCCTATATCTCTCTACATCACGTCTATATCTCTCTACATCACCGTCTATATCTCTGTTTCCCTTTCCCATGATTCTCAGTCTGAAGAAGGGTCTTGACCCGAAACGTTACATATTCCTTTTCTCCAGTGATGCTGCCTGACCTGCGGAGTTACTCCAGCTTTTTGTGACTGTCTTTGGTTTAAACCGGCTTCTGCAGTTCTTTCCTACACTTCCTAAAGTCTTTCCAGCTTCTACAAGGCACAAGACAGCAGCATGATGGAATACCCTCCTCTTGCCTGGATGAGTGCAGCTTCAACAAATCTCAAGAATCTCAACACCATCCAAGACAAAGCAGTCCACTTGATTCGCACCTTATCCGTCACCTAAACATTAATTCACTCTGCCATCCATGTCCAGTGGCTGCAGTGTGTACCTTCTGTGAAATGCATAGTAGTTATGCTATTCCAATTCAACTTCCCAAACCTGTGACTTGTACCACCAACGATTACAAAGTCAGCAGAAGACCATCAACTCTATGCTCTTCTCCAACCTGCACCATCCCGTCTTGTTCCTTCACTGGGTTCAAATCCTGGAACTCATTCCAATGATATGGTGGCAACGCCCAGACCAAAAGTTGAACAGCAGTTCACGATAAGCAAGTAGGGACGGTCAATAAATGATGTCCTTGCCAGTGATGCTTAGATCCCAAACAATGAATACATATGACACAAAAAAACTGAACTAGGACCTTCTTGTACCATAACCTCTCAGTGCTATTGTCTTTATAAATTCGAGTGGATTCAACCCTGGTGGATGTTGAGAAGTAATTACCAGGATCACATCCCATGTGTAGGAAGGAACTGCAGATGCTGGTTTACACTGAAGATAGACACAAAAAGCTGGAGTAACTCAGCGGGTCAGAGAAAAGCGGATCTCTGGAGAAAAGGAATAGGCAACGTTTCGGGTCAAGACCCTTCTTCAGACTCACAGCCAATGTTTTTTTCCCCTGACAAGAGTTCATTCTTATCATGAATTTGGCTTTAGTGTTTAGAGCTTGAGCTTTCTGGTTACAATTCTAAAATCACAGCTAAGTGCAGTGGTTTTGTTGTACCTCCCTTCATCTCTGTCACAACCCTCTGATTTATTACCATGAAAAAGCGTTCCTTGCAGCACAATGGTGGTAAATGGCTGCAGTATAACAAAGTAGACACAACTCCCACATGTAAATGAGCAGCAGTTGAATGAGTCATATTCAGTCGTTTGAAATTAATGATGCATCTCATGAATCCAAGAAAAAAATGTTTATATTTTAAACGGATTGCAGAGAATCTGTAATCAGACTTCTGAAAAAGGTTTCAGCTACTGGAAATATTAAAACAGCAAAGGTAAATTACATTCACCCACTTCTCTTTCTGAGAAACATCATCTCGTAAGCATGAGTGCCTCAATGCACCAGCTTTGAAGATCCACCATTTGAATCACAATGACAAAGCATTCTAGACTTGATTTGATCTCTCATCTAATTATTGTGCCTCTGATAGTGTGGCACTCCGTCTGTGCCAAAGTGTCACCTCAGTGTGCAGGCGCTGGTTTATACCGAAGATAGACACAAAATGCTGGAGTAACTCAGCGGGACAGGCAGCATCTCTGGTGAGAAGCAATCGGTGACGTTTTGGGTCGAGACCCTTCTTCAGACTGAAAGACTGGAGAGGTAGTCTAGAGATATAGAGGGGTAAGGTGTGAAAATTACAGATTAAAGCAAGGATATGTACAATGGTCTGAAGAAGGGTTTCGGCCCGAAACATTGCCTATTTCCTTCGCTCCATAGATGCTGCTGCACCCGCTGAGTTTCTCCAGCATTTTTGTGTACCTACAATGATTCATTGTTGGCTGAGGGGAAGGTGACAAGGAGGCATACAATCAGAAAAGTTAATCAGACGGATAGTGAAACTACTTGAAGGACTAAAGTAGGGGAGGGATGGAGAGAGAGGAAAGGCAAGGGTTACTTGAAGGAGGAAACTCAAAATTATACTGCTGGGTTGTAAGCTGCAGAAGCAGAATATGAGGTGCTGTTCCTCCAATCTGCGTTGGGGCTCACTCTGACACTGGAGGACACCTAGGACAGAAAGGTCAGTGTTGGAATGGGAGGGGGAGTTAGTGTTTAGCAACCGGGAGATCACATAGGCCTAAACAGACTGAGCAGAGGTGCTCAGCAAAACAATCGCCGAGCCTGTGCTTGCTCTCGCCCATATATAGGAGTCCACACCTGGAACAGCGAATACAGTAGATGAGGCTGGATGAGGTGCAAGTGAATCCACCCACTACTCTTTGTGGTCATCTCAGCGTTTTGTGAGTCTCTGCAGGCACCTTTCAATCAGAATATTCAGCACAGTAGCACAAGAGTAGAGTTGCTGCCTTATGGCCCTGTCCCACGGTACGAGTTCATTCCAAGTGCTCGCCCGAGTTAAAAAAAAATCAAACTCGTGGTAAGCACGGAGAATGAACGTAGCGGGTACGTCGGAGCTCAGGGACGTCTCTTAGCGGCTCGTAATGCTAACGGCAGGTACTCGGGAAGACTCACTAACGGCAGGTAAGCTCAGGAAGACTTGTGAAGATTTTTCAACGTTGAGCTCGTACAGTGGACAGGGCCATTCAGCGCCAGGGACCAGGATTCGACCTGACTATGATTGCTGTATGTACAGAGTTTGTACATTCTCCCTGTGACCACGTGGTGTTTCTCTGTGCTCCGGTTTCCTCCCACATCCAAAGACGTGCAGGTTTATAGGTTAATTGGACTCCATAAACTGTCCCCAGTGTGTAGGATAGAACTAGTGCATGTGTGATTGCTGGTTGGTGCGGGCTTTAATGGGCTGTAGGGCCTGTTTCCACGTTGTATAACCAAAGTCTTAACAAAAACTACTTTAACATGTGTATTTACTTGTGAGTTTCTAGTTCATTGTCAATGCTGGACAATCTAATGCTCCCTAATTAAGACACTCATGCCAGCATCATGCATTTCCAAGGCAAGTATGGGATACGACAGATGTTCTTTATCCTGACAATTTGTCAGCAAACGACATTATTAATTCACAGCCTCTATGTTCATGCCATTAACAGATATAAAACATAATGTTTTGAATAGGACTTTGGCTGCAGACTTCCATTGGTGAGGTGGCTCTGAGCTGATTTTTGAGATCCACCCAAACACAAAAACGTTCCGAGTTAAACTTACAGCTACCACCACCCAAGTTACTTTGACAGCTGGCTAAGATTCCTTTCCACTTTATATCATCATCAAAGTTAAATAAGTGAATGAATGAATAAATGAATGTTTATTGGCCAAGTATATACACATACAAGGAATTTGCCTTGGTGCTCTGCTCGCAAGTAACAACATGACATACAGTACAATGAAGCATAAAACATAAAGCATTAAAACATTAAGAATAAAACATTATAGTTAAAACATGTGAATGAAATAAAATACCAGAGCAAAAGGAGGATACAGACTTTTGGTGATTGAGTAGAGCTACTGCTCGTGGAAAAAAGCTGTTTTTATGCACTTTGCCTACCAAAGAGTTTGTGGCCAGGGTGAGAGGGGTCAGAGATTATCTTACCCGCTCGCTTCCTGGCCCTTGCAGTGTACAGTTCGTCAATGGGGGGAAGGTTGCAGCGAACAAACTTCTCAGCTGATCGAACGATTCGCTGCAGCCTCCGGATGTCGTGCTTGGAGGCTGAGCCAAACCAGATATGATGGAGAAGGTGAGGACAGACTCTACGATGGCAGTGTAGAATTGGGCCATCATTGCCTGTGGCAGATTGTGTTTCCTCAGCTGCCGCAGGAAGTACATCCTCTGTTGGGACTGTGGAGTCGATGGTGGCCTCCCATTGAAGGTCCTTGGAGAAGATGGTTCCAAGGAACTTAAAAGACTCCACAGATGTGACTGAGGTGTTGTTGATGGTGAGTGGGGGGAGGGGAGGGAGAGTTCTCCTAAAGTCTACTATCATTTCCACTGTCTTCAGAGCATTGAACTCCAGGTTGTTACGAAGGCACCAGGACGCCAGCTGTGTCACTTCACAAATAAGTGTGAAAGCCTCTAATTTTTAACAAGAAAGCAAAAGTACCAGCAAAAGTACTAACACTATCCTACACACATTAGGAACAATTTACAATTTTACTAAGCCAATTAATCTACAAACCTGTATGTCTTTGGAGTGTGCGAGGAAACCAGAGCACCCAGAGAAAACCCACACAAGTTACGGGGATAATGTACAAACTCCGCTCAGATAGCACCCATTGTCAGGATCGAACCCGTGTCTCTGGTGCTTTAAAGCAGCAATTCTACCGCTGCACCACTTTGCCTCCGTTCTATGTTATCCCACTTTCTCATCTGCTCCCTGCACACTAGGGGCAGTGGCCAATTAACAAACAAGGCCAACTTTCTTTCCGAGGTCAATTAACCTACAAACCCGCGTGTCTTTGAGATGGGGGAGGAAACCGATGCACACAGAGCAAAACCCATGTGGTCACAGGGAGAACATTGTAAACTCCACAAAGACAACAGCCAAGGTCAGGGTAAAACATGAGTCTCTGGCACTGTGAGGCTGCAACTCTACCAGCTGCACCACGGAGCAGTTGAATCTCAATACTGTTACCACGTCAGCACAGAGCTGGTATTCTACCTGACACGTTCCTCAATAACAACGTTGCATTAAATAATTCACTCAAAGTCATCAACTGTAACCCTCCTTCTCTTAGTCTTCCCTACCTGTTGCTTCTGCGCTCAACTTTATTCTCAGTAGGCCCATCCATTGATACAGTAATCAGTGCTATAAAGGCATAATTATTTTTTTCTCTAAACGTGCCTCGATTCGATTCTTTTTGTACTTAGCAGTGCAGCATTAATATTTGATGATTATTTTCTTTGATAATTGGAAATATTTTAATAATAATGAAGTGTAGTACTCTGAATAAGGATTAGTTGTGTAATGTGTAAGATTGGGAATGACCTTCAAAATTCCTTTGTCATTAAACATCTGTTATATTTTGCCCTACAACAGAATTATTGCACAAATACTTTTGTACAAATGTTTTTATTTCTCTAGGGAACTAAACATATATTTTTTGGCCATGACCTATTTTTGCATGTGATGGATAGTTTTATAACCATAAAGAAATTAATACTGAGTGAAGGAAAGATGGTTGCAATGCTCCCACTCTTCTCATTTAACCTTCTCCCAAAATACCTTTTTTTTTAACAAGTGACCTGATTACGTGTCAGTCAGGTCCTTTCACTAAATATGACCATATTCACCATTTACCATAATTAATATGGGCCTTTGCTCTTTAATAGTCGTGAAGTTAAACAGCACAGAAATAGGTCCTTTGGACCACCTTGCCCATGCTGACAATTGTAGTCCCATTTACCTGCACAAGGTCATAAATGATAGGAGTAGAATTAGGCCATTTGGCCCATAAAGTCTACTCCACCCTTTCAATCATGGCTGATCTATCTATCCCTCCTAAACCCATTCTCCTGCCTTCTTCCCATAACCCTTGACACCCGTACTAATCAAGATTCCAACTATCTCTTCCTTAAAAATATCTATTGACTTGGCCTCCACAGCCCTCTGTGGCAAAGAATTCCACGGATTCACCACCCTCTGATTAAAGAAATTCCTCCTCATCTCCTTCCCAAAGGAACGTCCTGTAATTCTGAAGCTAAGACCTCTCGTGCTAGACTCTCCCACTTGTGGAAACATCCTCTCCACATCCACTCTATCCAACCCTTGCTCCATAGCTGTTTACACCTCAGTGTTTCAAATGCATGTCTTGCTGCTTCTTAATTGCAATGAGAGAACCTGCCTCCATCGGCAGCATGTTCCTGATTCCAACCACTCTCTGTGTAATAAACCCTCCTCCTCAGATAACTTCTAAACCTCTAACTTCTGCCTTAATGTATATGCCCTCTTGTGTTGGGCAACCACACCATGGGTAAAAGAGTCTTACTGTCTACCTGATTTATCGTCCCTCCCTTGTTATTTTGTATTCAGCTCCAGGGAAAGTAAACCCAGACCATCCAATCTCACAAATTGAAATGATCCATTCCAGAGAACATCCTAGTGAATCACTTTTATACCCTCTCCACTGTAACCACATCCTTGTATAATACTATCCATTAACCTCAGCTGGAAACTACTTGTGAGAGTGCTGAGTGAAAACTGTAGGGAAAGCTAGAATGCACGCACAGATATTGATCAAAGAGGCTAATAGAATGTTAACCTTCATCTCAAGTGGGCAGGATTGCTAAAGGAAGTTAGTTTAAGCTGTACAGAATCTACTCTCTGAGAAACACACATTGCTGGGCTTGAAGTATTTTTTAAGCAGCAATTCATCCAAGCACTTTCAGACAATTTAGGTTAAACTGTGAAGTCAAATTTCATAAACCTAGCTTGTAGCTAGTCGAAGCTTGTCTTCAACATAGTCGAAGGAGGTCGAAGGAGGTCTTCTACATAGTTGAAGGAGGTCTTCAACCTGTCATTTTTTCAAACTCTTCTAAACTCGCCAATTAGGTTGCCAAAGTGGGACAGTCCCTTAACTGTGGTCTACCACATGAGATATATCACATATCCCAAATTAACCTCTTTATCATATTAAACAAGCCAATCAGTCCTATATCAGTCCTAATATTCAATCACTTGGCCTCCACACCAAGAGAAGGTACTAGCATGGATAGCAGGTCAGCTGGATGTCAGCGGACAATTAGTGGGAACAAAGGTCGCTACTCTTCATGTTGTATATTAATGATTTGAATGACGGAATTGAAGGCTTTGTGGTCAAGTCTGCAGATGATATGAAGATAGGTGGAGGGGCAGGTAGTGGAGAGAAAGCAGGGACTCTCTACCTATGATGAGCATTTGACAACACCGGGCCTGTACTCGCTGGAGTTTAGAAAGATGAGGGGGAACCTCATTAAAACTTGCCGAATCATGAAAGGCTTTGACAGAGTGGATCTGGAGAGGATGTTTCCACTAGTGGGAGAGTCTAGAACCAGAAGGCATAGTCTCAGAATAAAAGTATGTACCTTTAGAAAGGAGATGACAAGTAATTCATTGCCACAGATTGCTGTGGAGGCTGTCATTGGGCATTTTTAGGCGGAGATTGACAGATAAATGTCAAGGTTTATGGGGTGAAGGCAGGAGAATGGGGTTGAGAGGGAAAGATAGAACAGCCATGATTGACTGGCAGAGTAGAATCAATGAGCCAAATGCCCTAATTCTGCTCCTGTGACATAAATCCTGTGAATTTATGAACTTCTCTTTGGCAGAGAATTCTACAAGTTCTCTCCTCTCCAAATGAACCATTTATCCTCTTTCCAGTCCTAAAGTTCTCATCCAAAGTCCTGAGAATGTAACCCCCAGTTCTAGGCTAGTCGGCCAAGGGAAACATTCTTCCAGCATACAATCTATAGTGCACCATCAGTATTCAGTGGGTCAACCCAAACTCACCCCATAGGGTAGTCTTGACATCCCATGAATCAGGTGGTGAACCTTTACTATGATAAGTGCATGCAAGAAAGGAGAGGAAAACTGCCCCATTACTCAGGACGAGATATCATTGAGTTCCTATATGATTATATTAAGAGTTCCATGCTTCCATACTCAAAGCTCTTTCAATAAAAACCAACATACCTTCTGCCATCTTAACTGCTTGTTACATCAGCATGTTTGCTTTCAGGTATACAAAGTCCACCAGATTATTTTGCACTTCAACATTTCCAGTCTATCGACATATATATGTATACTCTTCATTTCCTGTTTACCTAGCAAAGGTGATGAATGTCATATTTATCCATGTTATGCTTTATCTGTCATGTATTTATCCACTCACTGAATCTGCCTAAATCACCTTGAAACATCTTTGCATCCTCTTTTCAACCTCATAATATTAACCAGTTTTTTTTTACATCATTTATGTTTACAGTAGAAATGTTACCTGTGACTAGTGATTTGCCTCATGGTTCGGTGCTGGGCCCGTTACTGTTTGTCATCTACATCAATGATTTGGATAAGAATATACAGGGCAAGATTAGCATGTTTGCTGATGATACAAAAGTGAGTGGTTTTGCAGATAGTGAAGAAGGTTGTGAAAGATTGCAGCAGGATCTGGATCGATTGGCCAGGTGGGCGGAGGAATGGAGGAATGGGTGATGGAATTTAATACAGAGAAGTGTGAGGTGTTGCACTTTGGGACATCGCACAAGGGCAGGACCTACACAGTAAATGGTGGAGTCGCAGTTAGATGATGTGGTCAAAAAGACAATTGGCATTTTGATCTTCATCAGTCAGAGTATTGAGTATAGAAGTTGGGAGGTCATGTTGCAGTTTTATGAGATGTTAGTGAGATCGCATTTAGAATATTGTCAAGCGTGAAAGGGTTCAGAAAAGATTTATGAGGATATTGTCAAGACTAGAGGGTGTGAGCAATAGGGAGAAGTTGAGTAGGCTGGATCTCTATTCCATGAAGCGCAGGAGGATGAGGGGGCATCTTATAGAGGTGTACAAAATCATGAGAGGAATAGATCGGGTAGATGCACAGGGTCTCTTGCCCAGAGTAGGAGAATTGAGGAGCAGAGGACATAGGTTCAAGGTGAAGGGGAAAATATTTAATATGAGTCCAAGGGGTAACTTTTTCACACAAAGGGTGGTGGGTGTATGGAACAAGTTGCCAGAAGAGGTAGTTGAGACTGGGACTATCCCATCGTTTAGGAGACAATTAGACAGGTACTTGGATAGGACAGATTTGGAGGGATATGGACCAAGTGCAGGCAAGTGGAACTAGTGTAGCTGGGACATTGTTGGCTGGTGTGGGCAAGATGGGCTGAAGGGCTTGCTTCCACACTGTATCAGTCTAAGTTGTCCATATATACTATGAAGAGCTGGAGCCACACAAGTTGATCTTCGTGGTATACCACTGAACACATCTGAAAATGATCTGCTCATTCCTACACTGTTTCATGTCTGTCAACACATTTTCAATTCAAGGCAGGAGATTACCTTCAATCCTGTATGCTTTAATTTTGCATCTCACCTTTTAATGGGCATTTTATTGTCCAAATACAGCTCTCTCTTTTATTTAATTTATTTGGCTCCCAGAACACTTCAGTCAATATGATTTCTCATTATGAATCCACTTTGGCTTGGACCAGATGAGGAGGAAAATGGAGAATGAAGACAGAAGTAACTGCAGATGCTGGAATCTTGAGCAAAACACAAACTGTGAGAGGAATTCAATAGAAACCTACCTTTATCCAGCTATCATTTGGCAGATGTGTAGGAAGGAACTGCAGATGCTGGTTTAAACTGAAGATAGACAAAAAATGCTGGAGTAACTCAGCAGGACAGGCAGCATCTCTGGAGAGAAGGAATGGGTGATGTTTCAGGTTGAGACCCTTCTTCAGTCAGAAACGTCACCCATTCCATCTATCCAGAGATCAGCAAAAGAGAACTCCCATTGAGTTACTCCAGCATTTTGTGTCTGTCTATCTATCATTTTCCATGCTTTGTCTTTCCCCTGCCTCTCTTTATCAACATTCTCTTCCCTACTATAATCAATCCGAAGAAGGGTTCTGGCCCAAAACATTGCCTATCTATTCCCTCCACAAATGCTACCTGCCTGACCTGCTGGGTTCCGCCAGCACTTTGTTTTGCTTGACTTTGTCCGATCTCCTTGATATTTTTTGGTGCCAGTTACCGCACCTATTACAACTGTAATAACTTCTCTTACAGATATATGGCTAACAGTGAAGAATCTCCTGCTCTCTTTCTAATATTGACTTGAAATCGTGGGGTTATGTTTTACTTAAGTGTGCAGAGATTAGTCTTAGAACCAAATTCCTACAATCGTGGTTGTAATACCAAGACAAATCTGCCCTCAAGCAAGGTAAACAAGTCATTTGGATTGGGTTAATTATCTTTTTTTTGGGATGAATACAATTCCACGCAATTTTAAAATGGAAACAAAGCTAGTAATTTTCAGGTTAGACAAGTCTTCAGTAGATACAGCTCTTAATGACTTCCTGAACAATCTCTAGTTCATGAAATCTGCCTGTTGGAGTGGGGTAATTGACAAGTCTAATTTGTAATCCAGAGACACGCTTGATTTTGTAATCATTCAGTGAACATAATTATGATTTAAAAGGATAAAGGGAAAGGACAAAGAATGGAGGCATAAGGAAAATTGAAACCCATCCATAATTTAATCTCCAGCCTCAATGAACATTAGTTCTGATGCTCCTGGCATGGATGCTTTTGTCATGTAAATGAAACCGAGGACAGCACTTCAGTGTTCCTGATAACATTTATTGTAAATACAATGAAAAATCCTCCACAGCAGCATAATCAGGCCCATCCACTGCTGGTCGAGATAAGGCCGATCACTATTTAATTGAATCAGGTTACTAATTTCCAAAATTAAACAGCTAGTTTGTAGCATGCAAATGCAGCAAATCATTGGATACGCTGCTCAAGAAACAAGGAACAGCGGATGCTGGAATCTTGAGCAAAACTCAACTTTCTTCAGTGACTCAGTGGGCCAGGAAGAATTTCTGGAGGACATGGATAGGCAACAGTTTGAGTGGCTTCTTAAACTGTTTCAGTGTCATTCACCCTGGAGTCTTTATCCCAAAATTTCATTCACCCTTGACTCAATGTACTTATGTTTTTTTGGTAATTTTCATCTTATTCTCCCTTGTGTATAATTTTATATATAGTTTATTTTGTCACATAAGCAAAAAAAAAGTTAAGCAATTTCTTTAAATAATTTCATTTGCCCTTGGGTGAACCATTCACCATTTTAAGAAGGAGAACATCAGTCTGAAGAAGGGTCTCGACCCAAAACGTCACCTATTCCTTCACTCCATAGATGCTGCCTGACTGGCTGAGTTACTCCAGCACTTTGTGTTTTGGATAAGCTGTTCGAGTTTTTTTTTTGCATATCAATGGGAAAAACTGTGAACGCAGTTCATGAATACAGATTGACTGAAATATGGAGATATTAGGGTTACAGAGTCTAAACATGAAACAGCGACAATTCTTTCTCCACCCACAGATTCTGATTGTCCCACTGAATTCCTCCAGTATCTGCAACCTTTTGAGTTAACAGACATATTTATTGGGGAGAGAAAACATGAACCCAGCCTCTGACTGAATGTCCCCTAAATCATTTGCACCCCAAAAACCGAGAAGCCAAACTCAAAAGGCTTTGAATTTCCAAATGAAATTTCAATAAATGGGGGAAAACTTTGTAGAAATCAAAAAAAAAAACCTGCCCTCACAGTTACCAGCAGCAGATGCATTTGGAAAGGAAACTATTAAATTACCACTTTTGGCATCATAACTTATCAACTCAGTTGTTTTGTGAGTAAAAATGCAAGATGGCTGTTAATGGAGACTCTATATATAACATTTGACAATGCTATTTTAAATGAAAGTGAGGATTCTTGGAATTGAAAGTTAAATTTAGTCAAAGTGTATAAATATAAGTTATAAGAGAATAAATAAAGAGAATAATATAAAGGGGTTCAGAACTTGGAATAGCGTTACGTTTGATCTTCTAATCAAATTAATTAATTAATTAATCAGGTGCTGAACAATTTGGCTCATCTCACATATATATAGAGAAAATCTCAATATATTTTCATAAAACCTCCCCAAATTTCTATCCATGGAAATATAGTTGCAATCAATGATGAGCAAGAGCCTTTACTTTGCCAGGACACCAACAATGTGGTGAAAACTAAAATTCAATCTAAAGTCAGAACTACAAAAGACCTCAAACTGTGTTGGAGAGGCAACATGTGAATGATATTTGGAACTAGCATTGAAGGCCGAACAAATTCAATTCAATTCAGTTTAGTTTATTGTCACGTGTACCGAGGTACAATGATAAGTTTTTGTTGTGTGCTGTCCAGTCAACAGAAAGACAATACATGATTACAATCAAGTCATTTACAGTGTATAACAGTACATAATAAGGGAATAACGTTTAGTTCTTGATAAAGCCTGATCAAGAATAGTCCGAGGGTCACCAAAGAGATAGTTAGTAGTTCACCACTGCTCTCTGGTTGTGGTAGGATGATGCAGTTGCCTGATAACAGCTGGGAAGAAACTCTCCCCGAATCTGGTGGTGTACGTTTTCATATTTCTATACTTGCCTGATGGGAGAGGGGAGAAGATGGAGTGGCCAGGGTGTGACTCGTCCTTGATTATGCTGCTGGCCTTGCCGAGGCAGCGAGAGGTATAAATTGAGTCAATAGAAGGGAGGTTCGTTTGTGTGTAAAATTCTGATAAGTTGCCATCTTAATTTTCAGAAATCAAGATGGTTTGGCATTATTCCCATTCGTTAGTCGGTATGTGAACCAGGGATTGATAATGCAGGTGGGGTATCCATCCAGCCTGAGCCAATGATCCTGAGTGCAGTCAGGATTGGAGGTCAGTCTGTGGGTAACTGGAGCCAGGGTTGGAATCAGGAACATGGAATAGCCGGAATCTGAAGCTTTGTATATTTCCTGCTCAGACTGTAAAATCTATCGTACTACTTGTGACATGTAAAAATGTGAATAAAAAATGTATTTGATTATTAATAAAAATACCATCCAATAGTTCAGAAAATCTGTAAAGCTCCAAGGGTGCTGGATTATTAGGCTCTCACTGTCTTGTCCAAGTCCATTAAACTTAATGCAAACAAATCTTACAAAATACATCTAATTGAAAAATAAAGGCTGATTATAAAAAGATGGGAAATACAAGTCAACGTAAGGTATTTGAAGTTTAAAGTAACAAAATAATTAAAAAACCAGGATGAATTAATCATGGCTATCCCTCGAGGTCGAGGATGATGGCCTACGTTCTGTTGTTTTTATGGACTCTCAGGTGGTTTATGAGTCCAATTCTGGCTTTGAAAGTTCTTCGACATTCAGGACAGGTAATTCCAGATTGCAGATCGGTCTTTGGTTGTTGCTGCCTCTATTTCCGTTTTCTTCTCTTTTCTTCTAATTCTGTGCATCTCTTGGCTTCGAAGGTCACTGTTCCTTTTTGGACGATGGTTCGCCAGAGTTTCCTGTCCTTGGCATTGGTTTCTCAATTGTCGATATCAATTGCACATTTCTTCATGCTGGCTTTTAAGGCATCTTTGAGCCTCTTCTTTTGTCCGCCTCTAATAAAAGAGTGGATATTTTGAGGTTTCCAGATAAAGCAAGCACTTGAGCTGTTCAATGTGCTCATTTCCGAATAAAAATCTTGATCCATTGAGTTGAACATCACCTAAACGTTGTGAAATTTGCTATGGAGCCAGAAGTTATATATTAATTGATGTGAAGAAGGACCATGAATGGCATGAATGGCAATAGTTTGATCCTCTCCAACCTCTCTCAGCAATGGCTCATGAACTTGATCCAAGCCATGAAATATGTCAACATGTTCATCTCTGAACTTACTGGCCCAAGGAATCTCAAATTCCTTGTGTCAAAAGTTGACGATCGATAAGTTTATTCTGAAGAATGCATTGTCAGGATAAACCCCTTTTGGTGATCATTCAAAATCGTATTACAATTCATTCAGAGATTGGTGGAAAGATTAAATCTAAGACACAAATTCTTGTGATACTAGGATTGAGCTTCGTAAAAATAGCCAGGTTATTAAAGTTGTCTTAGTGCTGATTTAATGCTTTATTCATTCAGAGTTCATTGTATTCAAACTAGAGTTCATCAGGTTGAAAACTGGAAAGTTGCAGTGATTTTAAACTTTGGAATTGTTTTATTACCACACGTTAGTAACTAATTGAAGACACTCTGACCAAAATTAATTGCCACCATATTTTTGATCTCTATGATAAAGAAAGAGTAAGAACTGTTTGAATATTTGTTTGAAAGCAGAATTAAGGTTGATATGATAAGTGGAGTAGGCTCGGGGAGAAATGTGGTCTATTCCTTCTGCTGTTTCTTGTATTCTAAACCCAGAGAGAATTTTAATCATCATTGTGCAGTACAATGACTATTAAGCAGGCATACAGAATCATGAGCAGGCCGTTACGTGTGCGGATGTGGCACCGACGGATGAGAAGCCGAAGCAAAGAATTCGAAGCCAAAGAACCGAATGGAAACGAGGCCGAAACTCCAATAAACCGAAAGAGTCCAAAGACGAAACGCTTACTAACCGAAAGGATAGGACGCCGAAATGCAAACTAACCGAAAGGGCGGGACTCCTAAAAGCCAACAAACCGAAAAGCTGCATCGCCTAAAAGCAAACTTACCGAATGGCCGCTCTGTCGAAACGCCACCTACCCGAAAGGCGGTGTTGCCTACAGGCCAAAGAACCGACTGCCGCTCAACAGAAAAGTCCAATAATGGACATGACGTGGCCGGGGGGCGCGACATGACAGCGATTGGTCCAGAATCCCGCCTATCACATCATTGTGAAGGGATGAACATTGTCCCACACCTCCGCTCTACCCAACCCGCAGCCCGCGGAGGGTGGCCATGGGAGAGTGGGGGCTGTCCCGAGGGATGCGCACCTTCGGCCGCTTTCAACTTGATGCTTGGGTTCAGATGGCCCAGTCACCTATGGCTTGTGTGGGAAAAGGACCCCCATGCTCCCATCTCCCCTTCTCTCTCCCCTCTTCTCTCATTCCCCCCTCTCTCTCTCCTTCTCATTCTCCCCCTCCTCTCTCTCCCCTCTTCTCTCTCTCCCCCTCTCTCCCTCCCTTCTCTCTATCCTCCTTCTCTCTCTCCTCTCTCTGCCCCTCCTCTCTCCCTCCCCCCTCTCTCTCCCTTCTCTCTTTCTCTCCCCCTTCTCTCTCTCCTCCATCTCCACCGTCGGGAGCATCCCACAGTCACCGACTGCGATGCACCGCCATCGGACCCCAACCCCCACACCAGGGTGATTTCCCCCCTCCAACTTCAAACATGCGCTCAAATTGAAATCTCACATCTTTGCGAAACATAGAAACATAGAAATTAGGTGCAGGAGTAGGCCAATCGGCCCTTCGAACCTGCACCGCCATTCAATATGATCATGGCTGATCATCCAACTCGGTATCCTGTACCTGCCATCTCTCCATACCCCCTGATCCCTTTAGCCACAATGGCCACATCTAACTCCCTCTTAAATATAGCCAATGAACTGGCCTCAACTACCTTCTGTGCCAGAGAATTCCAGAGATTCACCACTCTCTGTGTGAAAAATGTTTTTCTCATCTCGGTCCTAAAATATTTCCCCCTTAGGGAAATCCCGAAGGAGGGGTGGAATGGATGTAATCACCGGCTAAAGCAAATGCCGTTAGGACAGGGAAATAATGGCAGTTAATTAACCATGTTCCCGAATGTAAGAACGATTTATACATGTAACATTTTTGTTTTTCAATTAATGTAGCTCTGTTTTAATTTTTAATGCTGTTAAAACCCCGTCCCGTGGGAAGGGCTTGCGGCGGCTGGTTTCACAGTGCCTTCATTGTTGGTAGGTGTTGTATTGTCACACGCATCGCTGCCAGTTTTTGATTAATTAACTGGTGGGATTATTTCCCTGTCCTAACGGCCTTTGATTTAGCCGGTGATTACATCCATTGCATCCCTCTCTCGCAAAGATGTAAGATTTCAATTTGAGCGCACTTGTTTGAAGTCGGAGGGGGGATCACCCTGGTGTGGGAGTAGGGGTCCGATGGCGGTGTATCGCGGTCGGTGACTGTGGGACACTCCTGCTGGTGGAGACGGAGGAGAGAGAGAAGGGGAAGAGAAAGAGAGAAGGGGAGAGAGAGACGGGATGGGGAGGGGGGGGGGGAGAGGAGGGGAAGAGAGAGGAGGAGAGAGAGAAGGGGAGAGAGAGAAGGGAGAGAGAGAGGGGAGAGAGAAAAAAGAGGGGAGAGAAAAGGAGGAGACGGGAGCGTGGGGGTCCATTTCCCACACAAGCCATAGGTGACTGGGCAATATGAACCCAAGCACCAAGTTGAAAGCGGTCGAATGTGCGTATCCCTAGGGACAGCCCCCACTTTCCCACGGCCATCCTCCGCGGGCTGTGGGTCAGGTGGAGCAGAGGTTTGGGACAATGTTCATCCCTTCACAGTGATGTGATGGACGCGGGGCTCTGGACCAATCACTGACAAGTCCCCCCCCCCCGGCAACGTCATGTCCGTTATTGGACGTTTCTGTTGAGTGGCAGTCGGTTTGTTGGCCTGTAGGCGACACCGCCTTTTGGGTAGGTGGCGTTTCGACAGAGCGGCCATTCGGTAAATTTCCTTTTAGGCGACGCAGCTTTTCGGTTCGTCGGCCTCAGAAGGCAGTGGAGGTCAATTCTCTGGATGCTTTCAAGAGAGAGTTAGTTGGACCTCTTAAAGATAGTGGAGTCAGGGGATATGGCGAGAAGGCAGGAACGGGTACTGATTGTAGATAATCAGCCATGATCATATTGAATAGCAGTGCTGGCTCAAAGGGCCAAAAGGCCTACTCCTGCACCTATTGTCTATTGTCTATAGTGCTATAATCCCATTCAGTCTTCTCTCGTTGAGACTGATGAGTCAAAATACCGTAAATGTTGACATTTTCACTGGATCTGGCTACAGCAGTTCAATGGATACGGCTTAACCCAGAACTCTCTAATCTCCTGAATCCTCCCTGATCTCGCCTCTGACAACATAGCTCTTTCTATCCTCTCAAATCCTTTAATCACCCAAAGAACCCTAATCAGATGAACTTGAATTTAAAGCTAATCTGCACGTTATAATTGAATCTTTCTGACCCAGTTTCATTTAGGTAACTCCTCCATAATGAATATAACCAATACACAGAGTTTAATGCAGAACTGAACAAGTTGGGCTGAAGGGCCTGTTTTAGTGCAGATTAGATTTGTTTTGTTTTGTTTGGAGATACAGCAGGGAAACAGGCCTTTCGACCCACTGAATCACGCTGATCAGCGACCCCCATACACCAGCACTATCTTACACACTATGGACAATTTACAATTTTTACTGGAGCCAATTAATCTTCAAATCTGTCTGTCTTTGGAGTGTGGGAAGAAACTGGAGCTGCTGGAGGAAACTCACGCAGACACAGGGAGAATGTACAAACTCTGGACAGATACTACCCATTGTAAGGATCAAACCTGGTTCTCGAGTACTGTAAGGCAGCAACTATACCGCTGCAACACCATGCCGCCCTTGTTGTCGCCCACTGTGCCAGCTCGATGATGTAAACTCTTTAGTAACTTGTCAGTTTCTTTGTTGAACTAAATTAAGGCGCATGGTGCAATCAAAAGCGCTTGAACAATTGGTTGGGAAGAAAGCCAAACTGTAAGAAAGACGTCTGCGCCTCCTTTTCAAGAGCAGCCAGCTCTTGCACAGTCTGATTTTTTGATTGAAGCTTATCTTCTTTATAACTATATTATGTAAATCTTTCTGTAGGAAGGAATTGTAGATGCTGGATTACGCCAAAGAAAGACACAGAATGCTGGAGTAACTCAACGGGTCAGGCCGCATCTCTGGAGAAAGGGAATAGGTGACGTTTAGGGTCGAGACCCTCTACAGATAAAACTTTACTTAATTTCCATTTGCGTACATTCCGAACCCCTTGGAGATAAAGGCCAATATTTATTTTACCATTTTCTCTAATTTAAATATTTCTAAAAATCTCCTCTATTATTCAATCTTTGGGTCAACTTGCTCATGATTTTTGGCTTATTGGCCACATATTATGTAATATTCAATCAATATTGCTTTGCTGATTACGTAGGAAAATAATTGTCTCAAGCTATCATTCCAAAATCCTGAATGGTTCCCCCTCTAAAACACTTAGTGTACTTTTAAATTCTTTCAATAATCTTATAGCATAGATTAAAGCAATTTAGACTGCAATGCATCTGCAGGCTATTGGTAAAAGCTATACAAATAATCCCAATTCTTCACTCATTGCCCAATATCATGCAGTATTGATTTTTACATTGAAGACTATGTCTTAAGGAGGGTCTAGACTCAAAACGCCACCCATTATTTCTATCCAGAGATGTGCCCTGTTCCACAGAGTTACTCCAGCATTTTGAGTCTATCTTTTTTACATTCATATGCAGTTCCCTTCATCTGGGTGCCTCAAAAGGTCTGTACCATAATGTGTTGTTTTAAATATGGTTGCCATGGTTAATTCAGAAAACGCGGAAGTCTTCAGTTTATTTTAAGCTCAATGCAATAAATCCCTATTAGAATATTTTAACAGACTCTGTTACATGCAAAAGGCAGCCAAACGCTGATCAGAAGCTTAAAAAATACAGCCTCTAATGTCTGATAATTACCTGGACTTGCACATTGAGAACATGTTTCCCAGAGGGAGTACTTGAGCATTAGCCTTCCAAACAGACCAGGTTAGGATGCAAACATCAGAAACTAGATACTTAACCCAGTCTAACCTTGAGCAAAGATATGTAAAATCAGTTTAAGTTTAGACTCTCCACAATCAATACAGTGACATATGAATGACGAGGATTAATGGGAATTTTGAACTTAATTTAAATTTCAATAAAAAACCATCTGATGGAGACTACTGATTCAGATCAATAAACGCATACAGAATATTTTGGATCCATGGCATAGCTACTTCTGGTTAACTTGAGGAAATATCAAATATTATTTTCTGAAATCTGCTGGAGCTGTAAGATTCACCAAGCTCAGAAACATATAATGCATTATTAGTGAACTAATGTGAAACCACAATGAACAATAATAACAATGAAAGATATTCTGCAGTTAAGTTCCCCCTGTGCACTATTTAAATGCATTGATTAATGCATTGGTTGTATATTATGTTGTAAATTATACAAACTAGTTCTTAACTCCATCATTAAAAGTGAATGATTCTACCAAAGTATCGCCATTAGGCCCTTAATATAAATATAGAAATCACTGAATAAAATTTTAAAAACAGAAACTAAATTCCTTTGTAATTAAGATATATTATAAGCTGTTTGTGTGTTAATACAGAGCTTGAAATGCGAACAGATTGAAATGCTCTGGATAATATGAAGAGCAAATGAAGTCAAACTCAACAAGCACAGACAGGAGAGATTATTTCTAATATCGTAAAGTAAAAGATTAAGAAATGGCAACATTAGTAAAAAATTAAATTTTCGATACACAATTGAATAGGAATGCAAACACATGAAAATTGCTCCCATATGCACAGACATAGTTGTTCAAGAGCCCATGTGTTACTAAAAGGCTGAGTGTAAAACAGATATCAAAAGTCATCAGGGACACAAAATGCTGGAGTAACTCTGCGGGACAGGCATCATCTCTGGAGAGAAGGAATGGGAGACGTTCCAGGTCAAAACCCTTCTTCAGACCCCAGCATTTTGTGCCTATCTTTGGTTTGAATCAGCATCTGCATTTCCTTCCTACACATCAAGAATCATCACTTTGCCAATCAGCTGGAATTACATACCAAGTGTCACTGATTTGAGCCAGAGTAATTTCCATTCCAGAAAGGATTCCACGTGTTGTGCAGATGAGTTAGCAGAGGGAGTTAGATATGGCCCTTGTGGCTAAGGGGATCAGAGGGTATGGAGAGAAGGCAGGTACGGGATACTGAGTTGGATGATCAGCCATGATCATATTGAATGGCGGTGCAGGCTCGAAAGGCCGAATGGCCTACTCCTGCACCTAATTTCTATGTTTCTATGTTTCTATGAGGAAAAACGTTGTGGACAGTCAATAGTAATCATTTGAAAGAGGATGTCTGTGCAGGTGGTGATGGTAAATTCAATAACATGTCGAACAAGTACTGGAGAAAGACCAATTTTAAAGATTATGAGGAATAAAACACGTAATGGGAAAATCAGCTAGCTCTAGCATCAGCACATGGGCATTGGCCTTTCAGGCTTCTTACTGACCAATATCATGCAATGATTCTCAAATGGTGATCTAGATAAATGAGATGAAATGAGCCATGGCTCTTCCTCATCCAAGCCTACATGGAGTACATTTAATGGCTTATTTCAGGTAGACTTCAACTGGTTTCTGGTGGAAAATAATTGGGACTTGGCTTCACGCTTTTGTCACTTACACTTTAGTATTATTTTCTGAATCAAATTAGTTGGTGTTTCAATGATATGACTTTAACCTGCTGCAGAAATTTATGTATTATTTGATCAACTCAAGAGAGATTAACTGTAAACTCATCTCAAATGTGATTCCTTAAAGTTAGTTTGGCTTAAGGTGCGGCTTCTGCTATTTGGGTGCAAACACAACCTGTTTTTCAGTGCACTAATGCTCAACTGATCCCTGTAGCAATTAAAATATTCCCAATAGGTGAAGCAAGATATTTATTAAACTGCTGAAGTTTCAGTGTGTAATAGTTTATTTTGTTATTGATCAGCATTTGGCTTTTCTTTGTATGTAATGGAAAGTGTGAAAATAATTTTAAAAGGAATTTATTGCATTGGACAATAAATGAACAGCTTCTCCATTTGCGTGGCGATGGTAACCATATTGAAAATTGGAGAAGCCAACTACCTCGTGTTTTTAACCTGGGTGTGTTCTCAGTGCCAATGGATATTGTTCAGCATTATTCCTGCACTTCCAACAATATGTTACAGGAGTTGCAATAGAAAACTCATCACTCTAGTATTCATGTGAAATAGAGTCAAGTGTTTTATTATCATATGTCCCAGATAGAACAATGACATTCCTACATGCAGCAGCACGACAGAATATGTAAAAATAGTGCACTGTAAACAGTGAAATTAGAAAAAAGTTCAGAGTGTATACGTATATACACATGCTCATACATATGCAGACACGCACACACACATACACACACAAACAACAATAATTGTACAATAATAACACCAATAGACTATGTAGTTCAGGGTTTAATGGAGGTTGTAGTGTATAATAAACTGTTGGCTAGGGACTATCCAAGGAAGTTCCCAGTCCATGCACCATCAATGAGGACATGAGTGGAAATTTGGACGTCCTAAAGAATTGAGCTGAGAGGAAGAAGGGAATGGTTTCCAAAATCTTTCCTACACAAAGAATGTAGTACAATATAGAACAATATTAGTAATATGATTAATATAATGCAATTAAGTGATTTTGTCCTGACCAAGACATGAAAAGGAAATAATTTTCAAATATTCATAAGCTGACAAAATTCAATTGAAAAGAATATTCTTGTAACAAAAGTATGCCGACTTTTCCTTTTCCAACATGCCTTCTTCAAATGACCCTGGGGAAGATTACCAATTAATGGAGAATTGTTGACATTTACCCTTGAAAACTGATCAAGCTCTTAACGTACCAAAGAGGCTTTCATTACATTGCCTGAAGAAGGATTTGGGCTCAGGTTCCAATAGAGTATCTATCTCATGTTACCAATAAAAGGGAAGTCAATGTAATTTAAAGGGAGCTGTGATATGCTGGTCATCCTCTCTATGCTACTAATATATTTTTTATTTGGTGGCAGTTCTATTTGATCTATCTGTATTTTTTCCCCCAGTGTAGAATATGACTTTAGACAGCAGGAGGGCAGATTCCATCATGTGCTCCGTGCCCTGGAGATCGAGGATGAAGGTACACAGCATCAGGATCTAACCAGAGGGAGCGCTGACGACCAGACTAGCCAGAAACAGGAGCTGAAGAATAAGGCACGCAAGCCGAAGAAAACATGTTTTTGGTGTCTGTGAGCAACCGCTGTCAAATAACTGCCACAAAAATAGTGCTTTCTCTTTCCCATGTAACTCGTGGGAAATCAAGGGCTGTTGTGGGACATCTTCTGCATTTCAAGGGAGCTGCAGCCAGTTGTATTAGTCAGGGCAAGTAACTCAGCTACCCAGGTATTTGCACAAGGGCAAACTATAAAGGTAAGACAATTTGCACTGAGACCACTTCTACTGCTGTAGCTCTGTGGAACTGCACAGTGAAGGCGACCAAACAGTGTAGGCGACCGACCCAATGTCATCTGATGAACTCAGACCACTTGGTACAGGTTGATGGATCATTTTAGAGCTACATTCGGTTAATGCAGCACTCTGACTGATAATGAGTTTATTTTTGATTAATGAACAGAGGAGAATGCAGCAATAATGGATGCAATGGAGAATTTAAGCTTCCAAGTTAGAAAGTAAAATCAATCCAGCCCAATAATAATGATTGCAGCCTCATTCATTATTGACAAAGGAGGAAGCATGCACATTCTCGTGTTTTTAACGGTCACGATCTTTCTGCTTTTTAATGTCAGATACAGCATTACAGTTCTGTCTCACTGTCGGTGTTCAAGCAGTGCCTCTTTTGTACATTTATAAAAGAATCGGCTCGTGCTAGATGGTGAATTGAAAGCTGAGACCCCTGGTTACAAATTTCATGACTCAAATCCACCCAAAACCCCAACCCTCTTTCTGGAAGTGGTCTCTGGAAGTGTATCCAGCATGTTCTGCACAGAAACAAATTGTATGGCCACATCCAAGCACTAGATTTACAATCCACGTAACATCTTTCTTTCACCTCGTTTCATTCTATCTGTTCTCCTCCATGGTGATCATGTTGCATTTGTTATATGAGATGCATAATTTGATAAAGACATAAACGTTCACAAAGCTGTCATGAATCCCATGGTAAGCTTTTAGATATTAGCCTAAAAATAGTCTGCTGCGTTAACAGTGCAGGGACATATCTGTCTCATAATGACCCAGGTAATCAGGTTAATGGCTGCATCAGCACTGACAAAGTGAGATAGCGTTATGAGCCCATTCATTATTGATGGCCCTAACATTCTCAACTGGCATTTACAGGTTAATGATGTTAGTGGGTGATCTTGCAACAACCACAGTCAACCTGTAGGTTTAGAAAACTGCAAAGAATGCCACAAAACTGTCCTGAGGTCCTTCCAAACAAAAGGGATAGGCTCGAGTGCCCTGTTAGAGGAATTGAGAGCAGAAAAAAGGGGTGGATTGAAGACACGAGACCCTTCACCAGCTCTGATCTACGAGCATGGTTGATGCAAGAAGCTTCTTTCAGAGAGTGTGGGCAAAGCAGGGCACGCTACAGAAACACTGGTATGAGAATCGCAATGCCGGTTACCACAGAAACACAGATTCTGCCAAACATTATAACGGTTGCTGCATAAACATGCTATTTTAGAAATGTTCAACGAGATTTCATCTTCTGATACAGGCCTAGACAATGATAAAAATCAAAATGTCACACATTATTTACCCACACTCAGTTCATAGCAGGAAACAAAATTGACTTATCATCTTTTACCACACATTGTCCCCTCACTGGCAAGATAAGGGCAGAGCACTCCAAGCGTCAGGTTTTAAACTTGAGACCATTGCTTTTGAAGGCAAGGAACAGAAGATTAATTTGTATAAAACACACATTTTGTTGAGATATTTTCAGATTGGAGTCACCATAGTGGAGTTTAGTTTAGTTTAGAGATACAGCGCGAAAATGGGCCCTTCGGCCTACCGGGTACGCACCGACCAGTGATCCCTGCACATTATCACGACCCTACACACACCAGGGACAATTTTATATTTTATACCAAGCCAACTAACCTACAAACCTGTACGTCTTCAGAGTGTGGGAGGAAACCGCAGATCTCAGAGAAAACCTACGCAGGTCATGGGGAGAACGTACAAACTCCGTACAGACAAGTACCCATAGTCAGGATCAAACCCAGGTCTCTGATGCTATGCGGCAGTAACTCTGTCGCTGTGCCACGTTGCCGCCTGTGGAGGTCATGTAGTCAACTTTCTCTGCGGAGCACTGTCTCTACATTTGTTTGAAGTTCATTTTCATCATGGAGGTGTCACTGACAAGGCTAATATTTATTACCTTCATAAATACCAAACTATGGAAGCGCTAACAGTTTAACAAATGGCAACCATGATTCATTGTATTGTGATCGCCAGAGACTTGGAAAACAAATGCTATGTTCCAACGGGAGAGATTAGAACTGCTCAGAATTTGGAAAGGATTTCAGAAAGCAAGCGATTAATTATTTCTCTAGTTTACAAAAGCAGTAAGAAGAGATGTGCACACAGTATTAGCAACAGAAAAAGAGAATACAAGTTGAGTTATTATGGATAAGATTATTCACGTAGATGACACCAATATAAGCAGCATGAGAGACAGTGATTGCAGATCACACTAAAATGGATAGCATTAGGGTGTGATGGTGGTGCAGCGGTAGAGTTGCTGCCTTACAGCGGCAGAGACCCGGGTTCAGGGACTGTTTCCATGCTGTATAACTCGGTGCCTATTATAAAGAATTTTAACATTTTTTCAAAAGTAACAACTGACATTCAGCCAACAATGAAGGGGGAGTTAATAATATTGGGGGTTTTTTTTGTATTCATTCAGGGAAGGTAGGGTCCTATGGCAGCCATTTACCCTTAAGGGTAAAAACCCAAATATGTGTGGTTTGTTGGGCCACCTCAAAAGGCAGTGAAGAATCAAACACATTGATGTGGACTGGAAATTACAGACCAGAAAAGGAATTGCAGATTTTCACAGAGAAACCAAAACAGTTAAACTATTCTGACAAGTCAACCATTCTATTGTTATGTTGTAGGAAGGAACTGCAGATGTTGGTTTAAACCGAAGATAGACACAAAAAGCTGGAGTAACTCAGCGGGACAGGCAGCATCTCTGGGTAGAAGGAATGGGTGATGTGTTGGGTCCCTTCTTCAGACTGAGTCGGGAGAGAGGGAGATACAGATAAGGAAGTGTAAGGTGTGAAATTGAGACAACGGGAATGGAGATCAAGGAAAATGTAGCATAGATCATTGTTAGCTCAGAGAAGGTAACAACAAAGCAAACAGAGATAAAATGTAAATTAAGACAGTCAGACTAGTCGGAGAATTGGGAAGGGGGAGGGGTGGAGAGAGAAGGAAAGCAAGGGTTACTTCAAGTTAGAGAAGTCAATATTCTTACTGCTGGGGTGTAAGCTGCCCATGCAAAATATGAGGTGTTGTTCCCCCAATTTGCACTGGGCCTCACTCTGACTCTATTCCATTGTGTTGGTGTTATAATGAGAGCTGTTACACTGAATTCACATTCATTCTGCAACCGCAATTCTATGTGTTGAGCCTACCCTTGCCAACACTGGTCCCATTATATGTAAGGAAGCTGGGTTGGATCTTTCAGCCAGTGGCAGAGGCACAGCAAGCTAGGTGCAGTTTGCTCTGCAGTTTGCCTCTGATTCTATGCCCAGTGTAACGCAAAGGGAGCATTGGAGTCAAGCTCTCCTGCCATCTGCAGGACCACAAAACAACAGGGAGTCTCAGCAACCCTGATATTAGCTTCTTTCTACAACCATATGTATTTTACATCTTAAAATTAGCATCACACAATAACTGGATTCACGGAGTTCCATAAATATAAGATACAAGATACATTTAATCGTCACATGTGCCAGATGACACAGTGAAATTAAATTCCCATACAGCCATACAATAAAAATAAAGGACACAACACACGATAGAACTTAACATAAAACATCCCCACACAGCAGAATCAGAGTTTCCCACTGTGTGGGAAGGCACCAAAGTCAGTTTCTTCCTTCACTGTTCCCCCACTGTTCCCCGTGGTCAGGGCCTCCCCAAGCCCTCCGCAGTCGCTGCTACGGGCGGCCTGATGTTCAGGCCCGCTCGCCGGGGTGTTGTAAGTCCGACGTCGGGGCTGCGGGACGTCCTCAGCGGCGTGGACACAGAGTCGGCCCCCTCCTACCGGATTCGGCGGCATCCAAAATCCGTAGGCCGTAGAAATCATGTTCCTTGTCCGTTCCTGCTCATTGAAAGTGCTAATCTAAGCAGTAAGGCTCACTTCTTATTTATTTCCCATTGAATGCAAACACATTTCCTTATTAAGGTTACTATTGAAGCTTCCTCCACAGCCATTATCACCACACCACCATTTAATTTAGGCAGTGCATTCCAGATCACAAGTTTCTCTTCATTTTCTCTCTTGGCTGAAGCATAAATCTTGAAGTACTCACCAGTTTATCTCTCTTTCCCTAAGAGCTACATCAAAATTCCTCATAATTTTTAACATCTTGTTCTCTCCAACAACTTCCCTGCTGTGAAGGAGAACAATCCGCGATTCTTTAAATGTTCCACGTATCACACTGTCAATTTCCATTAATCACCCCCCTACTATCCACTATGCAAGAGTGGACTCAATACTCCGATTAAAGTGGAACAGCTTTTTGCAAATTAATAAACATTTTCACCTTGATAATGCTATAGGAAAAACTGCATGTATTAAATAATGTACCCCCAATTTGAAATTGATCAATGCCAACAAGATTAACAAAAATGCTCCAGAAATCCACCTCTATTTGGTTATCTAGGCTGGAAAACATTTCTAGTCTTACTTTGGTATTTCAGACATTGAGATTGTTTTTGCTGTTATCTCTCCTACAAAGTTTCTAGGAAATGTCAATACTGTGAAATAAATGTTATAGGTGCTTCTATAAATTTGTTTTGTTTTCAGTATCATACAATGTGAACTGATAATAAATGTGAGGTTAAGTGGGTAATCCTGGATGAGTGGAATGTATTTGGACCTGCTTTTACCTATAATTCCTCGTTTGATGAACAGTCCAGGCCAAAAAAGTAAGGAGGAAATAGGGATAAACAGTGGTGGCCTGAAAGTGATTAGCTGTTTGTGTTCAGAAGCAGGAATATCACCGAAAGAGATGAGTTAGAACATAGAACAGTACATCACAGAAACAGGCCCTTTCACCCATAAGGTTTATGCCGAACATGATGCAAAGTTAAACTGATCTCATCTGTCTGTACATGATCCATATCCCTCTGTTTCCGGCACTTCCATGTGCCTATCCAAAAGCCTCTTAATCACCACTAATATTTCAGTTTTGAGCATAGCAAGAGCACAAAGAAGATGAATAGCTTTTGGATGTGCCACTTGGAGGGGAGAAAAATGGATGAGTTCAGAGAAGCACAGAGTAATCTATCCATACATCTGTGATTGTGACCTGTCCAGATGTGTGAAAAATATTTGGAAGAGTTATTCCAAAATGGCAGTGCTTCTGAAACCACGGTCGACTTGAGCCTTGCAGAGGGGGGAGAGTAACCAAGGTAAAGGTAGCATTTAAATGTGAATTTGACCCAGTTTCGGGGCTAATCCAAGGAGAAATAAAGAATTCAACCCAGTGCTTCTCAAAATCAGGGATCACAAGCATAGACTGGAGGAGATTTCCTGACAACACAGCCCAGATAGTGTAAAGCATGTGCTTTAAAAGCACGGGCCTAATGTACAAGAGACATACACATTGTATTGTATCAGACCAGAAATTGATCTGAAACTTGACTAAAGATGTTTCACACTTCATCCTCGACCAATGCCAAGTCAGGTGATTTCCATCACGTTGACAGTAAACAAACCACACCAAGCTGGTATGGAGCATTCAAATGAGCTTAGAAGTTGCTCCTAAACATTTGCCAGTCATTCTGGCTGGAAGATGTAATGTTAGTGGATGTCAAGGTGGAGCAGACTGACCTGGACTATGATACCTGCTCTCTCTTCCTTTGCATCCATATACAGAATATCAACTACATGAACCTCACACTCACACATGAAGTCTGGGCTATTGAATGAGTTACCAGAGGACTAACATGTCAGAAGAAAATGTTCCGACATTAGTAATGAAGTCCATCAGCAATGATTAGAATTGCCAAGGAAAGAAAATAAAATATATTCTATCAGTTTTTAGAGATTGATATATTGAATTATATTTTGAAAAAATATGAATGGGAATGAAATAGCAAAAACGGAGAGTTATTTGTGATCCTGTAAGATATGTGTCTTACCTCAGTAAATAATAGTAGCACTCCAGCTACAGGCATGTGAGGCACAGTAGAATTTGTATACTGTCTGTACAGGAGTAGAGAATCTCTTTGTATGGTATTGAATATAATTGTACAATACATTCAAGCAATGATATTTTTAAAAAGATGTCATTTTTCATTTGACTTTTCATTTCTCACTAATCAGTCTGCCATTTCTGCTGATCAACAAAGAAATATATATTTGTACCACACGAGCATCTGATCATGCCAAGATCTAAAAGCACCTGTGCAAGAATTTATTTGGGAGTGCAATGTTTTTTTTTAATATATATAAAAACAGAGCTGTTACACCACAGCAATGTTACCCTTGAGCTTATTAATTAATATTCTAGGAGAGGTCGACCATTAAAGAATGCTGTACAAGACACTCGGCATCACAACCAGTAGTACTGCATGATGCTGGTAATGTAACCATCAATGTCAAAGCTTTAAGGGCCTGTCCCACTTGGCGATTTTTTTCAGCGACTGCCGGCATCATTGACTGACGTATCAGGTCACTGAAAAATACGCGGCGTGATTCGGCGTGACGACGTATGATGCGGCAGTGATGCGGCAGTGATGACGAGCGGTGTTTTTTTTTGTAGCCGCTGGATTTTGAAATGTTCAAAATCTTTTGGCGACACTGATATGATGCCGGCAAAATCGCCAAGTGGGACAGGCCCTTTACAGTTCTGTAATGAACCTGAACATGGAAAGAAATGAAGAGAGCTGGTCAAATATGTGGCTGGAAAGATGGGCTATGAGAACATTTTTGAAGAAGCTATTTTTCAAGAAGTAGCATATGGTTTCATTGTCCACCCAAAAACCATTCCCAACACTGCAGAATGCATTCACTATTCCACTGGGGCATCTTCCACAGTGCAGCAAACTGGCACAGCTCCAACAAGCTGGTCAGGGTACAGAGAAGGTCAACGAGGATGTTGCCAGGACTAGAGGGTCTGAGCTATTGGGAGAGGTCGAGTAGACAGGTACTATAATTCCTTGGAGCGCAGGAGGATGAGGGCTGATCTTATAGAGGTGTATAAAATCATGAGAGGAATAGATTGGGTAGATGCACAGAGTCTCCTGCCTAGAGTAGGCACATCGAGGACAATAGGGAATAGGTTTAAGGTGAAAGGGAAAACATTTGATAAGAATCTGAGGAGTACGTTTTGCACACAAAGTGTGGTAGGAGTATGGAAAAAGCTGCCAGTTGTGGCTGGGACTATCCCAATATTTAAGAAATTGTTAGACAGGTACATGGATAGGACAGGTTTGGAGGGATACGGACCAAATGCAGGCACGTGGGACTAGAGTAGCTGGGACATCAAGGCCGGTATGGGCAAGTTGAGCCGAAGGGCCTGTTTTCACACTCTATCACACTATGACAGCACCAGAGGTCAGGAATTAACCCCCTATAACAACCCCCCCTATAACAACCCCCTATAACACCCCCTCAACACCCCCCAACGCCCCCTATAACACCCCCTCTATAACACCCCCCCTATAACACCCCCTATAACAACCCCCCTATAACATCCCCTATAACACCCCCCCTATAACAACCCCTATAACACCCCCCCTATAACATCTCCTATAACAACCCCCCCTATAACAACCCCCCCTATAACAACCCCCCCTATAACAACCCCCCCTATAACAACACCCCCTATAACAACCCCCCCCTATAACAACCCCCCCTATAACAACCCCCCTATAACAACCCCCCCTATAACAACCCCCCCTATAACAACCCCCCCTATAACAACCCCCCCTATAACAACCCCCCCTATAACACCCCCCTATAACAACCCCCTATAACACCCCCCTAGTAACATCCCCTATAACACCCCCCTATAACACCCCCCTATAACACCCCCCCTATAACACCCCCCCTATAACCCCATATAACACCCCCCTAACACCCCCCCCTTTAACACCCCCCCCCCTATAACCCCCCCCATAACACCCCCCCCCCCCTATAACAACCCCCCTAACTAATGCGGGTTAATTCCTGACCTCCAGTGCTGTCCGTGTGGATTTTATACTTTTTGCCTACAATGGTATTGGTTTTCTGCAGGTTAGCAGTTTAATTGGCTGCTACGACTTGCTCTGAGTGTGTAGATGAGTGGTATAATCTGGGAGGAGTTGATGGGAATGTGGGAAGATTGAGCTGCAATTAATATAGCTTGAATGTACCTGGCAGCGTAATGATTAGTATGGGCTCAGTAGGCCAAAGGGTTTGTTTCCATGCTGGATGACTCTGAATTACTGAACTTAAACCTGTTTAACTAATTTGAACCCAATGGATTGGAATTCATCAGCTATTGACCCAAAGGTGATTGGCTGAGACAAATTGAAAATGAAATCTTCAGAGCATAAAATCGCCAACTTGCCTTCATGAAACCATGATAATAGCCCGCTGAATAATATACCGCTTCGCTGTACAAGCAGGGTTATGGATTAGCTGCAGAAAATGTTGGTGCCTGTTAAAAATGCTCTTGAATACATGCAGTCAGTTTGTAATGAGGAAATTAATGCAATGGACTGGGCTTTGCAGTAAATGGTATGGTGGCATCAGTGAACGAAAGCTTCCGTAAAGGGTTAACGTTCAATGTGGCCCAGAATTTGCACTTCCTTGCATTAGTTGTCAAACACCAGTTTCTCAGTTCTAGAGCTGCTCACCCCCAGCGCCAGAGACCCAGGTTCAATCCTGACCTCTGTGTGGAGTCCTCCCACATCCCAAAGACATACTGGTTTCTAGGTTAATTGGCCTTTGTAAGATTGCCCCTAATGTGTAGGTAGTAGATGAGAAAGTGGGGTAGCATAGAACTAGTGTGAACGGGTGATCAATGGTCGGCACGGACATGATGGGCCTAAGGGTTGTTTTCCTGCTGTATTCCTGAACTAAACTAAACTAAACTAAACTGAACATTAATGTTGTGCAGAAGGCTAAGAGGTAGTTAAATTGAAGAAATCTCACAGAGAGCAAATATAAAATTAGAAAGCTGTAATTTCTAACTACCATTTTTAACAATTTACATGGAATGAAAGATAGACTAGCCACATATTTGGGATAAAGGTAAACTTCATAAATATCTTAAAATCAAAGTACAAATTAATTTTCAATGCAGAACTCTGCAATATAGATCCAAATGTAACAAAATCAGTTTTATAGAACTAGGGAGTAATTCACAGAGATGTACAGAATGAAAGGAGGCCATTCACTCCATTGCATCCATGCTGACTGTTGATCTACCTGGCCTCATCCATTTTTCAGCTCTCAGCCTATTTCCTTGGACACCACAGTAATTCAAATGTATAACCAAGGTCTTTTTAAATGCTTGAAAGATTTCTGCTTCTGCTACCTTTTTGAACAGAGTGTTTCAGACCGTCTCTGCTACTGATTAGCGAATCTTAAAAAAAATTAATGAACATTTCCCAGATTTTTGAGAGCAAGAATAGTTTGCAAAGTTCGCAGTACCTCAGTGATTTACTCAGATAGCTTTGGAGAAGGCTGCAGGAACACAAGCAATCACAGACACCACTCTCCGAACGTCTATAGACCAATGCATATTCCAGATTTCCATCATTAACTGGTTATGAGGCTCACCAACACAGCCAATGACTTATGTGAGGCAGCTATGTTAGTGCTATATTTTATCCAAACCCATATAATGGAATCTCCCTTTCCATAATAAATCCTCCCAAGGTTCTTCTGCCTGTGTACACTCACTGACAATTTTTTTCAGTTATGAATACATATATCTCCATAAAAGATGGACAGTAGTGACAGTGTAATTATAGTCACCTCTAGTGTTATAAACCCTTGGTTTGTACATAGCCCACCTAGTATGAATCTGCCCTGTACTCCACTTCCCCACTACCCAAATCACAAAGGCTTTTGTGTTCAAACTACAAGTAGTAATATGTGGCCACAACAGTAATCCAAATGTGGGCATGTCATTGTCTAATCTGGTCCTTGCACGTTGCAGCAGATACTTGTGGAGTAGTGACCTGCAGCTGGAAGCCTGTCCATTATTAGAGTAAAAGATTCTATATCAACCATCTTTTAAAAAGGCGACATCACTGCCCTAAGCCTTTGGAAAGTTTTCCACTTGCTTTTGGGCAATTGATGTCTCTAAGCTTCATTTTGCATAGGTTTTATGCACCATTTTGAAAGGCATTTTCACCATCTCTGCTACCTGGGCTCATCACTTGTCACAGAAAGATACAGTGCAGAAACAGGTCCTTTGGCCCATAGGGACCAAGCTAACTATTAAGCCTCCATGCACTAATTTTACATTAATCCTATTTAATTATCCCAGAAATCTCTCTAGATTCTGCCATGTACCTACAAATTAGGGACAATTTACAGTGACCAATTAATCTAACAACCTACACATCTTTGGGCTGTGGGAAATAACTGGAGAAGCCAGAGGAAATCTACATGACAGGGACATACTGACAGCACCAGAGGTCAGGATCAAACCAGCAGCACAGAGGTTGTGAGGCATTAGCTCCACCAACTGTACCACTGTGCCCTTCCTGACTCATAGACCCATTTCACAATTGCTACCTTTGTGAATTGGAGCATGTTACATCTTGAACAATCATCCATGATCAATCGCTGCATAACTTGACGATCTTCAAAAACCTTAAGGCACTTTTGACCGACTGAGTTCCTAACGTTAATGGGATCAGCAAATGTTCTATAGAAAGGTCCTGGAACTATAGAAAGGTCTGGAGCTTGCAACCCAGCAGTTGATTTATTTCATTTTAAGTAATCCGTGCCGTCCCTCCCTCCCCACCACCCCCACCCTAGTCATCCTACGAGTTCCACTGTTTGCACCCTTGTGTCCCTACATTATCACCTCTTCCCTAGACAACAATGGACCATTATGAGCTCCACCCTTCCTTTGTCATCTGTTGCTGGTCCTGCTTTGTTCTGGCCTTTTCTCACGTCCAGTTTCCTCCCGTCTATATTCGGTCTGAGGAAGGGTTCCAGACCCAAAACCTCACCCATGTTTTTTCTCCAGAGATGCTGCCTGTCCTTCTGAGTTATTCCAGTACTTTGTGTCCATCTTTGGAACTTTCCAGCTCTTTAGCTTTGAAACATGTCCAGGAGTATGTATATGCTTCAATCCATTACATAACTGAGTTCCCTCACTCCTCAGGAGAGCTAACTTGATGTTTTGTCCTCCATCAATGTACATCTGTCAAACCCTGACTAGTTAAGAGGTTAAGGGAGAGACAGAACTGAAGAGTGACCAAAAGGTGAGTTATCTAGTGTTAGTTTGTTTTATTGATCAACAAGAGAAGCAGATGCCTTTTAGTTTCCAGAACCTCAATCTCCAGATCACATGTGTCTATTGTAATGTTATTTTGAATCATGCCACCCAATAAATGGTTGTTTTCCAATGCTGCTTCTAAGGAACCAGGCCTTTTGCTGTGCTTATGTGACTCCAGCTCTTTAACCTGAAGATTTTGAACCAGAATTTGGGAAGGATGGGATTAATATATTTATGATGTCAAGCAGCAAAACCAATCAAAATCCTCACAATGACTGTTTGGGATTAAACAAATGACCACACACAGCTTTTGTGCCCAGTTTACTTCTGAGCTGGGAAATAAACTCTGATTTAAGTTTGCCGTCATCTGAAATGATGGTTCAACATGTCCTTTCCTTCAAGTAATGACAATATTATGCTTATGAAGAGTTTATGACACACAATCCAGAGTGATTATCATCCTCTCGGTTAGTACTGCTTTGTTTCATCCTGATGAGTGTGCAGAGGAAGATGCCACAGTTAGCGATGGTTCCAGCAGTCTAGCTCTTTAATTACCATGTGGTGAATGCTTTTATTACCTCTATATGTACCTACTTATACTACTCCTACACCAATCAAATCTTTCATTTCCCCTACATTCCCTTCAACTGCCTAAGATAGACACAAAGTGCTGGAGTAACTCAGCGGGAACAGGCAGCATCCCTGGATAGAAGGAATGGGTGACGTTTCGGGTCGAGATCCTTCTTCGGACTCAACTACCCCCGTATTCTAACAATCACCCGCACACCAGGGACAATTTACAGCTGCCAATTAACAACGCAACCAGTGCATCTTTAGGATGTGGGACAAAACCGGAGAACCCAGAGGAAACCCACGTGATCCCAGAGAGCATCTGCAAACTGCGGAATGCAGAAAAGCTGAGGTAATTGTTAAACTTGGGAAACTACCGGATACATTTCATTGGACACTGGCGCTGAAGCACACATCATTCTGCTTCCAATTCTACAAACGGGCTGTGCATAATTGATGAAGCGTCAAAGGTTATGTTTTTGAGGGAAAAGTAAATGCAATATTTTTATTCTCATTTGTAAATGGAGGTCCATCTCTTGCACAATTTACCCAGAATTATTCAGCACTTGGAGACAAGCACAAGCTTACACAATGATTCAGTTAGAAATCAACATTCTAAAACAGAAACAGTTAATCCACAAATGTAGTGGACTGTAATAAGACCACATCTGGTACACCAATGTCATCTGGTGAGGAAGCCTGCCACTCCCACGTGTGATCTAGTCATTGACTATGAAATGACTATGTAAGACATTCTGTTCAGGGCATTAGGGATATGCTGTCCATATCTTTTAAAACAAGTAAACATTACAAATAAATTGAAGAATCAGTGTGAATTCTTTGGTTGCAGGCATTGTTAGCAGGGCTGGCATTTGCCACTGAGAAGGTAACAGTGAAACTTCATCGCACAATGCTGCTAGCTAATTAATTCCAGGATTGTGACACGGCAACGGTCAGTTTGAGCGATGCACATACATTTCTAGCTCTGTTTTATGCCATCATTGACACAGAAAATGCACACCCCTTCGGGTTGTCTACTACTGCTTGCTAAGTTGAGAACCAATACTCTGGCTGAAGGTATTACACTATCCTATATGTCATCAGAACCTGCATCCTTAATTGCCGTGACTTTTGGCTTCAACTCTAACCTCAGAAGACAAATTAAATGGCAGAGGTCCCCGAGCAAGTAGCGTTGCTCTTGAACAGCCTATCTCTCAGCACTCAGAGGGCTTTCAAATAAAAATACCTAGCAATCGTGTTTTTTTTTGTTGCTTTAAAATGGAATTGTGAATCAAAGGATAATTTTTACAGGAATGAACAGGTGGATATAGGAAGGCTATTTCCTCTGGCAGAGGAATCTATGCCTAAAGGTCAGTGTCCCAGGATATGGATGTCATTTAGGAGTGAGATGAAGAGAAAGGTCTTCATGCAGTGGGCAATGAATATGCACCCAGGAAGTTAAAGGGCCTGTCCCACCAACATGTGACTGCATGCGGCTATGGCGACCTAACGTGGTTGCTTGAGCCATACGGCCTCGCGGGGCCGGTCCCACTTCGATAGCCGGAGCCGTATGGAGTTGTGTGGGGCTGGTCCCGACAGTGCGTGGGGCTCCTTAAAACTGACACTGTCCAAAAATTCCGTGCGACAATGGCCTGTCGGCCCGCAGCCGCATTGAGGCCGTGCGCAGCGCCTCGATGGGCGTACACAGTGTCTTGACGCCGTACGCAGCATCTTGACGGCATACGCCTAGCACGTGGCGTTGCGCGATGACGTCACCGCCCGACGTGCCGTTGCGTGATGGAGTAACCGCTCGACGCCGTGCGACGTCCAAATTCAGTCGGCCCGCCTCCTGCCCAGCTGATTGGTGAGTATGATGTCGGGACCAGCCCCGCACAACTCCAGACGGCTCCGCGGTTGGAAGTGGGACCGGCCCCGCGAGGCCGTACGCCTCAAGCCACCATGTTTGGTCGCGATAGACGCATGCAATCGCATGCTGGTGGGACAGGCCCTTAACACATTTAAATTAATTCAAAACTGAGAACAATACATTTCTGAATATATCCAGTGTTGTACATATTTTTTCCTTACGACAAAGGTGGAAATTTGGTCTATTGAATCAATGACGGTTCTCAGACATATCCCATCAATCTCTCACATGCCATTAACCCTCCACTGATTCTCCTCCCATCAGTAACACTATGGGTAATTTACAGTAACTAATGAATGTACTACTCACCAGAGAACTGGGCTTATGGGGACATGGCGGGAAAATGGCTTTGACTATGATCTTAAGAAATTACAACAGGTCCAAAGGGCCAAATGGACAGCTTGTGTTCTGGTTTCTTATATTCTTTTATTCGGAGCCAACAATAAATTTGTTGTTGCACCCTTAAAAGCCT
The DNA here is from genome assembly GCF_010909765.2 of Amblyraja radiata. NCBI lineage: Eukaryota > Metazoa > Chordata > Chondrichthyes > Rajiformes > Rajidae > Amblyraja > Amblyraja radiata. Next base: position 55,883,363 of record NC_045966.1, read on the forward strand.
GGTTTTGAGATCACCTACCCCTCAGAGCTGACCAGTTCAGCAAAGGACCTGCATAATTGTCAGTCAACCACATGTCTGATGGAAACACATGTTCTGGCTGCAAGTTGTAGCTAATTCTCTCTCTGATATTTAAACACCATTTCATGATGCTCCCTCTGGATCAGGGAAATGCAACAACCTTGCTGATCAGCCTAACACTGTGGTTTATCCTAACGCCCCATTCTGAAGTGACTGAGCCTGAAGTTAACAAAATGGGTTAAGGTTGCTACCATGATTTTGCACTCTGATCTTGTGAGTGTGCCATGTTCAAAGCAGTCCACCCGAATAACCAATAAACCCTGCCATGCTCCAGAACTGGGACTTGCCCAAAGGCACGATTGCCCATCAATAGTGCTGTTCTGTGTCAAACCGTATGGATCTAATGAATTCAATTGCCATTCAGCTCCCAGTAAATACATTAGTAGCGCAAGAGAGCAGAAGCTTTGGAGAATCATACATTAGCTCATGGCAAACATTTCTGTGAAAATCAAGAAAAGGTCCACTTTTGCCCCAAGAATCAACAAGATAAATTTGCAATTGCAGTACTAACTGAACACCCCCCACCCTCACCCTCCCGCACCAAAGACTGAGCTTTGAGCAAGAGCAAGTACTAAGAAATACTCTTACATTTGCTGTTCCTATGGAAACAACTCCTGTGCGCAACTATAAAGTCTCCACTTTGTTTATTAGCCTGTTATTCAGAAGTTGGCCCCTTTGAGCATTGCCCTTATTCCTAGTGCAGACTCCATCCAGTGGGATGAAATGATAAAATAAGCATCAGTCAAAAGTTTCAAAGGAATGTGCAAATCTTCTGTTCTGTTAACCATATTTGTGTTTTAATTATTTACCCTGTATGAAATCACTTCATGATTGATAATGATATCACTGCAGCAAACACATCATACCTATAGCATGAGCAGGAAGGAACTGCAGCTGCAGATGCTGAAGAAGGGTCTCGACGCGAAACGTCACCCGTTCCTTTTCTCCACAGATGCTGCCTGTCCACAGAGTTACTCCAGCATTGTGTGTTTATACCTATCGCTGATAGACACATAATGCTGGAGTAACTCAGCGGGTCTGGCAGCATCTCTGGAGAAAAGGAATGGGTGACGTTTTGGGTTGAGACACTTCTGCAGACTGAGTGTCAGGGGAGAGGGAAACTAGAGGTCTGATTATACTTATCACCAACTGGATAGCTGAGAACTGTTAGTAGTCCAGATCATGGGGAATGTGAGCATCCGCAAACCTGTCTGCTGGGAACAGTAAAACAGGAGGAGTTGTAGTTTGTGAGCCTTCAGTCAATCACTTGTCAACCTGTGCCTCATGTACAGCCACTAAATCCCTTGAATATCGATGATATATTCCAGATGCAGTGGAGCAGAGCTCAAACATATAAAATAGACTGAGAAACCGGATGGAAAATAATCGCCCCAGTGAAATTACTTACAACCAGTATGTGGTCTCCCATCTTAATAACCATCTGATTCACAATCCGCAGCAAATTATTTATGATTCCTTGAAGATGGCTGTGAGTTGATCCCTGGAGAAAAGAAAAGATCAGAGTTAAGGAAGGTGGTTCATAGCTGGATAACGGGTGCAGAAAGTAATTTTTACTCAGGGATGGAGCAATAAGCACCAGACAGCACAATCTTCAAAATGTGGACAAAACTCCAACACAGTTTTAGGGAATATTGCTACCACATTTGGACATAGAGGATATTCAGGAGCAGCACGGCAAGTCTCTGGTGTCCCAGTCAATAGTTATTTCTCAGCCAATAACTACAACAGTTGTGCTGAAAAATGGCAGTGCAATGTGAAGTGGAAATTTGGATTGCTTAGGCCAATTGGAAAATATAAGAATTAGCACCATGCATTACCCTGTGTAGCAAGAAACAGTGACACTATATACTTGCTCTCTCTCCTCTCTCCCCCTCTTCCTCTCTTCCTCTCTTCCCTCTCTCCCTCTCTTCCCTCTCACTCTCTCTCTATTTACTTCTCTCATACACATTCTGTCTATCGCTCATTCTCTCTCTCTCTTTTCTTTCTCTTTTCAAATACTTTATTCGACACAAACATATGATACAACACATCAAATCATAAACAAAGATTACACTATATCAAGTATCATTATAATACAACATTGCATTCATTGTTCACAATACTCTCAACCCCACGCGGTGACCAGCGCCCACGGAAGGCCTCCAGAGTCCCCGTGGACACCGCGTGTTCCCTCTCCATGGACACACGTGCACGGACGTAGGCCCGAAAGAGGGGCAAGCAGCCGACTCTAGCCTGACCATCGACCGCCCACTGCCTGGACCCGCGAATGGCCATCTTGGCCAGGCCAAGGAGCACACCGACAGGTAAGTCCCACCCCCCCCCGTCCCCCACTCGGCTCTCCCCACACCCTGCCTTCAGTCCAAACACTAGAATCGTAGGACTAAAATGCAACCAGAACTTGTGAGCCTGTGAGCCGACTCAAAAGTTTATTACATGCCACCGCTCTGTGCAGCACTCTCCACCCCAGGTCCCCAATATAAAGGGGAACAACTCCCTTGTAGAGGGACCCCCACTGGGTACCTCCCCCGCCTTCAGGTGGTAACACAGTCCGCCATGGTGTGTGGGGACGGGAAACGAAGGCAAGGAGGTGCAGAATGTGCAGGAGCATTCTATACAGTGCCCGCATCATGAAACGGCATGCTGGTCATCTCAGAAAGGCGGCTCAGGTTGTGTGGAGCCGGTACCCGAGAAATATCCCGGAGCCGAGGCCCGATGAGCAGATCCGACGGAGCGGGTGAAAGCTCAGTCAAAACCACTCTAGGCGCATGCTTCTCCTCGACACCCACTATGATTGGGTGAGGATCGGCCACTCCCGCAGCCACATCATCCCCCTCCCCTCGTGGAGCAACACGCTGGCTGAAAACAACCAAATTCCTTACTCTTAGCACATCCCGGTAGAAAACAGGCAAACCCCTTAGGGCAGGTCGACTGATGCCCGCCACCGGGAGCCGCGAGACCCCCCACTCTCTCTCACTCTCTCCCTCTCTCTCTCTCTCTCTCTCTCTCTCTCTCTCTCTCTCTCTCTCTCTCTCTCTCTCTCTCTCTCTCTCGCTCTCCGTCTCTCCGTCTATCTATCTATCTATCTCTGTCTGTCTGTTTGTGTCCGTCTATCTATCTATCACTTAATATTAGGGGACAGTGAATTTTGTACTTAGCTGTTAAACCTTTTGCTCTAACAATTCTGAAAAAAACTAGGCAACAGCCCAGCAGAAAAGAGGCATATCAATTCTTCAGTAATGTCCCTGTCCCACTTAGGAAACCTGAACGGAAACCTCTGGAGACTTTGCGCCCCACCCAAGGTTTCCGTGCAGTTCCCGGAGATTGCAGGTGGTTGCCGGAGGTTGCAGCTAGTGGAAGCAGGTAGGGAGACTGACAAAAACCTCTGGGAACCTCCGGGAACCGCACGGAAACCTTGGGTGGGGCTCAAAGTCTCCAGAGGTTTCCGTTCAGGTTTCCTAAGTGGGACAGGGGCATTAGGCCCTGGCTCACAACAACACATTTGTGGAGTTCTTTGGGAGAGACTCTCACATCATAACAGGCCAGGATAAACAGGCTCTGCATTAGTGCGTGTGGAGAGAATCGAGAAGGTTCAAGTATAGCAGTGGAGATGTCTCTGGACATCCTTGGAGTAATCCAATACCTTAGAACTGAAACTTGACAAACAGACCACAAGAGTCTACTGTCTTCATATTTACAACAGACTTGGGCAGAAACATGGATACGTTTAGTTGGGTATGGGCCAAATGCAGGCAAATGAGATTAGCTTGGATGGACACAAAATGCTGGAGTAACTCAGCGGGACAGGCAGCATCTCTGGAGATAAGGAATAGGTAACGTTTCGGATCGAGACCCTTCTTCAGACAAACTTCAGCCAGTCTGAAGAAGGGCCTCAGCCCGAAACGTCACCTATTCCTTCTATACAGAGCTGCTGCCGGTCCCGCTGAGTTACTCCAGCATTTTGTGTCTATCTTTAAATAAGCATCTGCAGTTCTTTCCTACATAGCTTGGATTGCCACCCTGTTCAGCATATTGGACCAAAGAGCTTGCTTTCAAGCTTCATGCTGAAAGACACCATGACTCCAAGGCACTGATCACACAGGTCCTGTAATGTCTAAAATCACTGACCACAAGCTCATGGGGACTAATAGCTATATTTGTGCATTATGTGCAAGATATGGTATCTTGTATTAGAGTTCAATACCATGTTTTGTGTAATCAGAGACAGTGGGTAATCCATGTCTGGCGGGATGAATGCCCACTGCAAGTGTGAGGTCAGTGGAAATAATTAAACATCTACTTGATCTGTGAGCAGACGGTGTTTGTGATTCTTTGCTCCACAACACAGTTGCAGCAATGTTCTAGGATGGTGTGGATGCATTGGGTCATCTGCCATTTTGATCTCTGTCCTGCTCCAACAAACTTCAGTTGCATCCGTTCTTTGGGAATATAGGACCTGGTCCTCTGCTCCTGAGGTCAAGCTTGGGAGATCAGCCACCGGCCTGGGAGGAGGATGGGACTGATGAAGCTGCGCATATGCGGTGATGTGCATGTGAAGGTGCGCATACAGGAAGTGGGACCGACAGTGTGATGTGTGTGCGCAACTGTGTGCACTTATGCATCCGTGCGAGTGTATATGTGTGCGAGTGTGTACGTGTGTGCGAGTGTTTCTGTGTGTGCGTGTGTATGTGCACGTGTGTGCGTGCAAGTGTGTGCACTTGTGCATCCATGCGAGTGTATATGTGTGCGAGCGTGTACGTGTGTATGTGTGCGAGCGTGTACGTGTGTGCGAGTGTTTATGTGTGTGCGTGTACCTGTGTGTGTGCACGCATGCGTGTGTGTGTGTGTGTGTGTGCATGTGTGTGTGCATGTGTGTGCGTGTGTGTACGTGTGTGTTTATGTGTGTGAACATGTTTGTAGGCAAGGAGGGGCAGGTGTTACTATGTAAAGACCAGAGGCCAGGAAATCAGCTGTAAGTATTGCATGGGGGTTAGAGGAGAGATATAAGTGATATTGCAGGGTCAATTAGGGGTCCCATTAAGAGGGGTAATGGGGGTGGGGCGGGCGTTTGTGGATAGAGGCAGGATTTTGTTGCGTGTTTCAGTGAGCTGCAGCACTCCTAGGTCCACAGCTACTGGAGTGGCAACAACAGGTACCACTTGGTCCAGGTTCACCAAAGGAGAACTGGCCAGGAATACTCAGGGAACGCCCTGACCTGAAGTCACATTGCGTCAATAGACAATAGACAATAGCTGCAGGAGTAGGCCATTCGGCCATTTGATCCAGCACCACCATTCAATGTGATCATGCATGATCATCCACAATCAGTACCCCGTTCCTGCCTTCTCCCCATATCCCTTGACTCCGCTATCTTTAAGAGCTCTCTCTTGAAAGCATCCAGAGAATTGGCCTCCACTGCCTTCTGAGGCAGAGAATTCCACAGATTCACAACTCTCTGGGTGAAAAAGTTTTTACTCATCTCCTTTCTAAGTGGCCTACCCCTTATTCTAAAACTGTGGCCCCTGGTTCTGGACTCCCCCAACATCGAGAACATGTTTCCTGCCTCTAGCGTGTCAAATCCCTTAATAATCTTATATGTTTCAATAAGGTACCCTCTCATCCTTCAAAATTCCAGTGTGTACAAGCCCAGTTGCTCCATTCTTTTAATATATCGCCATCCCGGAAATTGACCTCGTGAACCTATGCTGCACTCCCTCAATAGCAAGAATGTCCTTCCTCAAATTTGGAGACCAAAACTACACACAAAACTCCAGGTGTGGTCTCACTGGGGCCCTGCACAACTGTGGAAGGACTTCTTTGTTCCTATACACAACTCCTCTTGTTATATAGGGCAACATGCCATTAGCTTTCTTCACTGCCTGCTGTACCTGCATGCTTACTTTCAGCGACTGATGAACAAGGACACCCAGATCTCATTGTACTTCCCCTTTTCCTAACTTGACACCATTCAGATAACATTGCCACCAAAGTGGATAACCTCACATTTATCCACATTAAACTGCATCTGCCGTGCATCTGCCCACTCAGCCGACCTGTCCAAATCACCCTGCATCCTCATAGCATCCTCCTCACAGTTCACACTGCCACCCAGCTTTGTGTCATCTGCAAATTTGCTGATGTTACTTTTAACAATAACATCTCAGTGTCCCTGAGAATGATCACGAGGGGGTTAGATAACGGTCATTGTTGTGAGGAACTGCTGACTGGTGAGCATGCAACAAAATAACTTTTCACTGTACCTCAGTACACATGACAATAAACTAAACTAAAAAAGCGCTAATGGGTAAATCTATTTTCTATCACACAAGGGCAATGGGACTGTTTAGATGGATATCTTGGTCGACATGAATAAGTTTGACATATAAGCCTGTTTCTGCGCTGTGTGACTCTAAATAGTAAAAAGCAAAGTAACAATGAATACTTTTTTTCTTTAACTATCTGCTCACAATTGGGTAATTTTCCTCATTATTTTGGGACCTTATTGTGCATGAATCAGCACGACAGTGATTATCCTTCAAAAGTACTTGCTTGGCTAAGAATCACTCCGAAGTTTTGAAGGTATCAAAATGTGTCTAATCTGTCAGCACTGCATGATGCAATGAATGTAGAACATTGCAAACCTTCTGTTCAAGTTAAAGAACTATTGTTCCAGAACTATTGATTAATTCCATCTGTCTGCATGTGTGGTGACCATTTGTGCCACAACTGTAACCATTGTGATTTACAACAAAAAATAATTAACAATGGCAACATGGACGGCATTCTTGATGTTCCTTAAATTTAGTTTAGTTTGGTTTAGAATTACAGTGCGGAAACAGGCCCTGCGGCCCACTGAGTTCACATTGACCAGCGATCCCCGCACATCTACATTATCCTACACACACCAAGTTCAAATTCAAGTTTGAATTTATTGTCACATGCACCAATTAAGGTTCCACATTCCTCACTGTGATGGATGTTAATAAAGTTCAATCATCGTCCTCCTTTGTTCACCCATGGTCGGAGCTGTTGACGGTCCGAAGTCCGAAGCCCTCGCGTCGGGATGATTGAAACTCCGGCGTCAGGACGGCGTGGAACACTCCGCGGCATGGAGCTCCCGAGTCGACTTCTTCTTACCACGGGCCACGGGCTTCACGGTGTTAAAGTCACAGTTGGAGCTCTTCACATGCGATCCTCGGCAAAGGATCGCAGGCTCCTTTGATGTCAAAGTCCACACACCCGCGGCTCGAAGTGTCGGGTCGGTCTTCAGGAGAGGCCGCACCACCCCACATTGTTAAGCCACAGGGGGGGGCCGGAGATGCGATACGTCGAAAAATCGCATCTCCATCGAGGTTAGTGATTGAAAAAAGTTTCCCCCAATTACCCACCCCCCCCCCCCCCCCCCCCCCCCCCATAAAACAGACTAAGAAACACTAAACCATACTTAAAATAATAAAAACAGAAAGGGGCAGACAGACTGTTGGCGAGGCAGCCACTTTGGTGGAGCCACCCGATGGAGAGGGACAAATTGCACTTATCAAGTCAATTAACCTACAAACCTGTACGTCTTTGGAATGTGGGAGGAAACCGCGCAGAGAATACCCACGCGGTCACGGGGCGAGCGTACAAACTCCGAACAGACTGCACCCGTATCCGGGATCAATCCCGGGCCTCTGGCGCTGCAAGCGTTATAAGGCAGCAACACTACCGCTGCACCACCATCTGATCACATGTTATTCTACCAAACTGTAGAATTTGCAGCGAAGTGGGAGATCATTCACCTCACATTATTTCAGTGCCAGCAATGAACAACTATGCATGCTAATTCTATCTACAGTACATGGCTTTGTAGGTTAAGCAATTCAGTGCTCATCAGAGCATTTATTTAAATATTCTCGCCTCCACCATCCTTTGAAGCAGAGAATTCAGGCTGAGAAGGTTTTTTCGTCAAATCCCCATTAATCCTTCTGCCATTTAAATTAACACTTTGTCCCTTAAATATTGACTTTTCTGTCAAGAAAAATAACTTATTTCTCTTTGCCCTTTTTCAGGCCTCTGATAATGTTAAACATCTCAATTAAATCTCCTGTCAACCTTCTTTGTTCCCAGGTAAACAAACCCAGCCGACCCCATCTCTTCTCTTAACTATAACTCTCCAAATTTGGCAACGTCCTTGTGATGCTCTCTATAACCTCTCTGGGGTAAAATAGTAAGATTAAACGAGAACTTACCAGTTTGAAGTTTGATCTGTATTTTATGAGGAGTTACGATGAGGGATTACGTGAAGAACCCGCTCAGTGCGCAGGCGCGGCATACTTCCAAGCAGCGGTGTGGAATCACAGATAGACACAGTTATTTTGAAGTAAACATAGTAAAGATAAGGAGACATCAATTTATTAGTTTGATCCATATAATGAGGGTGGGAGCGGAGGGCACGTAATCCCTCATCGTAACTCCTCATAAAATACAGATCAAACTTCAAACTGGTAAGTTCTCGTTTAATCTTACTATTTTACTTCGGAGTCACGTGAGTGACTACGTGAAGATTTCAAAGCTCTGTGATTTCAAACCGTGTAACAGTTTCATTTCACTCACTGCCGAAGTTCTTGAGGGAGGAAGTGTTATCGTAATGAACCAATGAGTCTATTTGTAGAAAAACACAATGGTATTTTTTAAACAATAACAACAAAGAATTAAGTTGCTCCCCTGGGCTTAAATTAAATATTTGCAGTTCGTAAATCTTTACTGCAAATAAACCAGGTTTTGCCAACGGCTTATTATAAAATTTCTGAACGGTCTTTTCCCTTCCCACCATCCTGCTGTAGCCAGGATGTGGTGTATAGGCATGTCCATTCTTTAGCCGTCGACATGGATGCTGCCCTGGTGGAATAAAATTTGTACATGTTAGTGTTTATCCCAGCAGTTTCTAGCACCTGCTTGAGCCATCTCGCAATGGTTTGGCTCGTACCCCACCATAAGGTTTTTGTGACTGACCCACAAGGCTTTTCATCTCCCTCGAATATTCTGGTTGTGTCTATGTAGGATAGTAGGTAGGTCATGGCACATAACCGTGGTTCTGGTGGGTAAGCCACGACTGGATTAGGTGTTCCTGGTCTGCTCTGTTTGACCAGTCGCTGGATAACGACAGATCTGGTCTGGAGCTGTGATCATGTTGTCCAGTCGCAATAGGTGTAGTGACTGGACCCTCTGAGCGGATACAAGTGCCATCAACCTAAGCGTCTTTAGTGTAGCTTGCTCGAGGCCGGGGGATCTGGCTGGTGGCCATTCCCTGAGATATGTCAGGACCACACTGATATCCCAAATATGAGTATACCTGGGCTTAGGGCTTGATATTGTAAATGCCCTTCATCAGTTTTACCACCAGTGGATGGGATCCCATCGCCTGTTGTCCTGCCGCTGGTTTGAGATAAGCAGAAAGAGCACTCTGCGCTGTGTTGATGGCACTGTAACTGATCCCTACATCGTGGTGTAGATGGCCAGGAACTCCAGCATGTTGGTGGCTGTAGCTGTTGCGTATGTTGTCCATGTTTCCTGGCAGTACTTCTCCCTTTTTTGATGCTGGTTAAGTACTGCCTCTTGGTGGATGTTCGAAGGAATGCCGACATGGTGGTGATGGTTTGTTTGGACAATCCCAGTTCCAGGTAAGGTCTGTTCAAACTTGCAACCCTGGCGTTTAATTTTCTCATGGCATGGGTGTTTAGCTTACCTGGTAGGTAAGTAGCTGATAGCCAAATATGTCTTTCAACATACCATTGCCAAATCATGTTGACCAATTTGTCGCATGATAATGATTTTATGCCACCCATATGGTTAATATAAGCCATCACCGTAGTATTTATCAATTTGTAACCGAACATGCAAGTGCTGCATATTAGATACATATGCTTTTAAACCATAAAAGGCGCCCAACATCTCTAGATAGTTAATGCCCAGTGTAAGTAGTAATGATGACTCTAGTTTAGTCCATCTACCACTTGTGCTGGATATGGAGTTAGTCGCTCCCCAGCCTTGAGCACTGGCATCTGTTTGAATAACTAAAGTAGGGTTAGTGATAAAGATAGGGCTGAAACTATGCCAAACATTTTCTGCCCACCACTGTAGCTCTGATATTGCTTCAGTGGGTAAGTTCATGACACGATCATAGTGACCTGTATGTCGTTTTATTGCCCGTACCTTTGCTCTCTGTAAATTTTTTGATAGTGCAAAGGTCCGAATTGTGTAGCCGGAAATGCTGCTACCATTTCCCCAATTACTCTTGCTACTTGTCGAATAGTTGGTCGCTCGTTGACCATTAATTTGTTGCATGATTGTGCTAATTCAACCATTTTTGCCTTTGGCAAGGTAACAGTCATATGGACTGAGTTAATTGTGAAGCCCAGGTAGTCCATGATAGTGGATGGCTTCAACTTAGATTTATCTGGATGTAGGACGAACCCCAGAGTTTCGAGGAGCTGTTTTGTAGCTGATACTGCTGCCACAGCCAATTCCATCGTTTTCCCTACTATGAGAATATCCTCCAGATATGCCATGACAATATGTTTTCTTAGTATTGCCATGGCTGGGTTCAATATTTTGGTGAATAATCTTGGGCTGAAGTTCGCCCATAGGGCAATGCTTTGTACCATCCAGATAAATTTTAGGTATCTGCGATGATCCTTGTATATGGGTACTAGATAGTAAGCATCTTTAAGATAAATGCTTGCCATGAAGTGTCCTTTGGAATTCAGTTGTTTGGCAGTAACATATGTCTCCATTTTGAAAATGTATATACTTAACAAATTTGTTTAGTGATGTTAAGTCAATGATGATGCGACAGACACCATCTTTTTTGGTTTTAGTGAATATATTCGATACAATTTCCAAAGGTTCATGTTTGGTCTTTTCGATGACCCCCTTTGTGATAAGTCTCACCAGTTCAGCTTGTCCCTCACGTTTCTCTTTGACGGAGGGAGAAATACCCTTTGGGGCCATTGTTGAACTGGCGGCGTTTTTTCTGACATGAATTGTATTTTATATCCTGTAATGTTGTTGAGTATATACTTGTCACTCGTGACCATACCCCATGCTTCTTGAAACAAGTGTAATCTCCCCCCTGTTAATAAAGCACCCTTATTCTCTATATGCTGGTAGGGACCAGACCCACCTACCTCCATGGTTATTGGCGATTCTGTTTCTTCATTTTCCTGAAGATTTTGTTCTGACGTGCTGGCGATGTTGGGGGGAGGCGCATTTTCCAGAGGGTCAGCTGCGGGCCCTGATCTGAAAGATCTTTGGGGATAATGTGCGGACCCCAAGCGTTCACCAGTCCCATATTGCGGACGTCGACTGGTGGATGCCGTGGGGTGCTGCCACTTGGGTATCGGAGGTCTTGGTTTGCTCGTCCCGGGGCCTGCCCTCATTAGGCCGAAGGTTTTTGATGCTTCCTGCATCTCCTTCAGTTTTTATTGAAATCTTTCCCAAATGGCAGCGCGTCCGTCTCCGCAGCTGGGGCTTTACACAAGCCAGCAAATTTGGGATTGAGGGCAGGTCTTATGTTTCCCTCCGGAGATTGTTGATCTCAAATTGTGTGGTACACATTAATGCCAGCACATCCTGCTGGCAGGTATCCATCTCCGTGGTCTCCACGGAACGAGCAAAGGCTGTGATGGCTGACGTCAGGAGCCTTAGGATCCGCTGTAGCTTGAGTTCTTGGGTCTGGATGTGTGACCCACATGCCCCAGATTTGGCTGTTGACACTTTTTTCTTTGAGGGCCTCACCGTTTTCTGGTGCTGTGTTGTTTCAGCACCTCAGCGAGCACCTTTTCCAGTAATGGTTGATGCTGGCCGCCATTCTTGGTTCCAGCAGTGCTCCAGCCCGTGGGGTTGCTACAAGCGGTCCATCACACCCAACAGCTCTTCATGTTCCTGCACCCCTGGCATACTCCCGAATTCGTCCACCTGCCCCTGTTCCAGACCAGCCCAGCCCTGGTCACCAATGCTAGCCTCCAGTAATGAGGGAGCAGAGGGCAGTGCATGAGGCACTGTGGAGGGGGTGCCTGACCTCCCTCCGCGAGAGCGCTCTTTCTGCGCATCTCGCTGGAGCTGCTCCAATTGCTGTTGGATGCAGCTCAGGCGGCTGTCTCTCCTCCATTTAGGTGGAGACATGTCCCCGTCCGACGAATCGGACGCCACCGGCCGGATGCCTGTTCGGATGGCTAGACATCCAGCCCGCAGTTCAGGCACTAGCGGGACTGGGCTCGGCGCGGTGATGGGGATAGCGGGGCGACCGGTCATTGTTCCTACCGCCTGTTGCTGCCCCCCCTGCAATGGAACGCTCCTCCGCTGGAGTCGAGCGGGGGACAGGTTCTTCTGGAGCTTTTGCCTTGTAGATGCGAGAGCGCCCCTCAAGCAGCGCGTCTCGCAGGCACTGCTCCGTGAGCCACTCCAGCTCTCTGGGGTAAAATTATTCACGAGTTTGTCAAGCTATTAAGGGAGGGAGAAATTTGAACCAACATTTTGTGTTCTAAAGTTGTCCTTCTGGTGATGCTGCCAGGGGTTGTGGGCTTATTAAAAGTTAGCTGTATTATAAACACCAAGATGCTTGGAAGATACGAGTCCCTGGAAACAAAGAGAGAGCTTCAATACACTCATCTCTCAACAAATGGGCTGATAAACAACTCATGCCCAAAATAATGCAGTTCCATGTATGAAATAATTAAGTTTCAGCCCTGGAGAGGTTGATGGCCAGTAATTAAAAACTTCTCATCTTGTTCAAGTCTATGTAGGCATAAAATAGTACGACTTAACTTTTTGTGATGAGTTCAATTTAAAAGTGCTGCACAAATGGAGCAATCTCTTGCTGTTGAATGCATTTCAAAGGCGAAACACCATTTTCATGAAGCAACACTGCATCGTGATTTGAGTGCACACGTGTGGGACATCAAATGTACCACACAAGAAGAAATCATTATGTCTTCTGCTCTTCACCAATGTTTAAGTCAACAAATGCTGTAACCACCTTCCTTCTACTGTCTCCATCAGCAAGCAGTTATATTCCTTTCTCCGTCATGCTTTTAGCAAGCTTTCTATTCAAAACTAGTTTAGTTTAGTTTAGAGATACAGCGCGGAAACAGGTCCTTCGGCCCACCGAGTCCGCACCGACCAGCAATCCCCACCCACTAACATTATCCTACACACATCAGGGACAGTTTCACATTTATCACCAAACAAATTAGCCTACAAACCTATACGTCTTTGGAGTGTGGGAGTAAACCAAAAAATATCGGAGAAAACCCACGCAGGTCACAGGGAGAACGTACAAACTCCATACAGACAGCACGCATACTCAGGATCGAACCCGGTCCCTGGTGATGTAAGGCAGCAACTCCACTGCTGTGCCACCATGCCACACTAAAGCATCTAGGTTATTCTCTTGAAGAACACTTTGCAGCATTTTCACACACTAACCTATCTCCCAGTAAGAAAATATATTCTGAATCCCATATACGATCCATTAACAACTATCTTGGATATTTATCATTTTTATTTCTTAATCTTTCCAACATCCTTCATACATCTAGCTATCAAATAGTTCCTTATTAGATTCTGTAAGATTATCCTTCATTCTCCCAGAGTGAACAAAGCAGTGATTATATTATTTCCTGTATTCACCTCTGGCGTGATCCTGCAAACCACCAGCCACATTTCGCAACACTGCCTCGATGTTTTTTTTATCTCTTTTCATAATGTACTGATACCAAAACTAAAGAATGGTTGAATCAGTTTAAAATATCTCCTTGGTTAGAAGGAATGGGTGAAGTTTCGGGTCGAGACCCTTCTTTAGACTGGAGAAGGGTCTCAACCCGAAATGTCACCCATTCCTTCTAACCAGAGATGCTGCCTGTTACTCCAGCATTTTGTGTCTATCTTCGGTGTAAACCAGCATCTGCAGTTTCTTCCTGCATAAATACAATACAATACAATACAATACAATACAATTTATTGTCATTTGAGCCTCAGTGAGTTCCACAGCCATACAAACAAAGACAATTCCTAGACATACACACAATTTAGTTCACACAAACATCCATCACAGTGAACCCACTGTGATGGAAGGCAAAGTCTTTTCTCTCCCCTGTTCTCCATGACTCTCCCGATGTCGAAGCCCCAGGCGGGCGATGATAAGTCCCACAGCCATTTTAGGCCGTGCCGGGCGATTTACGGCCCCGCTCCCGGTCTAGAAGTCTCGAAGGTGGGCGCTGGAATGTCCCACCGCCATGAAGCCGTGCCGGGTGATGTATGACCCCGCTCCAGGTCGTTCCAACCCCGCGACACGGGCTGGAGAAGTCGCTTTGCGGGAGCTCCGGGAAGCGGTCTCTCTCTCCCCCCGGACCCGTGAGCTCCCGATGTCCCAGTCCACCGGACCTGCGGCTGCGTTGCTGGAGCCTCCGAGCCCCAGGAGTCGAGTCGCAGCAGCGAGTCACCACCGCTCCCCACGCTCCGAGGCCGGCCAACCCCACGATGGTGAGTAGTCCGCAGCTCCGCAGTCTCCCGAGCCCCCGGGTCGTTCAGGTTGGAGGCCGCTCCACGGTGCTAGGCCCCAACGACAACGGAGACCCAACACGGAAAAGGTCGGGTCTCCCAGACAGGGAAGAGATTTTAAACAGTTTCCCCCTCCCCCCCCCCCACCCCCCACATATACACATTTAAAACCAGTATTAAAAAAAACCAACACTATATTTAACTAGACAAAAAATAAAAAAAAGACAGACAGGCTGTAGGGGCCGCTGCAACGTGTGAGTCGCGCCGCCAACACCATAAAATGTTTCCTTTCAGTTATTTTCCTCTTAAATGATCGCTGGTGCATTGTTTGCAACCTTGTTAACCAGCCACAGCACCTTTAGTGATTTGTGACATCCATTTCAGCATGGAAAAATGGAAAATAAATTTGAGAAATAATTTGATTGACTAAAGTTACAAAAAGAGATAAAGTTATACAAGAAATGGCTTTGCCATAGACAATGGTCCATGAATGTTCATGTAGAGAGCATGTAGTAGAAACAACTGCAGACCATCTACGTAGAAGCACTTCGAGTACACAAAGTATTACTTGGAACATAGATGTTAAAGGGCATGGAGACAATTGCAATGGGTACAGCATGACATGTTTTTCTTGATAACTACCTCCTAAACCTGAGATATTCATCACCCACAAGGATAAAGAAGAGAGGCGTGTAAATCACATCACCTCTCTTCTAAGGTGAAACCAAATATCCTCAGAAATGTTGGCACTTAGAAAGACATACTACTTTGACGAAGTTCTGCTCCTCTCTCCGACGAGAGCTCTGCAACATCATCTCTCGTTGTTTCGTCTACTATTTTCTCAGATTGGGCACAGCAGTTCAACAATTAACATCCTTTTTATTTTTTTGTGAACACACAATCAAGGCATATTCATTGCTGCAACAATTATCTCCTCATGGAACAATCATTGGTGTTCTCTTCAACAAGCCAGCCCAAAGAAGTTATGTTCAGTTCATAGTCCCTGCTAATTGAGCTGGCACTGAAATTGGAGCATTACATTGGTACCTTTTGGGACGACAGATGGCACAATAGGCTAAGTGTTCGGCTGGCGACCGGAAGGTAGCCGGTTCGAATCCCGCTTGGAGTGCATACTGTCGTTGTGTCCTTGGGCAAGACACTTCACCCACCTTTGCCTGTGTGTGAATGTGTGTGAATGTGTGTGAGTGATTGGTGGTGGTCGGAGGGGCCGTAGGCGCAGAATGGCAGCCACGCTTCCGTCAGTCTGCCCCAGGGCAGCTGTGGCTACAGAAGTAGCTTACCACCACCGAGTGTGACTGAGGAGTGAATGAATAATGCGATGTAAAGTGCCTTGAGTATTAGAAAGGCGCTATATAAATCCCATCCATTATTATTATTACCTTTACACCTGGGATCTGATGGGGAAATGCAACAGTGATTTTGCCCAGGATAGGATCGACCTGATTGGAATGATAATTTGTGACTGAGCTGCTTATTGTCACAGATAGCAGAAACCAGATGTAAAGTGTAGCCCTTTTGGGTAAAAAGAAAATAAGGTCCTGCAGAGTCTCTTTCATGATATGTTTAGACACAACAATGGAGAAAGTTGAGCACACGGGCATCAGTCTCTAGACGGAATGTGATATTATGTTTCCTTTTGTTCCTCATGTTTGAAATGACCATTCTCTCCTGTTGCTGCTTGTGAACAGTTCACACACTCCAACAAGAAACATTTCTGCATATATACAAACAAGTCAATGCTCCCAAGATGTCCAAACCAGTGAATCTTGAATTAATTACAGGCTGGGTCATTCATAATGAATGTCAGACCCAATGAAGCATATAATCGATCAGCCAATCTCTATGGTACTGTGACCTTTGTCTGGTTCTCCCATAGTCATGCTTCATAATATACTCACAGCTTGATGCACAATCATTTAGTCTTTCGTTTTATTTCACATTTTACAATTGAAGGTCATAGCAATTCCCCATTCTAGAACGATATTCAGAGAGGAGGGCTCCTCGTACGCTAAGAGGCAAAGCGGCCTGAATGGTTTGTGGTGGCATAGAATGAAGAACCCGATATGTCAAGGACATAGTTACTTTTGAGGGTTCATCAAGGTCTTTCTTCCAGCATACCTCTGCTCCTCAGGTCATAAGGACTAGGAGTAGAATTAGGCCATCACGTCCACTCTGCCATTCAATCATGGCTGATCTATCTCTCCCTCCTAACCCCATTCTCCTGCCTTCGCCCAATAACCTCTGACCCCTGTACTATTCAAGAACCTACCTATCTCTGCCTTCAAAATATCCACTGACGGCCTCTACAGCCTTCTGTGGCAAAGAATTCCACAGATTCACCATCCTCTGACTAAAGTCATTCCTCCTCATCTCCTTACTAAAGGAACGCCCTTTAATTCTGAGTCTATGACCTCTAGTCCTAGTCTCTCACACTAATGGAAACATCCTCTCCACATCCACTCTATCCAAACCTTTGAATGTTCTGTATGTTTCAACGAGGCACCCCCCCCCCCCCTCATTCTTCTAAACTCCAGCGAGTACAGGCCCAGTGCCAACAAAAACACACATCATAGGTTAACCTACTCATTTCTGGGATCATTCTTGTAAACCTCCTCTGGACCATCTCCAGAGCCAGCACTTCCTTCCTCAGTTATGGTGCCCAAAATTGCTCACAATTTGTTCCTGGTAAGTTCATTCACATGGGGATGGGGTAGAAATTTTTTTTTACTGTTGAAAAACCCATGATTGTCATGGCTGCCACTCTTGAGATACCAAATATACTTATGGTCCTGGGTTTTCTGATGGACCTCAAAGTTCAGATACCACATTTTCATTTTCCCTTGAAGAAATCTGTTGTCACAGATATATGGATCCACAAACAAAGTGTAGCCACTTAGACTGCAGTGAATTAGATCCACAATCTGCTGGTCCATTTGTCAATCTAGTTCTCGTTCTTCTTGGCAGTTAAAAAAGGTTGTGGAGGCCAAGTCAATGGATATTTTTAAGGCAGAGAGAGACAGATTCTTGATTAGTATGAGTATTAGGGGTTATGGGGAGAAGGCAGGAGAATGGGGTTAAGAGAGGAAAATAGGTCAACCATGATTGAATGGTAGAGTAGGCTTGATGGGCCAAATGGCCTAATTCTGCTCCTATCATTTTGAATTTATGAATAAACCAAGAATTTTGTTGCAGCTGCCATTTGTGGCGGACTTCAGACCAGCTCAAGCTCCCATGGGTTGGACTGACCGCTACCTAATTGGCTCAGTTATTCCCAATGACCTGGTCTCTAAACATTAGCATCAACTGCAACATTGTCCCAAAAAAATAAAGGTTAAAGCTCTCAAAGACATCACATGGGCAGGCTGTCCCAGAAAAACTGTCACCTTTCAGAGTTCTCATGTAAGCTGCGAGTTTGACAGGTTGTCCTTGAAGACCTGGCATCGTGGGGTAATTGAGAGCTTCAATATTCATCTCATTGTGACAATGTTTCCATTGATGCTAATATTTTGTGAGCAGGTCAACAGAGATAACTAAGTGTGATGGTCAGTCCAGCAAACATCAGTGTCTGCAATGACACACGTCATGAGGAAATCTTTGCAATCCCTTGATCAGACAATAGAGTAATCTGATACTTGCCAGTGATTCGACTGGGCATGTTGCCATGATGTCGTATGCTTGTGCCTCTGACAAAACAAGGTGTTCAATAAGACAAGGTCATTCCCCAAGAGTAGGACTGCCAGAGTTAATCTCTCCTACTCCTTCTGGGTGTACTTGATTCTTTTACATGCATTTAGGCTATTGAGTACGCACACTGATTCCTAATTACCTAATATCCAGAAAATTGCTTGGTATATTTCCTTTGATAGCTCTGTTGGTAGTGCAGAGGACTGTAGTGGAAACAGAGTCATCCTTTGGTTGCTGGTTCATTTATAGCTTGAATGAGTTGCTCACCTATTATTTTTGTGGGCAGCATGGCGGTTCAGCGGTGTAGTTACAACCATACAGCACCTGGATTCGATTCTGACTACGGGTGCTTATTTGTATGGAGTTTCTACATTCTACCCGTGACCTGTGTGGGTTTTCTCAGAGATCTTCGGTTTCCTCCCACACTCCAAAGACGTACAGGTTTGTAGGTTAATTGGCTTGGTATAAATGTAAATTGTCCCTAGTGTGTGTGTAGGGTAGCGTTAATGTGCGGAGATCACTGGTTCGTGTGGTCACAGTGGGCCGAAAGGCCTGTTTCCGCTCTGTGTCTCTAAACTAAACTAAACTAAATATCTCAGAATCAGTCCCATCCTTTCTTTGCCTGAGTTTGTAAAACCAGAAACAGGATTTACCAACTTCTTGATCGCCAGTTTCAGTAACACACTGGATAAATTCATCTCACCATTGGGACAATTTCTCGTCAGAATAATAATTCGATAAGATCGTGGTGGTTCAGTTGAATGTTTGTTTCACAATGCAATTTATCTGAATAAATAAGAAAAGCAGAAGCATCTGACTGACTCGGTTCTGATGTGCTTACGGTTTTTCAATCAAATGTGTTTTGATGCGTCAATTTATTCTAACACTATTTGTGCGCAATTTAGCCGGGGAAAAGAAAATTGAAGCATGAATACACTTAGAGCATGACAGTTGTCTGCTAAGATATAAAGCAGGGTGTACATTCTGTGATCAGTCTCAGCTGCAAAATCCTCTCGTAATTTGGAATCTGACTTTGAGAACTGCAGTCTACAATCACAGTTAATATTCCCTACGCTCTCACTGGCTCACTGTGGCCCACACTGACTCGGGATGGAAGAATCGCTTTCCATCCCAGTGAGCGACTCTTTGTAAAACTGTACAGGAGTTGGTGCTGAATAATGGAAATAGAAAAACAGCAAATGATTTTGGGGGAAAAAAAACAGCACCAAGCCTTTTCTGATAATACTCATGAAGTTTATAATCCTTGCACAAAGTTGTGCTGCATCCAAAAAAGGAATACAGAAGCTTCCCTATTTACTATTCTACTAAATCTCGTTGCACTGACGTGCAATGACAATAAAAGATATTATTATTATTATTATTATTATTATGATGCTTTGACTTATGATATTTCGACTTTACTATGGCGCAAACGCTCGGCAACGAAAGCGAGCCGCAGCTCACTTCCGGTTACGTGATCAAATTGTATTAAATGTGTTTTCGACTTACGATAATTTTGATTTACAATGGGTTTATTGGAATGTAACCCCATCGTAGGGCGAGGAGCAGTTGTACTTAATGGTAAAGTATATGTTGCAGTTTTCATGTCACTGTGCTGCAATGATGTTGCTGACTCCATCAAACTTTTTGGCAGGGACACATGAAAGATTTACAATAAACATCTCAAAGACATCCTGATGCAGCAAGTGACCATTCAGCCTATCATGCCTCTGCTATCTTATTCACCCTGGCCCCCATCTCTTGCCTTCTCCCATTTTATTACACTAAAGATAAAATCTTGCTAACTTTCTCATCCTGTCCCAGTTTTTAATCTAAATTCGATAGTCTCGATCCAGTCATGAGGAATGTGATGAAATCACTAGGGGGCGCCGCACGATTGGCAGCCCCGCCAACAGTCTGTTCATTTTTTTGTATATTTTTTATTTATAGTGTGTGTTAAAAGTCCTCCGGTTATAAATGTTCTCCGGTTCGTTTTATGTGGGGGGAGGGGGAGGGGAAGGGGGAGGGGAAGGGGGAGGGCGAGAGGAAAACTTTTTTGTCAGTTTCTGACCTTGCCGGAGATGTTCTTGGTTCTTGGTTCTTGGGTCCTCCAAAATATTTCAACTGGAATTTAAACTGGAGGTGGTGAGGGGAGGGATTAAGCCAGAAAAGGTGTAAAGAACACACACTATAGAATTTAACATAAAACATCCCCACACGGCAGAATCAAAGTTTCCCACTGTGTGGGAAGGCACCAAAGTCAGTCTCTTCCTCCACTGTTCCCCGTGGTCAGGGCCTCCCCGAGCCCTCCGCAATTGCAGCTACGGGCGGCCAGATGTCCAGGACCGCTCGCCGGGGTGATACAAGTCCGACGTCGGGGCTGCGGGACGTCCTCAGCGGCATGGACACCAGAGTCGGCCCCCTCCTACCGGAGTCGGCGGCTTCCAAAGTCCACAGGTCGCGCCGGGTGGAGACTGCTGCTGTAGGCCCTCTGCAAGGCGCCCCAGGACTCCATGATGTTGTTCAGCGCCGCCCGCGTTGGAAGCTCTCCGTACCAGAGCTCCACGATGTTGGAGCAGCGGCCCAACGCTCCGGAGCTCCAAACGGTGACCCAGGTAGGCATCGCCCGCTCCGCGGTGACTCCAGCGCTGCGCCGCCGCTGTAGCAGCCCTGGTCCGGTTCCCGGTCCCCGGCAGGAAAGGCCGCTCCGATCCAGCTGGTAGGCCACGAGGTGGGGGGCGAGGACGCGACTCGGAGAAATAGTCACGTCCCTGCCAGGAAGAGACTGGGAAACGGTTTCCCCCTTACCCTGCCTCCCTCCCCCACATAGAAAAGTTAAAGTTTCCTCCAACACAAAACTTTAGACTAATTAAAAATAAAAATAAAAGATTGAAATACAGACTGTCTGTAGGTAGAGACTGCTGCTGTGCAGCGCCCCCTCCGGATCGAATTCTCCGGTCGCTCTGCGGCCTGCCATCAATGGTGCTGAAGGCCTCCTCAGACTGATCTTGGGCCCCATCGCGGGCGTGGACTTACATCAGAGTCGATCCCATGCCTGGTATCATTCCAACCACGCCTGCGACTTTACATCAAGAACTCACAGTCTCAGGAGAGGCCGAGGATGTCGGGAGCTTCAACGATGCAGAAGGTTCGACCAGCCCTGACACAGGGTTCGATCGTCTGGAGCGGGGGAGCTGAGATCCCTCGGATGTAGGTGATGCCCGGCTATGGGAGTCAAGATCATCCCCTTAACAAAGGGCTCGAGGCTCCCAACCGCAGGAGAGCAAAGGGAAGAGATTGAACTTTTTTCGCCTTCCATCACAGTGAGGAATGTGGAGGAGTCACTGTGGTGGATGTTTATGTTAACATTTGTTTTGTGTGTTCTGTTGCTTTTTATTTGTATGACTGACTTGGAAAATGAAATTCCTCGTATGTTGCAAAACATACTTGGCTAATAAAGTATTATTGTGATTGTGAATTGCAAGTGACGCACTGGAATTCTGCTGCCTACTCACTCAAAATTTTATGGCACTGTTTATGCTGACACTGGGTGGAACCTGATCTGGAAATAGCAAAGAACGGCAGAACCTAGCAGAGAATGGGACCCAAGCATTCTGGTCATGGTGCTAGATGATCAAGATCAGTCAATGTACCATTAGATTCCGCTCAATACCGAGGTGGGAGATTGCAACCTTCACGTGGTGCACCCTGTTTCGACTAATGCAATCAACCTGACGTGCACAAACAAATAGATGTAGTGTTTTGGTGTCTTCAAGCTGTGCATACCATACGCAAGAAGTAGAAGAAGACTCAATATCAATTTCTACCAACAATTCAGGATCAAGAGTGATACATAACATTCACATGCAATAAGTGTGATGTTCATTCCAAGCTTGTGTCTGCTTCTGTCTACAAACACAGAGTGGCAATATCATTGCTGACCTTTAGGAGCATCAGTTCCAGTAACCAGCATCCTCCAGCAATATTCTGCAACTATTGAAAATGTCTCCATCCTTAAATCTAATTCTCAGTCGAAAAACTCCCCGTCTCACTTTTCTAACTTGTAAGCTACATAAGGTTATAAGACTTGAAATCCGGGAAAGGTACAGAGAAGACTTACCAGGATGTTATCAGCATTCAAATGCTTGAATTTTCAGGATAACTAGACTAAGTGGGACCCCGTTGGGGCCCAGTCACACGGGAGGCCTGGTCCCACAACGCAACCCTTTCCCCCAACGCAATATTCCACCACTCACCCATAGCCCCTAACTGCGCAGGTGCGGCTCATCTCCCCTCATCCCCGAGCACTCCCTCCCTCCACCTCCTGCTCATGTGTGAGAGGGGAGGAGGGGAGGGGGATGGGGAAGTGGGGTGTGTGGTGGGGGGGTGTGGGGTTGGGTGGGAGGAGATGTGTGTGCCAACGGGGAGTTGTAGGATGGGGAGAGGGTGGTGTGGTGCGAGGGAGGGTGTGTGGGGGGGGGGGGGTTTGTGGCCGGGGGGTGTAAGGTAGGGGGGAGGTGTGTATGTGGGTGGAAAGGGTGCTGGAGGAGGGAGGAGGGATGTGGGAGGGGGTGTGTGTGGGCGGAGGGATTGTGGGGGAGGGGTGTGTGAGCAGGGATAGGGGTGTGTGGTGGCGTGGTGGGTGTGTGTGGGCGGAGCGGTTGTGGGGGGGAGAGGTGTGTGAGCGGGGGGAGGGGGGTTGTGGGGGGTGTGTGTGCGGGACGGTGTGTGTGTGGGGGGGTGGTTGTGTGGGGGGAAGGGGGGTTTGTGGGGGCGGGGAGTTGTGGGTATTGGGGGGTTGAGCTCGGAGAAAAGACGGGGAAGAGCCATGGGGGGAGGGGGCATCATGGGGGAAGAGCCAGTGAGGGGGACCAGATAGGTATAGATAGATTTGGATAACTGGGAGACTTTTGCCTGGAGTGCAGGAGACTGAAAGATGGCCTTATGGAGGTTTACAAAATCATGAGAGGTACAGATAAGGTGAATAGTCACAGTCTATTTTCCACAGCAGAGGAGTCTGGAACTAGATAGCATTAGTTTACAGTAAAGGAAAATAATTAAAAGAAGACCCGAGGGGAAATTTCTTCACACAGAGAGTGCAGGGGATATGGAACAAGCTGCCAGAGGAAGCAGTGGAGGTGGTTACGATCGTGCCATTGAGAGGAATATGGGCCAAACCCAGGCAAATGGCACAAGCTCAATTATAAAACTTGCTCAGCAGGTACGAGTCGGAATGAAGGCCCATTTCTCTGCTGCATGAGTCTATGACTATTGATGGTATTCACACCTCTTTGTAAATCCCCTTCCCCGCATACTTTTTCCTTTTTAATTTGGACACCCAGGAACAGAAATCTGGCAGACACCACAAGAATACAATGGCTGGAGGAACTGTACAATGCTAAACACCTTGCTTTGGCATTGCCACACAGATCCCAGATTACATTAGTGCTGACATCTTATTATATTGACCGCAGCATCTGACCAACGATAAAAACACTGATTAGCGTGTTCACACGGTGATGCTTCGTGAGGCAGGCTCTGGCTGACGCCAATTGCTACTGAATGAACAGTAAAAAATGAGGTGCAAGAATGGGCCATTCAGTCCTACGTGCCAGTATAAAGAGTATAGTTTACAGTATAAACTTTAAGAGTATATAGCGGTGGAGGACACCACGGCTATGCTTGGCCAGGCCGAACCTGCAACATCGCCAGGACAACAGAGCTTCACGGTCAGATCAAGATCCCTGCACTTACAACATCTGGGGCTTGAAAATGGCGCCAAACTGGGTAACATGTGTAATTTCAGTGTATAGACAATAGACAATAGACAATAGGTGCAGGAGTAGGCCATTTGGCCCTTCGAGCCAGCACCGCCATTCAATGTGATCATGGCTGATCATCCCCAATCAGTACCCCGTTCCTGCCTTCTCCCCATATCCCCTGACTGCTATTTTTAAGAGCTCTATCTAGCTCTCTCTTGAAAGCATCCAGAGAATCTGCCTCCACCGCCCTCTGAGGCAGAGAATTCCACAGACACTGTACTACTGCTATACACTTCTACTGTTTCTGAGATGTGTGTACGTGCTTAGGTACAGTGATTCTTGTGTTGATCTGTACACAAACATTATTTCCACTGTACCTCGGTACATGTGACAAATAAAGTACCTCACCATACCAGTTGATCTTGCATCAGTGTCACCTCCAGCAGTAATCTCATATCCCTTGATTCAAGCAAAATGTAAAATTCTCTCAATCTCTATCCTGAATAAACTCAACTGCTGCCCCACCACAGGCCTCTCGGGCAGAGAGTTGCAAAGATCTACCTCCTGTGGGTGAAGAAATTGCATCTTCAACAACAAATGGCAGTCAGTAGTATTGCTGCTGGCTCAGTAGTCCAGAGAAGAAAGTTGTCACCTTTGAAGCAGGCACCACAGAGTGGATAGACAGCAAGTGGGAACATGCAGGTACATCTGCTGTACTGCAATAGCTGCATTCCTAAAAAGACTCGTGATACAGAGAAACAAATGTGTCAACGGAGAAAAGAGAGTTGTGGGGTAGCGAATTATCGACTCACAATAACCAAGGTATTATTTTCCCTGCAGGATTTTGAAAAATCAAAGGATTATTTTAACACCAGCTTTAAGTTTATTTCTGTCACTGCAAGCTAAAAAATAGCAAAGGCTGCATGTTACATTGTTCAGAGTATCATTACACAAGAGTCAGTAAAAGTGATGCATGTCAATTTCAATAACTGCCTATGATGAAACTGAAGGACTCTGTTCATAAGAGACAATGTCAAGTGATAGGAGCAGAATTAGGCCATTCGGCCCATCGTCCACGCTGCCATTCAATCATAGCTGATCTATCTCTCCCTTCTAACCACATTCTCCTGCCTTCTCCCCATAACCTCTGTTACCCCATAACTATAATTACTGTGGGAAGTTCATTCAGAAGCATTTTTTTTATTTCTATAAACTGATTTTCTTTGCAAAATGGCTTTTTTTGCATGTCAATTTACAAACTTAATGTTTCTAAATAGTTCTCTAGTTCCCACTTGAAACCGTGTTAAGGGCCTGTCCCACTTAGGAGACCTAAACAGCAACCTCTGGTGACCTTGCCCGCCACCCAAGGTTTCCATGAGGTCACAGGAGGTTTTGGTCACACTCCCTAATGGTCGAAAGTGGTTTCCGCGTGGTCGAGGCTTCATCTAGGTTGCTGCTATTTTTTCATCATGATTAAAACCGGCCTCGACTAAAAATAGGCTGCCGTTTTAAAAATCGATAATTTTTTTGTCGCAGGTTGCAGGTCACCTCGACCTTGATTTTTTTTTGGGTGGCGGGCAAGGTCACCAGAGGTTGCTGTTTAGGTCTCCTAAGTGGGACAGGCCCTTTATAACAAATTTGTCCAGGTTACCACAGATAGTGTTCCCTAATTCCACATCCGTGTTGTATCCAATTCGCGGTGAGGAAACACACGATGAAGCAGAACTACCTGTCCTCACTCAAATTCTCTGCCTCACATCTCACAGACATCCTAGTGCAAAACCCTTTCTGACTTACAAGAGGCAGGGAGCATAAACATGTTCATCTTACAATTCTCTTACAACTACGGTGATCATGACCTTATCTTGTATTGAAAACCATGTCTTTCCCTGAGCTCTTCCTGGTTGCTGAGCTGTATGAATACCAACAAGAAGACATCTCACTACTGGAGCTGCTGCTCGCAAACATCAACGCTGATGTTGCCATTTCACACGGTTGAAGGCTTCTTACGTGTGGAAGCTGCACATGCTCAGAGACAAGCCTTGAATGACCTATAGTTGGAACTAACATGGCCATTCTGACCTCGAGCCGTGTCTATCTGGAGTTTGTATGTTCTTTCTGTTACCATGCGTGTCTCCTCGGTGCTCCAGTATCCCTCCTGATGCCAAACATGTACTAGTGGGAGATTAATTGGCCAGTGTAAATTGCCCCTAGTGTACATTGCTGGTAGAATCTGAAGGGAATTGACATGAGAATAGAATTGAGATCAACATTTTCCAGGAGATATTTTGAATTGTTATCTCTGAAACATTGGAGATTGAGGGGTGACCTGATAGAACTATATATAATTACAAGAGGGTGAGATAGGGTAGATGTTCAGAAACTTTATACCATGGCGGAAATATGAAAGATTAGAGGACTGCTTTAAGATCAGAGGGGGAATATTTAAAGGAGATGTGCTGGGCAATTTGTTTTACAATGTGGTGGGTACGTAGAACATGTAATCAGTGTGTTCCTCGATGCAGATAGAATTGTGGCATTTAAAAAGGCTTTTGGATATGCATATGGATATGCAAGGAATGGATGAATCTGGATCATATGCAGGCACAGGTGATTAATGTAGGTTGGTGTCATATTCAGTAGACATCGTGGGCCGAAGGATTGGTTCCTATGCTGTACCGTTCAATGTTCTATATTCTGGGACTGAATGTGAAAGTCCAGTCAGGCCTTTTATTGCATTACTGCGCTGTGGGTGTGCTGCATGGTCAGTAACAATATCCTTCAGAGTCACAATTCCTGTCTCTCTTCTCAGCAAAGTACAGAAATTCCCATCACATAAATTCAAAGAAGAGCAGGGGGGGTGTCATTAGTACACTGGCCAATATGTATCACTCACCTCTGGTTATTAAACCACAAAGTTTGTGGGCCTAACCATTTAGGATGTATGAGCTTGCTCTTTACACCACCAGTTGCATTGTTTTCTACAGTGCAACAGTGGCTGCACATTAAATGTCAGCTTTTGTCAGCTTCAAAACCCATGGGGTGTTGTGAAAGGGTCACAGGGGGCACCACACAAATGCAGGCCTTCCATTTCCTTTGACAGTCTTGTTCATTTTAAAATGATGGTAGGCTTGATAGGCTTGTGGGCTATGAGATTTATGAGATTAGCAAGGAGTTGTAAAGACTTGCCATTGCAATAAAACTGTTAATAGCAGAAGGCCCATCACTCCAATGAGCAGAGGAAGCCAAGGTCCAGGTTAACAGGACACTGAAGGTCGATAAGGTTGTAAAACGCTCATCAAAATTGTACGATGTAAAAGTGAGGATGCAACGAATTGCCCATATAAAATCTTAATACGATTACTGTGAGAATAGTGTGTGCAGTACTGGAGGCACAAGAGTCTGCAGAAGCTGGAAACTAGAGCTAATGGTGAGACTCAGCAGATCAAGCAGCAACTTTAGCAGGAAATGGATAGTTGACATTTTGGGTTGAGACGCTTCATCTGAAGTCTAGGTTAGAATCTAGATGAAGTCCAGACCTGATACATAACTATCAATTTGCCTCCACAGTTGGAAATTGCCTGATCCACAAAGTTCATCCTGCAGCTCTTCTGTTCTTGCTACTTTTTCAGGTGAGTTTTGAGAGGGCCCAAGATTGAGTGAACAGAATTCCGAGTTGTTATTGAGTTATGAAATCATTCATCATGGAAACAGGCCTTTGGTCCTCACAGTCAATGCCAACCAGCGAGCACCCAGATACACTAATCGTATACTCAAATCATTGAATTCACTCCACATTAACTGTAATGAAAGGCCTGTTGGACTTAGAACATAGAATAGTACAGCACAGGAACAAGTCCTTCAGCCCACAATGTCTGTGCTGAATAAGATGCCAAGCTAAATTAATCTCCTCAGCCTGCATGTGATTTAGCTCCCTCCATCCCTGGTCACATTAACTGCGGGACAGTGGCACAGCAGTAGAGTTGCCAGAGACCCAGGTTTTATCTTGACTATGGGTGCTGTCTGTACGGTGTTTGTACGTTCTCCCAGTGACTGTGTGGGCTTTCTCTGGGTAATCCAGTTTCCTCCCACATTCCGAAGATGTGCAGGTTTGTAGGTTAATTGGCTTTTGTAAATTGCCCCTGGTCTATAGGATGTAAAACTAGATCTAACATAGAACTAGTGTATGTGTATTCGTTTGTTAGCGTGGTCTAGGTACGGGCGGCACGGTGGCGCAGCGGTAGATTTGCTATATTACAGTGCTTGCTGCACCGGAGACCCGGGTTCGATCCCAACTAAGGATGCTGTCTGGCGTCCAATCTTCTCCGAGATCTTCAGTTTCCTCCCACACTCCAAATACGTACAGGCTTGTAAGTTAATTGGCTTGGCTTTGTATAGTCGGTATAAGTGTAAATTGTCCCTAGTGTGTGAAGGCTTGTGTTAATGTGCAGGGATTGCTGGTCGATGCGGATTCGATGGGCCGAAGGGCCTGTTTCCACGCTGTATCTCTAAACTTAAACTAAACTGAAATGAACTTTTCACAAATTTGACCACTCATCAACACACTGGTTTACAACAGAGAATTAATCAGCCAACTTGCATGTTGTTGGGATCTGGGAGGAAAGAGCGCTCGGAGGAAACCCACATGGTCCCAGTGAGAATGTGCAAACTCCACATAAGTAGCACCCGAGGTTCACTGAACCCAGACCATTGGAACTCAGACACAGTAGCTCTATTCGCCACTCTGTGTATCAATAAGAATAAGATGCTTAAAAAGTATGTTTTTTTATTGTTAGAAGTTTATGCAATGGAAGTTGAGTTTAATTTTAATTTAGAGATACAGCACGGAAACAGGCTCTTCAGCCACTGAATCCGTGCCTACCAGCAATCTCCATAC
This sequence comes from Amblyraja radiata, assembly GCF_010909765.2. Taxonomy (NCBI): domain Eukaryota; kingdom Metazoa; phylum Chordata; class Chondrichthyes; order Rajiformes; family Rajidae; genus Amblyraja; species Amblyraja radiata. Next base: position 55,912,364 of record NC_045966.1, read on the forward strand.
ACTAGCACTATCCTACACACAATAGGGACAATTTACAATTTTACCAAGCCTATTAGCCTACAAACTTGTACATCTTTGGAGTGTCGAAGGAAACCAGAGCACCCGGTGATAACCCACACAGGCCACATGGAGAACGTACAAACTCCATACAGACAGCAGCCATAGTCAGGATCAAACCCGGGTCTCTGGCGTTGTAAGACAACAACTTTACCATTGCGCCACTGTGCTATTGTAATCATCAAGATCGAGCGTAAGCAGAAATCAACTGTATTGACTGACTGAAGGACCCAGACAAGCAATATAAGAAATTAAAAAATGAGGGCAGCAGAATTCTTACACAAAGGGTTGAGTTGTTTTGCGTTTAAGCTTGTGGCCATAAATGTTTATGTGACCTTACATTGTGCATTGCACACATACTTTACATCAATGGGTTACGAACATGCTGCATTTGGATGAGATCAAAATCCAGTGCAATGAGGGTGACCCTTCTTCCTTGCACCACAGAGCAGGGTACAGAAACAATTGAAGCTGAAGCCCTCGAGGACCAGAGGACATAGGTTCAAGGTGAAGGGGGAAAAGATTAAATGGGAATCTGAGGGGTAACTTTTTCACACAAGGGGTGGTGGGTTTATGGAACAAGCTGCAAGGGAGGTAGTTGAGGCAGGGACTATCCTACCATTTAAGAAACTGTTCATCAGGTACATGGATGGGACAGGTTTGTAAGGATTTGGACCAAATGCAGGCAAGTTGGACAAGTGTAGCTGGGACATGTTGGCTGGCATGGGCAAGTTTGGTCGAAGGGCCTGTTTCCACACTGAATCACCCGATGGCGCTATGATGGTGAGTCAGTATATTCACGATGGTAGAAAGGAATTAAGAAGCAGGATTTTTGGAATTCACATAAAGACTTGGCACATGTATGACTACAAAGACAGAGCTTACATTATCTCCATGTTTTACTTCGGAGTCACGTGAGTGACTACGTGAAGAACCCCGCCAGGACGCATGCGTGCCATATCGCTTTCACGCTTGTGAAACGACAGGCGGGGTGGAGCGTTCCCCCGCAGCGGTAAGTTTGAAACCGCGACCTGCAGGTAAGTGACTTACTCTGCGGTAGTTTTTTGTTCCCCGCGATGTTTTACACAAGGGGGAAGCTGGACAAAATAGTGTCCACAAGTGCTGCGAGTGAAGCTGGCTGGGGAGGACCGCGAAGTTGCGGGAGCTAGCAGCAGCTGAAGGCACAAGCCCCGTAAGTGGGATCAGCTGTGCCGACTTTTGGTCCCGCGCCAGCCAGAACACCACGGCCGGGCGGGAGACTATTCAGAATGGGGCCGTCGACTTTGACAAGTCGAAACGGCAGGAGGCGGGGTGGAACGACGTTCCCCCGTAGCGACAGTATAAACCTGGACCTGCAGGTAAGTGAAACTGCGGTCTTTATTCTCCCCATACTGTTTCACAGGTGGGGAAACATGGAGAGCTGTGCAAACAACGGCAGGCGGCACAGGAATCACCCGTAAGGGAACAGCTGTTCCCGACTTCGCTCCCGCACTGGCCAGATTAAACACCATGGCTGGGCGGGAGACTATACAGATCGGAGCCGTTGGCTTTGACAAGTCAAAACGGCAGGAGGAGGGGTGGAAGGACGTTCCCCCATAACGGCAAGTTTTAAGCCTGGACCTGCAGGTAAGTGATACTGCGGTCTTTATTGTTCCCATACTGTTCTACAGGTGGGGAAACATGCAAAAGGCAAAGAAGTCGACCAGAGCTGCGACAAAGCTGGCGGGGGAAGACCGCGGAGTTGCGGACGCCAGCAGCGGCCGGCGGCACAGGAATCACCCGTAAGGGAACAGCTGTGCCCGACTTTGCCCCCGCACAGGCCAGATTAAACACTGCGTCTGGGCGGGAAGGCAAGAAGAAAACCAAAAGAGTCGTTGACTGATGAGTCTGACTTTGAGCAGCCGCGAGCGGCCGGCGACTGTGAGCGCTGGAGCCGGTTGGAGCGGCTTATGGAGCAAAAGCTCCAACATGACAGACTCCGGGAGATGGAGTCTAGTCATCGTGGGGATATAAAAAACACCCACAGCAGCACCTTACGTAGGGCTGCACAGTGCATCTCCCTCGTCAGAGGGGAGTACTTGGGGGTCAATTATGGGCTGACCCTGAAGAGGGGTTTTGACGAACAAAACTACAAGTGTGCAGGGGGTGCAGGAAGGCAAAATCTACTGGTCATGGTGTCCAAATACAGCCAGACCACGATGGACACCACTGCAAAAATACTTGGGACCAGGAAACTGCGTATCCCTGAATGTTCCAGTCGTGGAAATAGCATCTGGAAACATGTCGGAGCAGGACTTAGAAAAACCCTGGGGCTCATAAAGGCGACAACATTAAGGATCTCCTACAGCCAAAGACAGCACCCTTATGCACCCACCAACAGAACAAGAGAAACTGGAGAAAGATCAAAGGCCGGGCATACAGGACAGCGGTCTTTTAGACCATAGCCCAGACCGGCCTTCGTGGAAGATGCGCAAACCCCCAACCCAAAAACAAACACAGACACCGGCGCCTCAACCTCCACGAAGACTACACAGAAGAAGCAAACATCCACTGGTAACAATGGAGGTAGGTGGGTCTGGTCCCTTACAAATGATAGGAAGAGTGGATAATACACATATTTGTGGGAGATTACACTCTTTTGGATACATGGTGTATATCAACTACAGACACTTATTTCCTAAGCAGTATCCAGGGATATACCATTGAATTGTGCAAAAGGGGTAATGGGTAAACCCAACACGATTGGCTGAAATTTGTGTCTTACATCTTTACCAAAAACAAAATAGATGGTGACAGTCGCATCATCATAGAATTGACCAAATTGAATACATTGTACTATATATTCACAAAATGGGAACTGGTAACTGCTAAAGAACTGATTTCCAAAGGCTACTCCATGGCTACCATCGACCTAAAAGATGCTTACTATTCAGTGCCTACACGGACTGATCACAAACGTTTAAAAAAAAAATTCAACTGGATGGGGCAGCTCTGGCTGTATAGAGCTCTACCAAATACATAATCATATGATCATACTAATGGTGGGCATAACTTTGGAGTTGGCCAAACTAGCTGTAACAGCCACCATACAATTGGGTGAAAACTGGGGTTATCATCCATCCAGTTAAATCTAAACTAACGCCTACCAACATAATGGATTATTTGGGGTTCACTATTGACAGCTCACATGTCGGTGACTTTACCAAAGGACAAGGCTACAGTCTTAACTGAGGCCTGCAACAACCCCACTGACATCAGTGAACCGTCTATCAGATTGGTAGCAAGGGTAATTGGCATATAGTGTCTGCCTTTCCAGCCACACAATTTGGACCTTTGTATTACCAAAAATCTACAAAGGGCAAAAATACAAGCACTCAAAGTTAATACTGGTCATTTCGACAGACCAATAAGCCACCAATCAAAGCTTGTGGAATTAAAACGGTGGAGGGATAACATTCGGCATTGTTCCAAACCTATCGTTATCAGCAAACCCTTAGTGGTGCTACAAACTAATGCCAGTGTGCTTGGTTGGGGTACTACCAATTCCATCTCCATCTGTGGAGGTAGATGAAAGGCACAGGAGGCATCATTATCACAGACACTGGGCATAAACTACCTGGAAATGTGGGGTGCGTTCTATGGCCTAAAGTCATACTGCTCTGGGATAAATCACCAGCATGTCAGACTACAGAGTGACAATCTGACTAATACAATTTGGTAATGGTGTATCCAGAGAAATATTTGAATATCAGCTATTTACCTACCAGGTAACCCAAAATTCAGTGACAAACATCAGGTCATGCAAATTCAATAAAATAAGACTTAATCACCAGTTACCAAACTGTGTTTCTTGGGAACCAGACCCTGGGACAGCAGGGACAGATGCTTTTCACTGCATCGAGGGGGCAATTGTTTATCTATGCATTCCCTCCTTTTCTGCATCATCAGTCGGGTATTATGAAAAATACAACAAGACTCAGTGTCTGTTAATTGGTAGTGCCGATTGGCCTACTTAACCATGGTTCCCTGTGATGCTCGACATGGGTTTTAACCATGTATCACCATCCTGAAACAACCAGATTATTGGTTCATCCCGTAACAGGGGAACCCATCCATGTCAAATACAACAGACCTATCAATTTGTAGAGTCTAAAGAAACCTTTACTGCAACTGGGACTGGCGGACCGAACATTGAACATTATCTCAGCAAGCCACAGACAGTCCACCAAAAAAAACAACTATATCTGGTATACATCAGGAAATGGGAGATATATTGCCACAGAAACAACATCACCTACAGTTCGATGAACATAACGTCTGTTCTGGAATTCCTGGCAGGCCTCCATTATGATGAGGGGCTCAGTTACAGTGCCATTAACTGTGCCAGAAGTGCCCTTTCAACATATCTATGGTGAGGATCAGAGCATCATTCTGTTGGGACTCACCCCTGGTAACCAAACTTATGAGGGGAATTTTTAATATCAATCCCCCAAGAACCAGGTACTCTCTAAAATGGGATATGAGTATTGCCCTAACGTTGCTAAGGAATTGGTCTCCAGCAACAGCTCTGTCCCTGCAAAGACTGACGCACAAAACAGTCATGCTGATGGCTTTGGTCACGGCACTAAGGGTACAGTCGTACATAAGTTAAGGCTGGACTATATGACTTCTTCAACAGGAATATAACGTTTCATATTACGAATTAGTCAAACAGAACAGACCGGGATCATCAGGCCTCAAAATAGAATTTAGGGATTACCCTACAGATATCGTCTCTGTATAATAAGACAATTATTGTTATATATGGAGAACACCAAAAACATTTGAGGCTATGAGATGGCACTACTAATCAGCCACAAACAACCCACAAAAAAGTGACGGTTCAAACTATTTCCAGATGGCTGAAACTGGTTTTAACAACAGCTGGGGTGGATACTAACATATTCAAATCTTATTCCACCAGGGCTGCAGCTACATCGGCAGCTATGGAGTTGGATGTACCAATGGACCAAATCCTCGATACAGCAGGATGGATAAGGGGAAAATGTTCCAACTATTCTACCACAAACCAGTAGTTAAATCTGGAACTTTGCAGAGTCAATTTTAAGTTCTGTAATATAATTTCACCCCATAAATAGGGGCTATAATTGTTGTTAATAATTTATCATGGATTTCAATGTTGGATTCATGTCTAAACATGTTAACACAATTCCTCCCACAGTCAATTAAGGCAGATGTGATGCATGGACTCATTTCCACGGCATGAAATCACAGAGCTTTGACATCTTCACGTAGTCACTCACGTGACTCCGAAGTAAAATAGTACGATTAAACGAGAACTTACCAGTTCGAAGTTTGATCATTATTCTATGAGGAGTACGTTGAGGGTATACGTGCCCTCCGCTCCCACCCTTGATCATATACTCAACTGGTATTTTATTCTCTAATCTTACTATGTTCAGTCATTACAGTTATCTGTGATTTCACACCGCTGCTTTGAAGAATGACACGCATGCGTCCTGGCGGGGTTCTTCACGCATTCCCTCAACGTACTCCTCATAAAATAATGATCAAACTTCGAACTGATAAGTTCTCGTTTAATCTTACTATTCACTTACATTTCCAATCCATTCAATTTCTCTGATGCCAGGCCTCCCTGTATAAAGTGGCTGCTCTCAACCCAATACCAATTACCTCTGTTCCCAAATAAGTCATCAGAAAAAAAAATGTTTCTTTGTGGTCTTAAACAAATACTTTGCAAGTCAGGAACCCTAAGGGGAAATTAAGGTAGAGGAACTGGACTGCAAATTAAGGGAATACAATCTGTTTTTGTGTGTGATGGATTGATGCGGTATGCATAATTAACTCATTCATCAGTTATTAATATCCATGTAATTTGAGGGGTATTAAATCATTCCAAAATATTCCTAATGATTTAGCACAGCAGAAACGGTGCTGATTGATCCGCATCTCCAGTTTAATTATCATTAATCGATAGTTGTTACAAGAGCTTTATTTAATCAAGGAAAGAGCGTTCACGTCGCGGCCCTGTTTCCACCAATCTTTCCACCACCACGCACAAGAAGCACAAGAAGTGACAAGACAGACTCCATTGTGTGCAGATGCCAAGAAGCGTGTTCTGCTCTGGCTGAACAACTTCTAATCTTGTGTGTGGATTCGATAAGTTGAAGATTTAATCTGTAAATGCAAAATGGTTTGGCAGGAAAGGCAGATACATTATGGCAGCAGTGCAGTACAGGGCAATATGTACTCCAAGAGAGGACATATTCAGTTGCCCAGCAGACCAATGCTTCTAGAGCTTTGTACATCTCAAGTCCAATGCCTGCTGTGTCATTGTCATGTTGTTGGGAGCTAGTGGAAAGTGGTCAAAGTGAAATCTGCAGCCAATTCTGTGCCACTGAGGTCTACTTGTAGGTGGTTCCAAACAATGAATTCCATGTCCTTCGACCAGGTTCCCTTTAAGTAATAACAACCAGCCCTCGCTTTCATTGTGAGGTCTTTGCTTGTACAAGCACAAATGCAATTGAATTTTCTGGAAATGACGCCAAACATGCAACACCATCTCACTGTGTGCATGGACTCACTGTCGTGCCATGGCATCTACAACTATTAGAACATAGAACATATGTACAGCACAGGAACAGGCCCTTCAGCCAACAATGTTTGTGCCAAACATAATGCCTAGTTGATCTAATCTCATCTGCTTGCTTAGGATCTGGATCCTTCCATTTCCTGTTTATCCATGTGCTTACCAAAAAATATATATTATTCAGTCTGAAGAAGGGTCTCGACCCGAAACGTCATCCATTCCTTCTCTCCAGAGATGCTCCCTGTCCTGCTGAGTTACTCCATCATTTTGTCTATCTTTGATTTAAACTAGCATCTGCAGTCCTTTCGTAAACTCAGGCCAGTCCTTTCCTAAACTCAGTCCTCAACCGAGGAACAGACATACTGCTTATCAAAAAACACCACTATCATATCTGCTTCCACCATTAACTCTTGTAGCATATTCCAGACACTCACCACTCATAGCATTCTCTATGATGTGTCCCGTATGCTGGCCTCAGGAGAAATATCATGAACTTTCCTCATTGTTTTCAGCAAATGAATTTCCAGCTAAAATTCTTCCACATAACATACATACACATTGACGACATAATGTTTATGTCTTCTTAGACATAAGAATCTCAGGCTCTATGTTTAAAATGTAAAAAAACATTGTTTCCAAAGGATTCTTTGCATCCTTATAGGTGTGACAGGAGTTGTTTACAACCGAGGAACAGTCTTAAGTCATGGTTCAAATTTCAAGATAAAGGATGCGGTCATTTAAAACCAAGGAGTGTTGAAATTTATTCGCCCAGAGAGTGGAGAATCTTTGGAGTTATCTACCTCTGGGGGATGTAGGAGCCTGATCAAGAGAAGTATTCAAAGCGGAGGTAGATATAATTTTGAAAGATCTTGAAATTGAAGGTTACGAGGAAGTCAGGAGGAGTTAAGGCCTGTGACAGATTAACTTGATAATACTGAATGGCAAGCCAGGCTTGAGGGACCAAATCTCCCACTTCTGATCCTATTTTCTGGTGTTCATGTGAGAAATAACTTATTTCCCAATCAAATACTTCTCACATCAATCGTAACAGTAATGTAGGGAATGGCACGACTGCAGCCTAGTTGCAACCAAAAGTACTCATATGATAATAATCAGATCATTTGCTCTAGTGAATTCTGCTGAGGGATAAATATCAATCAGAATCAAAGCAGACAATTCCCAACTCTGCTTCAAGTAAAAACAACAGACTATTATTGATATGTTCCAGAAATGTAACTCTAAATAGTCTTGTGCAAAGAATTCGACCATTGTGCTTTGTCCCGATTTTAATTTAAGATTCCCTATTGGCTCCACCCGAAAGAGCAGATAGGCTTGAGTACAACGTTTTAATGGAAGGAGGGAAGCTCATGTACTGTACATACATCTCCCTGGAGTGACCTGAACTCTCAACTTATTTTACTGATTGTATATTGGCTACTTCATACTAGCCAATTATAATGCTTGTTAGTAGTGACTCCGCCTAGTATGTGCTTTATATTATCAAGAGCTTGCCTACGCTAGTTAGTATTAGTAGGTGCTAGGAAATGTAATGTCCTGCAGATCCTTGCTGCAAGTAGATTTAATAAACATGTGTTGTGTCTTGATATGTGTTCAACTCAACTCATTACATGGTGTCAGAGAGTGAGTCTTGCCCACTTTGTTCATGTTTATCTGGTTTTGTTTTGTTTTGATTAGTTTGTGTGTCTACTACCTCCATCATGGCAAATTTGAGTCGCCGTCCTAGTCCTCTGATCTTTGACTGACATTGCTGAACACTGGCATCTGTTCGAGCGCGACTACACTCATTATGCTCGCATCGTTCATCGCAATAATCAGTTCTGTGTTGCTTATGGGAAAGCCTGTAATTTCTACAAGAAGATAAACCACTTTACACGTCACTGCCGTTCCCATGTGAATTAAACAGCTTCAATGACCAGCCTGCACCTGCTACACATGAGCTTGCCGATAATGAGTTCCAAGAGCCTGACTTGCCATCCCCCTCTCCGCTCCCAGAAAGTGCAGATACCAGTTCCGCCATCCACTCTCTCCCCCCTTTCTCTAACAAGCAACTTGACCCTGAGGTATCCATGTTTGTGAATAACAGACCATTGATCGTGAAGGTTGATACAGGCGCAAAATGAAAGTCATCACATTAACAGAGTTGTAAAAAATTCGTAATGCTGAACGTATTGAAAATGCCTCCACCACACTTCGGGCTTGAAGTAGGTATGTTGCAAAGCCTACCTGAAGCGTCCTTGAAAATCTTCCGTTGCGGGTGTGCGCGATTTTGGCGCCGTTTAGAGGGGGCGGGTTTAAAACGCGATTTTCTCTAGGCTGTTCAAATCGAAAATGTTCAGCCTCGTTAATTATTAACGAAAAATCGCTGGAAGACCCCGTCGCAAAAGCTATTATTAGGTTTAAAGGCCTTGAATAATAGTTATAGTAGTTTAAAAATCAATCTCTAAACCCGCGACCGTCAGCAACCGCAGGGTCTCATAAAGCAAATAGCAGAAGTTAGGTTGTATATTTTTACATTAAAAAGGGCTTCTAAAGATCCCGTTATACAAAGTTTACTATTGCGAGTAGCTCAATTTGGGCCCATTATATCGCGCAGTATTTTTCTCGGCATTTGGGGCACAAATCTACCGCAATGTGAACGTTCTAAACCAGCGCGTTCCACAGGGACCCACTGGAAAGCTGATTTAAATGGGCATTTATTTACAGCAATTAAACACTAAATTCCTTCCATTTGGCCTATAAATTAATGTAAATGAGATTTAAAAATCATGTTTTATTGTGAATTATTTGTGAATATTATTTGGACATTTAGGCTATTTAAAAATGTTAATCATTTATTAAGAAATGGATAGATGTTTAGATCTAGTAATTGAAGTCTGAAATTAGCTACAATTAGGTAACTAACTAATTATATGCTTTAATTTCAGGTCATCCAAGTAAGATTATTTATATTTGTTTCAGAATGCTTCAATCTATGATAACTGAAAATTTCATTCAGTTCTCTTAATTTTTAAGAAAGTTATGGGCTTTTGACTGTTCACGATCACAGCTTTTTTGTTATGTCCATAGAAAATCAATAGGGAACAAGATGCTAATTTCCCAGTATGAAAATGGCCATAACTTTTTAAATACTTGAGATATGAAAGTGAATTAGGTGTCAAATTAAACTTATTTTTATGCTTTATCTGATGGGATAAATTACAGACTTGATTTTTAAAATCTCAAAATTTTGTAACATTGCTACTTGAAGGGCCGAATGGCCTACTGCACCTATTGTCGATTGAATGGTTGCTGTAAGTTTGCCTTAGTGAGAAGGGAGTTGATGGGAATGTGGGGAGAATTTTTTTAAAATTAGATTATGCTTGGATTAATGTGAATGGGAGGTAATGATTAGCATGTACCAAGTGCTTGTTTCCTTGCTGTCAATCTCTATCAAACGAGGATGGGATGGCATAGCGGGGGAACTCTGCAGTTTGCAATATTATCAAAAGCAAATGTATTTGCAATAAAATGAAAACAAATGAGTTGATATCAGATGTTAGTAAAGGTTAGGTAGAATGCACCAGTGCAGCTACCATCATAATGGTAAGAAATACCTGTCGGACAGGAGTTCACTTGTTTGTACAATGTGTGATTTTAGGAAAGGATGAATGTATTTTAAATGAGTTTCTTACTCTCTCAGATAAACACAATTGGCCGGTATGATTGCAGCCCACAGACCTCCATTTATCAGGGATTATCACAGAGCGTGGGAGATGTAATGAAGCCCTTTTCACACCTCGAAACTGCAAGGAGGTGGAGAGAAGGAGGCGGCGAAAATGTCTCTTGCTTTTCTTTTAACACCCTTCGTGTGTGGCACTGATGGATTAAAACAAAACTTTTACATCCACTTAAATAGGTTAAAAAAAATGTCTGGAGTGATCTCCCCACTTGCTGAGTGACAGGTGACATTCCAAAACAGATGAGAAGCCAGAGAGTTCCATAGAATGTAGAACGTTCAACAGTGCAGCTGCACAGGGGGCTGTGGAGGCCATGTCAATGGATATTTTTAAGGCAGAGATAGATAGATTCTTGATTAGTACGGGCGTCAGGGGTTTTGGGGAGAAGGCAGAATGGGGTTGAGAGGGGAAGATAGATCATTTGGAGTAAACGATGGGCCATATGCCCTAATTCTGCTCCGATCACTTATGAACAGGCCCTTCAGCCCACAATGACCATGTTGAACATGATAACAAGATAGACTAATCTCAACTGCCTGCACATGATCCATATTCCTCCATTTACTGTATATCCACGCACCAATCTAAAAGTCTCTAAAACACCACTATTATATCTGCTTCCATTGTCACCCATGCAGCGCATTCCAGGCACCAAGCACTGTGTGTAAAAAAAAAACTTGCCCCACCAATCTCATTTAAATTTTCCATCTCTGAACTTAAAGCTATGCCCTCCAGTCTTTGACATCTCCACCCTGAGGAAAAGGTTCTGAATATCTGTCCCATCTACACCTGTCATCTAGATATTACTAAACTCTCATCTTGACCACTTCCTGTCTACGTTGTAATTAAATTTGCGCAAAAAATGATCCCCACAGCGTTACGATTTTTCGCCACCTTACTCGCCTTTCTCCTCTGCTGCAAGTTAAATAAGTTTTGTTCCAATTGGTGAAATAGTACAAACGTTATGAAGGTTTTGAAGGTTCCCTTCCCCCCTCCCCCTTCCCCCACAGCCCCCTCCCAACCCCCCACACACCCACACTCCCCCACACACACCCTTCCCCCACCTCCCGTTCCCCACCTCCCCTCTGCCACAAAACCTCCTCCCCATCACCCCCTCCCCCCATCCCCCACACAACCCCTCCCCCACACAACCCCTCCCCCACATACTGCCCAAGCGAAATATGAAGTGCTGCTCCTCTAATTTACGGTGGTCCTCACTCTGGTCATGGAGGAGGCCCAGGACAGCAAAGTCGGCTTCAGAATGGGAGGGGGAGTTGAAGTGCTGAGCCACCGGGAGATCAGGTTAGTTATTGCGAACCGAGCGGAGGTGTTCGGTGAAGAGATCGAAGTGATACACAGAAAAGCTTCTTTGACAAATCCAGTGAGCCACTTCAACCTCTCCCACGTGGACAAGTAGTCCGTCTCCAGACCAACTAGCGCCATGCACGTCTGGGTGACATCTACTGCCCTGCCAAAGAACCGCGCTCTTATCTGGTTGAAGCGGACGTAGCCATCTACAGACGCAACCGTCAACATATCCTTCTGGTGAAGGAACCGCGACCTGCGACTTCGCGTCACGGTCGGTCCCGCAACCCCGCTGCCAACTAGCGTTTCCACCGCGTCCTACCCGCAGCGTTTGGCGACCAGCTCGGCTATCTCATCACCCTCCCTGCCTGTCGGGTTGCCAGTCGTTTCCCCATTCCCTCCCCGGTATTTTCTCCGGTGAAAGGAGCTGATGCGGATTCGTACTGCCCACGGGCCGAACGGGTTTGCAGGCCACCCATTAGATACGGTCATTTTGTGTAATATTACAAACTTTCCCAAATGTGTTATTAACATTCCACCTATATTGCTTAGCCACTGATACTTCTTTGTTTCTTAACTTCATACTAGCCAATTATGGTGTTTGTTAGTAGTGGCTCCGCCTAGTATGTGCTTTATATTATCAAGAGCTTGCCTACGCTAGTTAGTATAAGTAGCAGCTCGGAGATGTAATGTCCTGCAGATACTTGCTGTAAGTAGATTTAATAAACATGTGTTGTATCTTGATATGTGTTTGTTTCAACTCCTTACACTGATTAATAAAAGGTCACCAGTGAACCACAGTTGATCAGATGCTACACTTTTTGACTATTACCAAGGGGTACCGGAGGGTTATGGTCTGAGTGCGGGTAGATGGGACTAGGGGAAAATAATTGTTCGGCACGGACTTGTAGGGCCGAGATGGCCTGTTTCCGTGCTGTAATTGTTATATGGTTATATGGTTACTTGTGGGAATCATCACTAAGGCTAGCCATTATCCCAATGCTTGCATTACACACAAGAAACTGCAGTGCAGGGACTCAGGGAAGCATCTCAGCCAAGCCGGACCCCACCCTTCAAAATAAAACAAGACTGCAGATGCTGGAAAGCTGAAATGAAAACAGAAATGCTCCAAACGCCCAGCAGATAAGACACCAGAGTAAACAAAAAGACCCATTGTTAGAATTCATAAAGAGCCTTTGACCTGAAATTTTAACTCTGGATTCCACCCTTACCCAAGAGCCAAGCTGAAACATTTGGCTGATTCTCCCTTGACCTATAGCCCCGTACAATTGTCTGCCCTGCAATCAATGATGGACCTGAATAAACACTGGAGAGGTTCAAACAGGGAGTAAGAAAAATTGACAGGGCCTAAAGAGGCCAGGAACTGCCAATGGCAAAAGGAGTGAAAGAAAATCCAGTTTCTTTATATGTACAATAAAACAAGAGAGTAACTATGGAGAAGGTAGAACCACTCAAGGATAAAGGATGGAATTTATGGTTCAAGTCAGAGAATGTAAGGGAGGTACTAAACTAGAACTTTGCATGTGTATTCACCAAGGGAAAGGACATGGAGAATCATCGAAGCATGACAGGATATAATAATACGCTGAGACAGTTTGAGATGAAGAAGGAAGTGGTGATGGATCTTTTGAAAGGCAGTAAGGTGGGCCAATCCCCAGGACGTGATGTGATCTACCCCAGTTTATTAAGGGAGGCAAGAGAGGAGATTACAGGGGCTTTCAAAATGATTTTTGGATCCTCTCTAGCCACAGGTGATTTTGGAGGGGGAGGGGGTGGGGGTGAGGCTGTGGATGTGGGGTGGGTGGTGGAGGAGTGGGGGTGTGTGGGGGGTTGGAAGGGGGCTGTGGAGGAGGGGGGAGGGGAACCTTCAAAACCTTGTGGGGGAGAGGTATGTGGGGGAGGGGTTGTGTGGGGGATGGGGGGAGGGGGTGGGGGGGAGGAGGTTTTGTGGCGGAGGGGGGGTGGGGAACGGGAGGTGGGGGAGGGGTGTATGTGGGGGAGTGGGTGTGTGTGGGGGTTTGGGAGAGGGGGCTGTGGAGGAGGGGGGAGGGGAACCTTCAAAACCTTCATAACGTTTGTACTATTTCACCAATTGGAACTAAACTTATTTAACTTGCAGCAGAGGAGAAAGGCGAGTAAGGTGGCGAAAAATCGTAGCGCTGTGGGGATCATTTTTTGCGCAAATTTAATTACAACGTAGACAGGAAGTGGTCAAGGTGAGAGTTTAGTAATATCTAGATGAGAGGTGTAGATGGGACAGATATTCAGAACCTTTTCCTCAGGGTGGAGATGTCAAAGACTGGAGGGCATAGCTTTAAGATCAGAGATGGAAAATTTAAATGAGATTGCTGGGGCAAGTTTTTTTTTTACACACAGTGCTTGGTGCCTGGAATGCGCTGCATGGGTGACAGTGGAAGCAGATATAATAGTGGTGTTTTAGAGGCTTTTAGATTGGTGCGTGGGTATACAGTAAATGGAGGAATATGGATCATGTGCAGGCAGTTGAGATTAGTCTATCTTGTTATCATGTTCAACATGGTCATTGTGGGCTGAAGGGCCTGTTCATAAGTGATCGGAGCAGAATTAGGGCATATGGCCCATCGTTTACTCCAAATGATCTATCTTCCCCTCTCAACCCCATTCTGCCTTCTCCCCAAAACCCCTGACGCCCGTACTAATCAAGAATCTATCTATCTCTGCCTTAAAAATATCCATTGACATGGCCTCCACAGCCCCCTGTGCAGCTGCACTGTTGAACGTTCTACATTCTATGGAACTCTCTGGCTTCTCATCTGTTTTGGAATGTCACCTGTCACTCAGCAAGTGGGGAGATCACTCCAGACATTTTTTTTAACCTATTTAAGTGGATGTAAAAGTTTTGTTTTAATCCATCAGTGCCACACACGAAGGGTGTTAAAAGAAAAGCAAGAGACATTTTCGCCGCCTCCTTCTCTCCACCTCCTTGCAGTTTCGAGGTGTGAAAAGGGCTTCATTACATCTCCCACGCTCTGTGATAATCCCTGATAAATGGAGGTCTGTGGGCTGCAATCATACCGGCCAATTGTGTTTATCTGGTAGAGTAAGAAACTCATTTAAAATACATTCATCCTTTCCTAAAATCACACATTGTACAAACAAGTGAACTCCTGTCCGACAGGTATTTCTTACCATTATGATGGTAGCTGTACTGGTGCATTCTAGCTAACCTTTACTAACATCTGATATCAACCCATTTGTTTCCATTTTATTGCAAATACATTTGCTTTTGATAATATTGCAAACTGCAGAGTTCCCCCGCTATGCCATCCCATCCTCATTTGATAGAGATTGACAGCAAGGAAACAAGCACTTGGTACATGCTAATCATTACCTCCCATTCACATTAATCCAAGCATAATCTGATTTTAAAAAAATTCTCCCCACATTCCCATCAACTCCCTTCTCACTAAGGCAAACTTACAGCAACCATTCAATTGACAATAGGTGCAGGAGTAGGCCATTCGGCCCTTCAAGCCAGCACCTCCAAACAATGTGATCATGGCTGATCATTCACATTCAGTACCCCGTTCCTGCCTACTCCCCATATCCCCTGACTCCGCTATCTTCAAAAGCCCTATCAAGCTCTCTGTTGAAAATGTCCAGAGAACTGGCCTCCACCGCTCTCTGAGGCAGAGAATTCCACACTCACAACTCTCTCTGTGAAAAAGTATTTCCTTATCTCCTAAATGGCTTACCCCTTATTCTTAAACTTGTCCCTGGTTCTGGGACATGTTTCCTGCCTCTATCGTGTCCAAACCCTTAATAATCTTATATGTTTCAATAAGATCCCTTTCTAAATTCCAGAGTATACAAGCTCAGCTACTCCATTCTCTCAGCATATGACACTCCCGCCATCCCGGGAATTAACCTTGTGAACCTACGCTTGTGGACCAAAACTGCACACAATGCTCTAGGTGTGTTCTCACCTGGGCCCTGTACAACTGCAGAAGGATTTATTTGCTCCTATACTCAACTCATCTTGTTATGAAGGCCAACATGCCATTTGCTTTCTTCACTGCCTGCGGTACCTGCATGCTTACTTTCATTGACTGATGAACAAGGACCTCCAGATCCCGTTGTACCTGCATTCTCATAGCATCCTCCTCACAGTTCACGCTGGCACCCAACTTTGTGTCATGTGCAAATTTGCTAATGTTACTTGTAATCCCTTCACCTAAATCATTAATATATATTGTAAATAGCTGCAGTCCCAGCACCAAGCCTTGCGGTACCCCACTAATCACCGCCTGCCATTCTGAAAGGGACCCGTTAATCCCTACTCATTGATTCCTGTCTGCCAACCAATTTTCTATCCATGTCAGCAGTCTACCCCCAATACCATGTGCCCTAATTTTGCCCACTAATCTCCTATGTAGGACCTTATCAAATGCTCTCCCTTGTCCATTTTCCTAGTTACATCCTCAAAAAATTCCAGAAGATTAATCAAGCATGATTTCCCCTTCGTAAATCCATGCTGACTCAGACAGATCCTGTTACTGCTATCCAAATGTGCCGCTATTTCATCTTTTATGATTGACTCCAGCATCTTCCCCACCACCGATGTCAGGCTAACTGGTCTATAATTCCTTATTTTCTCTCTCCCGCCTTTAATGGGATAACATTATTTACCCTCCAATCCACAGGAACTGATCCTGAATCTATTGAACATTGGAAAATGATTACCAATATGTCCACAATTTCTAGAGCCACTTCCTTAAGTACCCTGGGATGCAGACCATCAGGCCCTGGGGATTTATCAGCCTTCAGTCCCATCAGTCTACCCAACAACATTTCCTGCCTAATGTGGATTTCCTTCAGTTCCTCCGTCACCCCAGATCCTCTGGCTAGTGCATCAGGAAGATTGTTTGTGTCCTCCTTGGTGAAGATGGATCCAAAGTTCAGCGCATCTGCCATTTCCTTGTTCCCCATAATAAATTCACCCTTTTCAGTCTTCAAGGGTCCAACTTTTGTCTCAACTAATTTTTTCCTCTTCACATATCTAAAGAAGCTTTTACTATCCTCCTTTATATTCTTAGCTAGCTTACCTTCATACCTCATCTTTTCTCTCCCTATTGCTTTTTTATTTATCATCTGTTGCTCTTTAAACGATACCCAATCCTCTTCCTCCCCGCTCATCTTTGCTATGTTGTACTTCTTCTCTTTTAAATCTTTCACTTTATATATCTCTGGGATGTGATAGTAATCCAGAGTGCAAAGAAGAACCCTATACGGCACAGAGAGTACATGCAAACTCCACGCAAAGTTAGAATTGAACATGACTCATTGGAGCTGTGAAGTAACAGTTTTAGTAGTGCATCAATGTGCTCATTTTTTTCAAACTACAGTATTTTGTTTCAATTATATACATTTTAGTATTCTTTGCTTTATGCTACTAGTTACAGTATATTGCTCTTTATAAGACAGCTTTATTGTGACCTTCCATTTTATGTATCCAGGCTAGATTAGATCTGTTGATCTTGCCATGTCTACTCTTCAATGTAAAGTGCAAGTATCACTTCATTCTGTTTTCTGTTCCCTTTTGTGCCCTGGCAATTTGGATGAAACCCTCACCTGTGCTCGAGAGACTCAAACCCACATACTTCCGCAAAACATACAGAACATTTAAAAATAGAAGAACACAAATTGGTTGAGTTAACCCACCAACTTTTAATTTCAACCATCTGAAATATTAGCAAAAGTGGATCAAAAATACTTATACAAAAATACAAAAAACACATTAAGATTCTTTATCTGTTCTCTTCATTTGTTGAGTTTTTAATCTCACTTTATCTTTCCCATGTATACTGAAGTGATCAAGAGTGATCCCATCAACAATTCTATATTGTACCATAGACTCCTTTGGATAACTGTATAATTGTTAACATAAGATCCAGGTGACAGGTTTCATTTATATATAAATACTAGACCAAGTGCAGACCCATTGGGTCTGTTCCCGCAACGCATGGTTGCAAGGGGGGCGGCCTGACGTCATTGCGCAACGCCACACGCTAGGCGTGCGCCGTCAATATGCTACGTACGACGTCGAGACACTGCTTACACCCATTGAGATGCTGCATACGCCCGTCGAGACGCTTCGTACTCCCGTCGAGACGCTGCGTACGCCCTCAATGCGCCTGCGGGCCGACAGGCCGTTGACGCCCGGGATTTTCGGACAGTGCAAGCCCGCGGGGACGGCAAAAAGCAGCAGGGGACCAGCCGATCTGTGCCTTCCGCCAGCGTGACAGAGCCGGGCCGGGGAGGGGGGGGGGGGGGAGTGGAGGAGAGCCGGGCGGCAGCAGCGAAATGTAAAAAAGTCGGCGTTTTTGGAGGAGAGCCGGGCGGCAGCAGCCGTTATGGTGGCTGGCCAGCAGGAGGCGAAAAAATGAGTGAGTGGGGGGGGGAAGGATTTTATTAAAAATGTGTACATAAAAACAACAAAATTTAATGAGGACTGGATAAGCAAATGTAAAAATGAAATCGCTAGCGTGTGATTTTTGCGTGTGATTTGGTGGACCAATGAATCAAAGGCCAAAAATCTAATCTGAAAATCTAATCTGACATACACCCACAAACACACACAGAGTTTTAAAAGTATATAGATGTTCTGAGAAAAAAGGTTCAGATCGAATTGAACATCCCTGCAATTAATTATTTTTAAATTAATTTTAATGGGATCTGGTATTGGTGGCAAAGCCAGCATTTATTGGAGTTAAGAAAAGCGTAATATGTAACCATGCCAACATGAGTCTTTACAAGAGATAACACCCGGAGAAGGAAAGTAATGAGTGACATAATGGAAACTTAAACAACTTTCGTAACAGTTTAGTTCACATGTACATTTAACTCCATGTCCTACCTGGAAAGGTCAGTTACTGCAAGAAAATTCCCAGGCCAGCAAAATCTTCTGCAAACCATAGTTTCAGATGTGTTGCATTGTTTTGAATACACTGTGGTCTGTGAGCATGAGATAGTTGTGGGGGTGGGGGTGGGGGTGAGGTATCCATTATTGTATTTAGCAAATGTTTAAAAATACAAAAGTATGTAAATCAGTCTCAGCAGGGGCAGAAGCCATAACCTATCAATCTCCTTACAAAAAGTTTCCGAGGCTTTGATCAAATCATTTAAGCGGGATTAGTTGCATCAAGAAAACCACATCCAGAATGTTCAGTTGAAAGAATGATGAAGGAAGGTATGAAAACTTGAATTTCTTTGGATCCTATCCCTGTGATGGTTCCACATTTCCAAATTAGCTTTGATTCTGTCTTATTTAGAAGATTATCGTTGACATTTCCAATATATGTTCAGTTGGTTCTGCTCACAATAGAAAATTGTGTTTTTAGCAAGACTGGGGTATAATGAGGCATGTGTTGGCAGATTGATGACTTCAGTGCTTGCAGGTCCAATTCCTGTTGGAATTTAAACCATTTCTTTCATGTGTTAAGAGGTACAAGGCAGGATATGATCTATCCAGGTTTAATTGATGATTGCTGCAGCCAACACCATTATGCTTACATCATTTTCATGTTGTTCAGAGACTCTACTTCACTATTAGCACACGGCGTGGGGACAGAAATAGGTTGATTATCATTAGGAAAGACATGAATTAGGTGTTGCTGGAATCACATACCTCATTAGGTCCACTCAGCACTTCAAGAATGCTGTTGAGTAATTCAATGCAGTGCTTCAGCTCTTGGTGTTGCTCATCCTTTTGCACCAACAGGGCCTTCAGCTCTTCAGTCATCATGGGAAGCAGTACATCCCGGCATTCTGGAAAAAAAAACAAAGGTGTGAGAGCCACATACTGAGAACAGACACAAAGAGCAGGAAGAAGCACAGGTTTGAGGATTTCATGGAACTGATCACAAAACTGTCAGATGCAAATTATTTTTAATCCAGCTTTCAATATTTGGCATCCCTGGCAAGGTCATGGTTATTTATAATATAATAATAATAATAATAATAATAATAATAATAATAATAATAATAATAATAATAATAATAATAATAATAATAATAATAATATATCTTTTATTGTCATTGCACGTCAGTGCAACGAGATTTAGTGTGCAGCTCCACTGATGTACAAGAAAGGTAAATAAATACAATACATAAATAAACAAGCTGAATTGATTGACGTGACCATCTGAGGGAGAATGTCCAAAGGGGGGGGGTGGGTGGGGGGGCACTCATTAGGGCCGGTTCAGAGCCGCTATAGCTCTTGGGATAAAACTGTTCCTGAGTCTGGAGGTTCGGGCGTAGAAGGCCTTGTAACGTCTGCCGGAGGGAAGTAGTTGAAACAGACCGTGGCAGGGGTGTGATGAGTCTTTATGGATGCTGAGGGCCTTCCTGAGGCACCGCGTGTGGTAGATGCCCTCCAAGGCTGGTAGCTCTGTCCCGATGATCCGCTGCGCTCTGTTGACGACGCGCTGAAGAGCTCTCCTCTCCGCCTCCGTGCAGCTGAGATACCACACAGAGATGCCACACGTTAGTATGCTCTCTGTGGTGCCGCGGTAGAACGTTGTCAGCAGCTGTTGGGGCAGACCAGTCTTTTTTAATGTCCTCAGGAAGAACAGTCGTTGCTGTGCCTTCTTGACCAGCGTGGCGGTGTTTGTGGACCATGTGAGGTCTTCTGAAATGTGAGTGCCCAGAAACTTGAAGCTGGACACTCTCTCCACACTTTCCCCATAAATGGAGATTGGGGCGTATTCTCCAGAATGGGACCTCCTGAAGTCAATAATCAGCTCCTTGGTCTTGGAGGTGTTTAGTGCCAAGTTGTTATTGGCGCACCAGTCCGCCAGGTTCTGCACCTCCGCTCTGTAATTTGTTTCATCACCGTTGGTGATCAGCCCAATCACTGTTGTGTCGTCTGCAAACTTCACGATGGTGTTGGTGTCGAATGCAGGGACACAGTCGTGAGTGAAGAGGGAGTAGAGCATGGGGCTTAGTTCACAACCCTGTGGTGTGCCGGTGCTCAGGGTGATGGTGGAGGACAGGTGCGGGCCCAGTCTCACTGCCTGCGGTCGCTCCGTGAGAAAGTTCAGGATCCAAGCGCATATCGGTGAGCTGAGGCCTAGCTGGTGGAGTTTGGTGGTGAGCTTGGTGGGGATGACCGTATTGAATGCAGAGCTATAGTCAATGAAGAGCATCCTCACATACGTGCCCTGTCTGTCCAGGTGAGTCAGGACAGTGTGAAGGGCCAGAGAGATGGCATCCTCTGTCGATCTATTTGCCCTGTATGCAAATTGATGGGAGTCCAGTGAGGCAGGGATGCTGGATTTAATATGGGAGAGGACCAGCCTTTCGAAGCACTTCATGGGGATTGGAGTCAGGGCAACCGGCCGGTAGTCGTTGAGGTTGGTGATTTTGGACTTTTTCGGCACCGGCACTATGGTGGCTGTTTTCAGGCACTTGGGGACCGTTGCCAGAGATAGAGAGAGATTGAAGATTCTCGTGAATACCTCCGCCGGCTGTCCAGCACAGTCCTTTAATACTCTTCCCTGTACGCCATCCGGGCCTGCAGCCTTGCGTGGATTGATCCTACGCAGAGCGCACTGTACCTCCTGAGTGCTCAGTGTTAAGGCCTGTCCCTCCGCTATGGCCGGGGTTATTCCACACCTGGTGGTGTTGCCAGTATCGAACCGGGCAAAGAAGGTATTTAGTTTGTTGGCCAGTGTGATATCACCGTGGGGGCAGGCGGGGCTGCTCTTGTAGTCAGTGATGTCCCTGACACCCTGCCACATGCTTCTGGTGTCCGCGGTATTGAAGTGGTCTTCTACCCTTTGCCTGTGGATGACTTTGGCCTTTTTTATGCCTCTGTTCAGGTTCGACCTGGCCGCACTGTAAGCAGAAGTGTCCCTGGATTTAAAGGCGTTGTTGCGTGCCCTTAGTAGATCCTGAACCTCCTTGTTCATCCAGGGTTTCCGGTTTGGGAACATCTTTATTTGCTTGTCCACTGTGACAGTCTCCACACAGCAGTTGATGTAGGAGAGCACAGTGGATGTGTACTCCTCCAAGTCTACCTCTGTACCACTGGTAGCCTGTTGTGCAAACAGGTCCCAGTCGGTGCGATCAAAGCAGTCCTGGAGTTGTAGGGTTGCGTCCTCGGGCCATATTTTGACCGTCCTTATTGCAGGTTTGGTCTTGCGGATGAGGGGTCTGTATGCATGCAGTAGAAACAGTGAGAGGTGATCGGATTGTCCCAGGGATGGGCAGGGGAGAGCTCTGTATGCGTCCTTGATGTTGGTGTACACTTTATCCAACATGTTTGAGCCCCTGGTAGGGCACTGCACATGCTGGTGGAATTTGCGGAGTGTGGCACGTAGGTCGACCTGGTTAAAGTCCCCTGCAACAATGAAGGCACCGTCGGGGTGAGCATCCTGCTGCTTACTGATGGCCGAGTGCAGCTGTGCTAGTGCTAGGTTAGCATTAGCCTGTGGTGGGATGTATATGGCCATGATGATAACCACAGTAAACTCCCGAGGCAGGTAAAACGGCCTACATTTAAGCAGTAGGTATTCCAGGTCTGGGGAACAGTAGCTCTCTACTGCAGTGTGGTTGGTGCACCAGTCATTGTTGATGTAGATGCAGAGCCCGCCACCCTTGCTCTTACCGGAGTCCTTTGTTCTATCAGCACGATGCAGTGACCGGTTGGTCAGGTCCACAGCCCCATCGGGAACCAGCGCGCTGAGCCAGGTCTCTGTGAAGATCAGCACACAGCAGTCTTCCAGGGATCGCTGGGTGTTGATCCAGAGCCTTAACTCATCCAGCTTGTTGGTGAGTGACCGGACATTCGCCAGAAAGACGCTTGGGAGCGATGGTCTTTGTGGAGCCATCCGTAGCCTGTCCTGCACCCCCGCTCGCCTTCCACGTTTCTGCTTCCGTTCCCGGCGCTTGCTCCGTCTCCTACCCTCCGGAGTGGTGATCCAAGGGGCTTTCCTGCCCAGCTCCGACGGGACGGTAAGGGTACTGTAGTACTCACACGCCAGTTTCTCGCAGCCACGTCCGATGCTGAGCAGTTCCGTGCGGCTCCATGTGCGACCAGACGGGATTGCGATGCGGGTCTTGGATTCCCTCGTCCTGTAGGTGAGTTTCTTCTTATGGTTCCTGGGGTTTCTGGGGTTACTAGGGTTCCTATGGGTTCTAGGGGTTCTGGGGTTTTTATCCATCACCGGCAGCCGTTGAATTGAACGGCTTGCTAGGATATTTAGATTTGTAATATCATACGACCCCATGGCCAAACTCATCCATGCCAACCAAGATACATATGTGCTGGCCAAGCTGGCCATCCGCGAGTCAAGGTGCCAGGCGGTGGAGGGCTTTACCCGAGCCTGCTGCCTGCCCCGTTTCCTGGGGATACGTCCGTGCCCGGGTGCGGTTAGAAAGGGAATACGCCCTGTCCACGGGCACCCTGAGGGAGTTCCGGGACCGCTGGGCTCCGCAGGCTGTTGAATGTATCATCAATAAAGATTGTATCATAATTGTATAATAGTTTATTATGGATATATGTTTGTATTGTATTATGGTGGTGGGTTCTGGCTTGTTTTATTGTAGTGTAAATATTATTTTTTAATAATTGAATGCATTTTTTGATTAAAAAAAAAAAAAAAAAAAAAAATATATACATATGTGCTAATCCCATTTTCCTGCTTTAGGCTCATATCCCTCTAAATCTTTCCTATCCATGTACCTGACCTAATGTATTTTAAAGCTTGTAATTGTACCTCCTCCAAAACCTCATTACATATACCCAGCACCCTCTGTGTGAAACACTTGTTCCTCGTATCCCCTTTAAACCTTTCGCCTCTCACTTTCATCCTCGGCCCTCTACTATTGCAGATTGGTGGATCAATAAGAGTTTTGTTTTAATTCCCCCAGATGTAGGTGAGTGGTAGAATCTGGGGGAATGATGAGAAGGTTGCGAGAATAAAATTGGGATTATTATAGATGGTCAGTGTATCTCAGATAACCGAAGAGTCTGTTTCCATGCTCTATGCCTCTATAACACTGAAACTTCTAGTGAGTATCTTATGCATTAACATTGCCCAGTTGGTTAATTAACCACTGTTAACCATCCCTTAGTGTAGATGAGGCAAAATCAGCAAAATAAGTTGCAAGGCCACAGTGAAATAGTGGGAATGGGACCGATATAATTGCTCTTGTAGGTGCCAGCATAAACTCGATGAGCCATATGTCTTCCTTCCATGTCGTAATTAGTAAGTAAATAAAGATAGATGTTGAAATGCACCTTGTTGATCTATGTCCTTTGCAGGAGTAAAGCTGCTGCCCTCTCTTGGTATCCAACTCCCACCAGAATGGTCTAGGAAGCCGTACAACTATAATAAACCTCTATCTGCTGCATTCAAGATCCATCGTTAAAACATCTCAAGGAGAATAAATGTCATTCTAATCAGTGGCATGCACAGCCTCAGATTCAATAATAAAAAGATTAAACTTGGGTGAAGTTGATAGCAGATTCAGCCCAGATTACCAATCAGTCTGATGATTGAATCCAGATTCACACGTGCATTTTAGGAATGTCACTGATTACCTCCCCTGGAATTGTATCCTGCAATAGTCAACACCAACGAGATGACCAGTAAGAAACAATTTTAAATACCTGTTAGTTCAGAGGAAAAATAATATCTTTTATTTTGTGTGGCCGGATATACTGTAAATCATTCACTAAACCAATTTCATTTCACAATATAATTTTGTTTTGACATTTATGACTAGGTATCATTAAAATTAGCCTTGAAGGTCAACTGCATAAAGCACTGAAATTGCAAAATATCTGGACAATAACTAGGTTCATTCTTTAAATAATTTCACTGCCTTGCTAATAGTGTTAAGTATACCACCAAGTTAATAGGTCAAACCAACCAGCTATGATTTCTGATCTCAGATGGAACTCCTGGGGCAGCAGCTGATGGATGCAATAATTGACCTTTGTACTCTGGCCACAGAAGAAAATCTACTAGGCTTCCTGAACCTCATCGCTATTCAGAACCAACACCAAAAGGTGTCAATGCGGAAGAGAGGACTAATGTTGCTGATAATGTTGAGTTGGCCTTAGATACTTGCTGCCATGAGACAACAGTGATCGCATACACTACATACAAGCAACACCACTGGAATCTCTTAGGAATCATCTCCAATAGCAACATGGTAAAGTGCTCAAGATATTTAAGAGATATTGATCATACATTCAGGGGATGTTATCAATATCTTTAGTAAAGCTACCAATGCTTTCAAGAGAATGGCAAACACTCTCACGACAGTCTGGTGCATATGCTTTGTGAAGGCTAACCAACATTTGAGATGCAGAAGGTAAAATATGTCTTCAGTGAGTGTGGCTCATCAACACCATGAAGATAGATGCCCCATGCATCCAGTGAACTGAGGCAAAAGCTTCATGAAAAAGTGTTCAATATGTTCACAGGAGATAAATCAACATGTTCAGAGTGAATGCTAAAGCATTTGAAAAAGAGTAGCTACTGAGGTGAAAAAAGAGTGATGATAATTCAGGAAAAGATGGTCAACAGTGTCAGGGAGAGTTGGTCAATTTTCAATTGATGAGTAAATAGGTTCAACAATGGGTGAGAAAAAAGCTAGAAGTTTTACCATTAGAATTTGAAACAGAGATGTGTTGTCAATATCACACTGCAGATCAGTTTTCGAGAAAATAACATCCCCTTCAAAGTCAACGTATTTGGACTGTGTAATGCAACATAAATAACAGATGAATCATGCACAAGTGATGTAAGTATAGAAGGCAAATAAATAAACAAAAGGAAAACGTCAGATCTTCACAGATCCAAGTTCAGTGTTACGTGTGATCCCAGACTATCAGAATTGGTGGCTTATTCAACCAATAGGAGCATTAAAACAGACTTGGTCACTGGTCTGCATCAGCACAGACACCTGTACATTGTCAGTAAACACAACCAAGTTCAAGGGTCCTGCATATGTGTAGTAATACACCAATGTCTTCAACTAACTAGGCAATGGCAGAAACATAGAAACATAGAAAATAGGTGCAGGAGTAGGCCATTTGGCCCTTCAAGCCAGCACTGCCATTCAATATGATCATGGCTGATCATCCAAAATCAACCCTGACCTGCTTTTTCCCCATATCTCTTGATTCCGTTAGCACTAAGAGCTAAATCTAACTCTCTCTAGAAAAGATCCCGTGAATTGGCCCCCACTGCCTTATGTGGCAGAGAATTCCACAAATTCACAACACTGTGGGTGAAAAAGTTTTCCCTCATCTCAGTCCTAAATGGCCCACCGCTTATTCTTAAAGGCAACACATCTGTCAAAATTGCTTGCCGAGTGGTTTCCTAATAGATTCCAGTGACAGAGATTGATCTTGCTGAGAACCCAGATTTACTCAGGGACATGGCTGTCAGATACTGCACTAGTTAAATCTGGTGAAAGGTCCATGGGCCACCCTGATTTCATGATGATTTGTGAGGCAGCAAAAAAAAAAAGTAGAAGAGAAAATAAGAACCATTTCCTGGAAGTTATGTTGGTTTATTTAATATTTTTGCTTGCATAATTGTCTTTATCTTTTAAATGATTTATTTTATGTTTTGCAGTTTTTTAATGTGTCTGAGTGCCAGAGGCATTAAATATCTCCACAGCTTTGATAGATACATTGCTGGATCAGAACTTAGTCAGCTACTGAATCTTTCAGGGTGATTGGGGAGTGGGCATCTGCTGTCAGAGACCTTGGCACCAGTCATGCCATAGCACTGTAGTGCTGGATGCCATCCATGTCCAGACCTGGTCACAATGGCATAAGATGGCCATGAAGGGTCAATGCAAGCAGGGTGCCCACACTGACAAGTCTTGCCCCATTTCCCTTTAAGCAGGAGATACTACAAATCTGATTATTGTTTTACCATGCCTGTAGCACTTTTGCAGCTAGCAATTCCAATAACAATGGTAAAATTAGTTATCTTACACAAGCCATGGATAAAAGCCATAGGATCCTCTAACTAATTTGCCCTTTGCCACAGCTTTCAGTGCAGCTATTTACTGAGCCACCCACACAATGCATTACTGCAGACTTACACAATGCAACTGGAAAGAGTTAAAACAAATATCGCAATACGTTTGTTCATTTTGAGGGGTAGCGGGAATAGAAATTGTTATTTTACATGGATAGAAAATGGAGCCTGTAAATTGGATTTCACCCTTAACGGAATGTCATCTTGTTTAACACTAGAACTCAAACAGGTCTTTCTGAAAAAAGAAATAAAGATATTGTCCAAAATCTAGATTAAAGTGGTTTCAGAATGATTTTACATGCAGGTTCAAGCACAGAAATGGAAAGTTTGCTGTATCTCAACAGGAGTGGCGTAGCAGTAGAGTTGCTGCCTTTCAGTACCAGACACCCTGGTCCGTTCCTGATTACAGGTGCCATCTGCACAGAGTTTCTACTTTCACTCTGTGACGGCATGGGATTTTTTCAGGTGCTCAGGTTTCCTCCCACACTCCAAAGATGTACAAGTTTGTAGATTAATTGGTTTTGTTTAAAAAAATTAATTAAATTGTCCCTAGTGTGTAGGATAGTACGAGTGCACAGGGTGATCGCTGGTCGGTGTGAACTTGGTGGGCCGAAGGGCCTGTTTTTATGCTGTATCTCTAAGGTCTCAGCAGAACACAGCTTCTGACAATCTGCTGCACATCTGTGAGTTGGGTATAAGTCAACTTGTCTGTGCCAACCAAGATGCTCCATTGAAACTCGTCCCATTTGCCTGAGTTCAGTCCATATCCTTTCTAACTTTTCTATCCATGTGCCTATGCAAATGTCTACTAAATGTTATTATTATACCTGCCTCAACTTCCTCGGGCAGCTCGATCCATATGCCCACCACCCTCTATATGAAAAAGTTACCCCTCAGGTTCATGTTAAATCTTGCCTCTCTTACCTTAAACCCAAGCCCTCTAGTTCTCGATTTCACTCTCCTGGAAGGACTCTGTGCAGGCACTCTATCTATTCCTTTCATGCTTCCATGGGTGTCTGCCCTTAAAGGCACATTCCCAACAGCAGAAAGGCAACAGCAGCACACGCTATGTCAAAGGCTGGAGGAGAGACGGAGAGAGCCCCTAGACTTAGTGAAAGCGAACTGGACACAGTTGGCAAGAGGTAGTCTCTCTGTGCCATTCGGACAAGGAAACATGTGATGCCCATCAGGGGAAGAGCCTGGCAAGAGTGGCTCCAGCTGTTTCTCCCAGATGTGATAATGCCCAATACACAGGTAATTCTCCTGACATATGTCAGGGCAAACTGCACACTGCTGAAAACAAATAAAAAACAGAAAATGCTGATGATACTCAGCAGCTCAGGCAGTTTCCGTGGAAAGAGAAACAGAGTTGACAGTTCGGTCTGCTCTTCCATCAGAGAAAACAAAATAAACTGCTTGAGGAACTGAGCAGGCCAGGCAGCATCCATGGAGGGAAAAGGACAAATGATGCTTTAGGTAAGATCCTTTATCATATCTGAGATGGGTTTGAACCCAAAACATTGTCTGTGCATTTCCCTCCACGGATGCTTGCTGCTTGACCTGTTGAGTTCCTCTAGCACTTTATTTTTTGCTCAAGATTCCAGCACCTGCACTCTCTTCTGTTGGGTCCATATACCACAACCCAGTTAAATTAGTATTGGCTATTACCCTGAACCAATAAGTGCTGAACGACCTGCTGAGAATTCAATCCAATTACAAGTTCCCAACGTCTGTATTATTGATTTGTTTTTCCTTTCCAACTACTGTAAATGTTATCAGGAGTCATTTCAGTGAGTAGATCGGGGATTCATTTATCGAGGTATTGCATCAAAAGATGTGAGGGGTCGTTCTGTGTTATCTGGTTCTCTCCAGCTGATCACTGGTGAACAATCATGATGTTAAGGACTGGAGTCCACCTACATTGCAGACTAAAAATATATCAGATTTATCAGATTCCTTGTGAAAAATACCTCTCTGCTTGGGAGTCCTTCCCCCTCGGCAGTCCATGCATCCTAGGTATTGAAGCTGTTGATGAGAACTCCCCTGTAGCTTTCATCGTCCTACTGTTGCAGTTATTCTACAAACAGTGTCTTATGAGCTTCAGGCTCTGAGGCTGAATGCTGATCTTCCCCTTGCTTCACTGAGTCACGCAGCATGCAACACAAAACAGTGAGGTGGCTGCATCTGCCAGGTATGTGATGTAGGGCTAGCCTACACTAATGTAAGCACTGGGATATCATACCAAGGAGCCCAATGATACCAATATTGTTATGGCTCTCATTGTAGCGCTGCTCAGCAAGTGCTGCAAGTCCTTGAATTGGTGCGAGGAACCAATAGAAGGTAGCCCCAACTCCGCAGTGTCCACCTGCCCGGGCAATGCTGGCTGCAGAATGTCTAGCCACTCAATCTCCCTGAGGATGATCACAATTAAGTTCTTCCTGTGTGTTTAGTTTAGTTTAGTTTAGTTTAGAGATACAGTGCGTAAACAGGAGCTCCGGCCCACCGACTCCGCACAGACACAGAAACACTACCCTACACATAATAGGGACAATTTTGCATTTATACCAAACCAAATAACCTACAAAGCTGTACGTCTTTGGAGTGTGGGAGGAAACCGAAGATCTGGGAGAAAACTCACGCAAGTCACGGGGAGAACGTACAAACTCCATACAGATAAGCACCTGTAGATAGGATCGAACCCGTGCCTCTGGCACTGTAAGGCAGTGGCTCTACCGCCAAGCCACCATACCACCCTTGTGCTTCAATGAATAATGCAGCTGACTATGAAGAAAGTTTTCTGGTGTTCTACAAGTGCCATGAACAATGAGCAAAGCAAAAAAAAAACTTCAGTGAGATGAAGGTTTGAGGTTTTTTCAAAAGGTCCTTGTGGGCACATTCTTGCCAACTATGACTGCCTGCTGCTGTGGTAAATGCAGCAATAGTGACAATCCTCAGTGCCCAGGATGCCACCACAGTAACATCAAAGTAGATGAATTGATTACTTTCTTGGATGGAAATTGTGAGGCAGTAGAGATGTATTGTTGAAAGACCAGTTGGAAAGATCCTGTAATGGCAGCCAAGATATGGTTCTAAGAAATGGGTCTGCAAGACGTTATCCCAGTGCAATCGAACTCAAAGATGATTGAGTCATTGGCCTTTCATTAATCTTAATCGCCATAATGCTGCACCTTATGTCCACCAATCGTCCCACCCCCCCGTCCCCCTTTACCAAAATGCATGGTTGCAGTGGCACTGTTGCAAAGTTGGCGATGCAGAAGCCAATTTGCACTCAGCAAGTTGCAAATAACAGTAAGGCTTTAAATAATGTTATCTCATTCACCTGCTTTGGTTGAAGAATAAATGTACACCAATAAATTGGGTCAACTCTCCTCTGTTTTTGACTAACAACATTGCAACAATTGAAATTGGTTAGTGAACGGGCTATGCTATTCCTTTCGTTGTTTAGTCTGGCATTCTCTGAAGCAAAATGATCTGTCTTTCTGTATTTAGTGAAATAATTACCTGTCAACACTGAAGCCCACAGCAAGGCTCTCCTCAGTTTATGTTGCCTTGATTAATCTACTTTAAAAAAGTGGCGGGTAGCGTTTAATTAGTTTATCTCGTCATCATGTTCAGCACAGACACTGTGGGATGAAGAGCTGTTTGTGTGCTATACCTTTCTATGTTCCAATAGCCTTGTCTGCAAATGAGGAAAGGTTAGCAAAATTCTCTTGCTTGGTATGATTTTTATTTCATCTGGGCTCACTGTTTTCACTCCCAAATAGTTTCAGTGAGTCACCATTGCTGTTATTTTTCACTCCTCAAATCTTTTGGATGGAAGCATTTGTTTATGAAGCCATTAGACATCAAAGATAGTCACAAAATACTGGAGTAAAGGGCCTGTCCCACGAGCATGCGACTGCATGCTGCAAGCGCGACCAAACCAGAAGCGGGGGCCGCGCAGGGGCCGCGCGGAGGTCGAGTGATCCCCATACAGGGCTGTCACACCAGCATGCGACTGCATGCTGCAAGCACGACCAAACCAGAAGCGGGGGCCGCGCGGAGGTTGAGTGATCTCGTACGAGTTGACGTGAAGTTCGAGCGAAGTCCACGGGAAGTTTGCGCTAGGTGTACGCCTTCAAGACGCTGCGTACAGCATAGAGACGGTGCGTACAGCATCGAGATGGTGCGTACACCCATCGAGGCGGTGCATACGGCCTCAATGCGGCTGTGGGCCGGCAGGCCGTTGCCGCGTGGAATTTTTGAACAGTGTCAGTTTTTTGGAGCCCCGTACGATGTCGGGACCAGCTCCGCACAACTCCATACGGCTCCGGCGATCGAACCGATGGAACCGGCCCCGCAAGGCCGTACGGCTCAAGCGACCACGTTAGGTCGCGCTTGTCGCATGCAGTTGCACGCTCGTGGGACAGGCCCTTAATTCAGTGGGACAGGCAGCAGCATCCCTGGATGGAAGGAACAGGTGACGTTTCAGGTCGAGACCCTTCATCAGACTGAAGAAGGGTCTCGACCCGGAACGTCGCCCATTCCTTCTCTCCAGAGATGCTGCCTGTTCCGGTGAGATACTCCTGCCTTTTGTGTCTTTATTTTGGTGTAAACCAGCATCTGCAGTTGCTTCCTACACCTTGGACATCAACATTTGTTTACCCCAAATAATACACCCACCCATCTACCCTCGATGCTGGGGCAGCCTGATGCGTGAAGGGCAGCAATGGAGGCAGTCAACACGCGTCTGGGGGCATTTGGGACAATTGGGGTTGTAGTCCAATGTGAAGGAGTCGTAATTGGCCGGAAGGGGGAGCAGGGGGACAGTGGACTACAATTCCCATCAGCCTGAGCGCTTGGGCAGGGAGTGAGAGAGTGAATGTGGGAAGGGAGTGAGAGAGTGAATGGGGTAAGGGAGTGACATCAACATTTGATTTCCCCAAACAATACACCCACCCAACTGTATCTTTGTCAGATAACAGAAGTAGACAGCAATAGCTGTGAAGTTCTCAGTGGTGAAATAACCTTTTGATATTGGGTGCCTGTAATGTAGATTTGTCAAAGCACACGAGAGATACCAGAAGGCATTAAATACCAGTCTGCTATCAGCATGAATAAGTTCAAATAAGAAAAGCATTTTAACTCTGTAATCAGAATAACATTTCTCCCCTTGAGCCATGGACCTTGACCTTGACTTCACACTGAGCTGTCACTTGGTTATTTTCTATTAAGCACAGAGTTGGCAGATGCTTAAAGATGTCAGATTTGCATCTATTACTCCCCCTCAGAACAAGCTCAATATATATATCTATATACTATTAAAAGTCTCGGCTTTTTCTATATGTGCGAGTGTGTCTGTGATTGTGATCGTATCTATGCCAAAATAGTACACGGTGATGCTAAAATGTTTGCACAACGTTACAGCTTTTTCCCGTCATCGCCCTTGTCAAATTTCCTTCAGATTTGATGTTATACTTCACAAGTTATTTATATTTAAAGGTTTAAAAAAGCCAGCTTTAAAAAGATTTTCACTGTTAAATTCTTGCTGCCCCAGCTTCCAACAAACTTCCATTCAAAGTTGCAATCCAGAAATGCTCTGTGCTTCCACCAAGTTTTCACCTGAATGGAATCTCACAGTCCTCATCTCGACATTTGCAACAATGTTGCAATCTTAGAACAGTTAGTTGTGGTCCTGGTAGCACAGGAGGGGGAGGGGCCAGGGGAAGTGGAATTGGAATTGGAAGTGCTGGGGGAGGCAGGGGAAGTGCATGAAATTACGCCAAAATGGCATACGATAGCGCTACAATTTTGGCCCACCTTACTCACCATTATACTGGAGTATGGTCTATCAAGTTTTGTTCAGATTAATGGTATATTTTACAAGTTATTGACATTTTAAACTTTAAAAATATATAGTGCCCCCACTTGCCATTAGTAGTGCATGACATCACAATGGGATCTCATTTACATTAAAAAAGAAATTGCTGTTGCTTCCTTGGACATCAACATTTGTTTACCCCAAATAATACACCTACCCATCTGTCCTCGGCGCTGGGGCTGCCTGAGGCTGCTAAAAGCACGCCGGACACAGACACGGGCTTGTAACGAGCCCTGAGCGTGGCTCCGGGCCCTGGGCTGGGGTTTGAAACAGTGCGGGATCTGAGAGCAGCTGCTCCGGGTCTGCGGGCAAGGAGAAGAGCTGCCTCGGCCCCCCCCCCCCCCCCCCCCCCCACAGCTCCGGAATAGTGGGAGAGTAGGGGGGTTGGGAGGGGATAGGGGTTATGGAGGGAGGGAGGGAGTTACTGAGGGAAGGGGAAAGGAAAGGGAGGCAGAGCTAAGGGAGGGAGTTGGGGAGGGGAGAAGGATAGGGGAAAGAAGAGGCAGGTGAAGAGGAGGGGGAGGGAGTGCTGGGGGATGAAGGGGAATGGAGGAGGATGGGGTAAGAAGAGGGATGGCGATGTAATAGAGGAGGCGACGGGGAAGAGAGAGGAGGGGAGGGAGGGGGTAAGAGGAGGAAGCAGAGGAGGGTTGGTGGTGGGTGGGGAGAGTGAGGACAATGGAGGAGGGGAATAGGGCACTGAAGAGGGAGAGTGAGATGCATTCAAATTGATCTTATTTTTTACAAGTTATTGTCATTTAAAAATTTTTAAATGTCAGCCGCACCTGCGCAGTTGGGGGCTATGGGTGAGTGGTGGAATATTGCGTTGGGGAATGGGTTGCATTGGGGGACCAGGCCTCCCATGTGACAGGGTCCCGACGGATCCCACTTGGTCTCATCTTATCTAAATCTGTAGAGTTGAGTCATCCCATATCTCTCTGCTTGTTCTACGTGGATGTATTTTAGTAAAGTATTCATATAGGTGGAATGGTAACTCCGTGATATATGGACTCAGATGGCATCAAACTTCACTGTGGGCAATGTTTATTACGTTTTACTCAAATGTGCAAGACCAAGACACAATGCCATGCTAAGGAGAAGAGTTCTCACAGAAGCAACTTTGACGAATTTGTGGCTTTGGATCTAAATGCTTGTATGCTTTTGGAGCAAGTGGGTAGCAAGGGTAGTTTACACCCCAGCGGTATGAACATTGACTTCTCCAATTTCAGACAGTCCTTGCTTTCTCCCTCCTTCCCCTCCCATTCCCAGCTCTCCCACTAGCCTACTGTCTCTGCCTCTTCCTTTCTTTTTCCCGCCCCACCCCCTCCCCGAATTCAGTCTGAAGAAGGGTCTCGAGCCGAAATGTTGCCTATTCCTTCTTTCCATAGATGCTGAGTTTCTCCAGCATTTTTGTGTACCTTCAAAGATGTTCAAAGGGTTAGATTATGTGCCAGTGCAAAAATAAAATCCATAGTCCAATGGGTAACCAAAGGAGTTGATTGAAGGCAAAGCAGTTTAGGAATACCTGGAAGGGGGCATAGTTTTATAAGGTGATTGCAATTGCATGGCTTGATCACCCTCTAATACTTTATGATTCATCATGTCTCTGCACCGAGACATCACAGAGAACTGTTCTTTCTGGGTCATTGCTCCGGTTCAATGGGGGCCTGTGTGTACTGGGACATGCAGACATAGAACACACTCCACCCCCAATGATCACCAAAATATTGCATCATGCAAAGCTGTGTGCAAAAGGGTGTGCAAAAAGTTAGTACCATACACAAAAGGATATACGTCCAAACCAGGTAAACTTAAAATGTAGGAAGGAACTGCAGATGCTGGTTTACACCGAAGATATACACAAAATGCTGGAGTAACTCAGCTGGACAGACAGATGCTGGAACGTGTGATTTAAAGTTGATGCACTGCCTAGTTCTCAGTTTAAATAATTTCAAGGAAGTGGGGGTGGTGAAAGAAGTAGGTAAAGGGCAAATAACCAAAATCTAAACAGTGGATCAAAATACGAGACGATGTCAAAGATTTTACGCAACTGGATATTCACAATTAAATTGTATCAGGAATTCGAAGTGCTAATATGGTTGATTTCCCGACAGAGGATCATTGCAAGTGCAGGATGTTCTTGTTAGAAACAGGCAGGAGTTTAATTCCAGTATTCTAATGAATGGGGAATGATGTAATTTAGTCATATGTTATTTGCACCATTAACATCTGAAGATATTTTTGTAGCACTTCAAAGATCTCTTCAAACAAGAGGGACTTGGGTATCCTTCACTCAATTTCACAGCGTACGACCTACTACAACCTTGATGCTATAACTTGGCAGGGGCTTTGGAGTAGGTAAAATCGCTAATGAAGTTTTAAAATTTGTTGAAGAAAAGTTCATACATTTCTGTCCCATTTTTGGAAGAGTACATTGAATTGAATGGCAGTGCTGGCTCGAAGGGCCAAATGGCTTACTCCTGCATCTATTGTCTAATGTCTATTGAGTATAGCAATCCAGGATAGCACATTGACACAACTAGTAGGGCTGTTACCTTACAGTTCCGATGACCTGGGTGTGCAAAGTACTATTGATACAGAATCATTATATATCATAGCAAGTACTTTAATTAGAATACATACAGAGACCATCGAAATGAGTACTGTAGGCTCCGTGACGCAAGTTGAACTAACCAACGTGGCTACCCACATTCCACAGGTGGTAGTGTGGAAACCTGGTAGGGATTATGGATCAGTTCAGCAGCAAAACCACACTGATCAAATCAGCAATACTGTTTGATCTACATTGGGTTCAATCCTAAACTCCAGTGCTGCTCGCGTGGAGTTTTCACGTTCTCCCTGTCTCACCAGGTTTCTCTCTGGATGTTTCAGTTTCCTCTCACATCCAAAGTTGTACAAGTGGTAGCTCTGGAAATTGGGCCTAATGATTCAATGAGTGGTCAAATCCAGGAGGAGGCGTTTCCAATGTGAGGACAATAAAGTGGGAATCGTATGGAATTTGTTTAAGTGGGTGCTTGAGAGTTGAATGAAAGGCTGAAGAACCTATTTCAATGCCGTTTGACTGTTCGACAAAAACTGTACAGATTCAGGATTTCTATTTAGAAAGTCATAATGACATGCGGTACAGAAACAGTCCAGGTCTGTGCCAACCATCAAGCACCGTTTTTGCACTAATTGTACCCAAATCCATTTTATTTTCCCCACATTCCTGTCAACTCTTCCCTAGATTTTACCACTCACCAACACATTAAGGGCAATTCAGAGTCGCCTATTAACCTATGAACCAAAGATCATACAGCGGAGCAAGATAGTCCACTCGTCTAAAAAGCCGTAGTAGGGCAAGTGTAATTTTCGGCAACATTTCCGTAACCAACTTCCGTCTCCGCTCCAATCTATGATCTTTGGTCATGGTGTCCGCTCTATGATCTTTGGAGTGGACTATCTTGCTCCGCTGTATGATCTTTGGTTAACACCGAAGATAGACACAAAAAGCTGGAATAACTCAGCGGTTTGGGCCAGGAAGCATCTCTGGAGAGAATGAATGGGTGATGTTTCGGGTCGAGACCCTTCTCACCCAGGTGTTAGATAAAGTTACATATTTTTCTTTTGATTACCTATAATTGTGCCGTCCTCTAAAACTGCAGACTCTAGCTTCAGCTCCTAGCTCAATATGTATGAAATTGTTGCAAGGCAGACCACAGTTCTGAATCGCTAGACCGATGCATTTCATTTGCCCAAGTGCGTTCCGCACGCAGAACTGTCGCGGTTCTTAATGGATCGTATTGGGAATCTAAAATCACATTATAATCCGATGTTTCTTGATGCAGTTTCTTGATTGTGAATTTGGAATTTCTGCACTCAGGACATTTTTCCTCGATATTTGTTTTGGGAAAATATAATTGGATTCTATTTCAAATGGTTTACACCGTTTATGATTCCCACAAGACCCATTAAAGATGGCGCATTGAACAAACTAATCACAACTGAATGGCGTCAAGTTGGGAAAAGGGGATGTACAATGGGATCTGGGGGTCCTTGTCCATCAGTCTATGAAGGTAAGCAGGTACAGCAGGCAGTGAAGAAAGCGAATGGCATGTTGGCCTTTATAACAAGAGGAATCGAATATAGGAGCAAAGAGGTCCTTCTGCAGTTGTACAGAGCCTAAGTGAGACCACACCTTGAGTATTGTGTGCAGTTTTGGTCCCCTAATTTGAGGAAGGATATTCTTGCTATTGAGGGACTGCAGCGTAGGCTTACAAGGTTAATTCCCGGGATGGCGGGACTGTCATATGCTGAGAGAATGGAGCAGCTGGGCTTGTACACTCTGGAGTTTAGAAGGATGAGAGGGGATCTCATTGAAACATATAAGATTGTTAAGGGTTTGGACACGCTAGAGGCAGGAAACATGTTCCCGATGTTGGGGGAGTCCAGAACCAGGGGCCACAGTTTAAGAATAAGGAGTAAGCATTTAGAACAGAGATGAGGAAACACTTTTCCTCACAGAGAGTGGTGAGTCTGTGGAATTCTCTGCCTCAGAGGGCGGTGGAGGCAGGTTCTCTGGATGCTTTCAAGAGAGAGCTAGATAGGGCTCTTAAAAATAGTGGAGTCAGGGGAGAAGGCAGGAACGGGGCACTGATTGGGGATGATCAGCCATGATCACATTGAATGGCGGTGCTGGCTCGAAGGGCCGAATGGCCTACTCCTGCACCTATTGTCTATTGTCTATTGTCTAATGTCTATTGAAGTAAACTCTTTTAAAAACACGTTATTCCTGCAATTTATCATTTACACTGTTTAAAATATATATATATGAATACCAATTAGTAGAATATAGGGTAACCAGCTATGACCATGTGTAACTATTTATTTTACAGCAAAGAAATATTTAGATTTTAAAACGCAGGCATTTTAAAGGTCAGATTACAGTAACGATGCCTCAACATTAAGTGTTCCATTTCTCTACAAATCTCCAAAATGCTACCCATGATAAAAAAAATATTTAGAATTCCATGTAAACGTCAATCACTTTTATTTATTCGATCCAAAATGAAAAAATGAAATGTTAATAAAATGCTTTTGGTTTTTACAAGCTTTTTTGGTTGTTTGTGGCAAAAATCTTCATGTTGTATTCTCATTTGCTTTTACGCGCATTGAAACTAACTCTACTGGGCTAAGTGCAGTGAGATTCAGAATTGGTGTATTTTTCACCCATTCAAACGGGCCCCAAAGCATTGTGTAGGGATGGTGGGTTCTCCCGTATACTGTAGTGGTGCAAAGTGTTAATTTCTGTCATTTATTGCATCGATTTTAGAAACTGTCATACATGTAATGAAAAGAGGGGAATGAAGCATGTATTTACTGGTGATTAATACACCCCGGATCGGTTTCAACACGTGATGAAGTTAAGTACATAAACTAGAGCCAGGTGCATTAGTCATCCTTGAACACGCACTGTTTTATTTCGATCACCAATTGAGCCCTCGACTGGACAGACTGATATGTGTGTCGGAAGGAACTACAGATGCTGGTTTAAACCGAAGATAGACACAAAAAGCTGGAGTAACTCAGCGGGACAGGCAAGATCTCTGGAGAGAAGGAATGGGTGACCTTTCGGGTCGAAACTGAAGAAGAGTCTCGACCCGAAACCAACCCGGCCCAACGGCTCTATGCTCTTTGCTGATTACACTGCGAGAGGCATAACGGAAGTCGGGTCGGGTTTGCTAAAATGGCGGACGTCCTGCTCCGTTCCGTACTACACGTAAGTCCATTGGATTTTACAGGAGTGGACCATCTTGCTCCACTCTATGATTTTTGCTATGAACCCACATGTCGTTAGAAAATGGAGGAAACTGGAGCACCCAGGGTTACAGTATACGATCATAGGAAGAACGTGCAATGTCGAGGCAGCACTTTTTTTTTCCTTAACAAGGAACTTTTTCTATTTTCAGCCTATGATGATAGGATCAATGTGGATCACTTCCCAATCTCAGGATCCAACTCAGTTTGAAAAGACAATAGTGATGAACATTTATCACCACACCAATACACGCCAGACTCCATCTGCTTGCAGACAACACTGAGTGAAGGCCAATGCCTCAAACATGATTCAAGGCACTAAGTCTATGAAGGAACATGGACTACTTTCAGTTGACACCATAACGCATTGATGTTTTCTCCACAATATTCTCCAAATCCATTGGCAAGATATAATTTAATTTCAGTGTATTTTCCTGTCCAACATTCCAAATAGGACGTATCACCTTCAACCAAATCCAATGGCTGGACCACATCATCCTTGTGTCTGGGCCTAGGACTCTAAGGTGTATCACTGCACAGATTAACAGGAAGAAAGGTGGTTCAAAGAAATCTTTAAAATATCCTTCAAAATTTGTCATATCTCATTCAATTGAAAGGATGGCTCAAATTGGTAGAGAAGCATCCAGGAGGACGTCGAGTACAGACAAAGAAAGACGTTTCCTGTAATTCAATCAACAATCTCCCCCTTCTCTCTATCCCCTGCCCCAACTGCTGCACCCCTCATACCCTCGCACATGCAACTGCACACTAGGGCATTTTACAATGATCAACTAGCCACAACAATGGGGGAGGAAGTGAGAGTACTTGGGGTACACATAAAAGTCACAACCACTTCTGGGTCAACAAAACGAGTGCGGAAGCAGTCATCCTCTAAGTCTGAAGTAAAGACTCCAGATATGTGCCCAGGCATGAATGCTATCCATGTAAAGCCTTAAACTATGTATATTCAACAGAGATGTTTTTCTTATATACATAATATCTCAGTACACAATTGATTATGTGCAGTATTTAGGAACACGAGACCACAGATGCTAGAATATGCAACAAAAAACAAATAGTAGGGGAACAACTTGAGTTAAGCAACATCTAAATGTGTGCACTTTGCGTAATACCAGGTTTAGCTTTGATTTTTTTTTAAAGCATAGACTTTGTACAAAAAGTCCTTGTACTGACTTTCTCTCCTGAGATTCTTACAGTATAAAGGTGGCACAGTGGTACAGGAAGTATAATTTATTTGGCCTCCCAGCTGCAATAACCAGGGTTCAATCGTAATCTCAGCTACTGCCGATCCAGAGTTTACTGTTGTTTCTCTAAACTAACTAAACTATGGGAGGGAGTTGGAATAAAGATAGAATCATAAAAAACATGACAGACATTTAGAAAGGAAGAGTTTAGAGGTATGTGGATGTGAATTTGGTCAGTAGTTCTAGTACAGAGGGGAAAGAAATTCCAAACTTGAGATTTTGTCTCAGTTTTTCTCTCTCTGTTAACAAAGTTGGTTTGCTGAGCATGTCCCAAAGCCCTGCTATTAGCCACACATACTGTAACAGAGAAAGAGAAACATAAACTTCCAATAACTGCTACATTAACTCATTTGGTCTTCTCTAAGAATTATTTCCTCCAGTCTATCCATCATTCTCCTACCTACTTTACAACTAAAATCTCTTGTTATTGCTCTCTTTCCAGCTCTGACAAAGGATCCTGGCATTGGAACATTAACTCTATTTCATTTTGCACAAATGCTGCCCAATAGTTTCATGCATTTTCCATTCTTAAATGAGACAATAATCTCATTACTTGCAGTTGTGAATCTTTTATATCCTCAATTGCAGAGGAGTGTAGATACTGAGCTATTAAGATAACCAAGGCCTTAATCAGTACAAGAAATAGGGGGGAGAGAATTGAATGGAAAATTGGAAGGAAAAGACGAGCCATAATCTTACTGGATGAAATAAAAACACAGGCTCAAGAAGCCATGTGGCTAACTTCTTCTCCTATTGTTCATTTCATAGGTTCATAAATGTTGGGAACAATGAATAGTGAAAGACTAGGATAGAGTGTATGTGTAGAGGATATTTCCACTAGTGGAAGAGTCTAGTGTTCAGTTACTTCCTAGTGTTCAGTTACTTCCCCTCACTGCCCAGTCCATCATCGGCTCTGACCTTCCTTCCATTGAGGGGATTTATCGCAGTCGCTGCCTCAAAAAGGCTGGCAGTATCATCAAAGACCCACACCATCCTGGCCACACACTCATCTCCCTGCTACCTTCAGGTAGAAGGTACAGGAGCCTGAAGACTGCAACAACCAGGTTCAGGAATAGTTACTTCCCCTCAGCCATCAGGCTATTAAACCTGGCTCGGACAAAACTCTGATTATTACCAACCACTTTCTGTTATTTGCACTATCAGTTTATTTATTCATGTGTGTATATATTTATATCATGGTATATGGACACATTTATCTGTTTTGTAGTAAATGCCTACTATTTTCTGTGTGCTTAAGCAAAGCAAGAATTTCATTGTCCTATACAGGGACACATGACAATAAACTCACTTGACTTCATAACTGATTGCAGTAGTATTAAGCCATTCGGCCCATCAAGTCTCCTCCGCCATTCAATCATAGCTGATCTATCTCTTCCTCCTGACCCCATTCTCTTGTTTTCTCCCCATTACCCCTGACACCCATACTAATCAAGAATCTATCTGTCTCTACTTTACAAATATCCATTGACGGCCTCCACAGCCATCCCTGGCTATGAATTCCACAGATTCACTACCTTCTGACTAAAGAAATCCCTCCTCATCTCCTTCCTAAAGGAATGTCCTTTAATTCTGATGCTATGACATCATAGCTCTTCCACTAGTGGAAATATCCTCTGCACATACACTCTATCCTGGTCTTTCACTATTCATTGTTCCCAAGAAGATTACATTCTTTGGTTTTACTGGCATTAAAAACATTCTGCAGGTTGTCCAATGAATTTAATTAAAAGTCTCAATATTAGATACTGAATAAAATCCAACTGGGATATTTCCTTCCTGCTCTATTTCATATAACTATGTCCATCAAAAACAAATCTTGTTAAGTTTTATTTTACAGAAAGTTGCAATGAATGTATTGAGCCTTGCTGGAGAAGCGTGTTATAAAAGAGACATGAGAGACTGCAAATGCTGGAACTGGAGCTAAACAGCAAGTGGTTGGAGCAACCCACCAGGCCATGCAGCATCTGTGGAGGGAAATGGATAGTCAATATTTCACGTCAACTGTGCAGGTCTGACACAGGGCCTCAACCCGAAATTTCGACTGTTCCTTTGCCTCCACAGATACTGCCTAACCCTCTGTGTTCCTCCAGCAACTTGTTTTTTTTAAAGAGCTGGTAAATTAAATTGACAAATAATCTCCTTGCAACCCACAAATGCATAGTATTTGGGTTGAAATTACTCTGAATTTATCATAATAGGCCCGAATTAAATATTTAGCATTCAGAGTTGCTTCAGTGATAGGTGCTTGGAATCTTGGCTTGAAAAAAATTGCACCAGAAGAGTTTTAATATTATACTAGACTAAGTGGGACCCGTTGGGGGGGGGGGGGGGGGGGGGCATTCTGGAGTGCTAGTATGGGTGTGGGCTGAAGGGACTGGTATCCAGAGGGATAGTATGGATTTTGTGGGCCGAATGAATTCTTGAGCTGGCAGCTCAGTCACTCAGGCCTGATGGGCTGGCAGCTCAGTCACTCAGGCCTGATGGGCTGGCAGCTCAGTCACTCAGGCCTGATGGGCTGGCAGCTCAGTCACTCAGGCCTGGTGGGCTGGCAGTTCAGTCACTCAGGCCTGGTGGGCTGGCAGCTCAGTCACTCAGGCCTGGTGGGCTGGCAGCTCAGTCACTCAGGCCTGGTGGGCTGGCAGCTCAGTCACTCAGGCCTGGTGGGCTGGCAGCTCAGTCACTCAGGGCTGGTGGGCTGGCAGCTCAGAAACTGCCAGAAATGCTGCCCAAACAGGTGAGAGACTCTGTGGGAGAGAAGGGGAGAGGGTGGAGAATCAATTTTAGACACTTTTCATCTATTTCTGAAGATCACAGCAATGAAGGAGGAAACTCTATCCTGACCTGGATCTCACAGGGAACCAATGAAGGGAGGGAGAAATCTACTGGGGTGAGGTTGACTACTTGCAGGGGGAATACTTACTGATGGGCTAAAGGGACTCCTCCTGGGCTAGTACAAGCCTGATAGGCTGAAGGGACTATTTAAAAAAAATCTCAGTGAAATCTCAGTGAAAGGTACTTTTTCTGGACTTTTCCTGAGGTGGCCTTAAAAATTGTAGATGCATTGGTGATCATTTTCCAATGTTCTATAAACTCTGTATCAGTTCCTGTGGATTGGAGGGTAGCTCATGTAACCCCACTTTTTAAGAAAGGAGAGAAAGGGAAAGCAGGGAATTATAGACCAGTTAGCCTGATATCGGTGGTGGGGAAGATGCTTGAGTCGATTGTTAGAGATGTTATAGCAGTGCATTTGGAAAGCAGTGATAGGATGGGCCAAAGTCAGCATGGATTTATGAAGGGGAAATCATGCTTAATTAATCTTCTGGAATTTTTTGAGGATGTAACAAGTAGAATGGATAAGGGAGAGCCAGTGGAAGTGGTGTATCTGGATTTTCAAAAAATATTTGACAAGGTCCCACACAAGAGATTAGTGTGCAAAATTCGAGCACATGGTATTGGGGGTAGGGTATTGACATGGATAGAGAACTGGTTGGCAGACAGGAAACAAAGAGTAGGAATCAACGTGTCCTTTTCAGAATGACAGGCAGTGACTAGTGAGGTGACGCAAGACTTAGTGCTAGGATCCCTGTTATTATATATATTAACGATTTGGATGAGGGAATTAAATGTAACATCTCCAAGTTTGCGGATGATAGAAAGCCGGGTGGCAATGTGAGCTGCGAGGAGGATGCTATGAGGCTGCAGGGTGACTTGGATAGGTTGGGTGAGTGGACAGATGCACGGCAGATGCAGTATAATGTGGATTAATGTGAGGTTGTGCACTTTGGTGGCAAGAACAAGAAGGCAGATTATTATCTGAATGGTGTCAGATTAGGAAAATGGGAGGTGCAACTAGACCTGGGTGTCCTTGTACGTCAGTCACTGAAAGTAAGCATGCAGGTACAGCAGGCAGTGAAAAAAGCAAATGTCATGTTAGGAACAAGAACACCCTACTGCAGTTGTGCAGGGTCCTGGTGAGGCCACACCTGGAGTATTATGTGCAGTTTTGGTCTTCTAATTTGACGAAGGACATTCTTGCTATTGAGGCAGTGCAGCGTAGGTTCACCGGGTTAATTCCCGGGATGGCAAAACCGACATATGATTAAAGAATGGGTCGACTGGGCTTATATTCACTGGAATTTAGAAGAATGAGAAGGGATCTTATAGAAACATATAAAATTCTTAAGGAATTGAACAGGCTAGATGCAGGAAAAATGTTCCCGATGTTGGGGGTGTCCAGAACAAGGGGTCACAGTTTAAGAATAAGGGGTAGGCCATTTAGGACTGAGATGAGGAAAAGCTTTTTCACCCAGAGAGTTGTGAATCTGTGGAATTCTCTTAAACAGAAGGCAGTGGAGACCAATTCACTGGATGTTTTCAAGAGAGAGTCAGATACAGCTCTTAGGGATAAAGGAATCAAGGGATATGGGGAGAAAGCAGGAACGGGGTACTGATTTTGGATGATGAGCCATGATCATACTGAATGGCAGTGCTGGCTCGAATGACCAAATGGCCTACTCCTGCATTTATGTATTTATTATGTTTCAATATTACTATGCATCCTCAATTGATTAATATACAAAATAATACAACAGATCGACATCCATGGCATTAATGGAGTTAATTGAAGACATCACCAGTTCTATAGATAATAAGAAATATGCAGTGGGTGTATTTATAGATTTGAAAAAAGCATTCGATACAATTGATCATCATTTGCTAATCAAAAAACTGGAAAAGTATGGAATCAGAGGGGTGGTACTAGAGTGGAT
Organism: Amblyraja radiata; assembly: GCF_010909765.2. Lineage (NCBI taxonomy): Eukaryota > Metazoa > Chordata > Chondrichthyes > Rajiformes > Rajidae > Amblyraja > Amblyraja radiata. The sequence goes on from NC_045966.1 coordinate 55,956,897, forward strand.
GAGAAGCTACATAAGTAAAAGGCCTCAGTTTGTGCAAATAGTGAACTGCAAATCAACATGCTTAGAAATAACTTGTCGAGTCCCACAGGGGTTGGTTTTGGGCCCCAAATTATTTATTTTGTATATTAATGATATATGTAGGGTGTCAAACCTCTTGAAATTTGTGTTATTTGCAGATGACACTAATATTTTCTGTGATGGGGACAATTTGCAGCAGCGTTTGGAGGTGGTCACAGCAGAAATGAGTAAACTAAAAACATGGTTTGATTTGAATAAATTATCATTAAATTTAAACAAAACCAAACTTATGCTGTTTGGAAAACGCAAAATAAATACACAAGTAAAAGTGATGATAAATAATGTTGAAATAGAAAGAGTGTATGTAAATAAATTTCTGGGTGTGATTCTTGATTACAAAATCTGCTGGAAACCCCATATAAAACATGTGAGAGCAAAAGTAGCACGGAGTATTGGAGTGATGGGGAAAGCAAGGCATGTTTTGAATGAGAGAGCACTGTATATTCTGTACAGCTCACTTGTGTTACCGTATTTAAATTACTGTGTGGAAGTATGGGGCAACACCTACAAAACCACCTTACAATCACTAAGCACACTACAAAAAAGAGCTATTCGTATAGTAAACAATGTAGGATATCATGAACACACCAATATACTGTATTAAAATTACACACCTTAAAGATTAAGGATCTGGTAGAATTTAAGACTGCACAAATAATTTATAAAGCAAAAAATAAACTGCTACCTGTAAACATACAAAAACTGTTCAAAGACAGAGAGGGGGGGTTATAACTTTAGAGGGAAACTAAACTTGAAACAGCATTATGCTCAGACCAATTTAAAAAGTATGTGTATTTCCATTTGTGGGGTGGTTTTGTGGAATCGTCTTGACGAAACGATTAAACAAAGTATGAATATAATGCAATTTAAAAAAATGTACAAAAGATATATCTTTGAAAAGTACAGTAATGAGGAAGGAGAATGTAAATCTCACAGATGTTAATGGTGCTTGTTCTTTTTGTTCTTTTCTTTTATTGTTCTTTTTTTCTTAATAGCTTGATTGGAGTAGTTTTATTTGAATTGTCTGTTTAGTTTATTTTATTGAATTTTGCATTTGTTTTTTTTTTTTTGTTTTTTTTTAATATTTTATTTTATTAGAAGTAAGTACAGTCATATGGCACCAAAGTGCCTAATATATATTTTCATAATACATTTTATGTACAACTTCTTTTTTTTTTTTGTTACATTGAAAAAAGATTAGAATAAGAAAAAGAAGTTAGATAGTAAAGGATAGAAAGATGTGAAATATATAGTGTGTGAAAAAAGAAAACGAGTAAATGAAGATAGTTGAGAGAGAAAATAGAGAAAAGAAAATAAAATAAAAAAGAAAAGGAGATCATTATTTATAATCTTGACCAACCCTCGTCCAGTCCTGAAACAGTTATTTTTTACGAATTTTGCATTTGTTAATGGTGAAGAATGGGGGTAGAACTTGACAAGTATAGGCTTCTTCCTATCCCTTTTCGAACGAGTCTAATGTGTATTATGTTGAAATTGGCTTTTGATTTTTTAATTTATGTATGTACATATATGTTATGTATATGTATATGTGTGTATATGTGTATATGTATGTATGTATATATGTACATGTATATGTATGTATGTGTGTATGTATTTATGTATATATATATGTATATATATAATTTTCCTTTTATTTATTCATTTTCATTTTTTATTTTCTTCTTTTTTTAATCGTTCGAAATAAAGATATCATTCATTCATTCATTCATTCATTCATTCATTCATTCATTCATTCATTCAATTGTTACTGTCATCTCCAAAACCCATCTGTAGCCTTTAGTTGATTGAGGAAATGGTTAATTGAAGATTAAAGCACAAAACCCGTGATCTACTGGGGAGCTGTGATCTCTGCTTTCCTCTACTCTTCTGACATCTGGACCAGCTAAAGCAAGCATCTCAGAAATCAGTTTAAATACATACAGGACAGCACTGTGGCACAGCTGTAGAGTTGCTGCCTTACACTGTTTGCAGAGCCCGGGTTCCATCCCAACTGCGGGTGCTGTCTGTACGGAGTTTTACGTTCTCCCCGTGACCTGCGTGGGTTTTCTCTGAGACCTTTGGTTTCCTCCCACACTCTAACAGGTTTGTAGGTTAGTTGGCTTGGTATAAATGTAAAATTGTCCCTGGTGTGTGTAGAGTAGTGTTAATGTGTAGGGATCACTGGTCGGTGCGGACTCCGTGGGCTGTTTCCGTGCTGTATCTCTAAATTAAACCCCTATGCATTGTGTGCACATGGAAGCCTCGTGTAAACTTTGAAAGAATTACCCCACCTCACAAACTACACACACCTGCCTCACCCCATCTGTGGAAGAACTTATCCATCCCACAATGGTGTCATCAGGCACCTCGGAACCCACAGAAATGGAGTAAAAGAAAGTTGTCCACATTCCCAAGTTACTGTCTTTGAAGAAGAATGTATCCATATTGGAAGTCATTACATAGAAACATAGAAAATAGGTGCAGGAGTAGGCCATTTGGCCCTTCGAGCCTGCACCGCCATTCAATATGACCATGGCTGATCATCCAACTCAGTATCCTGTACCTGCCTTCTCTCCATACCCCCTGATCCCTTTAGCCACAAGGGCCACATCTAACTCCCTCTTAAATATAGCCAATGAACTGGCCTCAACTACCTTCTGTGGCAGAGAATTCCGGAGATTCACCACTCTCTGTGAAAAATGTTTTTCTCATCTCCGTCCTAAAAGATTTCCCCCTTATCCTTAAACTGTGACCCCTTGTTCTGGACTTCCCCAACATCGGGAACAATCTTCCTGCATCTAGCCTGTCCAACCCCTTAAGAATTGTGTAAGTTTCTATAAGATCCCCCCTCAATCTTCTAAATTCTAGCGAGTACAAGCCGAGTCTATCCAGTCTTTCTTCATATGAAAGTCCTGACATCCCAGGAAAGTCCTGACATCCTAGGCATTACATATTAGGTATATTAATAGATTGCTTGCTGCATTATCATCTGCATAACCCATTACATAAATAATCCACTGCACTTGTCTATGGACCTTAAGTCTTGGTGTGTTGAGCCTAATTTCATCCTGAAATATTTTGGGTACTGTTACAATCTATAAAACAAAATGTATAGGCACAAGAGACAACTTAGAGGATTAAATGTATTAGCTGTTTACAACAAAGAATGAATGCAACTAATTAATCATCTGGCCTACAGTATATACGAGGCATACCATTAGATGATAAGTGAAACCGTTTTTACGATGACCACTGGGATTCATACTGGAAATTGTAACAGGGTTCGGATTATGTTGTTTATGGTGAAATGCAATGGTTTTGAAAGCAGACTTCAGTAGTTTGGTTAACATCTCTTCCCTCAGCTCCTTTACTGCAAAACCGTTTTGTTAGGTCACCCAATGTTTTTCCTTTAACTCTCCACAGACTAGCTACTCTCTCTTTTTTTTGCACTTTCCTGCTCGCCTTGAAATATTATTGTTCATTTTTTTCCTTTGGGTTTCCTTACTGCTTATCTTCTTCCTCATTGTAAATGTATACTGTTCCAGTTCTTTCAATTCTTTGTCCCAGCTCTTGTTTTCTACTCTTTACTGTCATGGAAGTGACACAAGGGAGGTCCAATACCCTTCCTCCAAATCATTAAACTATTTGTTGTCCATTTGGATTACCATCTGATTAAATATCAGTTCCCATTTACAGTGCATGGAGTATTTGTTGTGCTATATATAGGTAAAACAAAATGGGTGGATTATGTTCACACAACTTCTGTACAGACACATTTTCAGTTTATTCTCTCCATAGAATATGAACAGTGCTGGTATTGCCCATCCCTCATTATCTTTAAGAAGGTAAGTTGCCTTCATGAACCATTAGAGGTCTACTGGTGAAGGAACACATAGTGCTGGTAAGATTTAGATCTAAGAGGCACCATGTAATTTGGAGGGTTGAGACTTGGTGGTGAACCTTCATGGATTAGTTAATTCCATACACATTAAATGTTTGTTGTTTCTGTACATGTAGGGTTGCCAACTTTCTCACTCCCAAATAAGGGACAAAAGGACAAAATAAGGGAAACATTCCCGACGGAAATTTGTTGACTGACTCGGCCGTGGCTGGGTGAATGATGAGTTGGCCTGGGTGCTGGACTGCACACAAAGCCCAGCCAGCGGGCCAGCTGAGGAATTTTGGTCCACGCGAAAAGTCCGGTACCCCATCCAACTCATGAACCGATCATCGGCCATGAGAAGGAGGGATGGTGGTGTCGGTGGTAAGCGAAGGTCCGAAGGTCGGACAACTGGCCTGGCTGCCGACCGACAGGGCCACCGGCGAGGTGCTGCTGCAGCACTCCATGGCCTGCACTATGTCGGGACGGGTGAGGCGGGGATGGATGTGACGCTCCGACCCGACAGTCCCCTCGAACCAAATAATAGCAGTCAAATACGGGACAAGGGCGGTCCCATATGGGACAAACCAATTTAGCCCAATATACAGGATGTCCCGGCTAATACGGGATGGTTGGTAACTCTATGTACATGGAAGACATGAGTTGAGAGATGCTGACAAGTAATTACAATGCATTCTCATTTCAGTTGCAGAAACACTCGGCAGGTCAAGTTGCATAGGTGGACAGAGAAACAGAGTAAACAGAGTGAAATAGAGTCGAGGTGATGGTATTGCAAGCAAGATGTTTCATCATACCTGTACCTCACCAAACTTGTGCTCCTGCCAATAAACTTGATCTTGAACTTGATTAGAGTTCTGTTTTACTTTCCATAAATGCTGCCTGACCAATTGAATGATTCTAGACATCTCTGTCTTATTTCAGATGTTTAGTTCAGAAATACAGCTCAGAAACAGACCCTTCTGCCCACCAAGCAGGGCCGACCAGCGATCCCCGCACATTAACATTATCCTACACATACTAGGAACAATTTATATTTATAGAAAGCCAAATAACCTACAACCCTCTACATCTTTGGTGTGTGGGAGGAAACGAAAGATCTCGGAGGAAACACTTGCGGTCACGGGGAGAACGTACAAACTCCGTACAGACAGCACCCGTAGTCAGGACCAAACCCGGGTCTCCAGTGCTACAAGCGCTGTAAGGCAGCAACTCTACCGCTGCGCCATTGTGCCGCACTTTAATGCTGTTTAGTATTTTGATTCACCATTTATTTATCATGTTTAATTGTTTAAGCACCTGCAAATAAAAATAACAAATTTAATTTTCAAAAAAGAAACAAAAAAAAAACCTATTTGACTTCAGTGCTATTGCAGCCAATTTGGACGTCAACATGAAATGCACTCTATTTATACAGCTTGCATGTTTTTGGGAATGAATTTATTGAGAAGCGTTAACAGTCAACTTCACATTGGCAATTTAGTTATAATAGGCTTTGAAAAAAACAGTTTTGTTTCATTTCTGTCACTAAGCTCACATTCATTTTTTGTAATGTTGTTACTTAGCTGTAAAGTTTTGGTGACAAATGTTCTACTCTTCATGCCCCTCTGCCTCGTTGAGCAGTCTACATTCAACTGGCACACAGGACATTAGAGTGATAACAAGTGCAGGTATCTCAAATAAATCACTCTCTTCTTGCAATGTTGTATTATATTGGGGCCAATTCTCTAACAACTCTGTTCTAAATGTATTCTCCTTTTATTTGTCATGTTTACATTTGTTGGCTTTGGTGAGCTTTAGAGATCCAGTGGGAAATTAATATTTCTGCACTGTTTCGCATAAACTCTTTTTTTCCTTATGAATTCAGCCACTGGTTCCAAACATTGAGAGAATATCTAAGTGTATCCGTGCTTGGAAGTTAACGCCTCATATCATATTTAAACAGCAGTTGTATTAATTAACATCGGACTTTACCTCTGTTGGTGGAATGATTGGTATACTTTTGACTCAGTGAGTGCTCTTCAATTCTGAGCTGGGAATTCAAATGCAGTCCAGGATAGATGAAATGTACTTGTTTTGGAACGGTTTGGAGAATTGGAAGAAAAGGCTTCATTAATCTGATCCATAAGCAGAGCAAATTCATCTATCCTGATTAAAGTGGGTTTTTTTTGTGTTTATTTGGTTTTGGGACAATTCTGACAAGATTTGCAAGAGGGTACCACCACAATCTGCCACAAAACTCCTAAACATTGATCAGTTGAGGATGAAAGATCAGCAATATGTGTCCAAATGGAAATAGATGTGCGACTGGGAGTCACTGGTGGTCCCGCTAATTTGCACTGATTGCATAGGTAGTTGATCTCTTTACGGCAGTAGAATTTGACTTGGGCAGGCAAAGTCAATGATAGATAGGACTGTTGGATTAAAATTGAAGGAGAAAATGAATCAAAAACGAATTAATTAGTTCTCATATATGAAGATTCACTTGGTAATATAGTAGAATTCTTGCTTCTATGTTTGGTGATAATTGCTTCAGAGCCCAGTACAAGACTTTACATATTATCAATATTGACACATTAGTGTAAAGTTGAGGGAGAGTTGAAACGTGGATAGAAGTGCCGTCATCAATAGTGTGTAGCGGCGCCTGCTGGCGCACGCAGGTATCGAACCCGGCGTTCGGAAGCCGTGGTCACGTGACTCGGGAGGGGCTGCTAGTTTTTGCGCGGTTTTGCTTTTGCGCGGCAGTTGTGTGCTGACCAACATTGTGGCCAGACGTGTTGTGAGAACCTGTGAGCTAAGAAGCTATTTTGAGAATAAAATAAGTTACAAAACTTAGTTGTCGTTCTTGCGACCGCCAAATTGGTGACCCCGTCCTGTCTAGCCATCGTTTGACAAGCAAAAGATCATGCAGGAGGACTACGTTACAGCAGAATCGGCCGGCCCGAGGCAGGGCTCACCGGGCTTCAAACTTCCATCATTTTGGCCCGATCAACCTCAGGTGTGGTTCGCCCACATTGAGGCACAGTTTCACCTGCACCGCTTATTGCGGATGACACCATGTATTTCCATGTGGTAGGAGCTCTGCCACAGGACTGTGCCTCGAAGCTGTTGCCTTACATCAGGGACCCGCCGACGATCGCCAAGTATGAAGGACTGCAGGCCCTCCTGCTGCACACCTTCGGACTCAGTCGCAGAGACAGGGCGGCGAAGATTCTACATATGCTAGCCCTGATGGACGGGTACCGCCCATGTCTGCTCTTCGAACAGGCGTTCCTGGAGCAGACGCCCGACGAAGTTCGACTAATTTCAGCGATCCCCAGCACCTCGCGGAGAGAGCTGACGAATTGTGGGCACACAGACGGCGGGATGATTGTGCCTTCACCCGCTCACCTGTCACGGTGCGGGTGCAACCGAGATGACATCGGGAGGAAGAGGAAGCCCAGCCCAGCGCTAATGAAGCATCGCTGCTTCCAGTGTTCTACAGCCGACGACGTTGGTGCTACTACCATCAGCGCTACGGCACCAAAGCCCGAAGATGCTGAAGCCCCTGTTCATTTCAGGGAAATGCCTCGGCCGATCGTCCATAGAGGCGAACGTGCTCGGCCCAAGCGAACACCTCTAGGTCCGTGATCGCCACTCCAGTGCCATTGCTAGCTTCCTGCCGCCGAGCACCCGAGATACCCGCGTCGGTAAGGTAGGACCCGTCCTATCGGCCATGAATGGGAGCGACATTCGCACTTACAGTACGCGGACCCTGGACTTAAATTTCGACTCCAGCCCGTATAGGTGGAAGTTCACCGTTGCTGACCTCGCCCAACCGATACTGGGGGCCGATTTCTTGCACGCGTTCTCCCTGTTAGTCGATGTGCGAGGCTACGCTTGGTCCATGTCGGACCTGTGCCCTGCCAAGCCGCATAATCCGTCCACTCCCCAACAGCAACTCGACATGGTAGCTGAGATCCAGCAACCTTTCGCAGCCCTTCTCGCCGAATTCCTAGGGTTGCTCACGCCCCGGTTCGACGGGGCCACGCCCTGTCATGGCGTGGTCCACCACATTCCCACCGAGGGCCCACCAGTTCACGCCCCCCGCGGCCTCCCGCCCGATAAACTGCGCATCGCATGAGACAAGTTCCAGCTTATGGAGGACATGGGGATTGTCGGGCGGTCGGATAGCCCTTGTCCCGAACATCCAGGATTTCTCGGCTCATCTGGAGGGTGCAACCTTTTTCTCGAAGGTCAACCTCATTTGCGGGAATAATCAAATTCCGGTCCATCCTGACGACGTCCCAAAGACGGCCACCATCACCCCTTTCGGCCTTTTTGAATGGCTAAGAATGCCTTTTGGCCTGAAGAACGCCGCTCAAGCATTCCAAAGTTTAATGGATCAGGTCGGTCGGGGTTTGCCTTTCATATTCATCTACCTCGATGATATTCTGGTGGCCAGCAGCTCGCAGGCAGAACACGTTAGGCACCTCCGCCTCCTCTTCGAACGGCTGCGCAAACATGGGTTGGTGATCAACCCTGTGAAGTGCCAGTTCGGATTGAGTTCCATTTCCTTTTTGGGTCACAGCATTACCTGCCATGGCGCACTGCCGCTGCCCGAGAAGGTCAACGCTATCCGTCGCTTCCCAAGGCCTCTGTCCGTCAAGGGCCTGCAGAGAATTTATCGGAATGGTCAATTTCTACCACCGATTCATCCCGTCTGCAGCCGCCATTATGTGGCCGTTGTTCCAGTGTCTGGCCGGTAAGCCTAAGGACCTGGTCTGGTCCAAGGAGGCCGAGACGGCATTCGAGGGGACTAAGACAGCATTGGCCAACGCCACTATGCTGGAACACCTTATGCTAGTACACCCTAGGACGCATCCAACGTCGCAGTGGGTGCTGTCCTCAAACAATGAGTAGGTAGCCGCTGGGTGCTGCTGGCATTTTTCAGCAGGCAGCTGCGAGCCCCCAAGTTTAAGTACAGCGCTTTCGATCGGGAACTCCTTGCGCTCTACATAGCGATCCGCCATTTACGTTATTTCCTGGAGGGACGCGCGTTCACTGCATGCACGTACCACAAGCCACTCACGTTCGCTTTAACCAAGGTGTCCGTTCCCTGGTCCGCCAGGCAGCAGAGGCACCTTGCCTACATATCCGAATTCATATCTAATATTCGACATGTGGTGGGGAAGCTGAACGTTGTGGCTGATGCGCTGTCCCGTCCGGCAGCCCCCGAGGTTTCCGCTTTAAGCCTAGGTGTGGATTATGCGGAGCTGGCCACTGCCCAACAGGTAGATGCCGGCATGGAGGTTTACCGCAATGCTGTCGGGCCTTAAATTGGCTAAGGTGCCCTGCGGCACCGACAGTGTGCGGGTCTTTTGCGATGTCTCCACGGGCAAATTGTCCCGATTACCTGGAGGCGGCGGATTTTCGACACCATCCACAACCTAGCTCACCCATCCATTCACGCCACCTCTGTCCTGGTCGCGGCCAAGTTCGTCTGGCACGGGTTACGGAAGCAGGTTGCAGCATGGGCTCGTTCTTGTATCTCCTGTCAGACTTCCAAGGTGAAGAGGCATGTGCGCCCGTCTGTGCAGGATTTTGCTGTTCCAGATGGCAGGTTCCTGCACATTCATGTCGACCTGGTAGGTCCCTTGCCGTGTTCGCGTGGGGCCACTCACCTACTGACTATCGTGGACAGGTTTACCAGGTGGGCGGAGGTGATACCGTTAACTGATACCTCCGCTGTGGCTTGTGTGCGGGCTATTGTCTCACATTGGATAGCTCGTTTCGGGGTTCCTTCCAATATTACTACCGATCGAGGGGCCCAGTTCTCCCCATCCCCCGGGATCAGGAGGTCCCGGCTTCGGCGGTGTTAGCTGACCTTCGCGAGCGGGCGCTCACTTTGGTCCCGGTTCTCACTTCCCGACACGGGTCGTCCGCGGTGCATGTGCCTACTATGTTATGGGATTGTGCTTATATTTTCCTTCATAGGGATGCTCACCGCTCGCCGTTACAGCGGGTGTACGAATGACCTTACAGGGTGCTAAGGACTGGTACCTCGATGTTCACTTTGGCATGGGTGGCAAGGAGGAGTTCGTCTCCATCAGCCGCCTTAAGCCAGCACACGTCGACAAGGATAGCCCGGTGGCGGTGGCCACTCCGCGCCATAGAGGACGTCCACTGGCCGTTTTGCCACCCTCCGCACCTGTTACCCCCGGTTATGTTTCTCCGGTCCCCTCTGTTACGCCCATCCCTCGTTTGCGTTCGTCGCGTCCCTCAGGTTTTGTTTTGCCGGCCCCTACTGTTATGCTCGTCTACCTCTGACTACGCGTTCCGGTCAAACTGTCCGGTTACCCGTGCGTTTCCATACCGCGGATTCTGGGGGGGGGGGGCATGTAGTGGCGCCTGCTGGCGCACGCAGGTATCGAACCCAGCCTTCGGAAGCCGCGGTCACGTGGCTCGGGAGGGGCTACTAGTTTTTGCGCGGTTTTGCTTTCGCGCGGCAGTTGAGTGCTGACCACCGTCACGGCCAGACGTGTTGTGAGAACCTGTGAGCTAAGAAGCTATTTTGAGAATAAAATGTTACAAAACTTAGTTGTCGTTCTCGAGACCACCAAAAGTGTTAATTAACAGCCTGATCTGGTACAATTTGAAGAAAAAAAGGACAAATTCCTGATCCTACCACCAACATTTATCCCTCCAAAATAGTTGATCTTGGTTCATTCTGGAGAGTTTACCCTGTGAGCAAGCTGTGTCGTATGTGGGCCTATATCTTAACTGTTATAAACACACTGCAAAATATAATTTATTGGGCATGAGGTGTGCTGGCAATTTGAAACTGTAATATAAATCTAGGTCTTTTTATATTGCTTTTCCCAATTTAATCTATTTTATCTGGTACTGATGCCTTCTGAATATAAAGCCAATAAATAGGATGAAAAAGGCCTGATCATATGGTTGTTAATGTTAGTGGCTGACTGCCAATAAAATAGATATCTTCATTTCTAACTCAAGAGTGTCAGGTTCTTCCATACTGTTGGGCCTTTAGTGTGGTTAACCTTATGGTCTAAAGAAACCTGTTTTGTACCAAGGGTGTATTGTACTAAATACTTCCAGCTGGCAGTCAGCAGTCAGTCAAGCATTCCTGGGACTCAATGCACTTTAAGTATTTCTTCATGTTTGTAGCCAATGCTCATTGGATAAATACCATACATTTTCAGGACCAGGAGGTCGTGGTCCTTTAACAGAGTCCTTCAACAGAACCAATTATTGATTTCTCTAACTTCAGGTAAGCCTTGTTTTTTCACTTTCTCCATCCTTCCCCCACCCTAGTTCTCTTATTAATTTCACTGCCCTGATTATTTTTACTGTTTGTATGCCTCATTGCCACCTTCCCCTCAGCCAACAATGTACCCTTCTACATTTCCTTGATCATTGTCTGCTTTAATCTGTCATTTTCACACCTTGCCTTTCCATATTCTAGTTTCCCTTTCCCCATACTATATGTTAATAATCCAGACTGGACCAGTCTGAAGACCCGATACGTCACCCATTCCTTTTCTCCAGAGATGCAGCCTGTCCTGCTGTTACTCCAGCATTTTGTGTCTATCTTCGGTGTAAACCAGCATCTGCAGTTCCTAACTACACATCTCCATTAAACCTACCTACATTTCTACAAGGATTGAACTATCATAGGTGGAGATTTAATAAATAATGGCTCTTATTTTGTGATCTGCTACCTTTACTTGAGTTGAGAGAATACAATAACAATAACAGTAACCTCTGATCCTCCTCTCACCATGAAAGCTATGCACATAACACTGCATGCCTATCACTGTTTCATGGCCAGTCCACTGAGAATCCTGAGGTGTGAATTTGTGTGACCGATCAACTCATCCCTTCATGATGGCAGAATCTTTAGCTGTCCAGGGACTCTTCTTTAAGAGGAAACTTTACTGGTGTTTGTTAACTATCTGCATTGCTTCGCCTTTTTTCCTCCATTTCCAATTATCTGATCTCGCTAAAGTGGCTGTTACGTTACTGTGCATTCCATCTTAGCTACAGAGCGTAAATTGTGCTTGTGAGGTCTATGAACCACTTGACTGTAAATTCATGAGAATTCAACTCAAACTGTTTTATTTTGTCTATGTGTGTTCATCTCACATTTGCCCTGGTGCAATTCAATGAACTTACAGTGATGTTACAGGAGATCCTTCATGGCAACTAAACCTCACAACTCCACCCCCTGCCTCACAAGGCCATTTGTACCATTTTCATCCAGTTCATTTAATTCCACACTTAGTCAATTTCGTGAGATAGCCCATTACCCTCAATGAAATGCTATTCTATTTGCTGCTTAACCATTGGTTCTGGAATGATCAGCAAATCGAAGGACTGAAGAATGTGTTTCACCGCAGTAATGACCTGAACACACTGTCAGTGGCATACTTTCACAAAGGTGGAATTGAGTCCAGGGTAAAAAACACCATTGACATGGATCCACACACCTCGAACACCACAGTCTGATCAGATAAGCCCCTTAGCTGGGTGCGAATGTCAGCCCCTGGCTGAGATCATGTACCAATAATGATCCACATACTAGAAACACTTGAAGCTGACAACGGTGTAAATCAGGAATTATGGAGGATATTCCAGGATGTGAGATGGAAATTTTCAGCATGGAATAACTTGCCACAGGTATTGCTTTCCCTTTGTCATGTGTACTGAGGTACATTGGAAGAACATTGTGTTATCCTGTCATATCATATTATACAGAGCAGGCAGGGCAAAAAGAAAAATGGAAGAGTACAGAATATAGTGTTCCAGTACATTATTATATGGTCACTGTTACAGAGAAGGAGAAATGACTGAGGTGTAAATGGTCCTTGATTATGTAGGCCGCTATTCCGAGTCAGTAAGAAATGCAGGTGGAGTCAATGAGGGATGTAATGGGAGAATAAAAAAGTGGGAATAATGTACTGCTTGCGTAAATGTCTGGTGATGGTCAGCATGGCCTCAGAGGGCCAAAGACCCTGTTCCTATGCCTTAAGTCTCTATAGCTTTAGGGAAAATGCCAGTGTGCTCACATTTATTCTCCCTCCTCACATCCTCTTTCAAGAGAGAATTAGATTTGGCTCTTAGGACTAAAGGAATCAAGGGATATGGGGGAAAAGCAGGAAGGGGGTACTGATTTTAGATGATCAGCCATGATCATATTAAATGGCGGTGCTGGCTCGATGGGCCGAATGGCCTACTCCTGCACCTATTTTTCTATGTTTCTATATTTTTGATCCTCCCATCACATCCTACTCTGACTATTTCCTCACCATCGCTTGATCTGACATGCACTACACCAACTGAGTGCTGATGTTTGGTTGATCACCAGGCAAGACTGAGATCAGGGGAAAAGAAAGCTTTCTAGACACTGAGGTTGCATGCAGGTTTTTCTCTCAGACCTTGGTGTGGTGGCCTGCAACTGAAGTCTCATGGGACATTTGATACCTGGAAATGTGTGTGAAGTGTTGAAGACCATAGGAGATACCAGATCCTAACCTGCACAGGGTGGAAACCACTATACAATATCTTAGTTATAGTTGGGCATGGCGTGGTAAGGCCACATTTGGAATATTGTGTTCGGGTTTGGTCATCCCATATGTGTAGACTTACGAGGTTGGGCAAGCTAAGAATTTATTTCATGGAGCGCAGGAGGCTGAGGGTTAATCTTATAGAAGTGTAGGAGATCATGGCAGGAATGGATAGGGTGGACGCGTAGTCTTTTACCTGGACGAGGAGAATCAAGAACCAGAGGGTATATGTTTGTGAGAGGGGAAAGGTTTAATAGGAACCTGAGGGGCAACTATTTCACACAGAAGGGGGTGGTATATGGAACGAACTGCTGGAGGAGGTTTTTGAGTTATGTACGAATAACACCATTTAAAATACATCTGGATGGGTGGATGAATAGGAAAGGACTAGAGGGATATGGGCACAAAATCAGCAGTTATATCTCTGATCTTACAGATCTAAGAATCTAGAAGATCTTAATATGCTCTTTGACTGTCGTTCGTAATGATGTTTTTCTCTTGGACTCACACTGCCTCCAAAGTCAAAGTAGCCTCCAGCCAACAATCAGCCTATCAGGGAACCTCCTTGCCTGAGATCATCTGTTGCCAGCCCTGATTGTCCTTTTTTTAATCCTCTCACATCCATTTTCTCTCCTCCACGATAATCAGTCTGAAGAAGGGTCACACCCTGCACAGTCACCCATCCATTTTCTGCAAAGATACTGCCTGGCCCGCTGAGTTACTCCTTACTTTGTGCCTATCTTTGGTATAAACCAGCATCTGCAGTCCCTTTTTATTACTTCTTTTGATGAGGTGTGGGGCATGCAGGACAAGCCATTCAGCTGGTAAATGCCAAGTTGATAATTAACATACAGTGCCAGTTTAGTTTCAGTTTAGAGATGCAGTGCAGAAACAGGCCCTTCGGCCCACCGAGTCCACACTGACCAGCGATCTCCAACATTAACACTACCCCACACACAATTAAGGACATTTTTTACATTTTTATGCAATTATGCCAAGCCTGCAAGACATATAAAACTGTACGTCTTTGGAGTGCGGGAAATCGAGGGAAAAAACCCATGCAGATCATGGGGAGAATGTACAAATTCTGTACAGACAAGCACCCGTGGTCAGGATTGAACTCGGGTCTCTTGCGCTGGAAGGCAGTAGCTCTACTGCTACGCCACAGTGCCGCCCTGTTACTTAGCTCATCACAGTGTAATTTGGCAAGATTGGTCACAAATTAACATCCCACCAGGATTGATGTCACGAAACGCTTCTGGTAATATTTCACCTCCGCATTACATTCCCAGCGAAATTGCTCGACCTCAAGACGTACTAAATACGTATGTTCAACGCATGATTTACAGAAGAAGGTAACGGTCACCGAGAGCGTCCAAAGACAATGCTACATGGTTCTGTTTTACAGTTAATGTGTTGTGTGTGTCTGGTTTCATTTCTGGGTGTCAGCGCTCTGTATATAAAGATTAATGATAAGCTGAAAATTAAACCCCAGGTCCATGAATTTGAAAGCTTTCCTAGCAGGCTTGTACTTCCAATTTTCTGTGCTTAGAGAAGAACGACTTTCTTTGCAGAAACTTCCGAAATGAGAAATGTTGATGGTACCCAGATTGAGAACCTTATTATTATCCTCCATTCTCTAGTTGTTGTTTACCCCGGGAGAATTGCTCGAAGCAACTGAAAGTTACTCTCTGTCAGAACTGATTGCTCTTCAGAGACAACTGAAATATAACTTAAAAGTAGTATGATGTTTTGCTATTCAACTGGATGTCTGTTTTATTGAAGCCATCAGAGGTCAGATAATATGGCCCTTTGAGCTAATAAACAGGCCATTCAGCTCAAATACTCTTTATGAGTGTAGTCTCCTTAGAATTCTCATACCTTATCAATGCCTTTGGCATCTCTTTCTATGTCCTTTCCTTTCTGCATGTCAGTTGTGACTCACTTTGTAAGCTCTGACTCAGAGGGTCATAAGCGCTGCTTGAGTAACGTATGTTTAAAAAAACAAAGCTGGCATTTGGTTGCAGTGCAGAGGGAGTTAAAACACAGAACATAAAACAGTGTAGCACTGTAACAGGCCCTATGGCCCACAATGTCTGTGATGAACATGATGCCATGACCAACTCTTTTCTATCTGCACATAATCCATACCCCTCAGCAAACCTTTCTTCTATTCTGCTCTTTTTAAATCTATTGTGTTTCTCATTGTCCTCCCTATGTTGCTATCAGTCCTAACCTTGAAACTTGCTTTGCTGTGATCACTGTAACTAAGAGACACTTCCCGTATCTGTTCTGCTTCATTACCCATCACTAGATCCAGCAGTGCCTCCTTTCTTGCTAAACATCCATGGTATTGATTAAATCCTGTAAGCTCTATAAAAGCCTAATTCCCATTTCTTTGTTTGCCATTTACACCTCAACTTTATTTCAATACATTACACTTCAACAACTATCAGTGAGAGGATCAAAGTAATAATTCAGAAAACATAAACTCAAATCCAACGATGGTAAATTGTGAATTTGAATAGTTTCCAAAGACTATTATGGATAAGTATGTCGCCATAAGAGTTGGAACGTCCAGAAACACTAATAACCGCGACACCTTAAGTGAAGAAAACCTAATGTTGCTCACCCAGACTGACCCATCTGTGACTCCAGTTCCCCAACAGTGTGCTTGACATTTAACTGTCTATAAACTCGACATACCTAGTTGTATTAACTCAGTATAAAAATCAAAATAATTTATGGAGACGAGCTTACATATGGGAGTTCTGCGACATTGAGTGTTTCCATAAGGCAAATTGGATATTACGGGATTGATAAATCACACAATTTGTATTACGCAGGCCAAATTGGGTAAAGCACAATTTTGATCAGCAACTAAAGAACCACTAGGAAGGTACTTTGGAAGTTGACAAGTGGATCCAACCATAGTAGATTGTAGAAATCAGGAAATACGTGAACCAGCAGATAAGGACATTTGCCTGCCACGCTTTGTCCTGCCTCTCCACTCTCCCAGCTTTCTATCCACCCCTCCTACAATCAGCCTGAAGAAGGGTTCCAACCCAAACTATCACCTATCCATGTTTTCCAGAGTTCCTGCCTGACCCGCTGAGTTCCTGCAGCACTTTGTGTCCTTTCATGGTTCTATGAAAGTAGATTATGGTTCTACCACATTGCAGCAAAACTGTCCATCATAGCAGAACTACCTGTAATGTCTTCTCAGGGCAATCTTGAAGGAAATTTTTTTTTTTAAACTGCAGACGTTAGTAATCTGAAATAAAAATTCTAGAAACGGTCAACATGTCAAGTAGCACTGTGAAAAGAGAAATGGTTTATGTTTCAGGTCTGGGAACCTTTGACAGTAAGACAGATTGAGGGAAAGGGATGATCTTAGCATTGGCCTTGCACCAATATCCAAACCTCCTGAGTGAAACGTCTGTGGAAAGTTTGGAACCTATAGCTTTATTATAAAATGTCAATGAATGTGGAATAAATTGTTGCATTCATTATTGCGATGAGATCATTATGTTGCTGTGCTGGAATCTGATCAGGAAGTAACAAAGGTGCCAGATTGAATGGCCTGAGGTCTCATGCACAAAGCCCCGATACTGTGCAATAAATAGCTGGGAGTGCGTATGAACTGCCCAGAGGACACAACTGGCATCATGAATCAACGACGTTCAATTATTTCTGAAAGCTGTACAACCCTGGCTTGGAATATTGCAGATTAGCTTCAACAGATCGTATTTTATATTCTGTTCCTTATGTTCACAAAGTGAAACATTAAACAAAGCTTTCTGGCCTCCTTCAAGGATTATGTAATAACCATTTTAACTACCTAGTTAGACATAAAATGCTGGAGTAACTCAGCGAGACAGACAGCTTCTCTGGATAGAAGGAATGGGTGACATTTCAGGTCGAGACACTTCTTCAGTCTGGAGTCTGAAGAAGGGTTTCAACCCAAAATGTCACCCATTCCTTCTCTCCAGAGATGCTTCTTCAGTCTGAAGTCTGAAGAAAGGTTTCGACCTGAAATGTCACTCATTCCTTCTCTCCAAAGATGCTGCCTGTCCCACTGAGATACTCTTGCATTTTACATCTATCTTCGGTGTAAACCAGCATCTAGAGTTATAGAGTCATAGAGAGTCATGGAGTGATACAGTGTGGAAACAGGCCCATTGGCCCAACTCGCCCACACCGCCCAACATTGTCCCAGTTATCCTAGTCCCATTGCCTGCGCTTGGTCCATAACCCTCCAAACCTGTCGTATCCATGTACCTGTCCAACTGTTTCTTAAACGATGGGATAGTCCCAGCCTCAACTACCCCTCTGGCAGCTTGTTCCATACACCCATCACCCTCTGTGTGAAAAAGTTACCACTCGGATCCCTATTAAATATTTTCCCCTTCACATTGAACCTATGTCCTTTGGTTCTTAATTCCCTACTCTGGGTAAAAGACTCTGTGCATCTACTCGATCTATTCCTCTCATGATTTTGTACACCTCCATAAGATCTCCCCTCATCCTCCTATGCTCCAGCCTACTCAACCCCTCCCTATGGCTCACACCCTCTAGTCCTGGCACCATCCTTGTCAAAAACATCCTCATGCAGTTCCTTCCTACATATTTCGTCTGAGCTATTGATGTATTTTTATGTGAAGTATTTGGAGCAACCAATGTTTCGCCGTTGATCGAAAGGCAGCAAACTCCACCCTGCCACCTCTTTATTTCGGTCCATTGGGAAGTATATTCATACTGATTGCACAGAAGTCAAATGTTTCATCAGGTTTCCTGCCACCTTTCACTCAACTCTCATTTTCACAATGTCTATATTTGACTCTCCCATTCCATTACTGAAATTCTCCATCTACATTTTAAGGCAGATGTTGGCATCCAATGTCCACTGCAACCCCATGGAGTTTTCCAAATACTCCCTGCCTCTATCTTGCTGCCATGTTTGCTTCTTCCAGGGACTCCAATCCATTCTGTGTTTCCACAACATTATTGAATCTGTTCAGATGACATTACCTTCCCCATTGATATATCTTTCTTTCTCCTCATCCATAATTCACAGGGCTCTCAGCAATGTATCTGCTATTTGTTGCATCGTTGCTCTCACACTCACCCAGATCCTCATCTTCCACCCCACCTACCTCTGGAATTTCTGCCAGGAGTTCAACTCCAACAGCAGCCCAATATTTTTTTTTTGCTCTCCTCCCCCCTCCCCCTCCCCCCTCCCTTTTCTGATATTTCAGATTGCATTCACTTCGTTCTATTTGCTCCTCCCTCAGACACTGCCTGACATTACCCAACCTTTTCAAACCTCTCTCAGCCAACACCACCCTAACCTGCGTCAAATATTTCATTCTGTGCACCACCATATTCCTTCACTTTTGTTCTGTCCTCCCCAAAAACCCTCTTTCTCAGCAACTTTAAGTTTACATTATTCCTAGCTTTTCCAAGTTAGGAAAAAAAGTCTTAAGTGTCCTGCTGAGTATTTCTAACATTTCTGCTTTAATTCTGGATGATCATCTATGTGATTAGACGTGGGACTAATGGGAAGAAGGACTACATTTTTAATACATTAATACATTTTAGCTGTCTTCCATAGTACATGAACGATGCAGTATTGTTGAAATGTAGCCCCTGACACTGTGCACGAGGCGAGGTGGGACACTTTAAATGTTGCAAGGTCTCCCAAATAGGATGTTTCATTGGTATTGATAGAAAAATAAATACTTGGCAAGGCAGGATTAATCTTCTACTGGAGAGGGCAGATGAGTTCTGGGTTACGATCTCATCCAAAATAACAGTCCAGGTCTCATGATTGCATTGGAATATAGTCCAGGTTATATGCTTCAAGTTCTGCGACAGGATTTAAACCAAATACCTTTTGATTCAAGATTTGATCATGATTACAATGATAAACGGAGACAGAAATGGTCAAAACGGTACAATAGTGCAGCTGAGACTTGGCTTCATCACTGGCACAATGCTGCCAGCTTTGGAAACTATCAACGCTGCTTTAACAGGTCCACAAAATTGCAAGGTGCATGCCCATGTGCAGTGTATCACTCTGTGAGAAATGCAACTCAAAGATTAATGCACCTCATTAGTGTCATTCCCATGACTGGTGATTAAAATCAATTGCCATAAAATTAATGTGAATCTGGCACATTGATCTTTCCAGCCTGCCTCTTCTACCACTGATGAGAATCCGCATTGTGAGTAGAGTCCAACAGTTTTTCAGCTTTCCTCCTTGCTCAATGATTAGAGGACATAACTTTAAAGAGAGAGGGCCAAAGTTTACACAGTGAGTGGCGATGCCTGGAATGCATAGGCAGAGGTGTTACTGGAGGCAGATACAATAGCAGCATTTAAGAGGCTATCAAATAGGCACATGGATATGCAAGGAGCAGACGGATATGGATCATGTGCAGGCAGAGGAGATTTAACAGGCCATCATGTATGGCACAGACATTGTGGGCTGAAGGGCCTGTTACTGTGCTGTACTGTTCCACCTTCTACACTAACTCAAATATATGTGGGTAAGAGGAATTGTTGGACAATTTTATCTGTGGTGTCAGAGTAATGAGACCAATGCTTAGTTAACATTTATTAATGGCAAATGGCCTTTTACTTTATTCAAATGTTATATGAATAACTGAGATGCGAACAATGCTGGCAAGCAATGTTTTCCTTAATACATGAGTATCGATAGGTCTTCTTCTGGGACTACATGGATATTTAAAATAATTGTGAAAATATGTCATAGAGCATTAGACATGGAAATTGACCCTTCAGCCCATCAAGTGAGCACCTAGCACCCAATTTTCATATAATTTCATAAATTAATTTTATTCTCCTGTATTTCCATCAACTGCCCCCAGATTCTACTCCTCATTGACACACCACATGATTACCAATGGTCAATTAAATTACCAGCCTGCACACTTCTGGGGTGTTGGGGTGGAACAAGGGTGTAGCGAGTAGAGCCACTGCCTCACAGCACCAGTGATCCGGGTTCAATCCTGACCTTGGGTGCCCTCCATGTCAAGTTTGCATATTCTCACTCTGAATGTGTGGGTTTCCATCCCACATCCCAAAGACATATGAATCGGAAGATCACGCTGCCTCAGCAAAGCTATCAGCATAATCAAGGACCAGTTTCATCCTGGTCATTCCCTCTACTCCCCTCTCACAGGAAGGCAGATTATTATCTAAATGGTGTCAAGTTGGGAAAAGTGGGTCCTTGTTCATCAGTCAATGAAAGTAAGCATGCAGGTACAGCAGGCAGTGAAGAAAGCGAATGGCATGTTGGCCTTCATAATAAAAGGAGTTAAGTATAGGAGCAAAGAGGTCCTTCTGCAGTTGTCAGGGCCCTGGTGAGAACACACCTGGAGTATTGTGTGCAGTTTTGGCCACCTTATTTGAGGAAGGACATTATTGCTATTGAGGGAGTGCAGCGTAGGTTTACAAGGTTAATTCCCGGGATGGCGGGACTGTCATATGCTGAGAGAATGGAGCGGCTGGGCTTGTATACTCTGGAGTTTAGAAGGATGAGAGGGTTTCTTATTGAAACATATAAGATTATTAAGAGTTTGGACACGCTAGAGGCAGGAAACATGTTCCCGATGTTGGGGGAATCCAGAACCAGGGGCCACTGTTTAAGAATAAGGGGTAAGCCATTTAGAACGGAGACGAGGAAACACTTTTTCACACAAAGAGTTCTGAGTGTGGAATTCTCTGCCTCAGAGGCTGGTTCTCTGAACCAGGTTCCGGAATAGCTACTTCCCCTCAGCCATCAGGCTATTAAACCTGGCTCGGACAAAACTCTGATTATTAGCAACCACTTTCTGTTATTTGCACTACCAGTTTATTTATTCATGTGTGTATATATTTATATCATGGTATATGGACACATTTATCTGTTTTGTAGTAAATGCCTACTATTTTCTGTGTGCTTAAGCAAAGCAAGAATTTCATTGTCCTATACAGGGACACATGACAATAAACTCACTTGAACTTGTACTTTCAAGAGAGAGCTAAATAGGGGTCTTAAAGATAGTGGAGTCAGGGGAAATGGGGAGAAAGCAGAAACAGGGTACTGATTGGCGATGATCAGCCATGATCACATTGAATGGCAGTGCTGGCTCGAAGTGCCGAATGGCCTACTTCTGCGCCTATTGTCAATTGTCTATTGCCTCTCGCAGTGGGCAAGAGGTACAGAAGTCTGAAAATGCATACCTCCTGATTCAGGGACAATTTCTTCCCAGCTGTTATCAGACAACTGAACTGTCCTCTCACCAGCCAGAGTGAACTCCTGACTTCCCACCTACCTCATTGGAGACCTTTGAACTCCCTTTAATCGGACTTTATCTAGCACTAAATGTTGTATCCTTTATCTGTGTACTGTGAATGACTTGACTGTTATTGTGTATAGAATTATCTTTGACTGAATCACATGCAATAAAAATGTTGTCACTGCACTTCGGTACACATGACAACAATAAATTAATCTAAAAGCTGGCTACTGTAAATTGCCTCCAGTGTGTAGGTGCATGAAAGGATGTTGGGGGAGTTGAGGGGAGTGTGTGGAGCACAGACTCAGTGGGCTAAAATAGCTGTTTCTGTGGCCAGAGGATATGATCGCAGGGATGTAATGCAAATTCCAACCAGATAGTATCCGACGTCAGGGTTGATGACAGCTTGCTGGAGCTGTCTGGCAGCAACTCTGCTAACTATACACTGTGTCGCTCCAACAGATTTTGACTGGAGACCAGAATTCCACATAGGACAATGGGTTTCCTCCAGCTGAGAACTTCAGTCAGCTAGGGCAGCCTCTTCATAACAATCCAACAGCTTCATGGTCACAACTGATTTATTTCTAGTTTTACTTAAGCAAAACTCTTATTTTTTGACTGCCATTTTCTCTGGATAATTGGTCATTGTTCAACTTCAATATTAACTGCTTCTATTTAGTACTACATACATATTGGGAAATAACACCAATCAATTTTCAAGTGATAGAACAGCATTAACACAGTCATGGAGTAATAAAGTCATACAGCCTGGAAACAACTCAAAGGCAAACATCTACACTCCAGGAGTGCAAGATCACTTCCAAGATGGCGCCCAACCTAGGTGACTATTTGCATGCCAGCCGCAGAAGTAGATCTGCAATCACATATTACAATCACTCCACATTCTTACATCACTATTCGTACAGCAACATTTCTTACTTTCACTGTGGTATCTATACACTGTATGTGGATCGATTGTAATAATGTATTGTCTTTCTGCTGACTGGTTAGCACATAACAAAAGCTTTTCACTGTACCTCGGTACACGAGACAACAAATTAAATTAACTGAACCAAAGGTTCAAAGGTTATTTTATTGGTCACATACACCTAGGTGTAGTGAAATGCTTCTTGCCAATGCAGCACATAAAGAAAGAATACAGACATAACAGTAATAAAGAAATTTAAACATAAAAACATCCCCCCACAATGGCTCCCACCATGAGGGAAGGCACAAAGTCCAGTCCCATCCCCAGTTCACCCATAGTCAAGCCTATTGAGGCCTCCACAGTTGCCTCTACGGAGGCCCGATGTTCCACAACTGGTGATCTCGCCGAGAGATCCCAGGCTCCCGATGTTAAAGTTCAGCGCCGCCGCCCGCAGCTGGCCGCTCCACAGTCCTACAGCTCCGCGATGTTTCATCCTCGGTCTCAGCTCACCGGAGCTCCAGCGCGGCGACCCGGGCAAGGCAACGCCCGCTCCGCGATAGCGCTCCAGTGCTGTGCCGCCTCCGAAGCCGAGGTTCTGGGCGGTCCCCGACAGGAAACGCCGCTCCAGGCCCGCTGGTAGGCCGTGAGGACGGGTCGACGGTGCAGCCCGGAGAAAAGCTGCCTCTCCGACCAGGTAGGGAACCCTAGAAAGCAGTTTCCCCCTCCCCCCCCCACCCCCACATAAAAAAGGCTAGAACTTCAGAACAAAATAACTCAACTAACTAAAAATAAAAAAAAGAGAGAAAAAACGGACAGCTGCAGGCTGGGCAGCCATACCATACAGGACGGCGCATAAACCTAAACTAAAACTCGACGCATTTGCTTGCATTTGACCCAAATCCTTCTAAACCTTTCTATCCATGTTCCTATTGAAATGCCTTTTAAATGTTATTATGCTTGCATCAAACATTTTCTCTGGCAGCTTGTTCCATGTATAAACCACATTCTCTGTGAAAAACTTGCACCTTAGGTTCCAGTTAAATCTTTTCCCTCTCATCCTAATTCCTTCCCTTCCAACCTGATTAATGAGCTGTTGATGAGGCAGTGAAACAGATCAAACTAATAGGAATAAATTTGTGCTTTGGAGCTTTTGATTTAGGTGCAGGAATAGGTCCCTGGACTCTGTTTAACACTTCACCAGATCAAGACTGATCTGATTGTAACTTCAACTCCACATTCCAATCTACCAATTGTAATCTTTTCACCCATCATTTATCAATAATCTATCTGCCTCTCCCTTAAAGCATGTCTGCACCATCCAGCATTTGAGAATGAGGGCTTCAATTACTCATGACCCTCAGAAAGAAAATGTCATCTGATCTCCATTTTAAGTTGACCCCTTTGGATTCCCCACTTGAGGTAACATCCATCCCAACGAGTCTTCTCTCACTCTTGCAGCAGTTGCAAATCGAGCTTGTCTAGCCTTTCACACATACGACAATCCACACTTGCCAGTTAAAAGGACACAAAGTGCTAGATTAACTCAGCGGGTCAGGCTGCACCTCTGGAGAACATGGATAGGTGACATTTTGGGTCAGGACCCTTCTTCCGACAGTCTGAAGAAGGGTCCCAACATGAAACATCATCTATCCATGTTACGCAGAGATGCAACCTGACTAGCTGAGTTACTCCAGTACTATGTGTTCTTTTGTGTATACAAGCATCTGCAGTTCCAGGTTTTCACATTTTATGGATATTAGTCTCTGAACTGTTTTCATAGTATTTACATCCTATCTTAAATAGAGGGACCAATACTGTGCAAACTATCACACATGTGGTCTTGTCAATCCCCTGGATATCCCTTTGTCTGTATTCAGCCTCACTGGCAAGAAACAATAATATTCCGTTAGCTTTACAAATTACTTGCTGTCCCTGCTTTCACAATTGCAGATCGTTGATTGCATTGAAAGTGATGGTCAAATTGGAAACAGCCTTATTTTTATTCTGTGAGTGCCATTGTGTTATTACTCTGTCATGCCAATTCACAAGCACAGGGAGAGAGCAAGAGAAAATATTATAACTTGAATTATCCATGGAAAACTTTCACGCACCACATTATTTTCTTGCGTCGCATCATACTGAGCTATGACTCCATGAGGTGAATGCAACATCTGCCTGGCTTAACTCTGGGCGCACCATGACAATTTCAGAAACTGCCTTGCTAATGCCTGGCCAAGGTTTATCCCCATGGACCTAAAAATGACTGGGGATGGATGATGGAAATTCTTGCGATGCTGTCCATTTTATAAAGTCCGGGTGGAATCTCTATCCTGAAAGATCTTTTCTTTCTTTTTTTCCTTTGTAACCACATTGGCTCCCACACTGAAGCTGTTACCACACTGCTTTTGAAATCTGTGCCCAAGTTCATTACTGTAGGTATATTGGGAGTTCTCAGTGCTCAGCAATCCCATTGTTCTGGCCAAAAAAAAATTAACTGTGAACAAAATATTCCTGCCTCCACTTGCTGTATTGCTCCCCCATCTGCCCTGCTGTTCAAAACGGATTAATTTGCTCTTAATTATGGCTAGACTTGGTGTGATGTGTTCCAGCTGGAAAATAAAAAACTGAGCTAGCCCAAACTCATCTGTTGGACTGATATAGGATTGTATTTGGCCCTCCCGTAAGCAAATTAACCCCACCTCTGGTCTCGGCAAGAACATGTTCTCGACAAGTGTTGGTTTTACTAAGTAGCACTGTCTATAAAACCAATAATCAGCTGACAATGAAGTCTTTACAAGTTGCAACTGTTTATGACATTCATGGTTGATAAATATCATGTGCAGTAGTGAAGGAAAATAGTAAGATTAAACGAGAACTTACCAGTTCGAAGTTTGATCGTTATTTTATGAGGAGTACGTTGAGGGAATACGTGAAGAACCCCGCCAGGACGCATGCGTGTCATTCTTCAAAGCAGCGGTGTGAAATCACAGATAACTGTAATGACTTAAACATAGTAAGATTAGAGAAGAAATACCAGTTGAGTATATGATCATGGGTGGGAGCGGAGGGCACGTATTCCCTCAACGTACTCCTCATAAAATAACGATCAAACTTCGAACTGGTAAGTTCTCGTTTAATCTTATTATTTTACTTCGGAGTCACGTGAGTGACTACGTGAAGATTTCAAAGCTCTGTGATTTCATGCCGTGGAAACGAGTCCATGCATCACATCTGCCTTAATGACTGTAGGAGGAATTGTGTCAACATATTTTAGACATGAATCCGACATTGAAATCCATGAATTGATTAACACAAATTATAGCCCCTATTTATGGGGTAATTAAATTACAGAACTTAAATTGTTTCTGCAAATGTTCCAGGTTTAATGACTGGTTTATGATAAAATAGTTGGAATGTTTTTCCCCTGACAATCCTGCTGCCTTGGGGATTTGGTCCATTGGTACATCCAACTGCATAGCTGCCAATGTAGCTGCAGCCCTGGTAGAATGAGATTTAAAAATATTAATATCCGTCCCAGCCTGTATTAGAACCTGTTTCAGCCATCTTGAGATGGTCTGGACCGTCACTCTTTTGTGTGGTTGCTTATGGCTGACTAAAAGTGCCTTCTCATTGCCTCTGATGATTTTCGTGTTCTCCATGTATAACGACAAATGTCTTACTATACAGAGACGATCATCTGTTGGGTAAGACCTACATTCTATATTGAGGCCTGCTGATCCCTGTCTGTTCTGCTTTACTAATTCATAAATATGAAACGTAATATTTTCAGATGAAGAAGTCATGTTGTCCAGTCTTAATTTATGTAATGACTGTACCCTTTGTGCCATGACCAATGCCATTAGCATGACTGTTTTTAACGTCAGTCTATGTAGGGACAGAGCTGTTGCTGGAGACCAATTCCTGAGCATCTTCAGGGCAATACTCACATCCCATATTTGGGAGTACCTGGTTCTTGGGGGATTGGTATTAAAAAATTCCCCTCACTTGTTACCAGTGGGTGAGTCCCAACAGAGTGACGCTCTGTTCCTTGCCATAGATAAGTTGATAGGGCACTTCTGGCGCAGTTGATGGCACTATAACTGAGCCCCTCATCATAATGGAGGCCTGCCAGGTATTCCAGAACAGACGGGATGTTCATATCTCTGTAGGTGATGCTGTTTTTGTGACAATACATCTCCCACTTCCTGATATAGACCAGATGCTGTTTTTTGGTGGACTGTCTTTGGGCCGCCAAAATCATGTTCACTGTTCGGTCCGTCAGTCCCAGCTGTAGTAGTGGTATTTTTAAACTCTACAAATTAATAAATTCAAATAGTTATGGCATGGGTGGCTATCGCTTGTTACGGGATGAACCAATAAGTCTGGTCTATTCGGGATGGTGATACATGGTTCTAATACCATGTTCAGTATCACTGGGAACCATGGTTGAGTAGGCCAATCGGGTACTACCAAAATACCAGACGCAGAGTCTTGCTGTATTTTCCTTAATACCCGACTGATGAGGCAGAAAGGAGGGAATGCATAAATAAACAATCCCCCCCCCCCCCCCCCCCCCCCCCCCAATGCAGCGAAAATGCATCTGTCACCGCTGCCCCAGGGTCTGGTTCCCACGAAACATAGTTTGATAACTGGTGATTAAGCCTGGATGCGAATAGATCGATATCTGGTGTTCCATATCGTGCTGTAATATCAGCAAATACTATTTATTCAACATCCATTCGGTGTTTTCATTAAATTTGCTTGACCTGGTGTCTGCCACTAAATTTAGTTTACCTGGTAGGTAAGTAGCTGATATCCAAATATCTCTCTGGATACACCACAGCCAAATTGTATTAGCCAGATTGTCACATGATGTCGATTTGTTTCCACCCAAGTGGTTGATATATGCTACCACGGTGGTATTGTCTATCTGTAGTCTAACATGCTGGTGATATGACCCAGTACAATATGACTTTAGGCCATAGAATGCACCCAACATTTCCAGGTAGTTTATGCCCAGTGTTAGTAATAATGATGCCTCCTGAGCAGTCCATCTACCTCCACTGCTGGAGATGGAATTGGTGGCACCCCAACCAAGTGCACTGGCATCAGTTTGTAGCACCATAGAAGGGTTGCTGATAATGATTGGATTGAAACAAAGCCAAATGTTATCTATCCACCATTTTAGTTCCATTATAGCTTTGATTGGTTGCTTCATTGGTCTGTCAAAATGACCAGCATTGATTTTGAGTGCTTGTATTTTTGCTCTCTGTAAATGTTGGTAATGTAAAGGTCCAAATTGTGTGGCTGGAAAAGCAGCCACCATTTTGCCAATTACATTTGCTACAAATCTGATGGACGGTTACCGATGTCAATGAGGTTATTGCAAGCCTCTATTAAGTCTATAGCCTTTCCCTTTGGCAAAGTCACCAACATGTGAACTGAGTCAATGGTGAACCTCAAATAGTCCATAGTAGTGGAAGGCGTTAATTTAGATTTAACTGGATGGATAATAAACCCCAGTTTTTCAAATAACTGTTTTGTGGCTGTTACAGTTTGTTTGGCCAATTCCAAAGTTTTGCCCACAATAAGTATGTCATCTAGATATGCCATGACCATGTGTTTTTGTTTCCGTAGAAACGCTAGGGCTGGTTTCAAAATTTTAGTGAACAGCCTGGGGGCTGATGTTAAACCATTTGGTAGCGCTCTATACTGCCAGAGTTGTCCCATCCAGTTGAATTTTAAGTAACATCTGTGGTCACCTCGTATAGGCACTGAATAGTAAGCATTTTTTAATCGATGCTAGCCATGAAGTAACCTTTGGAAATCAATTGTTTAGCAGTAACAAAGGTTTCCATTTTTAAATGAAAATATTGTACAAATGTATTCAATTTGGTCAGATCTATGATGATGCGACAACCACCATCTTTTTTGTTTTTGGTAAAGATATTGGACACGAATTCTAGCGGTTCGTGTTGGGATTTTTCAATTACCCCTTTTGCGTAAAGCCGCTCCAGTTCAGCATGCGCTTCTGATTTTTCTTTACTGGAAAGTACGAACATTCGGTTCGGTATATGTTGAACTGGAGGGCTGTACTTGTGTATAAATTCTATTGTATATCCCTGGATACTGCTTAAAATATAAGTATCGGTAGTTAACATACTCCATGCATCCAGAAAGGAGAGTAATCTCCCCCCAACCTCCATGCTCCCTGCAATTTGTAGGGAACCAGACACACCTACCTCCATAGTTACCAGTGGCAGGTTTACTTCTTTTTGTAATCCTTCGTTGATGTTGAGGCGTCGGTGTCTGGGTTTGTGGTTTGGTTGATGTTGGAGGTTTGCGTATCTTCCAAGAAGGCCGGTCTGGGCTATGGCCTAAGAAAGACTCATGTTTGGTGTACCGGACCTTTGAGCTTTCACCAGCCGGTCTTGTTCTACTGGTGGGTGCGTAAGGGTGCTGTCTATGGCCGTGTGTTGCAAAGCAGTGCCAGTGCATCCTGTTGGTCCTGCGACATGTCCTTCTCATCCACTGTGCGGGGGAAAGCTGTTATCCCCGCTGTTTAGGAGTTTCCATATACAATTATTTACTACAGGAACATTCAGGGATATACAGTTACCCGGTGTCAGGTGTCCTCCAGGTTTTGGCCAGTCTGGTCTGGCTGTATGAAGTTGGACACCATGTCCAGTAGATTTTCACGTTCCTGCACCCCCTGCACACTTGATTTCTGTTCTGCAAACCCCTCTTCAGGATCAGCCCAGAACTGACCCCCAGTACTCCCCTCTGACAAGGGAGAAGCACTGTGCAGCCCTACAAGAGGTGCTGCTGTGGGTTTGACATAGAGCCCACAGTGACTCGACTCCATCTCCCGGAGCCTGTCCCGTTGGAGCAAATGCTCCACACACCGCTGCATCCGGCTCCAGCACTCACGGTCGCTGGCCGCCCGCGGCTGCTCAAAGTCGGACTCATCTGAGTCCACGACTTTGGTGGTTTTTTGTTTTGCCTTACCGCCCGGCCGCGGATTGGATCTGGCCGGTGCGGAGGCGACATCGGGCACAGCTGATCCCATTATAGGTGATTCAAGTGACGCTGCCCGTTGCTGGCCCACCAACTTTGTCACAGCCCTCGTTAGTTTCTTCGACTTTTCCATGCTCCCTACCTGTAATCAGCATGGGAAAACACAAAAAGACTGCAGAGTACTCTTACCTGCAGGTCCTGGTTTAAATTGTCGCTACGGGGGAACGTCGTTCCACCTCGCCTCCTGCCGTTTTCGAATTGTCAAAGTCGACGGCCCCATTCTGAATAGTCTCCCGCCCGGCCGTGGTGTTCTGGCCGGCGCGGGACCAAACGTCGGCACAGCTGATCCCAATTACGGGGCTTGTGCCTTCAGCTGCTGCTGGCTCCCGCAACTTCGCGGTCCTCCCCAGCCAACTTTACTCGCAGCACTTGTGGACACTATTTTGTCCAGCTTCCCCCCCTTGTGTAAACACAGCGCGGGGACAAAAACTACCGCAGAGTAATTCACTTACCTGCAGGTCGCGGTTTCAAACTCATTACTGCCTTCACCACCACGCATAATGCACGCCATGCGCGCATCATACGTCGTGACTCGTAAATGATGTCATGTAAATGACGCGCAAATTATGCCCAAGTGGGACAGGCCCTTAAATGTGATAATTTTGTGTTTTACTGACAACACCCAACTGGGTGGGATTGTGAGTTTTGTGTGGAAAGCAGAGATCTGAGTAATTTAGACAAGTTGAATGAGACGACAAATAATGTGGATAAAAGCAAAACTAAATCACTTTGATAAAAAAAGCGTAAATGGCAGAGTAAAACTTAAAAGGCAACAGACTGGGAATACACCAGTCTGCTCCACCATTTGATAATGATGAATTTATCTCTCCCTCTCAACCCTGTTCTCCTGCCTGCTCCCTGCAACCTTTCACACCCTTACACCTTGGAACCTATCATTCTCTGCTTTAAAAACCTGAGATGGAGAAATTTGTTCAGTCACAGATGAACAATGTGTGGAATGCCCTCCCTCATAGGCTGAATAGAGTTGACAAGCACACAGTTAACAATGGCATATTTCCTTTATCACCGGAACTTCTTTGAATACCTTTCATTCATTTTTTTCTATATCTCTCCACATCACCCTCTATATCTCTCATTCTATATCTCTCGTTTCCCTTTCCCCTGATTCTCGGTCTGAGGAAGGGTCTCGACCCAAAACGTCAGCTATTTATTTTCTCCAGAGATGCTGTCTGACCCGCTGAGTTATTCCAGCTTTTTGTGTCTATCTGCAGAGACCAAGCTGAATATTCGACTTAGCAATGAGGTAGATGGATTTTTTTACACAAAGAGCTTCAAGGGGTATGGGGAGAGAACAGGAAGATGATATGTAAATAAAGAACCATCTGATTGCACTGAACATTGCAGTAGCCTCAAAAGATTGAATGACCTACTCTTGCTCCGGTTTGCTTATACTTGTATCTTACCATTCCAGATTGTTTATTTTTTCTCTCCTCCGTTCTTATTTATTTCCTACTATCTACACCTCCGACAGACTGATCAGCTGTGGTTAAAAAGTCATCACTGCGCCCTCACTGGTGCCAGTATCACCTGTGTCATTGTCTTAAGGAATAGGAGTAGAACTAGGCCATTGGGCCCATCATCCATTCAATCATGGCTGATCTATCTCTCCATCCTAATCCCATTCTCCTGCCTTCTCCCCATAACCTATGACACCTGTAATATGCGGGGATTTGGGTACTTTAGAAATGGCAGGCATCTGTTAAAAAAACTGGGCTTCACTGATAGTGACAATACATTGCAAGGTGCTGGACACCCATGTGACCTAATTTGCTCCAGTAAGTCAGGATCTCTGAAGACCTCTGAAGACGCCATGGGAAGCTTCTGCCCATATGACTCACCTGTCACCACCAAGTCTGGGTTCCTAAAGTGCTTTCTGTTAATGTTTCAGTACACTGACGACTAATGCATGTCTGTGATTGATTGGGGTAGCTTGATGTTTCTGCTTTGTTTCAGTACCTTCCCGCCAGTATGTGTGATTGGTTAAAGGCGGTTGCCTCACCCGATATGTATTTACTTTGTATCCTGTGTACAGAATAGGTGCAATGATTGGTTTGTAGGGATTGCCTCCCCTCTGCACTTTCGTGCCGTTAGTTTTCCCGCCACTGTATAGGGGTATAAAAGGGTGGGCAATTCGTTAGGGCGTGTCAGTTGTCTTTCCTTCTGCAACAAGGCTGCTGAGGACCCGAGTGAGAGGATCCAAGGCCGGCCCCGCGGTGCTGTATACAAATAAAGAAGGGTTTGGACTCCAGTGTTCGACTTAGTAGTTTTACGAACCAGACTAGGGAGTATTAGATCCAGAATCAACACCAGTACTAATCAATAATCTATCTATATCCACTGACTTGGCCTCTACAGCCTTCCACAGATTCACCACCCTCTGACGAAATAAATTTCTCTTCATCGCCTTCCTAAAAGAATGTCCTTCAATTCTGAGGCTATGACCTCTAGTCCTAGACTCTCCCACTAATAGAAACATAGAAACATAGAAATTAGGTGCAGCAGTAGGCCATTCGGCCCTTCGAGCCTGCACTGCCATTCAATATGATCATGGCTGAGCATCCAACTCAGTATCCCGTACCTGCCTTCTCTCCATACCCTCTGATCCCCTTAGCCACAAGGGCCACATCTAACTCCCTCTTAAATATAGCCAATGAACTGGCCTCAACTACCCTCTGTGGCAGAGAGTTCCAGAGATTCACCTCTGTGTGAAAAAAGTTTTTCTCATCTCGGTTTTAAAGGATTTCCCCCTTATCCTTAAGCTGTGACCCCTTGTCCTGGACTTCCCCAACATCGGGAGCAATCTTCCTGCATCTAGCCTGTCCAACCCCTTAAGAATTTTGTAAGTTTCTATAAGATCCCCTCTCAATCTCCTAAATTCTAGAGTATAAACCAAGTCTATCCAGTCTTTCTGCATAAGACAGTCCTGACATCCCAGCAATCAGTCTGGTGAACCTTCTCTGCACTCCCTCTATGGCAATAATGTCCTTCCTCAGATTTGGAGACCAAAACTGTACGCAATACTCCAGGTGTGGTCTCACCAAGACCCTGTACAACTGCAGTAGAACCTCCCTGCTCCTATACACAAATCCTTTTGCTATGAAAGCTAACATACCATTCGCTTTCTTCACTGCCTGCTGCACCTGCGTGCCTACTTTCAATGACTGGTGTACCATGACA
Organism: Amblyraja radiata; assembly: GCF_010909765.2. NCBI lineage: Eukaryota > Metazoa > Chordata > Chondrichthyes > Rajiformes > Rajidae > Amblyraja > Amblyraja radiata. Next base: position 55,989,951 of record NC_045966.1, read on the forward strand.
CCCAGGTCTCGCTGCATCTCGCCTTTTCCTAATCGGCCACCATTTAGATAACAGTCTGCTATCCTATTTTTGCCACCAAAATGGATAACCTCACATTTATCCACATTATACTGCATCTGCCAAACATTTGCCCACTCACCCAGCCTATCCAGGTCACCTTGCAGTCTCCTAGCATCCTCCTCACAACTAAAACTGCCCCCCAGCTTAGTGTCATCCGCAAACTTGGAGATATTGCCTTCAATTCCCTCATCCAGATCATTAATATATATTGTAAATAGCTGGGGTCCCAGCACTGAGCCTTGCGGTACCCCACTAGTCACTGCCCGCCATTGTGAAAAGGACCCTACTCTTTGCTTCCTGTTTGCCAGCCAGTTCTCTGTCCACATCAATACTGAACCCCCAATGCCGTGTGCTTTAAGTTTGTATACTAATCTCTTATGTGGGACTTTGTCGAAAGCCTTCTAGAAGTCTAGATACACCACATCCACTGGTTCTCCCCTATCCAAGCTACTAGTTACATCCTCGAAAAATTCTGTAAGATTCGTCAGACATGATTTACCTTTCGTAAATCCATGCTGACTTTGTCCAATGATTTCACCACTTTCCAAATGTGCTGCTATCCCATCTTTAATAACTAACTAGCAGTTTCCCCACTACCGATGTTAGACTAACTGGTCTGTAATTCTCCGTTTTCTCTCTCCCTCCCTTCTTAAAAAGTGGGGTTACATTTGCTACCCGCCAATCCTCAGGAACTACTCCAGAATCTAAAGAGTTTTGAAAGATTATTACTAATGCATCCACTATTTCTGGAGCTACTTCCTTAAGTACTCTGGGACGCAGCCTATCTGGCCCTGGGGATTTATCGGCCTTTATTCCATTCAATTTACCCAACACCACTTCCCGACTAACCTGGATTTCACTCAATTCCTCCAACTCCTTTGACCCGCGGTCCCCTGCTATTTCCGGCAGATTATTTATGTCTTCCTTAGTGAAGACGGAACCAAAGTAGTTATTCAATTGGTCTGCCATATCCTTGTTCCCCATGATCAACTCACCTGTTTCTGACTGCAAGGGACCTACATTTGTTTTAACTAATCTCTTTCTTTTCACATATCTATAAAAACTTTTGCAGTCAGTTTTTATGTTCCCTGCCAGTTTTCTTTCATAATCTATTTTTCCTTTCCTAATTAAGCCCTTTGTCCTCCTCTGCTGGTCTCTGAATTTCTCCCAGTCCTCTGGTATGCTGCTTTTTCTGGCTAATTTGTACGCATCATCCTTCGCTTTGATACTATCCCTGATTTCCCTTGTTATCCACGGATGCACTACCTTCCCTGATTTATTCTTTTGCCAAACTGGGATGAACAATTTTTGTAGTTCATCCATGCAGTCTTTAAATGTCTTCCAATGGAAACATCTTCTCCACATCCACTCTATCCAAGCCTTTCACTATTCTGTATGTTTCAATGAGGTCCCCCCTCATTCTTCTAAACTACAGCGAGCACAGGCCATCTTCATCTCAATCCTATCACTGACATCTCCTTTGTTCTCTCCACCTCTCTCGGTACAAGACAAAGGAGTTAGTTATTGACTTCAGGAAGCCTGGTGGAGTACATGCCCCAATCGATATAAATGGTGAGACAATGGAAATGGTTGAGAGCTTCAAGCTCCTCAGTGTTAACTTTACCAATGTTCTGTCATGGATCATTCACATTCTGACAGTCAGGAAGGCACATCACCACCTCTACTTCCCCAGGAGACTGAGGAAATTCAGCATGAATCCAGTAACTCTGATAAACTTGTACAGATGCGCCATAGAAGTGATACTGTTTGGTTGCATCAAAGCTTGGTTTGAGAATAGTTCAGCCCAAGAACACAAGAAATAGCAGAGAGTTGTAGATGTAGTCGTCCAGTGCATCACACAGACCTGACAACCATTAATTCCACCTACACTTCTCACAGCCTCGGAAAAGCAGCTAACATAATCAAAGACTTGTCCCACTCTGGTTATTTCGTCTTCTGTCAGATGGGAGCAGGGAGGTACAGAAGAACATAATATTTTAGAAGTTTTCCAATCCGGTTTTAAATCCCTGCACAGCACCGAATCAGCCCTTTTAAGAGTTTTTAATGATATTTTTTTAGCTACTGGCCGTGGTGACTGTGTTACCCTTGTGCTTTTAGATTTGACTGCTGCTTTTGACACAGTGGATCATGAAATATTGATCTCACGTTTGAAGCAGTGGATGGGTATCAGGGGCATAGCACTGGAGTGGTTCAGGTCGTACCTGGCTGATCGAACTTTCTGTGTCAGCCTTGGGGACTCTGTATCCTCCTCTGCTCCTCTCTCGTGTGGGGTCCCACAGGGCTCAGTTCATGGCCCTCTCCTCTTTTCTCTCTATTTGCTCCCACTTGGTTCCATACTTAGGAAGCACGGAAATTCATTCCACTTTTATGCAGACGACAGTCAGATTTATGTGCCTCTTAAAAAGAAGGATGAACACTCTGTCGGACTGTTACTTGAGTGTCTCAATGACATAAAGGCCTGGATGGCTCTGAACTTTTTTTAATTTAATGATAAAAAGACAGATGTAATGGTTTTTGGTGGCACCACTGGGGCCCCCCCTGTAGATCTGGGCTCCCTGGCCCAGTATATCAAACCAAGCATCACAAACCTAGGGGTTAAAGTGGACCCTGAGCTTAAATTTGACAGTCAGATCAAGGCTGTTGTTAAATCAAGCTTTTTCCATTTGAGGCAGCTGGCCAAAATAAAGCCAATTCTGTCAAGGCAGCACTGAGACGGTAATCCACGCCTTTGTTACCACTCGGCTGGATTACTGCAATGCACTGTATGTGGGGGTTAGTGGGTCCTCCATCGCCCGTCTCCAGATGGTACAGAATGCAGCTGTACGTCTTTTAACTGGCACACGTAAACATGAGCACATTTCGCACATTTTAGCCTCACTCCACTGGTTGCCTATTCAGTTTAGGATCCATTTAAAAATTATTTTATTTGCTTTTAAATCCCTAAATGGTCTTGCCCCGCCCTACCTATCTGAGCTTCTACACCCTTATACACCCGCCCGCTCTCTCAGGTCAGATAATCATCTGCTCCTGAGTGGGCCTAAAACTAAGCGGAAGCTCAGAGGGGACCGTGCCTTTGCTGTGTCGGCACCCAAATTATGGAACGATCTGCCTCTCCACATTAAACAGGCCTCTTCTCTGTCTGTTTTTAAATCACTTCTTAAAACCCATCTCTTCTCCGTGGCCTTTGATACCCAGTAAGATGTCGACTTTATTTACTTGATTTAATTTCTTATTTTGATTGCTTTATTGCGTGGCTATTATTTTTCTCATGTTTTATGTCTTTTAATTTATTGTTGTATTTCATATGTAATTTTTGCAGCTTATGTGAGCTGTTATGTTATGTTCTGTTATGTTGTCTGTTTATGATGTCTTGTTTATTCTTCTGTACAGCACTTTGGTCAACATTGGTTGTCTTAAAGTGCTTAACAAATAAAGTTGGATTGGATTGGATTGGATACAGAAGCTTGAAAGCACACACCGCCAGTCCACCAGATGCGCACTACCAGACTCAGGAAATTTTCTTCTGTGTTATCAGGCTTCTGAACAGCCCTTCCATAAGCTGGTGTAGTGTCCGATTCACCTCAACCCCATTGGACTTTGTCTATGGAAATGATGCGCTACAATGCTGAGCACTCTGGATTTTTGTTCCATCTATTGTACTCGAGTTTGACTTGATTGCATGTATGTATGTATGGTACATCTGGTCTGTTTGGATAGCGTTCAAAACAAAACATTTCACTGTACCTCACTACACATGACAATAATAAACCTAAACCAATCCACCTCTTGCACCCCACATCCTCACCACCCCACACCCCATAAAAATGTTCAGTGTTCAGAGTCATTGCGAGTAACTAACCTTTTTTCTTGAAGAGGTCACTGCGCACAATATTAGTCAAGGACTGGATCTTCTGTTTCTGCAGCTTATTCGGTGGAATGCCAGTGTAAAACTCCAACAGGAGCCGACTGCATAGAAAGAGACAAAACAATTATTATCTGTTCAAAAAGGAACTGCAGATGCTGGAATATCGAAGGTACACAAAATTGCTGGGGAAACTCAGCGGGTGCAGCAGCATCTATGGAGCGAAGGAAATAGGCGACGTTTCGGGCCAAAACCCTTCTTCAGACAATTATTATCTGCCTTGGCACTCCAGGATATAAGTAAGACCAGAACTGAGGGAGTGCTACCATGTCACAGCTGGCTGGCTTAATGGGAAATGGCTGTTCAACTAATAACCAGTGAAATAAAACAATTCCATACTGTGGTAGAGTTTAGCCCCGATAACCACACACACTTCAGTCTACCGTACCAAGAAATGATTAACAAAAGGCAGGTAGTGGTGTAGGTGTTGCCGCGCTGTTTCAGTGACCCTGGTTTAATCTTAAGCTCTCATGCTGTCTATGTGGAGCAAGCATGTAATTTTACATGTATCCCCTGTAAGTGCATGGATTTCCTACAGGAATTCTTGCTTAATCTCACATCCCAAAGATGTGGGGGATTGGGAGGTTAATTAGCCCTTGTAAATTGCCCCGAGTGTATAGGTAAGTGGTAGACTTGATTGAGTGAACAACACAGCATCGAAACAGGCCTTTAGACTTAAGATGGACACAAAAAGCTGGAGTAACTCAGCAGGACAGGCAGCATCTCTGGAGAGAAGGAATAGGTGACGTTTCGGGTTGAGACCCTTCTTCAGTCTTTAGACTTTACAGACACAGCACAGAAACAGGACTTTCAGCCCACAGAGTCCGCAGAGACTAGCAATCACCCCATACACAAGCACTATCCTACACACTAGGGAAAATTTACAAATTTGCCAAGGTCAATTAACTTACAAACCTGTACATCTTTGGACAGTGGAAGGAAACCGGAGTACCCGAAGAAAACCCACTTGGTCACAGGGAGAATATACTAACTCCGTACAGACAGTACCCTTAGTCAGGAGCGAACCCGGGTCCCTGCCACTTTAAGGCAGCAACTCTACCGCTTCATCACAGTGCTACCTCCTTCGGCCCACCAAGTCCATGTTGGCTATCGGTCACCCGTTCACAGTAGTTGTTTTTATGTTATTCCACTTTCACATCCATTCACTGCATGATGGGGGCAATTTACAGAGGCCAATTAACCTACAAAACCCGCACATCTTTGGGATGAGGGAGGAAACTGGAGCAACTGAAGAAAACCCATGTGATCATAAGGAGAACATGCAAACTTCACACATACAGTAACCAAGGAGAGGATCGAAACCAGAACTCTGACACTTTCATGCAGAAGCTCTACTAGCTGCACCACTGTGCTACTCTTATCTGGGGAGAATTGACGGGAATGTGAGAGTAACAGCAGGCAGACTAAATTAGTGGAGGATGGGATTACTCTATGAAGTAGCACAGACCCAATGGGCTGAATAACATTCTAATATATAGAAAATAGAATGTGTTATTCTTCTTATTACTGCTTACAAGACCTTGATAAATGTAAGGGCAGTGGGAGGGGGTGAATGCATGGGAGGGAGAGAGGGAGGGGAGGGGGGGGGGGGGGAAGAAGGGAGGAGAGGGGTGGTGGGGGTCGAAGTTTAAAGGAGATGGGAAGGGCAAGTATTTTTTACATAGCGAATAATGGGCACCTGGAACACACTGCCAGAGTTGGTGCAAGAATCAAGTCAAGTCAAGAGAGTTTATTGTCATGCGTCCCAGATAGGACAACAACATTCTTGCTTGCTGATCAGATAGGCTAGTGGTGTTTAAAAGGTTTTTAGATAGTCATGTGAATCTGCAAGGAATGGAAGGATATGGATCACGTGCAGGCAGAGGAGATCCACTGGCCATTATGTTCAGCACAGACACGATGGGCCAAAGGGCCTGTTCCTCTATTGTACTGTTCTACGCTCAAAAGGTTGACTCTTACTTGATGCATTAGGACAGTGAGACACCTAAAATGTGCTGCTTCTTCTGCTTGATTATAAAGCATTTCACAAAGTCATTAAGATGATGTATGAATATTTCTGTCTAGTTGATATATTCAGTCCTTGAATAGATTAATAATAAAGAATAAGGGCTGGGAATGGTTATTGCCTGACTTAATAAGTCTGTAGGTACAGCTGATGGTATCAACCTAAAAGAATTGGGAGAGAGCAACTCATTGTGTCTCAGGTAGGAGAACATTCCTCAGTCTTGTCAGATTATAAACATTGCTGGTTTGTTACTCATTGGTTATGCTGGTCATGTCAATTTGCAGCATGGACTCAGAGCACAGCAGGCAACCCTGTCTGTTTATTAGTGCATAGCTAAACCTGCGGAGAATGCATTTAACTCCATGTAAACTGGCAGTGACAGAGGTCAGGCAGCCTTCACAGTCCATGCTTCACCATCCGCATGCTGTGAGCGACCACGGGACTGGAATGAACTTTTTAAACAGGATGGGAAATGAAGGAATTGAACGGTCTGCTGCCTTCTTTGTGCCCCTGTGGTTTGGTCATCAACAAAACATTCAAATCACAGAGAAGAAGCAATTGCGCTTCCACCAGAACTCTCTGGAGACATTAACATCCAAATAATTGTCCCTGTTCATCAGCCTCCAAAATGGTGATGAATCCACAATAATATCTTTGAGCAAGAATAGGGCAAAACATCAAACAGGATGACCAGTGTGAGAGGGCAATAGACTAATTCACTGGCACATGCACGGCAAACATAATCGGTTAAAATGAAGATACAATCACAGGTATGGTTGCATTAATCAGATTGCTATGGGTTTCATTTTCATACTATAATATAAGGAGGGTTCGGGGAAGATTTGGGAAACTGCCAAAGGAACAGTTCTCCTACACATTTCCAAATGGCGTCCTGTGCTAGAATAGGTTGTGCTTAGACTAAGTATTGGAGACAAGTGTGTGTATGACATTGTCAAGGGTTAATGCTGTACAAGGCCATTAGAATACTCGTAGTCCCCAGCATTATGAAGGTTTGCGTTCCTTGTAAATGGTTTGTATCGCCATTATCCGTAACACGAAGCATTGACGCATTGAGAAATACAAGAAAAACGTGTTTATTTACTTTTTTTCCCTCTCACATAAATTCCGTGAGTGTAAATTTTATTCTGAGTCACAATTTTTTGGGTAGTGGTTTGTGAATTCTGCAAGGGAAAATTTATGAACAACTATAATGTGTGGCCACCTGTACTGCAGTTGCATTAAAGAATTACATTTTGTAATATTTTATGTTACATAATCTTATTGCAATGCCTTGTGCTATTTGTAGTGGTTGGCAATATATTAATTCATTTATAGTGTCTGCTCATTCTTAATGAACATTAAAGAACTTCTGTGTAAGAAGGAACTGCAGATGCTGGTTTAAACCGAAGATAGACAAAAAGTTGGAGTAACTCAGCGGGACAGGCAGCATCTCTGGATAACTTCCGTTTAGTGTTGCTCTATAAACTTTGAGAGAAAGTTTCCAAGGCATAAAACATTCACACTTGAGGTAATTCTCATGGTATAATTCTATGTTAAGTGCACGTTAAGCATTTATAGCTAATCCAAGGAATGTTTTCAAGATCTTTGACTGATACTACACTTGAGTGTTTCTTTAATTCCCTTTTAAATGTTGCTATTGAAACTGCAGCCACCATTATTTGAGCAGTGCCACCCCAATCAAAATAACCATCTGAATAAAGAAATAAAATGACCGACTTGCATTGAAATTGTCCTCATTTGGCACTACTGGGGAATGGCTTGAAAGCCAGTCCCGAGCAATGAATTCAAACTCTGTGTAGGAGTGAACTGCAGCTGCTGGATTACACCGAAGATAGACACAAAATGCTGGAGTAACTCAACGGGACAGCCAGGCAGCATCCCTGGATAGTAGAATGAGTGACGTTATGGGTCGAGACCCTTCTTCAGGCTCAGATTGAAGAAGGATCTTGACCCAAAACTTCACCCATTCCTTCTAAATCAACTCTAAGGTCAATTAGCCAAAGGATGTTCTGTGAAATGTCACCATGAGCAAAGGAACTACACCAAAAATGGCCTTACTCTAATGCCATTAATTGGCGATCTGTGTAAATGCCATGGGAAGAAATGGAAATATCAGTCATACAGCATAGAAATAGACCCTTCAGCCCATTGAGTCTGTGCCAACTATCAAGCACTACCGACACTAACCCCAATTTACTCTTCCCACACTACAAGGTGGCACGGTGGCATAGAGGTAGAGCTACTGCCTTACAGCACGAGAGACCCAGGTTTGATCCTGACTACACGTGCTTCTCTGTACGGAGTTTATTCGATCTCCCCGTGACCTATGTGTGCTTTCTCCGAGATCTTCTGTTTCAGACAATCGGAAAATAGTCAATATTACCAAAGCAGAACAGTGGAAACTACAAGCCAGTTAGTCTGACTTCAGTGGTTGGTACAATTTTAAAGTCCATTACAAAGGATGAGGTTACGGAGTACTTAGAAGTACATGATAAAAAAGGCCGGTCAGCATGGTTTTGTGAAGGGAAGATCTTGCCTGACAAATCTACAGGAATTCCTTGAAGAAGTAAATAGCAGACAGACAAAGGAGCGTTTTCTCTCTGGATTTTTAGAAAGCCTTTGTTAAGGTGCCACATGTGAGGCTGCTAAGGAAGATGAGAGCTCATGGTATCAAAGGGCAGATACTAGCATGGATAGCAGGTTGGCTGGATGGCAGAAGGCAAAGAGTGGCAATAAATGGGGCTTTTCCTGGTTGACTGCAAGTGACTAGCAGAGCTCTGCAGGGCTCGGTGCTGGGGCCACTATTTTTCATGTTGTATATTAATGATTTGGATGAGGGGATTGAAAGCTTTGTGGCCAAGTTTGCAGATTAAATCAAAATAGGTGGAGGGGCAGGTAGTGTAGAGAAAGCAGGGACTCTGCAGAAGGACTTGGACTGGTTGGGAGAGTGGGCAGAGAAGTGGCAGATGGAATATAGTGCAGCAAAGTGCAGAGCCATGTATTTTAGTAGCAGGAATATAGATGTAGAAAACTTTCTAAATGGGGAGACAATCCAGAAAATGGAGGTACAAAAGGACACGGGAGTGCTGGTGCAGGATTCCCAAAAAAGTTAATTTGCAAGTCGAATCGGTAGTAAGGAAGGCAAATGCAATGCTAGCATTTATTTCAAGAGGGCTGGAATACAAAAAACAGGGATGTAATGTTGAGGCTATATAAGGCGCTGGCCAGGCCGCATTTGGAGTATTGTGAGTAATTTTGGGCACCATATCTGAGGAAGGATGTGCTGGCTGTAGCGAGGGTCCAGAGAAGGTTTACAAGAATGATTCCAGGAATTAGTGGGTTGACATATGATGAGCGTTTGACGGCACTGAGCCTGGGGGGGGGACTTCATTGAAACTTACCAAATAGTGAAAGGCTTGGATAGAGTGGATGTGGAGAGGATGTTTCCGCTAGTGGGAGAGTCTAGGACTATAGGTCATAGCCTCAGAATTAAAGGACGGTCCTTTAAGGAGATGAAGGAATTTATTTTGTCATAGTGTGGTGAATCTGTGGAATTCTTTGCCAAAGAAGGCCGTGGAGGCCAAGTCAGTGGATATATTTAAGGCAGAGATAGATAGATTCTTGATTAGTATGGGTGTCAAGGGTTATGGGGAGAAGGCAGGAGAATGGGGTTAGAAGGGAGAGATAGATCAGCCATGAGTAAATGCCGTAGTAGTCTAGATGGGCCGAATGGCCAAATTCTGCTCCTATTACTTATGATTTTATATTTGTAGGCTAAAGGCTTGGTATAAATTTATCTATGTAAATTCGCCCCTAGTTTGTGTAGGGTAGTGTTATTGTGTAGGGATCGCTGGTCTGTGCGGATTCGGTGGGCCGATGGGCCCGTTTCCGCACTGTATCTCCAAACAATGAAATATCCTCGTAAAATAAGGTTAAGGACAATCCTAAAGAATTCCATACATATATTAAAATCAAAAGCATAATTAGAGAGCCAGTAGATCCCCTTAATCAACAAGTGGAGTCACAAGAAATAAGTGAATATCAGTGTCAATATAAGTTATGGGTGCCTGTCTGTATGGAGTTTGTACATTCTCCCCTTGACCTCTGTGGTTTTCTCCTAGAATTTAGGTTTCTTCCCACACTCCAAAGGCGCACAGGTTTGTCGGTTAATTGGCTTGGTAATAAATGCAAAAAATGCCCCTAGTGTTTGTAGGATAGTGTTAATGTGCGGGGATCACTGGTCGGTGCGGACTCGGTGGGCCGAAGGGCCTGTTTCCATGCTGTATCTTTACTAATTAAGCTAAACTATTAACCATGGAGAAGGACATGGAAGCTAGTGAGTTCATGGAAGAGAATAGTGATATGCTGAAGTATATTGACACCACCGAGGTATTGGTGGTCTTGAAGCACATCAAGGTGGATAAATCCACGGGGTATATCCACGGACATTGTGGGAATCAAGGGATGCAATTGCTGGGGCTCTGGCAGAGTAAATATATGTTTCCTTGTTTGCCACAGATATGATACCAGAAGATAGGAGGATTACTAATGTTGAGTCATTATTTAAGAAAGTTTCCAAGGATGTCGGAGAACTACAGGCTGACACACCTTACTTCAGGGGTGGGAAAGTTACCAGAAGGAATTCTGAGGGAGATGGTTTATTTATATTTGGAAAGGCAAGGCTTGATTAAGAATAGTCACTGAGGCTTGGTTCATGGGGCATCATGTTTCAAGACCAAGAGGATGGAGAAGGGCAAGTGGTGGATGTTGTCTACGTCAACCTTCATTGTGAGAAGGATTTTGAGGGGATGTGCATTGTGCAGCTCAAATCCTTTTAGCAGTTTCTGTCTCAGACTCAAACTGAACCTCAGAGAGTGGAAGCCTTACAGTCCTGCTGCCCACTACAATATTCAGCAGGGACAGTGCCTCTTCAGCAGGTGTTATCTTACCTCAGTAACTTGACGTCAAAGACTGTCTCCACATCATGCAGCACTGATGGTAAATACTTCAAAGAAGCAACCTGGTATCCAAAAAATATATATGAATTAGTGAAGCCTTACAATCCTACAGTTCATGCACATCAATTGTCTTCACAGCTTGAGAACTGATGGGCTGACAATAACTTGTGTATTCAAACACTCAGTGTTTCCTCTGCTGTTGAAGCAGTCTTTAAACCTCTGCAGGCTTGTTACAATCCCCATCCAAGGTTACGAATCATCCATGCAGCATTTCCAACATACTCACCATTTTAACGGGTGGGCTGAACGTGTCAGATATTAATTTCTGCTTCTGAATTGCTCTCGGACACCAATTTTAAGTAAACTGAGTTCTACCTCAGTGGAGCCAGATTGTTCCTCATCCTCACCACTATCTTCAGGCTTGGACTGACAGGGACCTGGACTTCCAATTGCCTTCATAACTTATTAATTGCAAACAGGCAACACGGCAGAGTTCCAGCCTGAAACATTGACCATCCCTTTAGCTCCACAGATGGCGAGTAACTCTGGCCTTTTGTTTTCAACTTTGATATCTACTAACTCAAGGAATATTTCATCACCTTGCTTTGCTATCTCTTATTGTAGAACATTAAAAATATGCTTGTTGAGTGAGGGAGTTTGAAATGTGATATAATGGGGGTATGAAAATTATTTTTTTGTTTGCTTCTTGGTTCTTCCTTTTATTTTCCCATCCTTGCTTATTTCTTTCATTTCTGCCCCTCATTCTTTAAGAATGAGATTAGTTTTTGTCTGTTGAATGTGTGGAAAGATGGGAGAAGAAGCATATGCCAGCAAGGAATGATATAAAGGGCAAGTAGAATTTAGTGCAAGACAGAAAATGGCCACAAAAAGCAGGAGGAATTCAGCGGGTCAGACAGCATCTCTGGAGAAAAGTAATAGGTGATGTTTTGGGTCAAGATCCTTCAGACTGAGAGTCAGGGGAAAGGGAAAGGGAGAGATGTAGAACAAATGAATGAAAAATATAAAAAATTACTCCAGTTTTTTGTGTCCATCTGCAGTTTAAACCAGCATCCTTCCTACAGTTCCTTCCGACACAAATAATGGCCAGTGGTGCTTTGGAAACATTGGACCACATTGAGCATGGATATAGTTTTTGTTTTAGTTTAGTTCAGAGATACAGTACGGAAACAGGTCCTTCGGCCCACCGAGTCGGCATCAACCAGCGATCACTGCACATTAACGCTATCCTACACTAGGTACAATTTTTACATATATACACCTGACCAATTAACCTACAAACCTGTACGTCTTTGGAGTGTGGGAGGAAACCAAGGATCTCAGAGAAAGCCCACGCAGGTCACGGGGAGAACGTACAAACTTCGTACAGACAGCACCCATAGCCAGCATCGAACCCGGGTCTCTGGCGCTGCAAATGCTGTAAGGCAGCAACTCTACCGCAGCGGCATCATGGCACCCTTTTTAGGAATATAGGAATTATAGCCCTCATATAGGAATGAGACCAATGGATCACCTCAGTCTGGAAAGGCCATGTTAATCTTATCTAATAATCTTATTCCACTCCTTCATATAATCTACAGAGTATCATGGACAGGTCGTTGAATAAATATTTATGATCATGAAGCTCTCCCAATACACAGTGTCACAGTAGGAGAGTTGGCTGTTGAAGAAGGTGGGTCTGATAATATATCAAATCAGCATGTGTAGAATCATAAATGATGTAGGATGGAAGAATGCCAATCAGTCCATTGAGTGCAGTGATCTTTAACCCATCCTTCTCTTCCCACTGTCATGCAAATGTCTCTCCTTCCAGCATTTACCCAATTCCTTTTTGAAGGCCGCTTATTAGATCTGTGCTCACCATCCCATCCTATTAAACTGTGCACACCAGATGAAAGCATTGCCAGTTTTCAAAAAGGAAACATATATCGGCATGAAATGAAAATTTATTTTAGGACTACTGATGACAAAAACACTGAATATTGTAATTAAATATACCCCTTATGGGCCTGTCCCACTTACACAAATTTTTTCGGCGACTGCTGGCACCCGTCATAGTTGCAGCAGGTTGCCGAAAATTTTCAACATAATTCAAATCCAGCAGCGACCAGAAAAAACTACGACTATTTGGGCGACTATTCATGAACATACAGGCATCACCCTATGACATGCTTGTATGGTCGTGAGTAGTCGACCAAATAGTCGTACCTTTTTCTGGTCGCTGCTGGATTTTTAACATGTTGAAAATTTTGCGGGACCTGCTGCGACTATGACGGGTGCTGGCAGTCGCTGAAAAAAATCGCGTAAGTGGGAGGGCCCTTCACAGGGACAATAGTCTCCACGATAACAGAGGTGAGTGTGGATTGTTTTTCTGTAGCTGATTATGAAAAAGACGACAATTTATTCAGCAATCTTTGTTATTGCCTTATAACAGGATTCATACATCTGTAGTATGTGAAGTGGCCACCTAACCTGCAGGAGTATTGTTGTCCCTTGCTGATTCGTCATGAGTCTGTTGATGGATTCAAACAGCCTTTTCAATGAGTCTTCAAACTCGGCTTGCTCCTTCTCCTCGTACAGTCTGAGAAAAAGAAAAGGGCTTTGATATCGAGAGACTGAAAATTCATTTTTCAAGCATAAGATACAATTTTTCATAAACTGCAAATAATAAGTAAACGTTTATAAGCAGAACACTTCAGAGAAAGGAACATGAAGCTCTTTGGTAGGCCTGAATTATATTGATTATGCAAAGCATTTTTTTGCATTTATGATGTTAGAGTTGTCGAGTCAAACATCAAAGAAACAGGCCCTTCAACCCACCAAATAGCAAGCACCTACTTACACCAATCTCATTTTTATCTACCTCAAGTTCCTATTATCTCTCCCCTGATTCTACCATTCACCTACAGTGACCAGTTTATCAATTTGTCATTTACAGAAGCCAATAATCCTACAAACCCACATGTCTTTGGGATGCAAGATGAAAGGGGAGCACACATACAAAACCAATGCAGTCATAGGGAAAGCATGAAAACTTCATACAGACAACACCGGAGGTCAGGATTGAACCAGGATCATCGGAGCAGGGACACAGCAGTTCCACTGGTTGAACTACAATGCTGCCTCAGTTCATGTCAGGTTCGGTTATCCTACTGTTCATGCATTCTCCTGTCTTCCAGCTCAAGGATCTGCTGGTGCATTTGTCCAAAATCATGAAGAAAATAAGATCAATCTACTCAATTGAAGGATGTTGAAATGTGACTGGACAACATTAATATTTTTCCCATATTGTGTAGCCTCCTTTTGCTCCTAATTTGTGAATCCAACTCATTAACAAATCGATACGCAAGTGCCGTCCGGATGTGAATTTGGACTGAGGTTGTAATTGAATGGACTGTGTTCTGCATATCAACATGCTTGATGAAAACCCAACAAGAAAAGAGGCAAAGATGTAGAAAAAAAATTAACTTGTTAACTGGAAGGACCGGTAAAGGGCACAACAGTTTTGACTTTTCAACCTTAAAATCCCTAAATAATCTTATATGTTTCAATAAGACTCATTGATTCCAACTCTTTGTTTCCTGTCTGCCAACCAATTTTCTATCCATGTCAGTACCCTACCCCCAATGCCATGTGTTCTAATTTTGCCCACTAATCTCCTATGTGGGACCTTATCAAAGGCTTTCTGAAAGTCCAGGTACACTACATCCATCCACTGGCTCTGTCTTATCCATTTTCCTAGTTACATCCTCAACAAATTCCAGAAGATTAGTCAAGCATGATTTCCCCTTCGTAAATCCATGCTGACCGATCCTGTTACTGCTACACAAATGTGACGCTATTTCATCTTTTATAATTGACTCAAGCATCTTCCCCACCACCGATGTCAGGCTAACTGGTCTATAATTCCTTGTTTTCTCTCTCCCTCCTTTCTTAAAAAGTGGGATAACATTAGCTACCCTCCAATCCACAGGAACTGATCCTGAATCTGTAGAACATTGGAAAATGATCACCAATGCATCCACGATTTCTAGAGCCACGTAATTTAAGTACCCTAGGATGTAGACCAGAAGGCCCTGTGGATTTATCAGCCTTCAGTCCCATCAGTCTACCCAACACCATTTCCTCCCGAATTTGAATTTCTTTCAGTTCCTCCATCACCCCAGATCCTCTGGCCACTGGTACATCTGGGAGATTGTCTGTGTCTTCCTTAGTGAAGACAGATCCGATCCAAAGTACCTTTTCAACTCGTTTGGCATTTCCTCGTTCCCCATAATAAATTAATCTGTTTCTGTCTTCAAGGGACCCACCTATGTTCTATCCAAGTGGAAAAATCAAGTGGATGATGCATTGGAAATCAATGAGAACACAAAGAGCAGGAGAAATTCATTTGGTTCTCTTCTTTTCTTCCCTTTTCAAGACTAATTCTATTTTTTTTGCCCATATTTCTTTAAAAGCAGTATTTGATTCTTCTTCCCCGAGGCATTCCTGCCTGTAATTTGAGGCAGGTTAATAATACAAAACATGCTTTATAAATACAATCCACATGTTGTACTTTGCCTCTTTGCTGGAAAGGTTGAGCTGCAGGGTCTCCACGAGGCCCTGTGGAAGGCTGATGCTTCTGCAAAGCTTTCTATTGCCCTCCAAGTATTTCACTGAAGATACCGTTAGCCTTCGCTTCAACAAAGGCCTCGCCCCAGGGACCTTGACCTGAACCACCTTGCATCATGTCAGCTTCCATTTGGAAAACTGAGAAGCTGTCCTCTTATTTTCTGACTATCTTCCAAAATATGTGTCAGCAACTTTGTCTTATCTTAGAAATGCCAAATGGAAACAGGCCCAGCAACTCATAAAGTCCATGCCAACCATTGATCACCTGTTCACAATAGTTCTATATTATTTCATTCACTGCCTACATGAGGGGCAATTTACAGAGGCCAATTAAACCACAAACCCGCACATCTTTGGGATGTGGGAGGAAACCGAAGCACCCAGAGGAAACCCACGCGATCACAGAGAACAGACAGTACGAGTCCAGGTCATGCTCGAGTCCCAGTCTCTGGCACTGAGGCAATAGGTCTCCATCATGCACCAGTATGCTACCCTGATCACAGCCAATCATGATACTGACCCCACATCTGGCCCGCTGTGATATTCCTAACAAATCGTTACCTTACACAGATTCTCAAGTCCCCTCACCTACTCGCCAAATCTGAACCTCCCTCACCCTTCTCAGGCTTTTCATCATCATACCCCAACCAGGCCCCCTACTTGTGATCACCTCATCAATGATTCCAGTTATTCAGTGCATTCACCAAGGCGAGGATATCAAAGCAAGGAAAGCACTTTGTGCCAAGTGGTGTCCAATGAATTTACAGTTGTGCCTCATACACAGTAGAACTTGTCTTGGGCATTTAAAAAGATACATTGGGCTCATTATATGTCTACCACCAGTGGAACCATCACAACATTAATCCTTTCATGCTCCCTTGGAATCTTATGTTTTAATAAACTCTCTCCACATTCACACAAATCCCAGAGATTACAGATCAAACTTCTCAGCCATTCGTTTTAGGACAACCATCCCGTCTGATGAATTAAAGCCATGTCCCACTGTACGAGTTAATTCAAGAACACTCCCGAGTTTAAAAAAAAAAATCAAACTCGTGGTAAGCACGTAGAATGAACGTAGCGGGTACGTCGGAGCTCGAGGACGTCTCTTAGCGCCTCGTACGCTAACGGCAGGTACTCGGGAAACGCGGTTAGCTCGGGAAGATTCATGAAGATTTTTCAACATGTTGAAAAATGTCCACGAAAGCCCCGAGTACCTACGATTTACGGCCATTACCGTAAATCTCCGAGTACAAATCAGGGGAAACTCGGGAGAACTCTTGAATGAGCTGGTACAGTGGGACAGGGCTATTAGGCACCCCAGTGCTGGTATATCCTCTTAGGTAAAGGAGTCAAAACTATTTACACTACTCCAAGTGTGATGTCACCCATGCCCTATACATGTGAAACTATGCTTCTTTATGTGTAAATCGTTAAACTGCAAGAAAATGCAGAGCGTTTTAGAAACAAGGAACTGCAAATGCTGGTGTACAATAAATGTACAACACAATGTGTTGGAGTAACTTAACAGGCCAGGCAACATTCCTGGGGAACATGGATAGATGACATTTTGGGTTTCAAATATTTTTCAGACTGGTTCAACTGCATAGTTGTGGATGTAGCCAAGTCCATCACCAAGACCAGACTACTGACCAATGACTCCATCTACAATTCATGCTACAGCATGTTGGTCAACCTGATCAAAGACTTGTCCCACCCTGGTCATTCATTTTTCTCTCTTCATCTGATGGGCAAAAGGTACAGAAGCTTGAAAGCACATTTCAGCTGTCTCGGGAGCAGCTTCTTGCCCTCTCTTATCAGGCTCCTGAACAGTCCATCCATAAGAATGGTTAAGGGCCTGTCCCACTTTCACAACCTAATTCACAACCTTTTTTACTGGTGGACATTTTTCATCATGCTAGAAAAAACGCCATGACCTACTTGATGCCACGAGTACCTACGACTAGCATCACAACCTCCTATGATCTACCAACAACCTCCTAAGACCTCCTACGACCATGCTACAAGTATGAGTCAAGGACAAGGTTGTGAATTAGGTTGTGAATTTGTGGGACAGGCCCTTTACTGTTACCCCATTACAGGCATTGGACTTTGTCTAGGGATCTGCTGTGCTACATTCTGTGATATATTCTGCACTCTGGATCATCGCCTTTGCTCTACCTATTATATTTGAGTTTGACTTGTTTGTAGTTATCCTCCATTATAATCTGATCTGATTTAATAGCATGCAAAACAAAGCTTTTCACCATATCTCGGTACACGTGACAATAATAAAAACTAAACCTAAAACCTCTTACCCCCAGTAATAAAGTCTTATTAACCTTCATATTTTGCCTTCTTATTTACTTGTTGTGACTGCAAAGATTTTCTGTTTCTTCGACAAGAACACATAGATCTCACTATACGGCAGTTGTGCTATATTGTGTTTCCATAATGAGAATTGGATATAATGCCACGGACAAATTATCAAATGTTATTTGTAACATGTGGGCCAAATTGGTTATAACATGATTCTGGTCAGGGAGAATAATTCCACTAAATATGGAAGTTATTTTAGAAAATGTGAAACAGAAGAAAAACTGTCTCAAAAAAACTCAAAGAAAAGTTTCCATGTAACCTGCAGTAACCAGACAACATTGACTGTTACGCACTCTGTCAGTTTCACCACAGGTAGCCATGGCAATCACTTCTCTTAACACTTATGCAATGATATTCTTAAACAATGTAACACACAACCATCAGTATCTTAGCGTGCAGTAACAAAAATAAACTTAAAGAACTTTTGTTTTTGGAAAATCCCCAAGGAAAAATAACTTTGTTATTATGAATTTGAAACTCTAGCCCGTAACCCCCTTTTCCTCATTGATACAAATTGTTTTTAACAGCATGATTTTCTAAAGCACAAGATTGTCACAAGGCTGTGGAGGCCAAGTCAATAGATTTTTTTAAATAGATTCTTCATTAGTACATGGGGTTATGGGGAGAAAGCAGGAGAATGGCATTAGGAGGGAGAGATAGATCAGCCATGATTGAATAGTGGAAGAGACTTGATGGGCCGAATGGCCTAATCCTGCTCCTATCACTTATGATCTTATTACTTCTTATGAACATGACTATCACATTGTGGAAGAACTACCGATACTCCACTGATTATCAGTCTCTCTCCATTTGGGTAAGAGGCCACCTTTTGATTCTTCTTACCAGAGTGTCTGATATCACACTTTCCCACGTAAAACACTATTTGCCAAGATTTTCCCCACTCACTCAACTGATCTATATTCAGCTGCAGAGAACCCACATCCTTATCACAACTTGGCCTCCCACCCATTTTCGTGTCATCAGAAAATGTGGATATTTTACACTTCACACACTTCTCAAAGTCCTTAAAACTGAGAATAAACAATCAAGGCTCAATCATTGAACCTTAGAAATCTCCACGTTAATCCTTTCCAATTTACGAAAACCTTCCATATGATGCCTCTTGTTATGGATATGTCCAGTTTTATTTTTCTAATTATCTTTTTAGTTTAGTGATACAGCGCGGAATTCCCGGGATGGCGGGACTGTCAAATGCTGAGAGAATGGAGCGGCTGGGCTTGTACATTCTAGAATTTAGAAGGATGAGAGGCAATCTTATTGAAACATATAAGATTATTAAGGGTTTGGACACACTAGAGGCAGGAAACATGTTCCCGATGTTGGGGGAGTCCAGAACCAGGGCCCACAGTTTAAGAAAAAGGGGTATGGCATTTGGAACGGAGATGAAGAAACACTTTTTCACACAGAGAGTTATGAGTGTGGAATTCTCTGTCTCAGAGTGCGGTGGGGGCCGGTTCTCTGGATACTTTGAAGCGAGAGCTAGATAGGGCTCTTAAAGATAGCGGAGTCAGGGGATATGGGGAGAAGGCAGGAACAGGGCACTGATTGTGGATGATCAGCCATGATCACATTGAATAGGGGTGCTGGCTCGAAGGCCTACTCCTGCACCTATTGTCTATTGGAATCAGGCCCTTCAGCCCACTGAGTCTGCATCGACCAGTGAGCCCCGCCACATTAACACTAACCTATACACACTTGTACCAGCCAAGTCTTGAGTGTAGGAAAAAACTGAAGAACTCTGAGAAAACTATGCGGTCACAGGGAGAACGGACAGACTCCACACAGATAGCACCTGTAGTTGTGATCGAACCTGGGTCTCCAGTGCTGCAAGCGCTGCGCTTCTGTGCCACCCTTTTTGTACTAATTGTTTTATTGTGTTTTTGCACAAACTCCTTTCATATTTTATAAGTGATTAATGTACAGTTTATGTATAGTTTTGATTTATTTTGTGTGTGTTTGTCTATGTGTCTGTGAGATTGCTGCAGGCAAGATTTTTCATTGTATCTGTACTTCATCATTCTTGAGCAATACATTTGAAACTTAAAATTGATAGCAGTTGTCAGCCCTGAAAAACATCTCAACATAATTCACACAATAAACTGCTGCAAGTATAGCTTGCTTAAAGGTCACTGGTCTCCAGTTAATGCAGAACTAATCCTTCTGAAAACACAGCACTTCTCCAGCAATGCAAGAAGTGTTATTCCTTGTTAAAGTGCTCTGGTGTTGGAGTGAAGCTTGAAAAATGTTGTTCACTGTACCTCGGTACATGTACCAATAATAACCCAATACCCATTTGGCCCGCTGAAACATGTAATCCATCACATGAGCTAAGATGACACTTTGAAAGCCAGTTTGTGTAGTCTCTGTTGAGGACAATTATAAAGCCATTGAGACACAGAGCAAGGGATTGACGCCCTTCATCGCACTGAGTCCATGCCATCCATCAGTCACTCATTTACACTAATCCTACATTAATTACGTTTATCTCCCCACATTTCTGTCACCTCTCACACCCCCCCCACCCCCCAGATTCAACCATCAACCGGCACTATTGCAGGTAATTCATGGATGCCACTTAGCCAAGCAACCTGCATGTCCCTGGGATGTGGGGGAAAATCAGAGCACCCAGAAGAAACCCACAGTCACAGGGTGACCACAAAAACCACACCCCTCAGGTTTGAATTTCGCTTTGTAAAGTACCAGCTCGACTAGCTGCTCTATATAAAGTGTCAGTAAAGATGGTGAGAAAAGCACACTCGATTGTTCATTATTTTAAATTGTTGTTATCCATTGTTGAGGGCAATAAATAACTCATCTAGCTATTGTTTGTTGCAGCACCTTTTTCTCATCTCTTTGTATTGGGATTCACTGAAGCTTTCCATTTGAACACCCATGCATCCTTCTAAATTGTCCAGTCACATGGTGGTGGTATTTTAACTGACTGACAACTAAAGTTTAGTTTAGTTTAGAGATACAGCATGGAAACAGCCCCTTCGGCCCACCGAGTCCATGCGGACCAGCGATCCCTGCACATTAACACTATCCTACTCACACTAGGGCCAAATTTTAATTGATAGCAAGCAAATTATCCTGCAAACCTGTATGTCTTTGGAGTGTGGGAGGAAAGCTAAGATCTTGGATAAAACCCACGCAGGTCACAGGGAGAAAGTACAAACTTCGTACAGACAGCACCAGTGGTCAGGGTTGAACCCGGGTCTCTGGTTCTGTAAGCGCTGTAAACTAGCAACTCTACCACAGCGCCACTGTGCTGCCCTAAAATGTGTTTCCTCTTTTGAAATACTGAAAAATTGTGGTTCTTTTTCAAAATTAAAAAATTAAGCTGGAAACACTTTTTTTTTTTTTTTAAAGTTAAACAGATCAATTAAGGTAATGAAAAATTAAATTATTATTTAATAAATGAATTAAATCAACATTTGGAACTTACTGTGCAAATAATGATCGCGACCTCACAATGAACTTAAAGATATACTCTAGTGCTTTCAACGTCCGTAGTATTGGTTCACACTGCTTGCCTTCACAACATATATCAAGGTAGTTCTTCAACACCGTCATCAATTTTCTGGAATGATATCAATGGAACAAAATAATGAATGTGCAACGTTAATTAGATGTACAATTATCAGTATTGATTTAAATGCACATGGAACATTGAAATCTTTCAAAATATAACTTCTGTTGAAATATCTACTGATATATTGAAAGAACTTTAAGATAATTTGGAGTGTTAGTCTCTAGAAACTGACAAAGCAGCACTTACTGAAGAAAATAAAATACTGCCTCATAGAAAATGTGTTCATCACCATCAACATATCAGAATCTCCAAACAATTAAGTCCTTTATGAGAAATGAAAAAGTCAATTTACCCACAAATAGGAATACCACAAAAAGTGAGATTAAAACCAGAATATGTGTTTTACGAGTTGTTGATTGAGAAAGAAGCATTATCCAGAGCACCAAGGAGAATTTTAAAATTGTGCCCCAAGATCTTACGGGTGGAGAGAGTGTGGGAGGGGAGAGCATGCTTCCTTTTAAAATGTATCTTCAGGACATGATATTCAATAGTACAGAAATCCCTCAGTGCTGCTAGGTATTCAAGTGCAAGTCTCCCAAAATGAATTGAAACTACCAACCCTTGCCTGAGGAGCTAAGATGCTGTCGCTGAACTAAAAATGGCACAGAGAAATGGTGGTTATATGTTGGTTGGAAGCCTTCCAGTACATGTTCAAATTAGAACACACCTTTAGAGAGTGCTCATCTCCAGTTACTGAGACAAACTAAGGCTTTAAAGCCCTCGAAAAGCAACAGAGAAGAGCTATAATTCTGACCATTGTGTGAAAGACAGAGGACCCTAAAGCTTTCAGATCTCAAAACGTAAGAATCGGAAATGGCTTTGGTGAAAAAAGAAATACAGTGTGTCGACAGGGGGAAATTTAAGACTGATTAATCTGTGAACTGAGCATATTTCCAATGCATAAAAAATGAAATGTTGGGCAAACACAGGAAATTCTTCAAAGGTAAAGATTCAACATATATTTCTTTGGAAACTTTAGCACCATTTGAGAACTTTATATGACGAGCAGGCCAATAGGTTTTCATGAACAACACATTGTGTGATCTCCAGTTAATTTTTTTTGTTCTTGACCCTTTTCTAGCTTTATTTAACTTTGGTTGGCCAAAGAGATGGGGCAAATTGGTTTCAAAAGGAACTTGTGAAAAAAAAACATTATTTTGAGAAGTGAGAAACAGAGAATCATTTCTCTCAGCCTTGAACAATAAGCAAATTTCAGGGTTTACTAGTAACCAAAAAATGACCCTTGACATGGTATGGATAAACTCTTCAGTTCTCCTTCACTGTAAATGAGGCTTTAAAAAGATGTCAGACAGTCAACAAAAGGATGTCACAGTCAGGGCAGTGGTTGATGAAACTGCAGATGCTGGAGGAACTCAGCATGTTAGTTGTGCAAGAAGGAACTGCAGATGCTGGTTTACATTGAAGATGGACACAAAATGCTGGAGTAACTCAGCGGGACAGGCAACATCTCAGGAGAGAAGGAATAGGCGACGTCTTGAGTCAAGACTCTTCTTCAAACAGCGTTGGATGTTAGGCAGCATCCAGTGGGGGAATGGGATGGTGGATATTTTAGGTCGTGACCCTACATCAGAACTTATGCAAGGCCTCAACCTGAAACGTCAACCATTCCTTTCCATCCACAGATGCTATCTGGCTTGCTAAGTTCCTCCAACAGTTTACTTTTTGTTCCAGGCAGTGAAAGAATATTAAGAATATGAAAAAAATATTAAAAAATTAAAATATTAAAAAATAAGTTAGACTACAGGGTTGGATGTAGAATATTCTGTAAAGTGTGAGGTAGCATGGCATATTCTTTACTTTCTATCATTGTCTGATTATTTTGTACTTACTGAACTTGGTGCCTCTGATTATTATTAACTATTATGCTGACCCTATGTTCTCCTCTTTAACAAAGTAGGTTTTAATAGTAAGATTAAATGAGAACTTACCAGTTTGAAGTTTGATCTTGATTTTATGAGGAGTTACGATGAGCGATTACGTGAAGAAGGGCCGTCCGTCTGCGTGCGCGTCAAGCTTCAAAGCAGCGGTGTTAAATCACAGATAAAAAGAAGACCTGAGAATAGTAAGATTGAAGAAACTAGAACTTCCATGTGACCTTGATAGTATGAGGGTGGGAGCGGTGGGCACGTAATCGCTCATCATAACTCCTCATAAAATCAAGATCAAACTGCTAAGTTCTCGTTTAATCTTACTATTTTACTTCGGAGTCACGTGAGTGACTACATGAAGTTTTCAAAGCTCTGTGATTTTACGCCGGTTACGAATCCAGGCGTCACACACTGAATGGATTGACCATGGATGCGTGTAATCATTACAGCATTCAGACATTACGTAGCTAAGTAAGGACACTGATGCTTTAAATGAAAGAAAAGTTTTTAAAAACCAGTTTCCCCTCCCAACCTTGGGGGTAAACTATGGGACAGAACTTAAAATGGTACGTGCAAACACCCCCAGTCCGGTAATAGGTTTGTTATAAAACCGGTGGACCGTTATTTCATTCGTCCATCCTGCAGCCACTAGGATGTTGTCAAGAGGCACGTCCATTGCTCTTGCTGCCGACGTAGATGCAGCCCTGGTGGAGTGAGATTTAACCATATGAACGTTCACTCTGTTACCGCCATTACCCCCTTTGACCATCTGGAGATGGTTTGTGTTGACACCTTCTGGTCTGTTCTGAGCCTCTGTGGTTCTCCGTAACTCTCAGATAGTGGTGTTAGTATGTTACCACACACACAACCGTAGGTCCTCTGGATATGCCAAGAACTGGATCTCCATCCCTGGCATTCCTGGCCTGCTATGTTTATATCAGGTTCCTGATTACGAATGTTATGTTGTTCATATTGGTGGTCATGTGGTCCAACCGTAGCTTTTGCATTGTCTGGACTCTTTGTCAGCATACCACATTCAGGGTTAGTTATAGGCGGTCCCCACTGTCAAAGTAGGGTTAGTACCACGCTCACATCCCATGTCCGTGTACCTTGGTCTTAGAGGTATTAGATTGTAAATTCTCTTCATGAATTTTGTTGTAAAGGGGTGCGTTCCTATCGACCTGTGCCCTGCTTGCAGCATCAGATAGGAGGAAAGTGCGCCTCTGCACTATTGATTGCACTATAACTTTGTTTATAGTTATAGTACAGAGTTGATAGGAAACTCCAAGACATCTGTTATCCGAACTGTGTTGTATTTGTTCGGACAGTCCTATGCCTTGAAATGGCCTCCTCAGAATCTGCAGACCAACAAGTTAATACGTTCGTGTAGTGGATGATTACTCCCTGTAACTGGGTTCACTAGGAGGTCCCTGCTCTTGGGTACAGCCATAACTGGCTGGACTATAGTTCCCAAAATTTTTGGGGACCAGGCTTGAGTAGGCCAATCTGGCACTACCAATATGCCTGTGGCTTAGTCTTGCTTGATTTTGGTCAAGCATCGGTTTGTGAGACAATTTTGCGGAAAACATGCATAAACAATCCTCCCCAATTGAGGGAGAAAGCATCCACTGCCTTTGTTCCTGGATCCTGCTTGCAGGACACATATCTGGGTAACTGATGGTTTAGTCTAGATGCAAATAGATCAAATCTGGTATGCCAAATTGTGTAGTTATTTTGTTAAATACTGCCTGATTCAACATCCATTCTGTGTTGTTATTAAACATCCGTGATCCAGCATCTGTCAACGTGTTATATCTACCTCGTAGATTTCCCAAATATTCCTCTTGATACACCAGTGCCAAATGAGGTTCGACAATCTATCGTAAGATACAGATTTTACACCACCCTTGTTAGTGGATATGTGCCACCGCAGTGGTGTTATCAATCTGAATTTGAACAAGCACCAGTTGCATATTGCTACAGAACCCCTTGAGTCCAAATTGTGCCCCCAACAATTCTGGGTAATTGATTCCATGTGTTGGGGAATTACAGACTCCTGCTCATTCCATCTGCCCCCACAGCTCTAGACTGTGTTAGTGGCTCCCCATCCTTAGCCGCTAGCATAGGTCTGAAGAACCCTCGATGGCTTTCAAGCAAATTTACTTTGAGCTTTCTCACGTTCGTTATCCACCGTAGTTATTCAACAAATGTCTCTGCTGGCAATCCATAGTTTTGCCAATTTTGCCTGCATGGAATCTGAGTGTTCGTTCCTTTGCTCGCTGTAATTCTGGTAATGCAAAGGCCCGTACGTACTGCTGGAAATGCGGCTACTATTTGCCAATTACACTTGCTGTTCGCTAGTATTTGACTATCAGGTCATAGCAGGCTTGATTAATATAGTCGCTTGCCCCTAGGCAAAGTCACCAACATATTTACTGTTTTTGATAGTAAATTCTAGGTAATCAATTACCATTGTAGGTGTCAATTTTGATTTAACTGGATGGATGAGGTAACCAATTCTATCAAACAGGGTTTTGGTTTGCTTTGACTGATGCTTCTGCCAATTCTTGGTGACTCCAAAATGAAATTGTCCAAATATGCCATTACTATGTGGTTCTGAGACCTTTGTAGACCCAGAATTGGTTTCCGTAGTTTTGTCAATAGTCTAGGAGCTGATGTCAACCCATTTGGCAGATCCATTCCATCCAGTTATACTTCAAATATCTCCTGTTCTTAGTGAATAGACACCGAATAGTATGCATCTTTGAGGTCGATGCATGCCATGTGACCATTTTATAGGAAGCTCCTATAAAACAGTAGTTAGTCCGTAACAAAATCACTGTTTCTAAAAGTCTATACTGCACAAATGAGTTAAACCTGGATGAAGTGACATCCTCCATCTGTCACATGTCCTGAATGGCAATCCTGCCCAAAATTACTGGGCCTGCCTCGAAGACAATTCCAGTCCGAGTTCCAAGTCTGCTTGGAACCTGTGTATGTTGTGCAGTAAAATTATCACGTTATTATCTGGGGGGGTTTTGGGGGGTTTTTAAAAACCAGTTCTGAAATTTCATGTTATTGTCATTTTGAACAAGAACACAAGAGTAAATTACCAACATGTAACTGCTCCACAATCCCTTGTTTCAGTAAACCCAGACCCACCTACCTCCATGGCTACCGGTGGTCTTGTGGTAAGCCCAAAGGCCCCTGATGCGGATTCCTTTTCTCTCCTTGATTGGGAGTAGGACTGGTAAGGAATGTGGATTCCATGTTTCTCCCGACCTCTGCTTGGGTCTGGTCTGAAAACCTCATCATACTGAGCCTGCCTTGTAGGACAATTCTGGCCATTATTTTGAGTCTGCCTTGAAAGACGACTCTGATCGTATTTCCGTGCCCAGCTTTCAATCTACCACCGGATTCAGTGAACCGCTTACCCCCTATGGAGGTGTGGGGTGTGTTGTCGCCTATGCGGATATTCTGCCAACTGCTGGCTCTTGAGGCCATATGCATGCTTCAGTATGTTCATACTTTAAATTCGAGATCAGTTACCTACTGATCATTCACACTCCCCTCCACTGAGAGTGAGGTTCGTAGGCAGCCCTGAAAACAGGTGCTGCCGCAGGCCCCTGAGGATACATGTGCTGACATGGCCCTTCCAGTGGACCTAAATGAGATTCTAGCTTTGGTCAGACTGTAATGGACCATGAATGCTCCTCTCCTCAGAGCAGGAGACATTTGTGCATCCCTGAAAACAGGTGCTGCTGCCTGCGGGTTCTCCATATTACCCGGGCTGTCAAGAGCTAGATTCCATCCAGGGAAGCACCCAGTGGAACCTGGATGATTGCAGAAGCACTTATTTTCTGTTTGTTTGTATGGAAGCTTATTATTCCTTTTATGTAAAGCATTTTGGTGTTGACGTAAACAGTGCAATACAAGTAAAACTTATTTACTTACTTCCTTTCTTCTGCTTGTCCCTGGGAAGGTTTCCCCCCCCCCCCCCCCTCTTGCTCCCGGCACCGGCACTGCTGTAGGCCGTGCTGATACTGCTCCCTCCTTTGGAGCAGATCATTGTTGGAGCAACTTCTCCATATGTTGCTCCATGTGGGAGAAGTCGTCCTCAGACGCTCTCCGTTGAGGGAGGGTATCCCTCTTCCGCAGACTCATCTGAGTCAACGGGCTCGTTTAGACTTGCGGGTGGTATTACGTCCCGCAGGTCAACCACGGAGCTCCTGCTCCCGCGCAAAGTCTCCTGCCGATTTTGCTGTCGGCACTAATGTCGGGAAGCGAGGCTCCCGGCACCGGCACTGCTGTAGGCCGTGCTGATACTGCTCCCTCCCTTGGAGCAGATCATTGTTGGAGCAACTTCTCCATAAGTTGCTCCATATGGGAGAAGCCGTCCTCAGACACTCTCCATTGAGGGAGGGTATCCCTCTTCCCCAGACTCATCTGAGTCAACGAGTTTGTTTAGACTTGCAGGTGGCATTACGCCCCGCAGGACAACCACGGAGCTCCTGCTCCTGCGCAAAGTCTCCTGCCGATTCTGCTGTCGGCGCTAATGTCGGGAACAAGACCATCGCCCGCTAGTTGGAAAGCTGCGGTCTTCGGCAGCCGACATCCCCGCGGGCCGTCTCCTCGACATCTGGGCTCTGAAAAAAACTTCAAGCCCGAAAGAACGCAGGTAAGTGATTCAACTTTCCTTACCTGCTCATCCCGACGGCCTGGGAGGACTCAGTGCCTGCCAGTCCGTCGTGCGTGTTGCGTTCAGACGTAAAGACGTGCACGCAGACGGACGGCCCTTCTTCACGTAGTCACTCACGTGACTCCGAAGTAAAATTTAACTGAACATTGGCTTGCCCAGCCTCTAATAAGCCTACTTCCAGACAGGTGAAAGCTTTTCTAAAGGTTTGAATGAGGTCATTGAGTCCAATCACATTAGAATTTCATGATTACACACCGGGGTCAATTATAGTACACCCAGGAATCCACATTTAAAAATTGCTACTCAGATTATTTAAAGGAACAAATGATTTCACTGAACTCCAAAAGGTACTCTTGGCATTGATGAATTTATAATAGGTTACTGGAAAGCAAACTCAAAGGTCCTGCATATTCCAATTTCCATCGATGAATACAGTAATTATTATCTCAGCACTTGAGCTTAATAACACCAGACACCAAGTTCCAGATGAAAGAAAAGTCTATAATCAACGCGCCAGAAACAGAAACAGTTTTGGAATCTTTGAACTGCACAGATGTTTCATGTCGAATTGTTTTACTGATTAATGCAGAACGATGACAAATTATTATTACCTAGAAAATAATCAAAACTAAACCCCCAATTTCAGATAAATACTGACAATTTATGAAAAGCCTAAACACCATTCCAACCTACATGATACCATCCACAAAACCTTCACATCTATTGAAGGGAAAAAATAAACATAATTCTGCAAAGGAATAAAAAAATATTAAATTCATAACTTTCAGAGATGTGCTTTTATATTTTTTAAATTTCTGATTTGATATAGCTGATGGAGAAAGATTCTTCTGGCTGAAAACAGATTGTCCATTTAGGACTGAGATGAGTAGGAATTGCTTTAGTCTCTACCCCTGAGGGAGGTGTGCGTTCGGTCACCCATATTTTCCATGCTGAAATCAATAGACTTCTGAAAACCAAGGGCATTGACGAATAGAGGCTAAGGCCAGAAAGCTGACGTGAGTTATAAGATCAAGCATGATCTGATTGAATGGCGAGCAGTTTGGTGAGCTGAGACTCTTTCCTCTGTTGATTCCTTCTCCTAAATGTTATTCAGCCTTTTACTCTTATCTTCTGCTTCCAGTCTTCACAACTATTTACCCCAATCATTCTCCTGTCAGTTGATGTTGCCAGTGTTTATTTTTCCAATCCCCAAATAATACTCTCCATTCCCTGCCTCCAACCCTTTGTTTTTCCTGCAGCATCAATCATTTCCATCTCCTTCGTTTAATTATCTATTTCACTGCCATTCAATCTCACTTCTTTCATTATTATTAATTCCTATAGGAATAATCTGGATTAGTCATGTTGATCTCACCATATTTCAACGTTGTCGCTAGTGTTGAAATCATGAGGGGAATTGGTCGGGTGAATGCAGAGAGTTTTTTTTACCCAGGGTGGGGGTGACAAGAACCAGAGGAGATAGGTTTAAGGTGAGAAGGAAACATTTTAATAGGAACCCGAGGGAACAGCATTTTCCACTCAGTGGATGATGGTCATATGGAATGAGCTGCCAGATGAGGTATGTGAAGCTGATACAATAATAACAACATTTAAAAGTCACTTGGACCCATACATGGATAACAAAAAGGTGTAGCAGGATATGGGGCAAATGGGATTATTTTAGATGGGGTCTCTTGGTCATCATGGATTAATTGGGCCTCCGTGCTCTATAACTCTATGACTGTACAACCTTTGTGCTAATGGCAATATTGAGGTTGCAGTGTACTAAATGCAAGGTTGGGCCGAAGTAGCCCCTCTGATCTTGGTTGCCATCAATCCACTAAAACCAAATTCTCAACAAAACATTGATAGCCAAAATTAATGGGCAGAGAGCACAAAGTGCTGGATTAATTACAATTAAAAACCCAAAGTAGTTGTGCTATAACACCAGGATATGCGCTCAACCAAGAAAACAAAGCCCAAAGTCAAAGTCTTATCTAGATTGATGATACAAACTAAGCTATAGGACAATAACTAACTCCAGATGCAACTCAGCGGGTCAGGCAACATCTCCGAAGCTCATGGGTGGGCGATGTTTCTAATTGGGACCCTTTATTTGACTGTTTGTAGTAGGGAAGAAAAAGTTGGAAAAGACATGGAGGTAGGACAAAGCCTGGCAAGTGATAGGTGGGTACAAGTGAGGCGGGGGGGGGGGGGGGGGGGGGGGGGGGTTGATTTGCAGATGGGTGGACAAAGGCTAGAGATGAAATAACAGATATTTGAGTTTCTGGTGTAAAATTTGAAAGTCTACCCAGCCATTATCATGTAGCTTATACACTTATTATTTCAAATGTTCACTTTCTTTTTTGATCACTGTTTCCAATGTTCACCCTTTCGTCCTTTCAGATGTATCTCTCTGGATCCCAATCATTCCTAGGACATTTTGGAAATGGCCTTTCCCTATGTATGAATCCAAAGACACAAGAAAATAGGGCCATGCCCCTCAAAACTGTCCAATCATTCAATATGATCATGGCTGATCTATGCTTCTCTGAACTTTTCTGTGCCAGTTCCCCAGAACCTTCAATCTTTCAAATATTTATCTGTCTCCATCTTAAATAAATAAAATGACATGGCCTCCACCTTGCACGAAAATAGGGCTGTGCCCCTTCTTCTACTTCTTCTTCTTGCGTATGGCGTGCACAGCCTAAAGTTGTAGGACACTTGTTCTATTTGATCTTATTTGGTTGTGCATGCCAGGTTGATTGCATTCGTTGAAACAGGGCGGACCACGTGAAGGTTGCAATCTTCCACCCCCGGGCTGTGCCCCTCAACATTGCCCAATCATTCAAAAGGCAGGGAATCCCAGACATCCAAAGAGAAGAAATGTATCTGTAGTTCCAGTTGGTTGACACTGGATGACAAACATGAAAACTGATCACCTGATCATGTCGCAGAGAGGTATCCTCAGAATGGAATAAAGTATCCCAAAATTAACTGTGGCTTTCGAAGGAGAGGATGAAGAGATTGCAAACCAATTAATTTTAGCAGACAATTTCTCAGCACAAGCAACTTTAATTATACAAATGAACACCACAGAAGTTAGGCACAAAAAGCTGGAGTAACTCAGCGGGACAGGCAGCAGCTCTGGAGAGAAGGAATGGGTGATGTTTCGAGTCAAGACCCTTCTTCAGACTGATAGGGATAAGGGAAATAAGAGATATAGATGGTGATGTGGAGAGATAAAGAACAATGAATGAAAGATATGCAATAAAGTAACGATGATAAAGGAACCATGCCATGTTAGCTGTTTGTAGGTTGAAAACGAGGAGCTAGTGTGACTTGGGTGGGGGAGGGATAGAGAGAGAGGGAATGCCGGGGCTACATGAAGTGAGATAATTTTATACCACTGGGCTGTAAGCTGCCCAAACAAAATATGAGATGCTGTTCCTTCAATTTGCGTTTAGCTTCACTCTGACAATGGAGGGGACCTAGGACAGAAAGGTCTGTGTAGGAATGGGAAGGAAAATTAAAGTGTCTGGCAACCAGGAGATCAAATAGGTTCAGGTGGGCTGAGCGAAGGTGTTTAACTAAACGATCGCCTGGTCTACGTTTGGTCTCGCCAATGTATAAGACCCCACATCTTGAACAACGGATAAAGTAGATGAGGTTGGAGGAGGTGCAAGTGAACCTCTGCCTAACCTGAAAGGACTGTTGGGGTCCCTGGACAGAGGGAGGATGTAAAGGGACAGGTGTTGCATCTTCTGTGGTTGCAGGGGAAGGTACCTCGGGAGGTTTGGGTGGGAAGGTATGTGTTAACCAGGGAGTTGCGGAGGGAACGGTCTCTGTGGAAGGCTGAAAGGGTTGGAGATGGGAAAACGTGGCGAATAATGGTGGGATCCCGTTGGAGGGGGCGGAAATTTTGGAGGATTATGTGTTGTACTCGACAGCTAATGGGGTGGAAGGCAAGGACTAGGGGGAAGGGGGAGCAAGGGCCGAGCTGCGGGGTACCGAGGAGACATGAGTGATGGCCTCATCTATGCTGGGAGAGGGGAATCCCCATTCCCTAAAGAATGAGGACATCTCAGATGTCCTTGTATGGA
Organism: Amblyraja radiata; assembly: GCF_010909765.2. Classification (NCBI taxonomy): domain Eukaryota; kingdom Metazoa; phylum Chordata; class Chondrichthyes; order Rajiformes; family Rajidae; genus Amblyraja; species Amblyraja radiata. The sequence continues at coordinate 56,022,271 of NC_045966.1, forward strand.
ACACCTCATCTTGGGTGCAAATGTGACGCAGATGGAGGAATTGGGAGTAGGGCATAGAGTCTATACAGGGTGGGCAGAAATGTAGGTGAGATGGCTGTGGGAGACAGTGGATTTGTAACAGACGTCAGCCAATAGTCTATTTCATGTGATGGATGGAGACTGTGAGATCAAGAAAGGGGAGGGAGGTGTCAGAGATGGCCCAAGTAAATTTGAGTGCAGGATGAAAATTGGTGGTGAAGTTAATGAAGTCCATGAGTTCTGCATGGGTACAGGAGGTAGCACCGATGCAGTCATCAATGTAACAGAGAGATAGAGTTCGGGGATGGGGCCAGTTTATGCCTTAAACAGGGATTGTTCAACGTATCCTACAAAGAGGCAGGTAGATCTGGGGCCCATGTGGGTGCCCAGATCTACGCCTTGGACGGAGGAAGTGGGAGGAGTCAAAGGAGATGTTGTTGAGGGTGAGGAGTAGAGTGTTAGTAGATGGAAATTGGATAGTTCTGCCATCGAGGAAGAATCTGAGGGCTTTAAGGGCTTCCTGGTGGGGGATGGATGATTAGAGTGACTGAACAGAGTAAAGATGATGAAGTGGGGGCTCGGAAAGCGAAGTCATTAAAGAGACAAATGGCATTTGAGGTTTCTTAGACATAGGTTGGGAGAGATTGGACATGGGGGGGATAGGATGGAGTCGAGGTACGTGTAAATCATTTCCGTGGGACAGGAGTAGGCAGAAACAATGGGTCTGCCAGGGCAGTTGTGTTTGTGGATTTTGGGGCGAAGATAAAAACGGGCTGTGCGGGTCTGGGAAATGATAAGGTCGGAGACTGTGGAAGGCAGACAGCCAGAAGTGATGAAATCAGAAATGGTGCGTGAAATGGGGTGATGCTCGTCTTTGGGGTCATCAGAGACAACACAGAAATTAGTTAATTGATCCAAACCGTCAATGAGTCAATGTTAATGTTGATGTTCTCCATCAGCCATCTCCAACTCAATAATAAACCTGTCCATTAAACTTTATTCCCTCTATTAAGCATTTCCTCCAAAGCTTCATTGTAATTTGTTGCAATTAGTCCAAACGAAAGTAGGTTTTGCCTTCCAGTGCTCTGAGGTAAAGATGTTTCCCTTGAATCTATCACTGTCCTTATTAGTGACCAATATATTTTTATTGCCTTTCATTGGAATTCCTATAACAAAACTTATTCCTAAATCTACCGCTGAGGAAAATGAGATACTTGTCCTCTCACAGAGACCATAGCTGTACATTCTACTTGATTGGCTTTTATTGTTAGTGCTCGCTTAATGGAAGGCAAATGCATCAGGTTACTCTAACCATAGGCTATGCTTTGTCACCTTTTGATCATGCAACAGTATAGGATGATCCAAGTAAAAGCAAGGGCTCAGCAATGGAACTCACCTGTAGGCCAAGGTAGCGCTGAAATGTTGCTTGATGTAGGCTTCAAGAACAGCATTGAAATGCTGGAATTTCCTGTCCGCAATCAGCCCTATTATGTATATCTGTGAAAACAAAAAGGATAATATTACTGTCGACAGCAGAGGTGACTGGGTCTGCCTATATAAATAATAGTTTTTGTTTCTAAGTTCTCTTAGAGTTTTCTTGGTTTCATTTGACCAGCGTGTTTCACTGGTGCTAAGTTAGAGAAAGACATTGGAACTACAGCCCTGAGGCAGCATTAAGTGTCTGTAGCGGCCGTATTTTGTATCGTTCGAGAAATTAACCCTCTAGCCGCTAAATGGATGAGCATGGTTAAGGGGAATATCTTCGAAACACATGCAAACTCACCCACAGAGACCTTCAGAGCTTCTTCAAAGATAAGTCTTCCAAAACAGTCTTTTGATCAATAAACACTTTATTGTTGATAGGAAACAGTAAGATACATCCAAATTTTTTCCAACTCGTTACTCCAATCTTCATCGAACTTCAGCTTATCATTTTAAACATTAGAAAACTCCTCATGTCTCCGTTAAACTTCCCATGGTCGAAGAGTAAACCTTCTCCATGGTCCTCCAAACTAAAACTAAAAACTAAGCTTCTGCGCAAGATACTTAGTTCCAAACACGCCCAAAAACATGTCATAAATCCCACCCACAATATAACGGGCAGTCTAAAATTTAAAGGCACATGCCATCATCAATGACATGCAAAACAAGCCAAATGGCCACTGCAGTGTCATAGAGGCATAGAGTAATACAGTGTTGAAACGGGCCCTTTGGCCCAACTCGCCCACACCGGCCAACAATGTCCCAGCTACCCTAGTCCCACTTGCCCGTGCATGGTCCACAACCCTCCAATGTGGATGAAGTCAGTAGGGGTGGAGGAGGATGGGGAGAAAGTGGAGGGGCTCTGTGTAATTGACTGGGCTACATCTACAACTCTCTGTAATTTTTGCAGCTGTAGCCAAACCAAGCTGTAATGCTGAGAAACAGTTGCTTTTTATGGTGAATCAATAAACGTTGGTAGGAGTTGTTGAAGACATGCTGAACTTCCTTAGTCTTCTGAGGAAGAAGAGGCAATGGTGTTTCCCTGGCCATAGTTTCAATGTGGCTGGGCCAGGACAGATTGCTGGTAATATTTACGCCTATGAACATGAAGTTCTCCACCAACTCCACTTTGCCGTTATTGTTGCCGACTGGGGCATGTACACCACCTTGCTTGCTGAAGTCAATATCGCGCTCTTTGTCTTGCTGATAGTGAGGGAGAAGTTGTTGTGTTGACCCCATGTTTCCAAGCTCTCACCTTCGCGTGGATCATCTTTTCATTGTTCAAGATCTGGCTGACTGCTGATGGTGTCACCTGCAAACTTGTAAACCGAGTGAGATCAGAATGTGACACATAGTCATGAGTGCCTAAGGAGTAGAGCAAGGGGCTGAGAATGCATCCTTGTGGGCCACCAGCATTAAGAATTATAGTGGAAGATGTTTGGTTGCCTATCTTCACTGATGTTGATCCATGAGTAACAACGTTGAGGATCCAGTGGCAGATGCAGAATTGGGAGTGGGTGCGGAGGGAGGAACTGCAGATGCTGGTTTACTCCAAAGATCGACACAAGATGCTGGAGTAGATCCGTAGGACAGGCAGCATCTCTGGAGAGAAGGAATAGGTGATGTTTCGTGTTGAGACCCTTCTTCAGACCGAGTCAGGGGAGAGGGTTTAGAGACATGGAAAAGTAAGTTGTGAAAACACAGATCAAAGGGGTGAGTGGGGTCCTTGCTCAGTCCAAGGTCCACGATCTCACACACATAGACAATGTCTGTCAGTACAACCTTAAATGCCTTATCATATTATCTGAGTAGATGTTATTCATGTTACTCCTTCAAGTGCCACAGTTTTTGCACGAATGATACCTCCATGGTAATCATGGGGCACGAAATACCAAAATTCCTACCCTCTGGCAATGTTGAACCATTTGTTCATGTCCAAACTGGGATGGTGAAGAACTTGGGAAAAGCATTTCTGATTGTCTTGTTCTTAATTATTCATTGGTATATACCTGTATATTGTGGGAGTAATAGCTTGACTGTTATTGTCCATCCAGAATGTCCCTGTGTAAATTGTTTCGCCACATAAAAGTTAACTAGATAAGATTTTTTTTTTACCCAGGATGAAGGAGTCAAGAACCAGAGGAGATAGATTTCAGATGAGAAGGGAAATATTTAATAGGAACCCGAGAGGCTACATTTCCAGTCAGAGGGTGATGGGTATATGGAATGAGCTGCCTGAGGAGGTACTTGAGGCAGCTACAGTAAATTCTTGATTGGAACGAGTGTCAAGGGTTATGGGGAGAAGGCAGGAAAATGGGATTAGGAGGCAGAGTTCAGCCATGATTGAATGGTGGAGTTGCATCGATGGGCCGAATGACCTAATTCTACTCAAATAACTTGTGAACTTGTGAATAACATTTAAAGGCAATTGGACATATACATGGATAAAAACGGTGAGAGAGATACGAGGTGAATGTAGGCAAATGGCCCTGTGTAAATTGATTGGGTGGATAAGAGTTATCTTGAGTCTGAGCCACACAAAGGCTAAACTGAGCAGCAATGCCAGATCTCACTGCACATGAAACATAATTAGACTGACTGAGGACTTGACACTTCCAATTCATAGGGAGTCGTAGTGGGATTTGAACTCTTATTCTTCGTTTGCGAGAATGGGTTTCTGCATTATTAGTCCCATAATCACTATATTGTGCTCCCTTGCTGTTCTTCCTCCATATCAAGGCAATCTCAGCTCTGCGAGGGTCATCAAATTGTTGAATTGCTGGATTGCATCAAAAAAGGCAATTGGAGGGGAAGAACCACAGAGGGCCCTCATTATATTCACCTTATCACTCTTGAAACTGTGTTATTAAATTAATGGCAGGTGCTGCTATCACAGATGGCTGGCATAGCAACAGTACCATTTCAGATGAGTTCTTCACATTGCAAGTTCAAGAAGATAGTTTGCATTCCCTGTGGTCAGGTTATGCAGGCAAACTCAAGGCAACATGTGCCGAGTTCCGTATGTCTTTCTGCATAGGACTCGTGAACCAAAACGCTCAGAATTTCCTCAGAATTAGTTCCACCAGAAAATAATAGTCAAATCTGCAAATTGCTCTCCAGCAATTCAATGGTGAGGGAGATGGACATTTAAAGCAGAGCCTTCTGAATGCCCTCAAGATCGTCTGTAGGAAGCGCCCCTGGAGCACCAATGGTGGCCGGGCGAGGAGAGGGATGACAGTCCGCTGGATGCGCCTGATGGAGGTGACGGCTACAACGGACCTTTGTGGACAGCTGCAGCTTTCACTTTGATAATGGCGCCAAAACCTGGCAACTCTTATATATGGCGTCAGTGGGCTATTTCGATTCACTTTGTACTTAACCTGGGATAGTATGGTAATAATTGACTGACCTGTACGCAAAAAAAGAACTTCACTGTACCTCAGTGCATGTGAAATTAAAGAACCATTGACAATCGACGTTATAATTGTTGCTGACTTAAATGAATGAATGACTGTAAATGCTGTAGCACAGATGATCCTAGTGTTGGAACATCCAACATAGAATTGAAAGGCCTATCAGTAACTGCTGGTAAAAAAAATGACTTATCTTTACAAGGATTAGGCAAAGGACATGGTCATCATCTTAGTCCACCTTCTAACCTGTCTCACGTTGTTGCATTAGGGTCATTGCTGTGTTGCTGAATTCTCCATACAGCTCAGTGTATCAGTGCATACATTGTTTTATATGGTGCAGTCACTTGGTTTTTAAGATTGTTCAAAAGGGAACTGCAGATGCTGGAATATCGAAGGTACACAAAATTGCTGGGGAAACTCAGCGGGTGCAGCAGCATCTATGGAGCGAAGGAAATGCTATTTCCTTCGCTCCATAGATGCTGCTGCACCCGCTGAGTTTCCCCAGCAATAGATGCTGCTGCACCCGCTGAGTTTCCCCAGCAATTTTGTGTACCTTTGGTTTTTAAGATTGCCTTCTGCTGACTTGCTGTTCTGTTATCTCCATTGTGGTGTAAGGACAGTTCTGTTTTCATCCATAACAGTGCTAATCCCGAGGAGTTTAGGTAGTCTCTAGGAAATATATCAGCACTACACGAGTCCCTGGGAGTGCATTATTGTTTTGTCAGTGTCTGTGGGAATATGTCAGCATTTCTAGGGAACATATACTCTCTAGGATCTAAAAGCAATCTCAGAAAATTGGATTACTTCAATTAGAGGCTAGATAAGCTGCTGCAACAGTCAACTAATGGGAAACCACACTTAAGTCCCTTATGATAGACCATGATAAGAATATTAAATATTTCCATTCCTTTTGAAGTTGGAATTAGAGAAAGCCAAATATGTGCCAACACGGGTCCTCGTAAGATGTTGGATGTTGGACTATTTGAAGGAGTTCCCCGAGAGTTTATCAGAGATTGCAGGGAAGACCAAGCATGTCCCGAGACCCCCACACAGGCCGACAGAAGATTTCTCATGCTGCAAGTTCGATCGGTGCCCTCTTGCAGCTCCAACATCTTCTGCGTGAAGTTGAGATTAAATGGGCAGACACTGGGGTGAAGTGTGACTCATTAAATTGATGGCGACCCTGGGGATTTATTAGTATATGGGGGGGGGGGGGGAGATTCCTAAAGGGTATCATTATTTGCACACATGTGTTTGCTGTTACGTAGAAAGGGTCAACAGATGTGCGTTACTATTCAGAAAGTCTTGTGAGGGCAATGTCTATTTCCAAAGTCTTCATGAGTCACTATTTGTCTTAATTCTTTACCACATAATTTGAAAAGTTTTTTGTCCGTGTGTCACTATTTACAATGCCATTGAAGGTGTGTCCCACTGTGTAGGGTATCCCCTGAATACTGTGCATTGTCTTCCCATGAATTAATACATTGTAGTAGCTCACTAAACTGCATCAGAAGCCAATTGTAGTTTCAAGCTTTAGTTTAGTATAGTTAATTGTCATTTGTACCGAGGTACAGTGAAAAGCTTTTGTTGCATGTTATTCAGTCAGCAGAAAGACAATACATGATTACAATCGAGCCATTTACAGTCTACAGGTACATGATAAGGGAATAACGTTTAGTGCAAGGTAAAGCCAGCATAGTCCGATCAAGAATAGTCCAAGGGTCACCAATGAGATTGAAAGTTGTTCAGCACTGCTCTCTGGTTGTGGTAGGATGATTCAGTTGCCTGATAACAGCTGGGAAGAAACTGTTCCTGAATCTGGAGGTGTGTATTTTCACACTTCTATACCTTTCGCCTCATGGGATAGGGGCGAATAGGGAGTGGCCAGGGTGCGAGTCTTCCTTGATTGTGCTGCTGGCCTTGCCGAGGCAGCATGAGGTATTAATGGAGTCAATAGAAGGGAGGTTAGTTTGGATGATGGGCTGGGCAGAGTCCACAAATTCTTGCAGTCTTGGATGGAGAAGTTCCTGAACCAAGCTGTGATGCATCTTGATGAAATGCTTTCTAGGGTACATCTGTAGAAGTTGGTGAGAGTTGTAGGAGACATGCCGAACTTCCCAAGCCTTCTAAGGCTTACAGGCTCCCGCACCATTTGTGTGATCTGAATACAGTTATTTCTTTACCTGCAGCAAATAGCACATAATGTCACAGCACTAAAACAAAAATATTTTGGCATGTTATTATTGCTTAATATCTGGTGCCATTAATTAAGGACATCCTGGGTTTGGTGCTTTGACATCACTCACAGAGAGCATTTCAGCAATGCCCTGTTGCAAAAGGTTATTCAGCAAGATAAAGATTTTCCTGACTCATGAACAAATTAATGCTAAAAATGTATAACTAACCTTCAGTTTCAATGATTTTACTGTTAAGCATGAAATAATGCCAAGGTTTGTGAGAGAAAGTTTCAGCCTTTCCTACCAGTGGTCGATTATAGAATTGATGAAGAACCCAGCACAATTCTATTTTCTTATAATGATCGCTGCAAAACATAGTTAAACTTGCCCCTTAAAGTCTAGAGCTCTGGCTCCAAGATTTGAATTCCCATCCACAGTGATACTCAGATCATTGGGTGTGGGCACAATCATCGATTTGTAATTCACTATGCCCACAGTAGAAAGCCTCCTTGCCTTGTCCCTTTTGAATGGGCAGTCTCCATCCAGAGGATATGGCAGCAGCTGGGTACAGAATTACAATCCAGTTTTCAAACTATCTTGTGTGGCAAATTATCACCATCTCTGCTTCAACATTTGGTCTCCAGTGAGGTGCATCCTTTCAACAAATGTGGCCAACCACCACTTTTGAGAAAGACAGTTAAAAGAATGCATCAAATGCTGACCTTGCACACAATGATTAAATCTCATAAATGCCCTGAAAAATACTCTATCGACTAGCATAAGGATAGGTACTAAAATGGAAGGAGCAGCCTATGCCGACTTGATCAGCATCTTTCATGATTTCTCTTCCCTCTCCACAAGAAAAATCCAGCCCGCATAAGGAAATTGCACCAGTTATATTTGTAAAGTGAAAAATAAAAGTGCCTTACCAAAGCATCAAAGACGAGGATGTCATATTTGTCTGTGTCGGAATGCTCCATCATGATGTTGAACAGCGCGTCCAGAGTATCCTGAAGGAACTTTAATTATGCAGAACAAAGGATGAGCCATTGTTTTGTTTTGAAAAAGAATAGTTATCACCCTAGTGACCACTGATAGATCTGCCTGTACACAATTCCAAATCTTTGCATGTCTCTTCTGCGTGGAAGCACCAGATTGATCTTACGAGCTCTTCCCCAAAACATTAATATTAATACCCATCTTCCTGAATTCTGAAGCACATTACTCACATGCGTCTCCATGATATTTTTAGTTACCTGCACTAATAGTTAAGAGATGAGGAAATATTTGACGATCGACACAAAGTGCGGGAGTAACTCAACGGGTCAAGCAGCATCTCTGGAGAAAAGGTATAGGTGATGTTTCAGATCGGAGCCCTTAGTTTAGTTTAGAGATACAGCATGGAAACAGGCCTTTCTGCCCACCGAGTCTGCACAGACCAGCGAACCCCGCACATTAAAACTACCTTACACACACTAGGGACAATTTACAATTATAACAAGCCAATTAACCTACAAACCTATATGTCTTTGGAGTGTGGGAGGAAACCGAAGATCTCGGAGAAAACCCATGCTGATCACGGGGAGAAAATACAAAGGCAACAACTTTACCGCTGCGCCACCATGCTGCCCAATCAGACATATTCAGGAAATATTTGGGAAGGGAATAAACTAATAACCAGTTTAGGCTCCTTCATTATTTCTACTGCTGCTTCACATTTAAGTCCCATTATTTTGTCTTAATTCCTATTAGTCTCAATGTTACATTCCATCATTTACAGATTCCCACTACCCTCTCTGCAAAATAATGCTTCCTGTGGAAATGCAAAGTAATCCAATTTGAACCCATGGAGTGTAATCCATGATTCTATGGAAGTGATGAAAAGTTTGAAGTAATGGATGCATATAGATGCTCTGGAGTTTATATGTACACATCACTTAAAGGTTGGGACAATAAACAGCGAGGTAAATGGAATACTATGTAATTGCCCATAAATGAACCAGGATTGGAGAAATGTGAGCAGAATTGGGTATCGTAATTCCAGAAGGGAATATAGGTGGAAGTACAATGATGTATACCACCCGTTTCTTGGACTTTAATGGTTGTGGGGATTTGGAAGAAAGAATCTTGATTATGGTGTGTTTATTACTGTAAAAAATATGCATCTTTCAAGGTCTTTTGAGATATTGTGCAAGATTAATTCTATTTAGACCATTTAGGTCATTTAATTGCACCTTCCATTAATAGAACTGATAAGTTGGATGCACAGAGGCTGTTTCCTCTGGTTTCTGGAGAAGGTAAGATAATTAATCCTGCCTCTTCAAGATGAATCTCAGAGACATTTCCACAGAGGGTGGAAGATGTTTGGAACTTCTGCAATTGTTAACTAAATCCAAATCAATAGCAAATTTTAAATAAATGTTTGTATTTTTTTTTAATTTAATAATGAATAATGTCAATTTGATAATTATGGAGTTATGGGGTTACAGATTATCAATGATCTAATTTGTCTGTGGAAAGAGCTTGAGTGTTTAAACTAACCTGCTTTTGTCCCCATCTTCAACCCCCATTTAGTCTGAAGAAGGGTCTCGACCCGAAACGTTGCCCAATCCTTCTCTCCAGAGATGCTGCCTCACCCGCTGAGTTACTCCAGCATTTTGTGTCTACGTACCTTTGATTTAAACCAGCACCTGCAGTTTTTTCTTACATATTCAATCCCCATTCGTCTGGCTTCTATAATAAGATCCAGGTTCCTTGTTTCTGATACCCTCAATGTTGTCCACAGCTACAGCCACAACCCTTTCCTCCCCACATCCTTCTGCTGCAGGAAAACTTGTTAGTGTAGTGAGAACGGACAAGCAGTTCAAACTACCTAATTTAATTGTAATTTAGAGATACAGCATGGAAACTGGCCCTTCGGCCAAACGAGTCCATGCCGACCAGCAATCACCCTTACACTTGTTCTATCCTACACAGCAAGGACAATTTACAGAAGCCAATTAACCTACAAACCTGCACACTTTGGAATATGGGAGGAAACCGGAGCATCTGGAGTAAACTCAAGCAATCACTCGGAGAACTTACAAACTCTGTACAGACAGCACCCATAGTCAGGATCAAACCCGGGTCTCTGGTTCTGTAAGGCAGCAACTCTGCTGCTGCTGCCCTACAGATAACACTGCAGTAACTTCTGTTGATGATGTGAGGGTTCAGTATTCCAGCTACTGGAGTTTCTATATTGCCAACCCATATTAAACATGTATGCAGAATTATCCCAGACAGACAATCACATAGGCTGTGAGCCATCAAACTCAGAGACTGTGGCAGGTATAGAAAAGATACAGCTGTCAACAATGTATTGGTCATGTAACCAAACCAGCACTCAGGCCTTTTGACCCATTGTCCTCATGCCAACTCTTTGAAAGAGCTAGTCACTGTCGTTATGGTTGCCTTATTGTCCATTACAAATATACACATAACATTTGCTCCAGAAAGTTACTACTTAATTAGCTTCCACTTTCTCATCAGGATGTGGATCCCAGATGGCAATAATTTGCTGCATTAGTAACACTGTCCTCATTTGCCTTTCTGATTTTCCAGTTCCTTAACTGGGAGGCCCCAAATGGCCTTGACTCTAATGCAACTCTCAGAGCTGTCACCATTTCAAGAGTAGTTTACCCCAGTTGAGGATATTGGGTCCAAATGTAGGTCAACACTGAAGCTCCAAAGAGTGGCGGTGTTGCACAATGGCTAATCAATTTACCAATCTTGAGTTTTCAAAATCCCTGCAGGCTAGATTAAAGTGCTAAGTAGTTGTACAGTTGATAAAAAGATTTGGTATAATTCTAGTCCGTTTTATTTCTGAAGACTGAACATATTACCCAACAGATGGAAGCTTCTAGGTATGACTGCAACAAAGAACTTGAGTGTTAATGAGTTTGCCCGAGGTTTCGGCAGAAATGATCTTGATTATGATGTGCTTGTTCATGTAAAAATACATTAAAACTGTGCAACTTGCCAGCTCTGAGTTCCTATTTTTCTTTCCTTTTGATTTTGCTTCATTCTGAATTCACTGACCTTAAATTTGAAGGGTGTTTTTTGTGATGCATAACATTATTAAGTAACATTACAGAAAAACACTGGATTCAAAGTTATTGAGCTTCATTTATCAGGTTGTTCTGATTTTCCCAGTAGATTTTGATTTGACAAGCGCATTCCTTAATATTAACTATTGGACAATTTGGATATTTTTGTCATTATATGATGGTAAACTATAAGAGTGATTCAGTTATAAAGATGTTTAACGAATAGCAGTAACAATGGTCCATTTTAAGTCTAGAAACCTGTTATTTCACTCAACTAGATCATTGTTAAATTACTAAACTGGATGCATTGATAAAGCCATTCTGCTCGCACTATTACAGATTTTGGCCCAACCTTTTGTGAAGAATATTGAATTGAAAATAGTAGCTGTTCCTGAAAAACTAATGAACCCTTCTCACTCTCAGACATATCTATGATCTCCTCTCAGGAAGAGTCTTGTTGAATCTTGGTCGATGATGAACTGCCATGAACATGCGAGATGTGGGTTTGAAAACAAACTCAAGAATGGAAAATAAAATTATTTTGCGGTTGCAGGAAACACATACAAGGGAGGTCACTCTGATTTAGCATAGGACTTGGCTGTACCTTAACTATCTCTTCACCATCCACAATCTTCAGTTTCTCCAGGTTTTCTTGCAACAGCTCTGGTTTCATTCTCCACTTCAGGAGGCCCAGCAAGCCCACTGTGTGAAAGAAAGCAACCCATTATTATCCATGCTGATCAATAGGGTTTGACTTAAACCAAAGGCAAACTCCTACAAATGTTACAGAACCTGGAGCAAAGAGAAATGGGTTGGACAGCATCTGGAGAGGAAGAAGCAAATTAATTCTGATCAGAAAGCAGCCTGGTTATTCTTCGTTTAACTTGAAATATGGTCTTCTCATTTAGTTAGTGCTAATAAATATAAAACGTGGTCAAGGAAAGAGCGTTCACGTCGCAACCCTGTTTCCACCAATCTTTCCACCACCACGCACAAGAAGCACAAGACGCCATCGTATGCAAATGCCGTGAAGTGTGTTCAACTCTGGCTAAACAATATCTAATCTTGTGATGTGGACTTGATAAGAAGAGTATAAGACAAAAATGTTTCCAAACCAAACATGGACAATTTAAAAAAAATGTCTATTTATCACATCAGTTCAAAGTGTTTCAGATTATAGTTTGAGTTTTTATTGCGGTGAAATGTCATAAATTTTAAACATTAATTCTGTTTCTCACTCTCCACAGATGCTGCCTGACCTGCTGGGAGCCCAAAAGGTACAAGTCTCAGGTCAGGCAGCATCTGTGTCGTGTTGGTGGAAAGATGGGAGTGGAGGGCTGGGGGGGTGTAAGTCTAACAAGGAGAAGTGAATGAGAGAAGGGGTCAGGGGGGAGGAACCGGTGGGCAGTTAGGGGAATCGGGGCAGAAGGAGGGACTGAGGGTGGAGGTCAACGGCACAAAGAGTTGGAGCATGGTGCAAAAAGAGGGAACAGAGCAGGAGGAGAGAGCAGTGAAGGATGGTGGAAGGAGTGATGGACTGGAGGAAGGGGCAGGAGGGGGGAACTGAGGGCAGGATGAGGGAACGGGGTCATGAGGGGGGAGCAAAGGGTGGGGTAGAGTTGATTAGTATGTGTGTCAGGGGTTATGGGTAGAAGGGGGTTAGGAGGAAGAGATAGATCAGCCACGATTGAATAGTGGAGTAGACTTGATGGGCCGAATGGCCTAATTCTCCTATCACATGACCTTCTGGTAGAGAAGCAGAGGGCAGGTAGTGGGAAGTACACAGTCCACGCAGATGCTGAATGGGGGCGATAAGAGTGCAAGAGGGTGAGAGATGCTGTCCTTCCACCTTATATCCACCACCAGAGCATCCAGCCTCATGTGCAGGAACTCATGCACCCTCTCACACAATCCCTGGCCACTTCAAACTGCTGATTTACTTCAGCTAGCACAGTCCACCCTTTCTGTGGAAGTAGAAGAGCTTCATCTCCAGCTCCAGACCCAAGTGGGAAAAAAAGCTGCTAGTTTTGGGATTGCTAGGAATATTTAAAGCCTAATAATCGGAGATTATCCTGAAAAATGCATGCTTAGTCCAAACCTTCAGAGTTTTATTGCTACTACTGCAACAATTCAGTATCTTATTTCCACTCCCCACAGAATACCATCTCCTCACAAGGTGACTAATTGGCTCCAAAATGCTTCAGGACATCCTGACACCATGCAAGGTATAATATAACTCTCAGAATTTCTATAGATTACCTATGGAGCTCCTTAGATGCCTGACAACATAACCACCAGCAAGCCGTCGTAGTTATGGGTTTTTTTTTTTTAAATAGAAATTTAGTTTTAGTTTAGTTTAGGGATACAGCATGGAAACAGGCCCTTCGGCCCACCGAGTCTTCACCAACCAGCGATCCCCGCACATTAACGCTACCCTACACAAACTAGGAACAATTTTACCTTTATACCAAGCCAATTAACCTACAAACCAGTTATTTACAATATATATTAATGATCTGGATGAGGGAATTGAAGGCAATATCTCCAAGTTTGCGGATGACACTAAGCTGGGGGGCAGTGTTAGCTGTGAGGAGGATGCTAGGAGACTGCAAGGTGACTTGGATAGGCTGGGTGAGTGGGCAAATGTTTGGCAGATGCAGTAGAATGTGGATAAATGTGAGGTTATCCATTTTGGTGGCAAAAACAGGAAAGCAGACTATTATCTAAATGGTGGCCGACTAGGAAAAGGGGAGATGCAGCGAGACCTGGGTGTCATGGTACACCAGTCATTGAAAGTAGGCATGCAGGTGCAGCAGGCAGTGAAGAAAGCGAATGGTATGTTAGCATTCATAGCAAAAGGATTTGAGTATAGGAGCAGGGAGGTTCTACTGCAGTTGTACAGGGTCTTGGTGAGACCACACCTGGAGTATTGCGTACAGTTTTGGTCTCCAAATCTGAGGAAGGACATTATTGCCATAGAGGGAGTGCAGAGAAGGTTCACCAGACTGATTCCTGGGATGTCAGGACTGTCTTATGAAGAAAGACTGGATAGACTTGGTTTATACTCTCTAGAATTTAGGAGATTGAGAGGGGATCTTATAGAAACTTATAAAATTCTTAAGGGGTTGGACAGGCTAGATGCAGGAAGATTGCTCCCGATGTTGGGGAAGTCCAGGACAAGAGGTCACAGCTTAAGGATAAGGGGGAAATCCTTTAAAACCGAGATGAGAAGAACTTTTTTCACACAGAGAGTGGTGAATCTCTGGAACTCTCTGCCACAGAGGGTAGTCGAGGCCAGTTCATTGGCTATATTTAAGAGGGAGTTAGATGTGGCCCTTGTGGCTAAGGGGATCAGAGGGTATGGAGAGAAGGCAGGTACGGGATACTGAGTTGGATGATCAGCCATGATCATATTGAATGGCGGTGCAGGCTCGAAGGGCCGAATGGCCTACTCCTGCACCTAATTTCTATGTTTCTATGTTTCTAAACCTGTACATCTTTGGAGTGTGGGAGGAAACCAAAGATCTCTGAGAAAACCCACACAGGTCACGGGGAAAATGTACAAACTGTACAAACAGCACCCATAGTCAGGATCGAACCCGTGTCTCTGGCGCTGTAAGGCGGCAACTCCTCTGCTGCGCCACTGTGCCGCACAAATGTTCTTGCCCCCCATTTGACCACGCCATCCAAAAGCCCCCAGCAGCAGCCAGATTACAAGGGTCTCGACCCAAAACGTCACCTACTCCTTTTCTCCAGAGATGCTGTCTGACTCGTTGATGTTATTCCAGCTTTTAGGGTCTATCTTCAGATGACACAGTTACATTGGTAAGAAGCTCTAGCATGTGCCTACCATTCTGTGTGAGCTTTGTGGAGCACACAAGTGACGTGATGATGAAGGTGTCTCTGAAACTGTTGGAGAGGCCGGCACTCGTGTTGCTGCGACTGAGTGTGGAGCCTTTATAGTCGGACGCTTGGCGGCTGGACTGCAGCTTGGAGTATATACTGGCGTCTTCCATCTTTTTGCTGTCACCCTGAAAGCCAAGAACAAGCAGAGAATGAGATGAACTCTATGTTATCTGAGGATTGATGAACTGGGTGTGGAAATGCATCACCTGGCAAAGGAATGAATTCTCATGGCCCTTTGTGTATCTTTGCGTATTCCATCCACGCTGCACCATGTCCACTGGTGCTACCTAGACATACAGGCAGGGCTCATTAGAGAAGGTCTAGAGCACACTGGGCAAGGAAGGGACCAAAACAGTCATGTTACTCATCAGGCTGTAAAGCAAGACAGTGGAATGATTTGCAAGGCTGGGCGAGAGGGCTCGCTGAAAAACAAGTCAAAACTTTATAACACCAGTTTTGGACATTGTTAAGGATGATGTTTCAGGTTACTTTCAAGCACCTGATAAAATAGGTCAAAGTCAGCATGGCTTTGTTATTTGAAGATCTTGCATGACAATGACAAATCTGTTTTTTGAGGAAGTACGAAGCAGGATAGACAAAGGAGAGTCAGTGGATGTTGTTTACTTGGATTTTCAGAAGGCCTTTGATAAGGTGCTGCATGTGAGGCTGCTAAACAAGATAGGGGCCCATGGTATTAGAGGGAAGGTACTAGCATGGATTGAGGATGCAGGGAGTCTTCAGAAGGACTTGGACAGGTTGGGACAATGGTCAAAAGAAGTGGCAAATGGAATACAGCATTGCAAAATGTATGGTCATGCACTTTGGTAGTACAGGTGCACAACCTTTTATCCGAAGATCCAAATAACGAAAACCTCCGAATAGCGGGACACCAACCAACGGGACACCGACCCCCAGGTCCACTGCAAGCACGGAGATCCCAGAGACCCACAGCCAGCAGCAGCCCAGCCCAGCCCCGCTCCAACTACAGAGGAACCTGGGTTGCGGATGACGGGGCGCAGCTCGGGGCGTCGTAGGGGCCCATCGGGGAGCGGGTTCCTGTTGGTCTTGACGTCTCCGGCCACCTGCCATCCTGCGGGAACTGTACCGCCCTTGCAGGAGAGTGGGGTTGTTTGCAGTTGCAGAGGGAGGGGGCAAGGGCAGTACAGTTCCCAGTCTCAGCTCCAGTCCAGGGGGGTGGCCGGAGATGTCAGGACCAACGGGACACCGACCCCCAGGCCCACTGCAAGCACGGAGAGCCCAGAGACCCACAGCCAGCAGCAACTCCAGCCCAGCCCCACTCCAACTCCAGAGGAACACGTAGGGGCAGAAGCTGATGGTGTGCAAGGTACGTCTTGTTCTTGGGGTGGCGGATGAGGCGGCGCAGCTCGGGCTGTGGGCAAACTGCCACTTGTCGCCGTAGCGGCCCATCGGGGAGCGGATTCCTCTGGAGTTGGAGGGGGAGGGGGGTATTGTGCTGTTTGATCGCCCCCTGCTATCCCAGGGACAGGGAGACACAGCGGCTTTTTAGACTGGTGGGCAATCACTTCCAAAGTTCTGCCCACACAGTCAGTACACCTCTCCTACACTGCATTTCATACAAACATTTATTCTGCAAAAAAAAACTACATTGAAGACTCAAACTCGCGACCGAGTTTACTGCCGGGATCAAGGCGCAAACTCGCGACCTTGCGGATATGAGCCGAGCACTCTACCACTGAGCCAGCCATTAAAATCTACGCCAAAAAATTTCCATTCCGAAGACCGACAAATTCTGAATTACGAAAAGTGTCTGGTCCCAAGGCTTTCGGATAAAAGGTTGTGCACCTGTAATAACAAATGCATAGCCTATATTTTCTAAATGGGGAGAGGGTTCAGTAATTAAAGGTGCTGAGGGACATGGGAATGTTGGTGCAAGATTCCCAAAAGGTTATTTTGCAGCCTTGGTCAACATTAAGTAAGGCAAATGCAATGCTACCATTCATTTTGAGTGGACTAGGATACAAAAGCAAAAATGTACTGCTGAGGATTTATAAGGTGCTGTTCAGGGCCCAATCTGGGGAAGGATGTGATGGATGGGGACCAGGGGAGGTTTACGAGAATGATTCTGGGATGATTGGGTTAACGTGTGAGAAGCGTTTAATGGCTCTGGGCCTGTACTTGCTGGAACTTAGAAGGATGAGGATCTAACTCGGGTCTCTGACACTGAGAGGCAGCAGGTCTACCAGCTGTACCACAGTGCCACCAACACTAAGCATCTCTGGAGCACAAGGATTAGTGGAGTTACAGGTCAGGGCCTTCTTCAGACTGCATAAGTGAGTCTGAATAAAGATACTAACTCGGAACATCTTCTATCCATGCCCTCCAGAGATACTGCCCAGCCATGCTCAGTTGCTCCAGCACTTCAAACCTACTGGATTATGTAAGAGCGAGATAGAGTGGATAAGGAAAGTAATAGGAGAGTCTGGCATCAGAGGGCACAGCCTCAGAATAAAAGGATGTTCCTTTAGAATGGAGATGAGCAATTTTGTTAGCCATAGGGTGATGAATCTGTGGAATTCATTGTCATGAATGGCTGCGGAGGCCAAGTTATTGGGTATTTTTAAAGTAGAACTCGAGAGGTACTTGATTAATAAGGGCATCAAAGGTTATAGGAACAAGGCAGGAGAGTGGAGTTGAAAGGGAAAAATAGATCAGCCATGATTGAGTACGGAGTAGACTCGATGGGCTGAATGTCCTAAATCTGCTCCTATGTCTTATGGTCAGCCAACAGCTGCAAGAAAACTAAAATGAAGCTATGCCTGAATACTGCACAGCAAGCAGTAAACAGACTCCAGGACAGAAACCTATCATTGGACGTACGTGGTAAAAACAGTAATGCACATGACCTATGGTATGTAGCATGCAGCACCTTAAAACCTAGAGTGGCCAAACGTGTACTCACAACACATGCGGGGTAGAGATAATGAGGGGGGGGGGGGGGGTACATTAAGAACAGTCTAAAAATAAAAGTATGCTTTGGATCAGGGAGCATCTACCCCAAGATGGATGGTTCCCAGGATGGCCAATTTGCAACAAAGAATTTGCTCTGAGGGTGAACTCTGAACTCATTGTGAATTATTTCCATCTGCAAGCCCAGTGGATCGGTACCGAAGCGCAGGTTGAACAATTTTACAAAAGGAGGAGAAATGTATTATTTTTGCTAGCACAAGAGCTATCTCAGTGATGCGGTGAGACTGTTATCTAACATCTCCTGCGATCTGGGTTCAATGGCAACCTCTGGCCAAATGGGTTTCCACCCTTCATCCCAGTGCTCCAGTTTCTTCCTGCATCCCAAGGAAGTGTGGGTTGGTCAACAAATCAGCCGCTCAGCGAGTGGGAGAATCTGAAGGGAGTTAATGGGATTGTGGAGAGAATAAACCAGCTTTAGAGTTAATATTAATGGTCGGTGTACTTGGGGAGCCAAACACCGCTCCTATGCTGTCAGGCTCTGAAGGGGAAAAAAGTGAAACTCGTGCTAATTAAAGTTGGCTGTCAAAGCCCAAGAGATCGGCTCCTCAATCATTATCAGGAATCAGTTTCATATGAGAATATAAATTGAGTTTGGACTATAAAATGTAATTTTACCCTCTCTGACTGAATTAGCTTGTTCAAGTGGTCTTGTGAGAATAATTCAATTCTTCACATGGATTCATTTTTGATGCCACAGGAACACACTGAAATACATGGAAGCAAGCTACTGAGCACACGTTGTCTGTGTTGGCATTTTCCAATCATGCGGGACTTTTCCAAACTCATTTACCAGTCGCACTCCCAGATACCTTCAACCTTTTTTTCCCCTTAATTCTCTTATCTTGAAAAAGTATGGCACAGTGGAGCGGCGGTAGAGCTGCTACCTCACAGCACCAGAGACCCGGGTTCGATCCTGACTACAGATGTTGTCTGCTTGGGGTTTGTACGTTCTCCCTGTGACTGCGAGGGATTTCTCTCGTGTTGCATAGATGTGCAGGCTTGTAGTTTAATTGGCTTCTGTAAATTCCCCCTAGTGTGTAGCATACATACGTGGAGTAACACAGAACTAGGGTTTGAGTGATTTATGGACTCTGTGGGTCAAAGGACGTTTTCATGCTGTATCTCTAAACTAAATTTAACGAGATGATACAATTCCTGTCTAAAACACAGAGCACAGAACTGAATCTCCAAGATTTCAGTTGTGAGAGAAGTTCCTTCTACCCGATCTCATTTTAACATTTAATCATGTTGATGTTTCCCTCTGTTTAATCTATATTTTCCCACATTTTCATAATTCCAAATGTTGTATCTTGATTTAATTTGTTTTATTCCAATTTTTAAAAAAACATCTTTCGTTTATTTCTTTCTGTTCATATTTTCTTATGCCAGGCAGTGTCCCATTGATTTTATTGCTTCCCCTAAAGTCTCACTTCTTTTCCAATCCTAGGCGCAACACTCCGTGGGCTCTTGTTAAAGTTTTACGTAAACTCATAATTATTGTCTCATGACTTGCAATATGTGGTTGAATTTCTGCTAATAGCACAAACAAAATATGCATATTTCATCAAATTAGGTCCTTAAAAAATTAATTGCACATCACTTTGTTTCCCCAGCATTATGCAATTGAAAATTATTTTACTAAAATATCAACTTCTGATGCATTGCGGGCAAATTAGACCATGTTATCCTGGATGTATCTGTTGAAAGCATTACCAGAACAGTGTGCACAACTGCAGTAATAGCAACTGATGGTAATAACTGCCACGTAAATAAATACTTAAGCCCGTCCCACTTATGTGACCTTGGCACGCTAATTACATGACCTCGTGGTCGCGTTGAGGTGCGACGGTCCGGCGAAGGTCGCGAGTGTCTTCATGCACCCGCACAGCCGTCTGGAGCGCGTGACGTCATTTGAAGACAGACACAAAATGCTGGAGTAACTCAGCGGGACCGGCAGCATCTCTGGAGAGAAGCAATGAGTGATGTTTCGGGTCGAGACGCTTCTTCAGACTGAAAGAAGGGTCTTGACCCGAAACGTCATCCATTCCTTCTCTCCAGAGATGCTGCCGGTCCCGTTGAGTTATTTCTGCATTTTGTGTCTATCTTCAATTTTCTTGGCCCCGCTCTGGGAGTAGAAGTGGGGGCGGATCCGGACCGCAACGGCCGTGAGCCCCAGGCTGAGTTTGACGATCGTTTGCCTGCTTCTGCTACTGTTGAAGGTGAGACGTTACGTCGCACCAGGGTTTTGGGCCTGTCCCACTTTGGCCGTCAGTTCCGCGACAGGCCGGTGGCGCGCAAAGATTTCGTTCAGTACAAAATCCCGGAGCGCCGCGTGATACCGCACACAACTCCATACCCCTCCGCACTTCTCAGTGGGACTGGCCCGTGCGCCTCAACGTGACGACGAGGTCGCGTAATTTGCGTGCCAAGGACACGTAAGTGGGACAGGGCCATTACTTTCTTCTTTGAGGTAGCTTGAGCCTCCCCCCAACACCCATAATCTGTATCCATAGCATCAAATATGACTAATCCTCTTCAGATAGCCATAGTCACACCACATGGAAATCGACCTAGTCTATGCCAACCAGGGTGCCCATCTAAGCTCGTCACTTTGCCCACATGTCCCATCTATCTACAGTGCATTCAGAAAGTATTCAGACCCCTTCACTTTTTCCACATTTTGTTATGTTACAGCCTTATACTAAAATGGATTCAATTTTTTAAATCATCAATCTACACACAATACCTCATAATAAAAAAGCAAAAACAGGTGTTTAGAAATTTTTCCTTACTGAAGTTCCCCTTTAAAATCGCAACAGAAAAATTTAAATATTTGGGTATTCAGATTACTAGAAAATATAAAGCATTATTCAATGCTAATTTCATGCCTTTATTAAATAAACTTAATACGTTGATTAAATTTTGGAAAACACTTCCCTTATCATTATTAGGTAGAATAAATGCAATAAAAATGATCTTCCTACCACAATTACTATACCTATTTCAATCTATACCGGTATATATACCAAAATACTTTAAAAAAAAATTAGACTCTAATATTACTAATTATATTTGGGACTATAGATCACATAGAATCACAAAAAAACACTTATGTAAACCAAAAGAGGTCGGGGGACTTTCACTTCCGAATTTTAT
Organism: Amblyraja radiata; assembly: GCF_010909765.2. Taxonomy (NCBI): domain Eukaryota; kingdom Metazoa; phylum Chordata; class Chondrichthyes; order Rajiformes; family Rajidae; genus Amblyraja; species Amblyraja radiata. Next base: position 56,043,517 of record NC_045966.1, read on the forward strand.
GTATTATTACTGGGCAGTGCATATTAAGAATATGATTTATTGGTTGGATAGTGCTACCCAACAGACAGAATGGATAAAAATGGAGAAGGAGGATTGCCATCCTAGTAATATAGGAACGATCCTCTTCTCCCCAAAAAAACTGAATAACACAATATATAAGAAGAACCCAATTATATATGGTACAATAAGAATTTGGAAACAAATAAAATTATCTTTAAAATTAAGAAATCTATCACTGTTAATGCCAATAGCGAATAACCCTTTATTTAAACCATCTCTTATTGATAAGACATAATAAGACCAATGGGAAAGTCTCGGAATTAGAAGGATCGGGGATATGTATGAAATGGGAAACTTACTATCATTCCAACAATTACAATTAAAATTTAAATTGAAAAACAACCAATATTTTAAATATCTTCAGATTTGCGATTTCGTGAAAAAATATATACAAGGATATCAAAAAGTAACTCCTGACTTATTGGAAGAGGCAATGAATATTGAAGCTGACTCACAAAAATTAATATCATATTTATATAATAGTATTCTAAATATAGACCTACCATCGACAGAGGTACTTAGAGAAGAGTGGGAACGGGAACTAATGATAAAAATTACGAAGGTTAAATGGGAAAAATACCTGATATATATTCACAAATGTTCAATTAATGTAAGACATAATTTAATTCAATTTAAAATTGTACATAGATTATATTACTCAAAAACAAGATTGAACAAATTTTATCCAAATATATCCGCCACTTGTGATAAATGTCTAGCCCAAAAGGCAACTATAACACACTCCTTAGTCTCCTGCATAAAACTTTATAGATTTTGGAATGATATTTTTGAAATATTTACAAAATTATTCAAGACAAGAATGGAACCTAATACTGAAATGATTATATTTGGCGTAATGGAAGATGGGAATAAATTGAACACATCTCAAAATCTATTCCTTAACTATGGTTTAATAATAGCAAAAAAATTAATTCTTAAATTTTGGAAAGGTACATCAATACCAACGCTTAAAATGTGGATTGCAAGTATGTTGGACACCGCTCATCTTGAGGAAATGCGATTCCTCCTAATGGATAAATCAGACCAATTCATAACGAGTTGGTCTCCATTCGTCGTTTTTTTGGAATCATATGGTGCAACACAATTGTAAAAAATAACTGTTTCAGGACTGGACGAGGGTTGGTCAAGACTATAAATAATGATCTCCTCTTTTTTTTTCTTTTCTTCTCTCTATTCTCTCTCTCAACTTTTTTCATTTACTCGTTTTCTTTTTTCACACACTATATATTTCACATCTTTCTATCCTTTACTATCTAACTTCTTTTTCTTATTCTAATCTTTTTTCAGTGTAACAAAAAAAAAAAAAAGAAGTTGTACATAAAATGTATTATGAAAATATATATTAGGCACTTTGGTGCCATATGACTGTACTTACTTCTAATAAAATAAAATATTAAAAAAAAAAAAAAAAAAAAATTTTTCCCGTTGTGATGCCAGAGACCCCCGTTGTGACACGAGTCACAGCAACCCTCCCCCAAACCTTTCCCCTCTCACCTTGTGAAACGAGTCACGGCAACCCTCCCCCAAACCTTTCCCCTCTCACCTTAAACTTGTATCCCCAAGTTCTTAATTCCTCAACCCTGGTAAAAACGATTACATGCATTCCCCCTTATCTATTTCCCTCATGATTTTATACGCCTGCATAAGATCACCCCTCAGCCTCCTACGCTGTAATGAGTAAAGTCCCAGCCTACCCAATTTCTCCCTTGTGCTCAGGCTCTCAAGTCCTGGCAACATACTTATAATTCTTCTTTCCATCTTCATAGAATTTTTCCTCCACCAGGGTAACCAAAACTGAACACAAACCTCCAAGTGTGGCCTCAACAATGTCTTGTACCATTAATCCGTGTGTAGAATAGATACATTCCAGCCCACCTTACCCAGATCCTAACATTTCCAGATGCACCATCTCTGTGATGTTTCGACCTATTGTGCTCTCCATTCTCAAACCTAATCCCAATTTCCCAAATCCGCCCTTAATCCTGTCCCAAATGCAGGTGGCACCTTTTTTCCAGTGAGAGACTGGTGAATTTAAAACCCACCACATCTCAAACACCACCTGCTGATTTCTGCCCCTCACTCGCCCCCATTAACCACTTCACACCACACCTCGTTTTTTGGGCTCAAATACACCTCTTCTTGTATCCCGCTCCACCCCAGCCACTACACAGATCCTACCGGGCAGAGACCTCCACTCCCTGGCAACCACATAATCTATTGGCATATTTTACCAGCTGCAATTACTTGCTTGATACCTTTAAACCTTGGCCATTGCCTTTTGCATGTCAATCACCGCACAGATCTCCCACAGCCTTCTGGCTGGATAAAAAAATCATTTTTATCAGCAAATGGGGACAGCAGAACCATGCTCAGAGAGGAATATTCAGCTTTCTCAGTTAAAAAAGGATCAGTCCAGCCTAGGATCAACAAGCCGTCGTTAGTCTATTTGCAACAAGTCCTACTTGACAGAACTGGTAGACAATTCAAGAGTAATTCTATGCGCACTGAATTAGTGAACACATGTTCAGTATTTGAAAAGCTTAATCATTCCTAAATAAGAACACAAGGAATACCAGCAAGATGCAGCCATGTGGTTCCTTGAGTTTGCTCTGGCATTGTGAGGTCGATCTAATCCTTGGCTCAACATTTTTCTATTTGACCCACACAAACCTCAACTTCCCTCGAGTCCGAAATCTTCCCATTTCAGTCTTCATTTGAATGAGAACAACCACGACAATCCAGACTCGGGGATTATAGGGATTTACCTGTGGACATACTGTCTCAGCTTTTACCCTGTGAAGCATCTTCAGAATCTTGTTTAAATTGATTATGTCCCCATTTTACAACCTCCTGAGTATATACCCAATCTCCAAAGTCTTTCTTCATTAGTCAACCCCTTAAGCCCAGGAATCAATAGAATGAACTCTCTTTATACTACTTCTGAAACAAATAGATCCTTACTTTAATTGCAAGACAGGTCATACATAACACTGCAACCATACAGTTATAACAGGACCATTTCCATACTACTTCCTGTGTGGTGTCTGTGTTGAAATAAACGCCAGCATTCAGTTGGGTTTCCTTAATCTCTTTCAATAGGCATAATATCTTTCTGCGCTTTCACAAGTACATCCAGATCTCTCTGAGCCCCAACATTTAGTGGTCTCATAATATTTAAATAATACCCGGATTTTTATTCTTCAAAGTGAATAACCTCACACTTCCAGACACGAAGCGCTGGAGTAACTCAGCCGGTCAAGCAGCATATCTGGAGAACATGAACATGATCCACATTCTCCAGACTTGCTGCCTGACCCAGAGCAACTCCAGCACTTTGTGTCCTTTTGTGCAAAACAGCATCTGCAGTTCCTTGTTTCTACACCTCCTCCTATTATTCTCCATCCATAATGATTTTGCCCACATACTTAACGAGACCAAGTGCAAGCTCGGCGATTGCTTCGCTGAACAGCTCTGCTCAGTCCGTATTTACCAACCTGATTGCCCGGTTGCTCAGCACTTAAACTCCCCCTCCCATTCCCCATCTGACCTTTCTGTCCTGGGCCTCCTCCATTGCCAGAGTGAGGCCCAGCACAAATTGGAGGAACAGCACCTCATATTTTGTTTGGGAAGTTTACACCCCAGCGGTATCAACATTGACTTTTCTAGTTTTAGATAGCCCTTGCTTTTTCCCTCCTTCCCCTCCCCAGTTTTCCAACTAGTCCTATTGTCTCCGCATCTTCCTTTTTTTTCGTCCCCCCCGACATCAGTCTGAAGGGTCTCAACTAGAAATGTTGCCTATTCCTTCTCTCCATAGATGCTGCCTCACCCGCTGAGTTTCTCCAGCATTTATTGTCCACCTATATTCCTTTGTAGATACTTTTGCCATACTTTAGTTTCACTTCCTCCGAGGGAGTAATCTGGGGGATAGGTTATACAGGCATTTAGACGGGCAAGGGCTGATTCGGGATAGTCAGCAAGGTTTTGTACGTGGGAGGTCTTGTCTCACAAATCTTATTGAGATTGTTCAAGACTTGACCAAAAAGGTCGATGAGGGCAGAGCTATAGATGTTGTGTACATGGAATTCAGTAAGGCATTTGACAAGGTTCTGCATTGTAGCCTGCTCTGGAAGGTTAGGTCGCATGGGATCCAAGGAGAGATAGCTGAATGGATAGCAAATTGGCTCCATGGAAGGATGGTGGAAGGTTGCTTCTCGGACTGGAGGCCTGTGACAAGTGTCGTGATTCGGGGTTCAGTGCTGGGCCCGTTACCGTTTGTCATCCACATCAATGATTTGGATGAGAACATGCAGGGCAAGATTAGCAAGTTTGCTAATGATAAAAAAGTGGGTGGTTTTGCAGATAGTGAAGATGGTTATGAAAAAATTACAGCAGGATCTGGATCGATTGGCCAGGTGGGCTGAGGAATAGTTGATGGAATTTAGTACACAGAAGTGTGAGGTGTTACATTTTGGGATGTTTAACAAAAGCAGAACCTACACAGTGAATGGTAGGCCTCTGGGTAGTGTTGTAGAGCAGAGGGATCTAGGAGTGCAGGTGCATGGTTCCATGAAGGTTGAGTTGTAGACAGATAAGGTGATCAAAAAGGCTTTTGGCACTTTGGCCTCCATCAGTCAGAGTATATATAGAAGTTGGGAGGTCATGTTGCAGTTGTATAAGATGTTGGTGAGACCGCATTTAGAATATTGTGTACAGTTCTAGGCACCATGTTATAGGAAAGATGTTGTCAAGCTTGAAAGAGTTAAGAGAAGATTTACGAGGATGTTGCCAGGACTAGAGGGTGTGAACTATAGGGAGAGGTTGAGTAGGCTGGGTCTCTATTCCTTGGAGTGCAAGAGGATGAGGGGGTATCTTATGGAAGTGTACAAAATCATGAGAGGAATAGATCGAGTAGATGCACAGATTTTCTTGCCCAGTCCGGAAATTGTGAACCAGAGGACATAGGTTCAAGGAGAAGGGGAAAAGATTTAATAGGAATCCGAAGGGTAACCTTTTCACACAAAGGGTGCTGGGTGTATGGAACAAGCTGTCAGGTGAAGTAGTTGAGGCTGGGACCATACCAATATTTTTGAAACAATTAGACAGGTACATGGATAGGACAGGTTTGGAGGGATATGGACTTAGCGCAGGCAGGTGGAACTAGTTTAGCTGGGACATGTCGGCCGGTGTGGGCAAGTTGAACCGAAGGGCCTGTTTCCACACTGTACAACTCTATGACTGTGCAATGAGATGATGAATGAGCCACTGCCAAACAAACTTCCTTTTACCTATTGAATCCTATGTTCTAGGTGGAGATGTGTTCCTGCAGGATGCTTTGCTCTGATGTTAACCCATTATGTTGTCAATGACAAAGTGACCCACTGCTGTTATTTAACAGCTGAGACCAACATTGGCCTCAAGGGATGAACAAGAAAAGCAAAGAGAAAAAATAAAATTCAAATGTTTCCATTTTGTACTGACTGAAACAGGTCTGGATATGATGTCACCATGGGGACAAGGTGGACGGTCACAGAGGAGACTCCTCTGCAACTCCCCTCCCTTTCAAGGACATGTGAATGGACACGTCACACCACCACACTCTTCAAAAGCGAGGTTATTTCTTCAACACACAAGGCGTGTACATTAGAAAAGGATGTAGGTACTATGGATGGACACAGAAATGCTGGAGTATCTCAGCGGGACAGGCAGCATCTCTGGAGAGAAGGAATGGGTGACGTTTCAGGTCGAGACCCTTCTTCAGACTGACAACATCACCCACTCCTTCTCTCCAGAGATGCTGCCTGTCCCGCTGAGTTACTCCAGCATTTTGTGTCTATCTCGGTTTTAAACTAGCATCTGCAGTTCCTTCCTACACATTAGGAACTAGGAATGTCAGGGAAAGGGATGAGATTCGAAGATTGGAGATCATGGGAGAAAGGGATCATGCTGCCTGGCTGCTGAGTTTTTGGCATGCTGGCCTGGCCTTCATCATTTTGTATTTTTACTTGGTAAATCAACAGCTGCAGTTCCT